>NC_079509.1:41558386-42190204 GCF_030052815.1 Hevea brasiliensis
AGTTCCTCGGTTTTATGTAAGCTCAAAGTAGCAAGACTGAATTGATTTTCAGAGTCTTTCCACTATAATCACCACCACCCTTTTTTGTCTGTCCCTCAACAGTATTACATGCAGGTATTTATAGGGAATGGGTGCTCTTAATGAAGGGTCAGGATCTCTTCTGGGGAGATGGAAGGTTTGGATTTAAAAGGACATGATCTGATGCCTGAGAATTGAAGAGAATCAAAATAGACGGCTGAGATCCTATTCAGAATATTTGTCCTTTCTCTTTTTCAATCCAATGGCTCAGGATCTTCCTGTCAAGATGGATCTGAAGGCCGGGAACAAAAGGCACCGGTCCTGTCGTCTACTTTTTGATCCAAGGGCTTCGGGTTTATCCTTACGAGTAAGATCAACGGTGGAGATTCAAAAGCACAGGACTGTCATAACTGTCCTGGCGTCTGTCAGCATTATGGGCGATTCTGTAAATAAAGCATGCGGTGAAGATTTGATCTTGCCTGCAACGCTTTAACTACCTCGGCTCTGATTATGAAGGAGGTTATTGGAAGTCTTTTGTCTTCTTTTCCGATCTCCATTCCTTCCGATCTCTCCATTATGACCCCTTTTCCGATCTCTCATATCGGGCCCCTCTCCCGATCTTTCCCATTCTAGAACCTTCCCTTCTAACCAATCTGCCTCAGTCAAAGCATTTAATTCTTCGGTTACCAATGCATCCGCTTCAGTTTCCATAAGTAATAAATGCTCAGGCCCCCTATATATACGCCTCAGTGGGGAATCTCTCCGACATTACATTTCTCCTTTTTCCATTTCTCCCTTCTCCTGTTCTAGTTTCTCCGACAACATTCCGGCCATGGTGACCACTTTTGATCTTTTTCTGACTGCTCTCTTTGCTCTCCGACTGAAAATTTATGATCCCGATGATCGGAGAATCATGAGAACCATATTTGATGACAGTGAGAGAACCGGACTAATTTACCGATCAAGATTGAAAATGTCGATCGTACTGATCTCGAATCAGTCTACCGATATAATCGGTGAACTGATTTCGACCGAGAGGACTACTAATTTCCCTTTTAATATCAGTGACCGCCTCTTGAAGTTCATTTGGCTCCTCACCACATCGGGCGTCCTGACTGCAGCTCGGTTCTGGTCGATGACATCGACGATGACTCCGCTTACCATCATGAGAGTCATAGTCACTCTATTTGAGCTGCACATCTATCCGGTGCCTATGGCTGGCTTTCTGATCAAACACATCTTTTGATTCAGCCACAAGACTAGGCTTTGACATAGGTCCCTACTAGATAGGATGTAGTATTGATCTTTAGAGATCGCCCAAATGATGTAATCTGACCTTTAAAGGTTCTTAATGATGTAATCCGATCTCTTGAGATCTCCCAAATGATGTAATCTGACCTTTTGAAAATGAAATGAAATTTTATTTGACAGTTATCATTTAATTATTGCCTTAATTAATTTTTGATCTCTGATGTGCATATCCAATCTGGTTCCTAACTAAATCACCCTTAGCCGATCTGTGACTCTGAACATTTACCTTATTTCGATGACCTTAGCTGGCCGATCTCATTTTATTTTATTATTGTGTTTCTGGAACCTTCTTGCGATGCGTCAGAAAAGCGGGCAAATTACACCAACTGATGCACCGCTTGGGACTTTGTGAGCATTGAATGCTCACACGGGTATAAATAGGGGGAGGGTCCCTCAGTTGCTCCCCTATGCCATTTTCAGCACTCTGCTCGCAATTTTAACTTTCTCTCATTTCTTCAAGTTTTTTCGGCACCGATCACACTCCGGTAAGGACTTTAATCCTTCTCTTACTTAAGCCTTTTTATTTCTTTGAAAATGAGCGACGCCGAGGGTCAGAGAGCGGCGAGCCCTCTTTCTGTCCAAGTCTCATGGTCATCAGATGAAGTTGAAGTGGTCGGACCAAGTGGGCAATCTGAGCCTCCTACGACTTTCGCCTTAGTTCGTGGTCGAGCAGCTCAATCAAGACAGACATCTTACTCTGGTAGAGAAAATCTTTCGATGGATGAGTTGCCGTCAGTCCTCCAGGAAACTGATCTGTAATCCATTAGTCAAGAATACAACCTTCAAACCGATTCCTTCAAGCTTATCAGATGCCATGGCGATCTCCGAGCCGATCACTTTTTTGATGAAAATGATGTGATGATGGTGTACGAAGAGCAGTTAAAAGTCGGGCTTCAGTTTCCCCTTGATGACTTCTTCAAGGACGTCTTGAAATTTTACCATGTCTCGGTAGCCCAAGTACATCCGAACTCGTGGCGAATTCTAGTAGCTTTCAGAGGCTTATGCCAGGCCAAGAAGATCGATCCTACCATGAAATTTTTGCCGAGCTACATAGGCTTACTCGCTGAAAGGATGACGAGTACTAGTTCTTCCAGGAAAAACCGCATTGTGGGCTTTTTACTAATATCCCCTCTTCACTAAACAATTGGAAAAATCGCTTATTCATGTTGAGGAGCAAGATTTCGAATGGTTTTGAGGGTTTCCCCCATAGTTGGCAATATCTGGTCCCTCCGATTCTGAAGAGGATCACCCTGAGTAGGGATGAGGGTGCCATGGTAATGGAACTTAAGGATCTAGCGGCCACCCAGAAGTTCTCTTACTTATATGCGGTGATGGCCGAGCTGAAACATTGGATGATGCGGCTGATCACCAATTAAGGATACGAGCTCCAGCTCTCTGACCTTGGCCTTGGTACCTTCCCCATCTCTGATCTCTGAACCTTAGTGAACTCACTGACTTTTCTTTGTGCAGGTATGGCGAGCGACGAGGTTTCTAAGGAGAGCCGCAAGCGGAAGAGGGAGGTCTCCAGAAAGGTGCGGGAAATAAAGATCTCCGTGGTATCACAGACGCCGAGGCGAGATTCAGAAGAAGTGCCGGGAGACTCATCCCGACCTTCGAGACAACCGGTCCCGGAAGTAGAAGTAGCTCCTTCTCCCCCTCGACAAGAAGAGCCACCACCTCCACCTGTTCCTTCGAGTGCTGAAGGGGGGTCTTCCCAACCTACAGTGAGGACCCTTTCTCGTGGTGCCCAAGTCCTCATTCATTCTCTGGAGAAGAACTGATCTGTTCAGGAGAATCCAGGCTTGGACAAAGTTCTGGGCCCTACCATATGCCTTCAGGAGGATCGGAATAGGCTGACCCCGAGTATCATTGATGATCTCCTAGCCCAAACGATGAGTTTGAGCATAGAGAGCTTGGTGAACCAACATATAATCAGGGAAAAAGCTCATCTTCTGAGGTAGGAAATTCTAAAAGCGGTCAAGGACGCATCCTCTGCCCAAGCTCAACTTTCCTCTGCCCAAGATTATATTACCGAACTCGAAGGTCGGATGAAGTCCTACAAGGATAAATTGCCCGAATAGGGTCATGAACTCGGAGAGGCTCGGGCGCTCCGAACTGCTAATGTCGCTCACCTCACCGAAGAACTCAAAGTAAAAGAAGAAGAGGCTGTGATGAGGGAAGCTGGTGCTTATGTGAACGCCCACAGTGACCTTTTGGCTGAGCTCAGGAGGTGTTATCCTAAGGAAGACTTCTCTTGGATGGTGGACCTGGCTCCCCGAGACAAAGAGGAGAGCAAGGAGGAATCAAAGAGAGAGAGGGAGAATGAGCGAAATGTACCAAGAGATCAGGCTGGGGGAGATCCTCTAGCCGAATGACTCGTAAATGTTTACTTTGGAATGAAATGAAGCCTTTTTGCTCAATTTCTTATTGAGATCAGAAAATGTCCAAATTGTATGAGTACTTAATTGTTTTGCACGCACTGGACGATAAACTTTAAAAGCAACCATTAACCAAAGTATGAGAGATCGACAAAACATTACGGATAAGCTTGAGATCGGGCTGAGCCCTGACTAAACACCCGGTAGATCTTTAGCACATTGGAAAGACTTGATTTGAATTTTAGGATCGGGATCATCAATAGACCGGACATAAACCTTTAGCTTTATTTTGAGAAATAGATCGGACATAAACCTTTTAACTTTATTTTAGGAAATATATTGAACACACAAGTGCGGGACTCGATTCTAGCATTAGCTAAATGATTTTCCACTACATTTGTAAAGAGAGATCAGAGACGAGACCGAATGGCATGGGGCCTGGTGTTGGTTTGATTCCCTTCAACGAGAGATTGGAAATGAGATTGGATGGGATGGAAACTTGACATTTTTTTGACCTCCTCTGACGAGAGATCAGAAAGCCATCGACTAGATGGGAGATCGGTCGAGTCATTTGTAACCGAAAAATGTCGGGTGGGGATCGATTTCAAAGTCAATTGACTTTGGGGGTCGGCCAAAATATAGTGTCGATAGCTGCCCCTCTTTACATAATTTCTATTGAAGGGAATGACATTTTCCATATAGGAATTATGTAAAGATTCAGACCCATATTTTGGGCGATCTGTTTGAGAATCAAGAATTTGGCTTAAAAGTCAAGGTCGGAAACTAAAACCAACTTAGGTCAAGGATCCAAAGATTGATGGCAGAAAATTTAAATGCTTAAAAATTAAAATCAACTTAGATCAAGGATCCAGAGGTTGATGGCAGGAAATTAAAATGCTAAAAATTAAAATCAACTTAGATCAAGGAACCAGAGGTTGATGGCAGGAAATTAAAATGCTGAAAATTAAAATCAACTTAGATCGAGGATCCAGAGGTTGATGACATGAAATTAAATGCGAGAAATTAAAATCAACTTAGATCGAGGATCCAAAGATTGATGGCAGAAATTAAATGCGAGAAATTAAAATCAACTTAGATCGAGGATCCAAAGATTGATGGCAGAAATTAAATGCGAGAAATTAAAATCAACTTAGATCGAGGATCCAGAGGTTGATGGCAGGAAATTAAAATCAACTTGGATCAAGAAACCAGAGGTTGATGACTGGAATTTAAATGTAAAAATTAAAATCAACTTAGATCGAGGATCTAGAGGTTAATGGCAGGAAATTAAAATCAACTTGGATCAAGGAACCAGAGGTTGATGACTGGAATTTAAATGTGAAAATTAAAATTAACTTGGATCAAGGAACCAGAGGTTGATGACAGGAATTTAAAATCAACTTGGATCAAGGAACCAGAGGTTGATGACAGAAAATTAAAATCAACTTGGATCAAGGAACCAAAGGATGATAGCAAGAAATTTAAATGCGAAAATTAAAATCAACTTGGATCAAGGAACCAGGGGTTGATAGCAAGAAATTCAAATGCTGGAAATTAAAATCAAATTGGATAAAGGAACCAGAGGTTAATGACAGGAATTTAAAATCAACTTGGATCAAGGAACCAGAGGTTGGTAGCAAGAAATTTAAATGCGAAAATTAAAATCAACTTGGATCAATGAACCAAAGGTTAATAGCAAGAAATTTAAATGCTGGAAATTAAAATCAACTTGGATCAAGGAACCAGAGGTTGATGACAGGAATTTAAAATAGATGTTGATAGCAAGAAATTTAAATGTGAAAATTAAAATCAACTTAGATCAAGGAACCAAAGGTTGATAGCAAGAAATTTAAATGTGAAAATTAAAATCAACTTGGATCAAGGAACCAGAGGTTGATAGCAAGAAATTTAAAATGCTGGAAATCAAAATGCTTACAAAGCAAGCCTAACCTGACACGAGAAGTTCTTCCGTGATGAAGTATACTTAACAGGATCCCGAAGATAAACGATTAATGGAGGACGAGTCTCAAGATTTAAACCCATAACCTTCCCTTTCTTACTCACTTCTCAGGAAGCCCTTTCTGTTCTCGACTTGCTTATTTTGCGAAAAGCGCCATTGCGGGTTTTCACTTTCCCCTCTGCCCATCTAACTAGAAGCGCCCTTCGGGGTTTTCACCCCTAGGTTTTTTTTTTAGGCATTTCCTGCAAATCTCTTTGCAAAATGCATGAGGTTATCAATATCCAAATCCTAATCTTATCAAAGAATTTTAACAGATTAATAGCGCATAAAATAAAGAGGTAGAAAAAGAAAGCATTAGAGTGTGAGTATACAAGAAAGATGAATCTGAGTTTAAGCAAAAGATAAATTAAAAATATAAATGTGTGAAGAAGATAGATTAAAGTGAGAGGATGACTTTATTATGGCTTGAGAGAAAAAGGAATAGTTTCGAAGAAAAAGTGGTACAAGAATGGATCTCACAGATTCCTTGTAGTTAACTTTAAAGTCCCTTAACTGCTAATACTTCAAGTACTCTGTTGACGAACATTTGTGCCGTGGTGGCTTATTTCCTTTTCTTGGTCTCATATTCCCTTCCTTATTTCTCCATTTTCTGGTTCTAAGGGTGCCCTTTTGGGTTTTCACCCCTAGAATTTTTTTTTTTTTGCATTGCTCGCTCTTTCAGGGTGGCTTTTCGGGTTTTCACCCTTCACTCAATTTACAAAAAGCGCCCTTCCGGGTTTTTGCCCTCTTTCGCACATTTCGCTAGGAGCGCCCTTTCGGGTTTTCACCCCTACCCCTTTTTTTTTTTTAAGTCATAATACCTTTTGACAGTGTTGGCATTCACAGGTCTTGGAAATTCTTCGCCATCCATATGGGTCAAGATCAGGGCTCCACCAGAAAATGCCTTTTTAACCACGTAGGGTCCCTCATAGGTTGGAAGCACCTTTTTTAGGATAAGGTATCCTGGTTGGAATTCGCGTGGGCGAATGCCTTTGTTAAATGCCCTAGCCATTCTTCTCTGGTATAATTGCCCATGACATGTTGCCACTAGCCTTTTCTCGTCTAGCAAATTCAATTGGTCTAACCTTGACTGGATCCATTCCGACTCATCGGTTCCTGATTCTTTGAGAATTCTCAGAGAAGGAATTTCTACTTCAATAGGCAAAACAGCTTCCATTCCATAAACCAGTGAGTATGGAGTTGCCCCAGTTGATGTCCTTACGGAGGTTCGATATGCATGTAGGGCGTAGGGAAGCATATCATGCCAATCTCTATAGGTGACTGTCATTTTCCGGATGATTCTCTTGAGATTTTTGTTAGCGGCTTCTACCCCTCCATTCATTTGGGGATGGTATAGTGAGGAATTGAGATGTCGGATCCTGTATTGGTCACATAAACTTTGGACCTTGGGACCATTCAAATTCTTTGCGTTTTCAGTGACGATTTCGCTGGGGAGGCCGTGTCGGCAGATGATATTATTTTGGAGGAATTTGAGGAATGTGTTCTGCGTGATGTGGGCATATGACATCGCTTCGACCCATTTAGAAAAATAGTCAATACATCAGCTGGCTCTTTTTCCTCACCGTCGACCTTGTTAACATGCTCATCAGGGAATTCAAAATCCAAGGCTTCATAATCTTGGATAGGGTTTTCTGCTAGGAGATCAGCGATTACGCTACCTTTTACTGCTTTTCGGGTCATATAGACAATGTCATATTGAGAGAGTATGACCTGCCATTTGGCTATCCTACCTGGCACAAATGGGCTTTCGAATACATACTTGATAGGATCCATCCTGGAGATGAGCCATCTCTTATGATTCAACATGTAGTGTTTAAGCCGATTCGCCGTCCAGGCTAATGTGCAACAAGTTTTCTCTAGGAAAGAGTACCTTGACTCGCAATCATTGAATTTCTTGCTCAGGTAATAAATGGCCCTCTCCTTTCGCTCTGTATTGTCATGCTGCCCCAAAACACATCCCATTGAATTTTGTTGGACTGTATGTATAAAATCAACGGTCTTCCCTCTACCGGAGGGACTAATATTGGCTGGTTTGACAGGTACTGCTTAATTTTCTCAAAAGCCTCTTGAAAAACTGAATCCCATTGAGAGGTGTTGTTCTTTCTGAATAGTCTAAAAATGGGTTCAGCTTTAGCAGTGAGGTTGGAAATAAATCTTGAAATGTAGTTTAGCTTCCCCAGGAAACTGCGCACCTCCCTTTCTATTTTTGGGGATGGCATTTCTTGAATGGCCCGAACCTTATCTGGATCCACTTCTATTCCCTTCTCACTCACTATGAATCCCAACAGCTTTCCAGATCTAGCTCCAAACACACATTTGGCCGGGTTCAACTTCAGCTGATACTTTCTGAGTCTCTCGAATACTTTCCTCAGCACCTGTACATGGCTTTCTCCCTCCCTGGATTTGATGATCATGTCATCCACGTACACCTCCACTTCTTTGTGCATCATATTGTGGAATAACGTGACCATAGCGCGTTGGTAACTAGCCCCAGCATTCTTTAACCCAAATGGCATGACCCGATAACAGAATACCCCTCACTGAGTGATGAAAGCGATTTTTTCCTTGTCTTCTTCATCCATGGGGATTTGGTTGTATCCAGATGCCCCATAAATACATGAACATCTACCCAATCCTACAACATTGTCTACTAGCACATCTATGTGTGGGAGAGGGAAATCATCCTTCAAACTTGCTTTATTGAGATCCCTGTAATCAACACACACCCTGACTCTCCCGTCCTTCTTCATTATCAAGACAACATTAGCTATCCATTGGGGGTATTTAACCACTTCCAAAAACCCAGCATCATACTACTTTTTGACTTCATCCCTAACTTTGAGTAGAGTGTCAGGGTTCATTCTTCTTAGCTTTTGCTTTACTGGAATCGTCCCGGGAATTAGGGGAATCTTGTGTGTCACAATCTGAGGATCTAAACCGATCATATCGTCATAGCTCCATGAAAATACATCTAAGAATTCTTTTAGCAAACTGACCATATCTTCTAATTCCCCACTTCCCACAATCTTAAGTTCCCTTTTTATTTCTTCTGTGCCTAGATTGATGGTATGTGTTTCGTCCCCACAAGGCACCAGGGAAGGTTCATCTCTTTCACCCCTTTCTTCTGTAAGTTCTTCTTCAGAATCACTTGAAGTAATGGCAGTCATGGGAGTTTTAAAATTAATGTGAGGAATTTCTGAGTCTATTGAATTATTAGGTGTTAATTAATGAATGGTCCTGAAGAAGCGAAAGTGGAGTATATTATAAGAATGGATTTCAAGAGAAAAAGAAAAGATAATTGGATGCAAAATGCGCTATTAGTTCATTAATATTCATATCATAAGAGAAGGGTCCATTTACAGCATTACACTCGTCACCATGGACAAAATGATCAAGTGTAGATAACCAGAGGTACTTTACTCGAGATTGAGTACAAGAATGTCCTCTGCTGTGCAGTTTTCCAGCTCTTGCCCTTCAGCCATTGGCAAGATCAGGGCTTCATACAAGGAATCGAGATGGATGACATCAATGGATGGTTCATCGGGAGATTCTTCAGCTTCCACTGGATTTTCAATGACCGGCTTGGTGAAGATGTCTGTGATCTTTGGGAAGACTCTCGTTTTTCCGACTCTCCGATCAAACCTCTAATCCCGGAGCATATTTCTCATCCAGAATCGCCCATCCATGAGGGCGTCTTCCTCAAATCCCAGGCCAAAATAGTCAATCTTTTAGATAGTCGATATGGGTTCAACAATCAACTATAATGTGGCGCCTAGCCCCTTGCCTATCTCATATCCGCTCTTAAGCATCACCTTTGCAACCATGGTTGTAGCCCCTTCATCCCTCAGGATAGTTTCTTGCAGTTCTAGAGCCTAGAAAGAACTTTCCAAGGACTTTTCAGCTGCTTCCACATAAGGAAGTGATTGCGGCTTAGTGACCAGCATGGCTTCTTCCCCCTTTACAGTGATGATTCTGCCGTCTATGATGTATTTAATTTTCTGATGCAAGGTCGAAGGTACAGCATTTGCTGAATGGATCCAAGGCCTCCCTAGCAGCATGGTGTATGCAGGTTCAATGTCCATCACTTGGAATGTGACGTTGAAAGTGCATGCCCCGATTTGAAGCGGCAAGTCGATGTCTCCCAGTACTTCCCTCCTTGTGCCATCAAAGGCTCTTACTACCATGGCACTTTGACGTATGTTTGATCGGTCGACAAGTAGCCTCACCAAGGTGGCATTGGGCAAGACATTAAGCGCAAATCCATTGTCAATTAGGACCTTGGCAACTACGCACCCCTTACATTTGACTGTCATGTGTAAAGCTTTGGTGTGCTTCAAGCCAGCCTGGTCTATCTCTTCTTCTGAGAAAGTGATGAAACTGGATGCCTGAATCTATCCTACTATCTTCTCGAATTGCCCCGGTGTGATATCGGGGTTTACAAAGGCCTGATCCAGAATCTTTTATAAGGCTTGGCGATGCATCTCTGAACTTAAGATCAATGACAGCAACGAAATCTGTGCAGGCGTCTTCCTCAGTTGCTCGACAATGTCATATACACTTTGCTTCATTATCTGAAGCAAGAGCTCATCTTCTCCACTCGATCCAGCAGGTTCTCCTTTCTCGACTTTCTCAACCTCTTCTTCCGTGTTTTCCTGCGTCTCTCCCATTTTTACTTTCCCCTTTTTCTTTTCCTTCTCTTCATTCCCGTAACATCTCCCACTTCGGGTTATTATTTCTATCTCTTGCTCAAGTAGGGAGGTGTTACTGGTTGTGATAGGTTTGAGATTTGATTGGGGAGTAGCATTACTGGAGGGTCCGATGTAAGTCATTCTGAAGTGCTCGTGGGGGACAAAGCATGGTTTAAGGGTTATCGAGTGTGGAGTATAGGCAAGGTTAGGAGTTGATGTACTACTGGATGCTTCTTGAGTGAAGACTTAGAAATTGTAGTTTCAAGGCACAGCATGAGTGTTTGTGATCGGGAGCTGAGGAGAGGTTCAGATGACTATTACTGGTGGTGGTGGTGTTGGGGCGTTGGGGGCAGAGAAGGTTAATCTAGGATTGGGGGTTGAGGCATTCTAGCCAAATCTGGCGGTATTTACTTCGCCCTCCACTTTCGATCTTTTTTTGGCATCTTAAAATTTTGAGGGACGGCAAGTTTTGGACCACTTGCTGGAATCCCTCACAGTTTCGCAGCTCATGATCAGCTGCCCCTCCATGGTAGGGACATCCCGTATCCCTTTCTGATCCTTATGCCTGAGGGTAAAGATAACCCTCCCTTACTGCCATAATGAAAATTTCCTCAAAGTGAGGAATCATTTGGTCTATCTCCGCAGTTGACTTTTCATCCCCGGACTCTATCATGTTTACACCACTGCCCGTACCATGATTGAGCAGAGGGTTTGAAGTGACGTTGGGGAGAGAGCCATTCCCTTTGATCTTCAACCACTCGTTTCTAATCAAGGCTTGTACTCTTCCCCTAAGTGCCCCGCAGTTATCAATTGAGTGTCCAAGTGCCCCTCCATGATACTCACATCGGGCACTGGCATCATACCACCTAGGGTATGGTGACTGAATTGGGTCAAGAGGAATTGGCACTATTTGGTTTATACCGACGAGGTATCGGTATATTTCACTGAGTGGGAGTGGAAGAGGTGGCTCAAGGTCTTTCTGTGGTCTAGGATTATTTTGGGGTGGTCTTGACTGAATAGGTTGAGGAGGTGTTCGAGGTTGGTAAGCTGTTTGGGGTGGATACTGTAGGCGTGGGTGAGGATAATTTGGAAAAGGGGGTGGAATGTTAGCAATTGTTGGGCCATGAGGGGGAAGATATGGCCAGTAATTATTCTGAGGAAATGGGGATTGGGCTTGTCGGGTGATGGAGTGTACATCACCTTCTTTCTTCTTACCGAAGCTACTGGTCTTCTTTGCAGGATTTTCAGTCAACTCCTGTAACCGTCCTAACCTGAGGTTAGCTTCTATTCTCTCGCCAGCTTGAATGATATTTGAGAAGCTGTTGGAAGTGTTTCCAATCATCAGATTGAAATAGGGATTTTTTAACGTCTCAATGAATAGAGAGCAGAGTTCATTATCAGTAATTAGAGGATACACCACCGCCGCTTTCTCTCTCCACCTCTGGGCATACTCCTTGAAGCTCTCCCTTTCTCTCTACACCAGATTTTGGAGGTCTCTCCTTGTGGGGGTGACGTCACAGTTGAATTTGTACTGTTTCAGAAAAGCGTCAGCCAAATCTTTCCAAGAGCGCAGTTTGCTCATGTCTAACTGAATGCACCATCTCAGGGCTGCCCTGGAGAGACTATCATGGAAGAAATGGACCAGGAGTCTATCATCATCCATTAGGGCAAACATCTTGGCAATGTAAGTAGCCAGGTGAATGCGAGGGTCTGACTTCCCGATGTATTTGTCGAAATCTGGGACTTTGAATTTGGGTGGTACTACCACGTTTGGTACCAGTTTCAGCGATGATACATCTACTGAATCGTACATATTCAGTTCCTCTATTGCCCTTAATCTCTCTTCTAGAGCGGATAACTTCTCGTTCTCTCTTATTTTACTTTCTGCTCCTACTGCATGAGCTATTCCCCCAGTTGGGAAATAAGGGGCAGGGTGAACCAGAGGGATCAGGATTGAAGTGTGCGGCTCAGTATTTGGGACAGCCGGGTAGTAGGGGAAAGGCAGGTCATTATTTAGGGGGGCCGGATTGACAGTGATCTTCAGATCCAGAATAGGTGGCTGGAAAGTAAAAGAGGTTGAAGCTTGGTGAGAATCAACCGTTGTAGGAGGTGGGGGAGGTAGTGGCAAGTTTGGCTCTGATGCAAGCTTGTTTTGAGACATCTCCATCATCAGCTTCATAAGCTCTGAGACTTGGTCTCTTAATTCATAAACTTGTCCCTGCAGGTTCTGGACTTGTTTCTGATCTTCCATTAGTTTCTTCTTTCGGGATCTTGTTAAGTACACTCGTCTTGGTTGAACTGCTTGTTTGGTCAGGCTTGCTTTGCTTGAAGTAATGTTGATTTCCTGTGGAAGGAAAAAAAGGTTCTTTAATGAATTTTAAATTTTGTTAAAATTTAAAGGTCCTAATTTGGACAAAGGATACAGTGACATCTGAAAGCCAGGAATGAGATCTACAGAAGGATAATTGCATCAACTTTATATGGCATCGCTCGATAGTTCGACGGTGAATGACTGGATTGAATGCGTGTCCATGATACTTGTCCATGTGGCGCATTCAACTTTTCGCATAACCCTAGCGAGGGTAGTTCCTACGGGAGTCATACTATTCATTCACAATTTTGCTAAACAATGGCCCAAAGCTATTTCATTAATCGAATAGTTCATACATAGCATTCTTTACATTGGCCTAGGCTCAGGGAGACTCTTTATAATGTAATGACATCTTTTGAGATACTCATAAAGCCTTTCTTCTTGTCTGGCGGGGTCGAATATCTTCAGGGCATACTCGAATCCTGGCAAGAGCTCTTGTTTCCCCTGTGCTATCATTCTCTCCAGCTGGTCAACATTTTCTCTTAGCTCTTGAGAGAGAGTAGCTTGTCTTTCTTTATCCTTTCTTTCTTTAGCACATTCTTTCAGAATATCATTAATAAGCTGTGCTTGCTCTTTCAGTTCAAGCTTCTTCTTTTTGCTCTCTTATTTATACTCTTCCATGAGTATCTCCTGGTATTCCATTTTCTCTTGGATCTTGCCATTTCGAACTTCTGCCTCTTTTATTGTAGCTTGGAGGGAGATCTTTTCCCTTTCCCACCATGTTTCTTGCTCCTCAAACTCTGCCCTTTCGATCATTGTTTCTTCCCTCAGTCTTTTTACCTCTCTTCTGAGGATGTGCTGTTGATCCTCCAACTGCTTATCCGTTCTTGTAATTGCTGGTTCTTGGTATCCGCCTTTTGTAGAGAATCGACCAAACGAGCATTAGCTTTTTTTGAAAAGATGTTTCGACGAGGCATGTTACCTTCGAGTTTCGTTGGCTCGACAGCTTGGCGTCCTTGATCCCTGTTGGCCCTCGATTTGAGATAATCTTCCGTGACACCCGGACCTTTAGGCGATCTCTCCATCATAATGATGCTCTCCCAGGATTTGCGGGCCACTTTTAATTCCTCCTCACTGCCGAGCTCATGGTAGAAGTGACCTTGATGGTATTCTTCAATACTGAGTGCGGACTGAGTTGAGCCGAACTGCCTCATTACCAATGTTGGGACGTAACTCGTATATTCGGTTACTCCGATCAACGATACTAAATAATTACTCCCTGTACTGAACAAAATAGGTAGACCTAGCGCCCACAATTTCCTCCAGCAGTAGTTGTGACTGTTGAAGCTTAGAATCCGCTCTTGCCACTGCAGCTCATCCTTTAGGCTGATTACTAATCTGGTCATTTTCTCAATAAGAGGCTGGTATGGGTACCAAGTTAGCCCCTTTGTCTCTAAGGGCACATGTGACTGATGATCCAGAGGTGCAACAATTGAGAACAGCACTTAATGGATCCCCTACCTTATCGTCTACAGTAAGTAAGAGTCAACAGAGTCTCCGCAAGGATTACTGGTATTGGGTTGACCTTCTGCTTTTCTATGGCCCAAAACATCTCCGTGACACCACAGGTTATAATTTTTGAAGGCCCAGGGAAGAAGATCAGGCCATAGATCCCCAAAGCTAGTGCTAATGAATCTTACCCCCATTGTTCATCTCGGATGTACAGGTCCAACTGCTTCTTAAGGTAGGTCTAATACCACCTGTGTGTGTTCCCTTTGATAGTTTCTCTTGCCTTCACTTCCTCTGGGGGAATTCCCAACATATGCGCGAACCTTTTCCAGGTCTGCCTATGCTCGAGGTGTAGGTAGATCCGATTCTGTGCCACGTAAGGAATTTCCAATAGCGCCTGATATTATGTCATTGAAGGAGAACACTCCATATTTGGGGTTCTAAACTGACAGCATGGCTTTTAGCGCTGGAATTTGAACTTTGACCCGTATCAAGGTCACGATCCTTCCATATTTTTCCTCAAACTTTGCCTTAACGTGATCGGGAAGCGATGTCCAACTACTAGATAGACCCTCGAGACTGGTCATTCTGACTTCGACTTTGCTTGGGTCTAATGGAGGTAATAGGCTAGCATCTGTCCTGGTGACATCACTTTGTGGGGGCGCTGAACTATGAAGTGGTCTGGACCACGGTCTAGCATTTTTTTCTTATCTAGGAACCTCTTCCGCGGACTGACTCGAGGATGCCATGTTAAAATTGATGTCTATTCTTCTACAAACCCCAGTTCTGTGATGCCTGTGGAGAAAACTTGTTAGCATGATAAATTTAGGTAATTTTGAATTACACTGTTAGCGGGGTGATACCTACACATTTATCAAAGTAGGAAAATGTGTGGATCCTCCTAATAGTATAATCCAAAATTACCCTTAAAGGTAAAAACGTAAAAAAACACAAACAAAGTAGGGTGAGAGTAAGTATGTCCCTTTTGTCCTAAAATAGGGAGAATCCTAGTACCGGGTAAGTGCTACCTAATTGGATAGTTCTATCTTATGAGGTAGTTTACTACGGCTTCCAGCTATTGTGATGGTTTAGCTCAAGGTCTAATTTTTCTAAAAGCCACAGGTTCCCAAATTACCCCTACTGTAAACAGTAAAGCCTCATTCCATCACCATGATACTATCGGGAGGATTCCACGGGTATCACAGTAGATGGAACGAGTTTCAATCTGAGCAGAAGCCTTCACGGATACTAACAGGGTGAAACCCATAGGTACCGCTACATGACTCCCTCCTACTTTCCTAAAGGGTAAGAAAGCCCCGGTATAAGGTTGAAATGTGTGAGGACATTGTGTAAGTGATCAGTGTGTGAGGGGATATATTTACCTCTTCCCTTTATCGGGGCAGTTTTCCTTTCCCCTCTTTTTAGAGATGAAAGTAGCTGTGGAACAAATAAGACAATCAAAATAGGCAAAAGCAATTAGAAAGAATAATAACAGTTTAACATACATTGAAATTTTCAAATTCTGCAAGTTAAACCCCCCCCCCCCAAAATTACTGTTTTAATTTATATGAGCATAAAATTAAATTTGCTTTTGGACCTCTAAACCAGGGTAAGAAAAAAGTCCCCAGTGGAGTCGCCAAGCTGTCGCATGGTATTTTACTGTCGCTTGGACGAACGCTCACCAAAGTGGGAAAGAGTGAGGAGTCGCCACTTTAATTTTGAGGGGAATTAAAGAAAACCATTTGTGAAAATAAATTGAAAGAAACCACTTCGAAAATAGAGATTCCAGGTTCAGGGTCCATATACGGGCGGGGAAGGTGTTAGGCACCCTGCCTCGTCCCTCTATGAGGGTAAACAGATTTAATCTTATGCTCTTTCATAAATTAAAAGGATAATTAGGGGATTGGGATAGTGATGATGTTAATCCTTTGTGCAAAATGAAGGAATGTTTGATATTTCACTTATTCTGGGTTGCCCAGGAACACAAGTTCGTGAGATGGCCCTTTAGTGAGTAAGTGTTTGAGGGAGCTTGTCTTGTGTATTGGGGTCATGTCTTTTAGTTTGAATTTTGTTAAGAGAGCTCGGGCAGGGAACTTCTCCCGATCTCTAGATATATTTTATTAAGAGTTTTGAGTGGGAAATTTCGGATAAGAACTCTCCTTCGATTTCCTTGTTGGTAAGAACTCTCCCCCGATCTCTTAGGGTGTATGGTTTAAAATTTGATGGAGGATCTCGAATAAGAACTCTCCTCCGATCTTCGCTTTTATTTGATTGAGGATTAGGTAAGAACTCTCTCCCAACCTCTTAAAGTATTTGGTTTAAGATTTTAAAGAGGGATCTCGGATAAGAACTCTCCTCTGATCTCTGTGTTTTTGTTTGAATGAGGATCAGGTAAGAACTCTCCCCTGACCTCTTATAGTATTCGGTTTAAGGTTTGAAAGAGGGATCTCGGATAAAATCTCTCCTCCGATCTCCACATATTTATTAAAATTTTGATTGAGAATTGGATAAGAACTCTCCTCCAATCTCTTTAAGTATTTAATTTAGAGTTAAGCATGAGGAATCTCGGATAAGAACTCTCCTCCAATCTCCACATATTTATTAAAATTTTTGGTTGAGAATCGGATAAGAACTCTCCTCTGATCTCTAATTTATGAAAATTTCATATTGTAAAATCTTATGAATTAAGGAATCTAGTGACCGAGGACGCAAAAGACCCACGTGTAGATTTTTGAACCCACTGAGCCTTATCTAGACGGTAGACACGACACCGAACTTCTTACCGATCTCTTATGTGATCGCCTTATCAGAACTCTTTAGTCCGATCTCTTTGGTTGCTCGCTAGGAATCCAAACTTATTAGATTCCAGATTTATTACATCATCCTTTAAGCTCGCTCCGTAGCCCTACCTCTAGACTTATTTGGTTTAAACCACTATTTGACTTTTTATTACAACTTTCTTTTTTGTCATTTTTATTTGTTTCGAAAACTCTTATATCGAAATATCCATGCCTATGCTCTTTTGGATAGTTATAAGTTGCCTACGGGATGAACGTCTACTGTTGAAGAAAATAAAAACCAGATGATGATAAAAGGGATTTGCAAATAAAAATAAGAGAAGATACAGGAAATGACTACTGGCCTAGACAACTTGTTCTGAAACTGGATATGAAAGAAACCTTAAAAAAAAACTGGAGAAAACCAACTGAGGGTATTCAACAAAATAACAGTTTACTGCAACTGTTTTGGGATTTTAATGTAACTGAACATAGAAGAAATTTTAAAAAGGAAAGCTGGAGAAGATAGACAAGGGTATTCAACAAAATGGCAGTTAAAACACTTACCTGTGGAAGATTGAGGCTATTGAACTAACTCTGGAGCCACAAATATTGCTGCGTTGAAGGCTGGTGGTACAAGGACCAATGCTTACTTTGAGATTGGGAGAACCAAGTTGAAATGCGGTAGAACCAAAGTGACGGAAACCGGGTCAGAATAAGATCAAGCTGAAAGAAATAATGGGTTGAGATTGGGGGGGGGGGGGTGATGCAGACGAGACTGAACGAAAATGGTAATAGCAGAGTGATGAACAAACTGAAAATGAAGAATTTCAGGGTTTGTAAACTCTATCAATGGAGATACTCAAGAAAACTAGTTCCTAGAGTTCCTCGATTTTATGTAAGCTCAAAGTAGCAAGACTGAATTGATTTTCAGAGTCTTTCCACTATAATCACCACCACCCTTTTTTGTCCGTCCCTCAACAGTATTACATGCAGGTATTTATAGGGAACGGGTGCTCCTAATGAAGGGTCAGGATCTCTTCTGGGGAGATGGAAAGTTTGGATTTAAAAGGACATGATCCGATGCCTGAGAATTGAAGAGAATCAAAATGGACGGCTGAGATACTATTTAGAATATTTGTCCTTTCTCTTTTTCAATCCAACGGCTCAGGATCTTCCTGTCAAGATGGATCCGAAGGTCGGGAACAAAAGGCGCCGGTCCTGTCGTCTACTTTTTGATCAAAGGGCTCCGAGTTTGTCCTTACAAGTAAGATCAACGGTGGAGATTCAAAAGCATAGGACTATCATAACTGTCCTGGCGTCTGTCAGCATTGTGGGCGATTTTACAAATGAAGCGTGCGGTGAAGATTTGATCTTGCCTGCAATGCTTTAACTACCTCGGCTCTGATTATGAAGGAGGTTATTGGAAATCTTTTGTCTTTTTTTCCGATCTCGATTCCTTCCGATCTCTCCATTATGACCCCTTTTCCGATCTCTCATATCGGGCCCCTCTCCCGATCTCTCCCATTCTAGAACCTTCTCTTCTATCCGATCTGCCTCAGTCAAAGCATTTAAATCTTCGGTTACCGATGTATCCGCTTCGGTTTCCATAAGTAATAAATACTCAGGCCCCCTATATATACGCCTCAGTGGGGAATCTCTCCCACATTATATTTCTCCTTTTTCCATTTCTCCCTTCTCCTGTTCTAGTTTCTCCGGCAACATTCCGGCCATGGCGACCGCTTTTGATCTTTTTCTGACTGCTCTCTTTGCTCCCCGATTGAAAATTTATGATCCCGGTGATCAGAGAATCATGAGAACCATATTTGATGACAGTGAGAGAACCGGACTAATTTATCGATTAAGATCGAAAATGTCGATCGTACCGATCTCGAATCAGTCTACCGATATAATCGGTGAACTATTTTCAGGCGAGAGCACTGCTAATTTCCCTTTTAATATCGGTGTCCACCTCTTAAAGTTCATTTGGCTCCTCACCACATCGGGCATCCCAACTACAGCTCGGTTCTGGTCGATGACATCGATGATGACTCCACTTACCATCATGAGTGTCATAGTCACTCCATCTGAGCTGCACATCTATCCGGTGCATATGGCTAGCTTTCTGATCAAACACATCTTTTGATTCAGCCACAAGACTAGGCTTTGACATAGGTCCCTACTAGCTAGGATGTGGTGTCGATCTTTAGAGATCGCCCAAATGATGTAATCTGACCTTTAAAGGTTCTTAATGATGTAATCCAATCTCTTGAGATCGCCCAAATGATTTAATCTGACCTTTTGGAAATGAAATGAAATTTTATTTGACAGTTATCATTTAATTATTGCCTTGATTAATTTCCGATCTCTGATGTGCATATCCGATCTGGTTCCTAACTAAATCACCCTTAGCCGATCTGTGACTCTGAACATTTACCTTATTTCGACGACTTTAGCTAGCCGATCTCATTTTATTTTATTTATTGTGTTTCTGGAACCTTCCCACGACGCGTCAAAAAAGCGGGCAAATTACACCAACCGATGCACCGCTTGGGACTTTGTGAGCATTGAATGCTCACACGGGTATAAATAGGGGGAGGGTCCCTCAGTTGCTCCCCTATGCCATTTTCAGCACTCTACTCGCAATTTCAACTTTCTCTCATTTTTTCAAGTTTTTCCGGCACCGATCACACTCTGGTAAGGACTTTATTCCTTCTTTTACTTAAGCCTTTTTATTTCTTTGAAAATGAGCAGCACCGAAGGTCAGAGAGCGGCGAGCCCCCCTTCCGTCCATGTCTCGTGGTCATCGGATGAAGTTGAAGTGGTCAGACCAAGTGGGCAATCTGAGCCTCCTACGACTTCCACCTTAGTTCATGGTCGAGCAGCTCAATCAAGACAGACATCTTCCTCTGGTAGAGAAAATCTTTCGGTGGATGAGTTGTTGTCGGTCCTCCAGGAAACCGATCTGCAATCCATTAGTCAAGAATACAACCTTCGAACCGATGCCTTCAAGCTTATCAGATGCCATGGCGATCTCCGAGCTGATCACTTTTTCGATGAAAATGATGTGATCATGGTGTACGAAGAGCAGTTAAAAGCCGGGCTTTGGTTTCCCCTTGATGACTTCTTCAAGGACGTCCTGAAATTTCACCATGTCTCGGTAGCCCAAGTACATCCGAACTCGTGGCGAATTCTGGTAGCTTTCAGAGGCTTATGCCGGGCCAAGAAGCTCAATCCTACCGCGAAGGTTTTTGTCGAGCTGCATAGGCTTACTCGTCGAAAGGACGATGAGTACTGGTTCTTCCAGGCAAAACCGCACTGTGGGCTTTTTACCGATCTCCCCTCTTCACTGAAGAATTGGAAAAATCGTTTCTTCATGTTGAGGAGCAAGATTCCGAACGGTTTTGAGGGTTTCCCTCGTAGCTAGCAATATCTAGTCCCTCCAATTCCGAAGAGGATTGCCTTGAATAGGGACAAGGGTGCCATGGTAATGGAACTTAAGGATCTAGCGGCCACCCAGAAGTTCTTTTGCTTATATGTGGTGATGGCCGAGCTGAAACATTGGATGATGTGGTTGATCACCGATGAAGGATATGAGCTCCAGCTCTCTGACCTCGACCCTGGTACCTTCCCCATCTCTGATATTTGAACCTTAGCGAACTCACTGACTTTTCTTTGTACAGGTATGGCGGGCGGCGAGGCTTCCAAGGAGAGCCATAAGCGGAAGAGGGAGGTCTCCAGAAAGGTTTGGGAAATGAAGATCGCCGCGGTATCACAGACGCCGAGGCGAGATTCAGAAGAAGTGCCGAAAGACTTATCCCGACTTTCGGGACAACAGGTCCCGGAAATAGAAGTAGCTCCTTCTCCCCCTCGACAAGAAGAGCTATCACCTCCACCTGTTCCTTCAAGTGCTGAAGGGGGGTCTTCCCAACCTACTGTGAGGACCCTTTCTCTCGATGCCTAAGTCCTCATTCATTCTCTGGAGAAGAACCGATCTATTTGGGAGAATCCAGGCTTGGCCAAAGTTCTGGGCTCTACCATATGCCTTCAGGAGGATCGGAATAGGCTGACCCCGGGTAGCATTGACGATCTCCTGGCCCAGACTATAAGTTTGAGCATAGAGAGCTTGGTGAACCAACATATAATCAGGGAAAAAGCTCATCTTCTGAGGCAGAAAATTCTAAAAGTAGTCAAGGACGCATCCTCTGCCCAAGCTCAACTTTCCTCTGCCCAAGATTGTATTGCCAAACTCAAAGGTCGGATGAAGTCCTATGAGGATAAATTGGCCGAACAGGCTCATGAAATCAGAGAGGCTCGGGCGCTTCGAACTGCTGACGTCGCTCTCCTCACCGAAGAACTCAAAGTGAAAGAAAAAGAGGTTGTGACGAGGGAAGCTGGTGCTTATGTGAACGCCAACAGTGACCTTTTGGCTGAGCTCAAGAGGCATTATCCTGAGGAAGACTTCTTTTGGATGGTGGACCTGGCTTCTCGAGACGAAGAGGAGAGCGAGGAGGAATCAGAGAAAGAGAGGGAGAATGAGCGAAATGTACTGAGAGATCAGGCTGGGGGAGATCCTCCAGCCGAATGACTTGTAAATGTTTACTTTGGAATGAAATGAAGTCTTTTTGCTCAATTTCTTATTGAGATCGGAAAATGTCCAAATTGTATGAGTACTTAATTGTTTTGCACGCACTGGACGGTAAACTTTAAAAGCAACCATTAACCAAAGTATGAGAGATCGAAAAAATATTATGGATAAGCTTGAGATCGGGCTGGGGCCCGACCAAACACCCGGTAAATCTTTAGAACATTGGAAAGACTTGATTTGAATTTTAGGATCGGGATCTTCAATAGACCGGACATAAACCTTTAGCTTTATTTTGAGAAATAGACCGGACATAAACCTTTTAACTTTATTTTAAGAAATATCTGGAACACACAAGTGCGGGACCCGATTCTAGCATTAACTAAATGATTTTCTACTACATTTGTCAAGAGAGATCGGAGACGAGACCGAATGGCATGGGGAGCGGGTGTTGGTTTAATTCCCTTCAATGAGAGATTGGAAATGAGATTGGATGGCATGGAGACTTGACATTTGTTTGACCTCCTTTGACGAGAGATCGGAAAGCCATCGACTAGATGGGAGATCGGTCGAGTCATTTGTAATCGAAAAATGTCGAGTGGGGATCGATTTCAAAGTCAATTGACTTCGGGGTTCGGCCAAAATATGGTGTTGACTACTGCCAAAATGGTGTATCACCATTCAATTATCAACATTAAAAATTCTTCCATAAATCAACTACCCACAACGTTGGTTACACTTTTAATGAAACAAGAATTAAAAACACTCACTTACCACTTTTGAAGCTTGATCAAAACCTCACTAGACTTCTTAAAATTGCTATCAAACTCTTCCTTGTAAGGTGAGGAGCAAAGTTAATGAAGGAACCTAGTGGAAAAAGAGGCTAGAACATGGTGAACTTGAGCTTGGAGTGTGGACGGCCATGGAGTTTTCTCCCAAGGTTTGGTTAGGCTGGTTTTGCAAAGTGAGGTTGAAGATGGGTTTTGCACCTCCCAAGTGTCCCTTTAGGTGTCCAAATGCTAAAGTTAGTGGAGCACTATTAAAAGTTTTAATGGTTATTTATTTAGTTTCCAATTTTTGCAATTTGGCCACCACACTTTCACTATTTACATAATGTATCTTATTTTAATTTTTCATAAAATTTTTCAAGTATAATATCATTTATTTTTAATGGACATTTAGGTCAAAAGGCATCTCGGGATGTCAAATAACCACAATGCCCCTATTCGGTTTGCATTCCCAATTTTTCGGTAACACCGAGTTTTGTCATTTTCTTTATTTCTCGTTTTTCTTTGTACTGATTAATTAATTTTTCTTTGATATTTCTAATGACATTTATACTTCAATAGATGTTTATTTAAGTCTTAAAAATATTTTTCATGGTTCCCCGCTGTCCAGGGTTAGTCAACGGTCCACGCCACAACTTCCTAGTGCTGTCACCCATTGCTATGGTTCTCGACTCGTTTAACTTGGTTACATTTCATTGCTATTATTTTTTCTTTGTTTTTCTTGTATTTTCTTTTCTTGTATTTCATTATTCTATGTCTCCTCACTAACTTTTAAATGTAGTTCTAGGCATTCTAGCTATCCGAACCAACACTAGTCACCAGAATAGTAGAACGCACTACCGAACATTTGGGTGTTACAGCCTTTTCTTGGCATTCTAATGCCATAGAAACCTCAATGACTCTTCTCTGGAATCCCAAAAATTATTTCATGAATTTTCTCCCAGGTTTGGGGTTTTTAGCTGCGAAGACAACAACTTCCTTCTGGGTTACCCATCACTAGGGAACTGGCTCATTTAAATTGGTTGTATTTTATTTCTAAAATTTTTTCTAAAATTTTTTCTAAATTTCTTTTTTTATTATTTGAGTTATTTATGACTCCTCACTCTAGTCTAAATATTTTTTTCCAGACGTTCTAGCTGTTCGAACCGACACCGGTCACTGGAACAGTAGAATGTACGTAATTACTATAGTGAGGGTGTTACATGAGTGGCCATACTAGATTAGATAAAATCCATAATAAGAGTATTAGAGAAAAGGTAAGAGTGGTGCCAATTGAGAATAAATTGAGAGAAGGGAGATTGAGATGGTTTGGTCATGTGAAGCGTAGACATACGGAGGCTTCAGTTAGACAAATAGAGCATATTGGGTTAGAGGATAGAAAGAAAAGAAGGGGTAGACCTAAACTGACTTGGAGGAGAGTAGTACAACATGACCTAGAAATATTATACATTTTCAAATATTTAACCCAAAATCGTTTAGAGTGGAGAAAGAGAATTCATATAGCCAACCCCAATAATTTTTGAGATAAAGGCTTAATTAAGTTGAGTTGAGTTGGGTTGGGAAGAAGGAACAACAGGGACCTTCCATGGTGAATTGCATGTGCTGTAAAGCATGAGTAGTAGGTCGACACTGCAGTGTTATGTAACATGAAATATGTGCTAGTAGAAATAAATCGCAGCATTAAAATTCTAGAAGTAATGAAGCTAGCAATCATGTTGGACTAAGAAATAGATAAAAGCTCAAATTTGATGATGGGATGGACATCTTCAAAGAAAGAGGCACCAGGGTGAAAAAGGAAAAGTTATAAAATACAATAGGTTAAGAGAGTAGTGAAGCCTCGATTTAAGTGCCCATGTGTTAGAAAGTACGTCAATAGTAAGAAAACTTTAGGTTGAAGTCGAACAACAACTCTCATACTAGGGGAATAAAAAATGATAAAGTCGTACTAACTAAGTTGTAGACTTTTGTTAGGTCAGAGAAGAGACTCAGTCCACTTTCCAATAGTGATATGTAGAATATGGATGTTCAGCATTTGGATGGAGCTCTACATAGTTGGTACATAAGATAGTTAGAAGTTAGTATAAGGATCTCATGGCCAAAAAAAAAAAAAAAAGTAGGCTAGACGCTTGATCTCATGGCAAAAAAAAAAAAAAAGTAGGCTAGACGCTTGATCTCATGGCAAAAAAAAAAAAAAAGGTAGGCTAGAAGCTTACAATATCATGGAATTGAGAAGTATAAGTGCTTTTAGCATGAAGAAAGTATTACTGAACTTTCAATGGCCAACAAAATCAGTAATGATCTCGAATAAGGTACATGTAAAAGTAGTTATTTCAGAAGGGCACTTGTAACACCCCTCACCTGACTACAGTGTAGCCAAGCAAGGTGTGCTACATTCGGTGCCGAAGCACCCAATCTTATCTTACTTTATTTCCTTAATCATTTTCAAGTTATTATCTTTTAATATCAATTATTTTTTCGACGGAGAAACTAACAGAATTTCCCCTATTTTATTAACGTTTGACTTGTTTCACTATTCACCTGTTTGAAAATTTCAATAATATTTTAAAATAAAAATCTCATCATTTCATGCATCATCTATATATTTCAATTCCGTATTCAAATCTATACAATTTCATTCATATCCATTTCTATACATTCC
This sequence comes from Hevea brasiliensis, assembly GCF_030052815.1. NCBI lineage: Eukaryota > Viridiplantae > Streptophyta > Magnoliopsida > Malpighiales > Euphorbiaceae > Hevea > Hevea brasiliensis. Next base: position 41,583,431 of record NC_079509.1, read on the forward strand.
CATTCATGCTCAACTCATATATGAAAATTTTCAATCTTCATTAATGTCATGATATACAATTTAATCATATATGAATTAACCGATTTATTAATTTACATCACATACCTATTAATTACTTTTTTATAATTTACATTACAATACTATAACTAAGCATTTTATACAACATATAAATTATGACCTATATGGGCCCTATCTACATGCATTGCTGAGGAGGTGATAACCTTGAATACTTCAGACACTTCTGCAGATCAGAACTCTAAAATCTTTGTTTAATATTCGCTGGGCTTTACCTTCAGTACCTGCGCGAGGAAACAAATCCATCGCGCTAAGCATTTCTGCTTAGTGGTGCAATAATATAACAAGAAAATTGTAACGGCCCGGCCCACGAGTGATATTATCCGCTCTGGGCCGAAGCCCTCATGGTTTTAAAACGCGTCACTAGGGGTTATGAACCGCCAACTTATAAACCCAGCATCTCTCCCGTGTTTTGCCGATGTGGGATTTGCCTAGGGTGTTACAATCCACCCCCCTTATGGGACTCAGCGTTCTCGCTGAGGTTTGCCCCACCATCGCTCAAGGTTGCATGTGGAGCGGCTCTGATACCACAAATGTAATGGCCCGGCCCACTAGTGATATTGTCCGCTCTGGGCCGAAGCCCTCACGGTTTTAAAACGCGTCACTAAGGGTTACGAACCACCAACTTATAAACCCAGCATCTCTCCCGTGTTTTGCCGATATGGGATTTGCCTAGGGTGTTACAAAAATAATATATACAAAATACAGATGGAAATAAAACCTAATTTGCGTAATCAAGAATTATTTTAATTTCATATGGAATTCCTAATATTAATTATCTGTTGTCATATTATATTGTTCTTTGGAATCGCTTGTTTCCTAAATTTACTGTAGTCATATACAAAATACGAAATATATTAGTATATTACATTTCTATTCATGTTATTTCATAAGATGTAGTTGTAATTATTTATTTAAATGATATCTATTTTGCTAATCTTTTTATCCTTTCACTCAACATTTCTTAGGTGTTTAGATCATTTCATAGTAAATAAAATTTTAAAACTAATTCTAGTTTCTTTCTTATTCATTCATTTAATTCACATTATTCTTAACAAATTTCACTGCCCAAGTAACCTATGACAGGCTGACTAAACTGGATAACGGGTCATTGGCACTGAACACCACAATGCCTCGGGCCATCATACCATGGGACACGGAACGTCAACCATCTATGCAATCAGAATGGCTAAAAAGACATGATAATACATAATCAGGCATAAAAGCCATGAGTACGGGCGTAAAGCCATGAGTGCGGGTATAAAGCCATGAGTACGGGTATAAAGCCATGAATAGAGGCATAAAGCCTTTCACAGTACTGCTAAAATAATGCCCTATTGGTATGCCAATCTATCCAATCTGACACATATGTCTAGGCAATACATGGGCACATAGTACCATTAAGTGTTCATAAGTTTTATTATTTCATTATAGGTTCTAATTATAATTTCTAGCATTTTAATCTTTTCATAATAGAAACATAAATCTCTAAGTCTAATATTTACATAATTTATGCATTCATCGTAATTTATATATTCATTATGTTATCCATAATGATCACAATTCAAAACAATGGTTCACATGTACCATTGTATTCAAAACATTTTTTTCTTTCTCATTTATACATTCGAAAATCTACTTATGTAATTACAAATTTTATATTTTAAGTTGAATTACTAATATTTTATGAATTCTATTTGTGATGGGCATATAAGCCCTAACTACCCATGCACATCAATTAGGTGACTTTCTTTTCATGTTTTAAGCAATCCATGAACATTTCGTGGATTTTAAATTTATGGCCTTAATTTCCCTCTAACAATTTTGACTAAGATGCATAGTCCACATTTGTCATACAATTCTAAGCATTTAAGCTTAGAATTGGTTTTAGATCTTCATCTTAATTTGCTAATAATTTTGATTACTATTCACCTTACTAGTCAACCAAAATGTTGACTTTTTCATACTTAGTGGATATGTTAATTCTAATTACACCAAGATCCCACATTTTGAGTTTTACATTTATTAGTATTAGTTGCCAATTGCAATTTAAAGTCCCCTAGATATATTTCTAAATTTTCAGTTTTGATTACCTAAGTTTACTATTCCATTAGACAATTCTACAGTGGAAACTGGGCTAACTTTTCTTCCTCAAGGTTGTTCCTTATTGTGTCTTCTGTAATTCTCTTTTTGAATCACTCCATTTGGAGGTTTGTAGCTCAAGTTATGGCCAAATTACCAAAACTAGCCGGATTGGTCTCTACCCATAATTTCTGGGCAATTCTGGTTCTGCCAGATTTGGTAGGTGAATTTTGGCTAGCAATTTCATTTGATTAAGTCTAGAATTTGAGTTTGTGTTCTACATAAAAGTTGTTCTAATTTGCCTAAGCTTTCCATTGATATAAATTTCATGTCAATTGGACCTTTCTACACTGAGTTATGACCAAATGAATGAATACTGTTCATTTGGTCATTTTGCACAGGTAGAATTGGTGATACCTGGATTTGGTCAATTTTTAAGGCATCCTAAATTTGGTTTCTGGACAGGTTTCCTTCATCAAAGTTGTGTCATTATGTGTCTAATTTCATATCCAATTGGCCTTGTACCAATTAAACCTACACAACTCAAGTTATAGCTGCCCAAACATGCTGAACTCACATCTAGACCTGCAAGGCACTCAAGGCAGCACCTCTAACCTCAATTCCCATGGCACAATTCACTTCATTTCCTACTCAAACATGACCAAATGGTCACTAATTGACCATTACAACTTCTTTTCATCAATACATAAACAAAATCCAAATTTTGGTGCCTAAACCCTAACTCCAACAACTACAATTCTTCATATACATACAATCCATGAATTAAAACACCAAAATCATGTTCAATGGCAGCCATACACAACTATTGTACAATTCAAATTGATGAAATCCTAAGATACCCTAAGGCTTCAAAATTTTCATGGGGCAAGTTCATGCATCTTTAATTCATTTTTCTTTAAATTTTCAACTTAACTCTACTTAAATTCATGCTTAGAAAAGAGTGGAAGCAAGAAAATTAGCACTAACCTTGACTCAGTCACTTTCCAAGACTTCAAAAATTCACTTTCTTCCTTTTTTTTTGCTGTCCAAAGCTTGCTCTAAGTGTGAGGATGAGTATTTGTGAAGGGAAGCTAGGGTTTTGTGGTGGTTTGGTGGGTTAACCAAAGCTTGGTGAAGCTTTAATGGTGAAAGGGAGAAGGAGAGAGTTTCGGCTGGAAGAAGAAAGGAGAAAGTAATCTGATTTTTTTCTTTCATTTCTGCCCATTTAACTCATTTTAAGTGAGTTATAGCCATATGTCACAATGTGATTGGGTGGAGGTACACTAATGACATCATGTGATGTCATAATTTCCAATTTTCTTTCTTTTTCTTTTCTTTTCTTTTTTACTCATTTTCAATTAAATTTTTAGTAATATTTATTCATATTTTATGTCATATAATTTATTTACTTAACTGGACAAGTCGATCAAAAATCATCTCTGAAGACGAAATGACCAAAATACCCTCCATTTGGCTTAAGGAGTTAAAATCGTCTGTACTGATTGAAAAATTTTTCTAAGCCCTTTCTTAGCATTATAATGCCATAGAAACCTCAATGACTCTTCTCTGGAGTCCCACAAATTATTTTATGAATTTTCTCCCTGGTTTAGGGCTCCTAGCTGTGAAGACCACAACTTCTCACTAGATTACTCATTGCTAGAGCACCGGCTCATTTAACTTGGTTGTATTTTATTTCTAAAATTTTTCCTAAATTTTTCTTATTATTATTAGAGTTATTTATGACTCCTCACTCTAGTCTAAATATTTTTCCAGACATTCTAGCTGTCCGAACTGACATTGGTCATCGAAATAGTAGAATGTACGGACTTGCTAAAGTGAGGGTGTTACAACACTTCACCAGACTTTGTGAGTAGACAGTAGGAGTCACATCTTTGTACTGTAGAGATTGGTAATAGATGGGAATCAAGACTAGTATTGATATATACCAGATTAGAGTGCAGTGGAAGCATGGTGCATACTAAAGATATTAGCAAAAGATCAAAGAGTACTCAAATGTAATGGCTTAGTTTCAAATGGAGGACGATAGCTAGTGTGCTATAGCAAGGACAGTTGCAAGCAAATTGTTTTTAACCATCTCTGCAAAGCTGGAGGACCAATGCTTACACCTGTTCTAATAACTTTCCTTTCTTTATTCCATGTTTGTTTAAAAATTCAGGGATGAATTTTTCTTAAGGGGGAAAGATTGTAATAATCCAAATTTTTAAAATATAATTTTTTTAATTAATTTTTATAGTTTTTAAATATTATTTTAATATTATGTATTGTATATTTATTATTATTATTATTATTATTATTATGAAAAAAAAAAGAAGAAAAGAATTTAAAATTCCAGGAATGAATCTAGACAATATGCATGCCCAAGTTCATTCCCAGAATTAAAAAAAAAAAAATAGCAACAGAACAACCCCCCCCCCCTAAAACTCTCTCTTTCTCCCATCACTCTCCCCATCCCTCTCTTTTTCTTGTGGTTGGTGAGCCACTAGCCACCATGGCCGGTCGGTGAGGAGTCACCTCACCCTGGGCTACACTGATGAGCCACCAGTTGGCCAGAGCAACACTGGTAGTAGCGCGAATGGAGGAAAATTCCTCCTTTAACTCGCGCGCAGGTGCAAAACTTTTTGGCGATATTCTGGCTTCATCCGATGTCCAGTCAGAGCGATTCAGGTGGCATTGAAAAGCTTATTCCGAGAGCTTTCTTTTGATACAAATTTTGCAGTATTTGGTGGTTAGATGAGTGAGATATGGATGAGAGAAATTTCAAAATTTTCAAACTTTTCGATCAGATCTAGGATGATCCTACAGCTAAATCGATGATTTGAGACCACTGATGGACTCAGAACATCGAGAACTTTAAGATGGTACTGACCCCGCTCCGATCAGATGTCGTCTGAAAAAAGCAATCATTGGATGGTTCAAATCGTTTGATGAGATTTTTAGGCTTTTTCAATTTTCAAAAATTAAAAATAATTTTGTGATAATTATTGATAATTTTTAGGCTTTATTTAGATGCGATCGGATCGATAATAGCCTACCAGCGTCCGACACTGAGTTTTCTACCAGATCTAGCTGTCTGGCAGCTCATCCTAGAAAATAGTCAATATTACAGTTGATCCTAGCATTATTAGATGTTTTGAACACATTCTAGGTGTCAGCTTTAGCATAGGTAAACCTGAACTCTAAGTTATTCATTTTTGCCTAATACCAAATTTAGAATAAAATTCATAAAATATTCGTGGGTAGTAAAAAAATTGTGATTCCTTTTGCAATAGCCTTACAATATTATTAAGGACTGCGAAGTGAGTTTATAGAATTTTTTAAGTTAGTTTGGATGATTTTAAAAAAATGTTAGTTTTAAGCCTTATAACTGAATTGTTTGATTTCGTGAGTTTTATCTGGTTTTGAGGGCTCAAGAGGGGCCATGTGATGTTATTGAGTTGTGGATTTGAGACTTGTGATTTTGGAAATGTGATTTGAACTACTTTGTAGGTTGGGTAGGTCCTAGGTACAGAGAATACTCTATCAGATTTTTAACATAAATTAAGATGTCTTTTACCTCTTTAAGTTCTTAATTTGAGTTAGCACTAATAAATTCACAATATAATTATTTAAGTGATCAGGGTTAGCCATCTTCCTCTACTCAGCTGTCACAATAGTCTCTTGTGTACTGTGAGTAGATGTTGATTTTATTTATAATTTCAATATTATTATACATACAAGACATGCTTATGCATTCACTTATAATTATATGCATATAGCTATTATAGGCACGTTTTATGTTGCATTATTATTTGATGAAATTGATATAGGTGTCGCCTTAGGGTAATTTAGAGTTGTGTGCGTGTGTCTGTGTATGTGAGGTGTAGTACTGGATATGGGCAAGACGATTAGATCGGCTTGAGCTAGTCTCATTTAGGGCTTAGTCCTTTTTTGTAATAAGTCAGGGTGAGTACGGCTTTAAGTTGATCTCGCTGACCCATACATTTAGATTATTAAGAGAAAGTCCGATTTGAGTTGATCTCGTTGGCAGAGGTTGGAATCAAGAGAGCTGTATAGGGAATCAGCTCCCATATATGTGTGTATATATATATATATATTATTAATGTGACACATGGGTGTGTGAGTGCTCCAAATTATTCTTTTTGTGAATATTGTCTGAATTTGATTGACTTTGATGATGTATGTTACATGTTATCCTTAGGGAAGTATTAGCCCTAAATAGTTATAGAAATTGTATTTAAAATCAATATCTTACTCTATAAGTTGAACACTCACTCCTGTTCACCCTAATTTTCCAAGTTACAGGTAGGTTTTATTTTTAGAATAATCTACTTCCTTTCTCACAGGTTTATCAGCAGCCGTTCCTTATACTTTGTTTTCTTGATTTAAAATTTAGAGCTTCACATGTGCTAGAGTTATTTTTAATTTGTGGGACTATAATGATCTATTTTCTTTAGAAACTAGTAACTTAATTTTTATGGATATATTGAATGTATGAGATGGATTGTTTTGAGGATGAGAAAGCTGAGCTCCCATTTGATTATATGATTGATTGAGGATTGTGAGAGTGAGCTGAGCTCCCCAATTTGATATATTTTGTGATTACAGGTCAGGTGAGCTAAAAACTCTCTGTTGGATAGCTCAGGTTATGGCCAGACTCTGTCCAGTTGATTCCTTGAAATGGGACTTAGAGTACGGGTTTTATGATTGGACTAGAATAGTTAGGCTTACTATAGATATTAGGGGTCTTATGCTGATCCAAGTCTTAGTGTCAGTTCAGCGCAAAATTTGGGTCATGACATCCCACGTGCCTGTTATACTTGAAACTATGGGCACTCTCTGGTGAAATGTAGAGGTAAACATTTAATTAGTTTGGTTTAAAACGAATTGAATTGAAAAAATAGAAAACCAAATTTAAAAAAAAAAAGTAAAAATCGAATCAAAATGAACTATATATAGAGCCAAATAAAAAAAAATTGGTTTGGTTTATATACTTAGTTCTTTCAAATCTCCATTTTTTTCCCCTTGAATATTCAAATCACAACAAAGCAACCATCCAAATCACAAAAGTAACCACCATTAATATCCAAAACATAATTTCCATTAAAAAGACCTCAATATCATAATCATTCTTCTTTAAAAAACAATCACAATCAACCAAATCAATAATACAAGCAACATTACAAATTGAAGAAAATAAATTAAAAAACAAATGAAAAAGTAATGAAAGTGCCACTACTGCGGTGCTGGTGTTGCGGCGCTTTAACACTGGTGTTGCATGTTAAAGTCCAAGTCCTATTAGAATTAGGAAGTATAATTAGTTTAAGAAGTTTAATTTAATTTAAATTATGAAGTTTAATAATTCGAGCCCTAAAAGGAATAGTTTTTTAGTGGCCGATATATATGAGTAGTTGGTTAGCCATTATATTGTATTGTAAAGAGAGCTAACGAAATAGAGAGGTATGATAAATTTTGTGAGTTTTATTTGAGTAATTGTGGGTGAAAAAAATAATTAGTGTATGTAATTATTTTTCCTTTTATAGTAGATTTTTTTGGTGGAGTTGGCTTACGCTGAACCACATTAAATTTTATATTCTTTATTTTATGTGGGTGTGATTTTTATAATAAGTAGTATCAGAGCTATGGTTCAAGATGGTGAACACAAAATTTAAGGTAGAGTCTTTTGATGAAAAAAAATAATTTCAATCTATGGCAAAGCACCGTGAAGAATGTCCTTATACAATAAGGATTAATTAAAGCGTTAAACGAGAAACAATCGGTGATCATGAAAAATGATGATTGAGGGGAGCTTCAATAAAGGGCAGTGAGTCCCTGATGTGAAGTATAATATTTTGGAGAAGACTTCGCTAGTTGTTTTATGCAAGAAATTAGAGAGATTGTACATGTCAAAGTCACTCACAAATCTCTTATACTTGAAGAAGGAGTTGCACCAACACAGAATGGATGAAGGTACTGATGTGAGTGATCATCTTAATGCTTTTAATAAATTCATACCCAATTGGTTAATATTGGTGTGAAGGTAGATGATGAAGATAAAGCCCTTTTGCTTGTAACCTCTCTCCCACAATCTGTTTGGTGACAGCCCTAACAGTTGGGAAGGAGACTTTGAAAGTGGAGGAGTACCAAGAAGTTTAAAAAGATAGGTAGCAGCAATGAAGGTGGAGCTTTGTTGCTGGTTCTAGCCGTGGTAGAAGCAACCCACATAGAAACATTTAGAGAAGGAATAGTAGATCAAGCTTGAGATCACGAGCAAACCCTGAAGATAGAGAATGCTACTGCTGTTATGAGAAGGGTCACATTCAATACCATTGCATGAAGATGAATGAGGATTTTATAGAGTTTAAATAATTCATGAAGAGTTGTGGAATGAAAAAGAAAGAACTGCTGCAATTGCAATGAATAATGGTATTGATGGTGAATGTTTACATATGGATGATGATAAAGAAAAGGCAAAAGATCCATTACAAAATGAGTGGTTTATGGATTCTGTTTTTCCATTCCATATTTTCTCAAAGAAGGAGTGGTTTGATGTGATTGAAGAAAATAAAAGAGAGAAAGTAAAGCTAGCCAATGGAAATAAGATGGAAGTTGAAGGTGTTAGAAGGGTAAAGATCAAATTGCATGATGATCGAGTAAAAGTGTTCAATGAACCTAAATTTGAAAGGAATTTAATTTCCTTGAATAAATTGGATTCTTTGGGTTATGATTGTTCAATTCATGGTGGAGTTATGAGAGTTTGCTTAGGTGCTCTTGTAATTATGAAGAGTAAGAAGATTGGTGTAAATAATCTTTACAAATTGAAAGGAAGTACAATGATTGGAAGAATGCAAGTTGAGGCAAGAGACAACATTAACAATCAAGAGCACAAGGAAGTACTCAAAAGTAAATCGACTTTTGCAAAAGTTGTAAAGACTAATTCCATTTGACTTAGAGGCGGGATTATTAGAGTCCAAGTCTAATTGGAATTAAAATGGCACTTAGAATTTATTAGTTACAGTTACATTAAACATAATAACAATAATACAAGCTTAAAATTAAAATCAATAAATACACCAAAATTCAATAATCAAATCAAAATTTGAAACTTTAAAACAACCTCATGGAAAATACATTTAAATAAATTCATAATATAAAAATAATGTTAATATTAAAAATTTTATATATTTAAAAATTCAGGTTGTTATAGTTTATTTCAAATAAAATATTATTTTAAAAAATAACAATAATAATGCATTCCCTTTCCCTCACATTTTTCACATGGAAATCCTCCCCCATTTTGCTACAAGTTTTACCCCATTAGGTGCACTATATATAATAGATTAGTTGAACTACATTAGATATGTATCCCATGTGCCTGTTGTCCTTCAAACTGTGGGCACTCTCTAGTGAAATGTAGGGGTAAACATTTAATTAGTTTGGTTTAAAATCGAATCGAACTAGAAAAATAAAAAACCAAATTTCAAAAAAAAAGTAAAAATCGTATCAAAATGAACTATATATAGAGCCGAACAAAAAAAGTTTGGTTTGGTTTGTACACTTAGTTCTTTCAAATCTCCATTTTTTTCCCTTGAATATTCAAATCACAATAGAGCAACCATCCAAATCACAAAAGTAACCACCATAAATATCCAAAACATAATTTCTATTAAAAAGACCTCAATATCACAATCATTCTTCTTCAAAAAATAATCATAATCAACCAAATCAACAATACAAGCAACATTACAGATTGAAGAAAATAAATTAAAAAACAAATAAAAAAATAATGAAAGTGCCACTACTGCGGTGCTAGTGTTGTGGCGCTTTGACACTGGTGTTGCATGTTAGAGTCCAAGTCCTACTAGAATTAGGAAGTATAATTAATTTAAGAAATTTAGTAGAATTTAAATTATGAAATTTAATAATTAAAGTCCCAAAAGGACTAGTTTTTAAGTGGCCTATATATATGTGTAGTTGGTTGGCCATTATATTGTATTGTAGAGAGAGCTCACGAAGTGAAAAGATGTGATAAATTTCATGAGTTTTACTTGAGTGATTTGTGGGTGAGAAAAATAATTAGTGTGTGTCATTATTTTTCCTTTTATAGTATATTTGTTTGGTGGAGTAGGCTTGTGCCAAACCATATTAAATTTTGTGTTCCTTATTTTATGTGAGGGTGATTTTTATAATAAGTGATATCAGAGTTATAGCTCAAGTGATGAACACAAAATTTGTGGTAGGGTCTTTCGATGGGAAAAACAATTTTAGTTTGTGGCAAAGCACCATGAAGGATGCCCTTGTACGATGAGGATTAATTAAAGCATTGAATGAGAAACAACATGCGATCATGAAAGATGATGATTGAGGGGAGCTTCAACAATGGGCAATGAGTATGATTAGATTAACGTTAGCCCCTAATATGAAGTATAATGTTTTGGAGAAGACTTCGCTAGTTGTTTTATGGAAGAAATTAGAGAGATTGTACGTGTGAAAGTCACTCACAAATTGCTTGTACTTGAAGAAGGAGTTGTACTAACTCAGAATGAATGAAGGTACTAATGTGAGTGATCATCTTAATGCTTTTAATAAATTCATTACCCAATTGGCTAGTATTGGTGTGAAGGTAGATAATGAAGATAAAGCCCTCTTTTAACCTATCTCTCACAATTTGCTTAGTGACAGCCCTAACAATTGGGAAGGAGACTTTAAAAGTGGAGAAGATTACCACAGTTATCTTGGATGATGAGAAGTTTAAAAAGACAGGTAGTAGCAATGAAGGTGGAGCTTTGTTGCTGGTTCTAGTCATGGTAGAAGCAATTCATGTAGAAACAATTAAACAAGGAATAGTAAATAGAGCTCAAGACCACACATAGACCCTAAAGATAGAGAATGTTACTACTGTCATGAGAAGAGTCGCATTTAATACTATTGTATGAAGATGAAGGAACATTTTATAGAGTTTAAACAATTTAAGGAGAGTAGTGGAAAAGAAAAAGAAGGAACTACTGTAATTACAATGGATAATGGTATTGATGGTGAATGTTTGCATGTGGATGACGATAAGAAAAAGGTAAAAGATCCATTAAAAAATGAGTGGTTAATGGATTCTACTTTCCCATTCCATATTTGCTCAAAGAACGAGTGGTTTAATGTGATTGAAGAAAAGAAAGGAGAGAAAGTGAAGTTAGCCAATGGGAACAAGATGGAAGTTGAAGGTGTTATAAGAGTGAAGATCAAACTGCATGATGATCGGGTAAAAGTATTCGATGAAGTGAGATGTGTTCCTAAATTTGAAAAGAACTTAATTTCCTTGGATAAATTGAATTCTTTGGGCTATGGTTATTCAATTCATGATGGAATTATGAGAGTTTGTCGAGGTACTCTAATGATGATGAAGAGTGAAAAGATTGGTATAAAAAATCTTTACAAATTGAAATGAAGCACATTAATTGGAAGAATGCAAGTTGAGGCAAGAGACAACATTAACAATTAAGAGCGCAATGAAGTACCCAAAAGAAAATTAACTTTTGCAGAAGTTGTAAAAGCTAATTCCATTTGACTTGGAGGTGGGATTGTTGGAGGCTAAGTCCAATTAGAATTAGAAAGTATAATTAGTTTAGGAATTTAGTAGAATTTAAAAAATGAAGTTTAATAATTTGAGTCCTAAAAGGACTAGTTTTTTAGTGGCCTATATATATGTGCAGTTGGCTGGCCATTATATTGTATTGCAGACAGAGCTCATGAAGTAGAGAGGTGTGCTAAATTTAATGAGTTTTGTTTGAGTGATTTATGGGTGAGAAAAATAATTGGTGTGTATAATTATTTTTCCTTTTATAGTAAATTTGTTTGGTAGAATAAGTTTACACCGAATTATTTTAAATTTTGTATTTTTTATTTTGTATGGGTGTAGATATTTACAACATTGCAGCACTGTTATGTTGGTGTTGTGGCCTTGGTGATGCACTACAGCGACTCTATGGGTTGCTGTGTTGTTAATAAAGCACATGCCGCGATGTAGAGCTAAGTAATGGTGGAGAGCAAAAGAAGAGAAAAGGAGAAGGGTAGAGAAGAAATGAAGGGAAGAAAAGGTAGAGAACAAAAGAAGATGAGATGGGGTTAGGGTCCTTAGGGAGGTGGGTGGCGACATGGGCACAAAAAAAATGAGAAGAAAATGGTAGATTAGGGTTTATATATGAGAGTAAGAATTGGATGATTGAGATTAGCTTGAAAGAATGGATGGTTAAGATTAAAAGTTAAGTAAAAGTTTAAAAATTATAAAAAAAAAAAGGAAGATGTGGGAGTGGGGTATTGAAACTAGGACCATGGGATCCTTAAGAAGGAACATTTACCAATGAGCTATGGAAAAAGAGTATAATGTGTTGGTATTTAAATAAGATTTTATTTGATTTAGTTTGGTTCAATTTTATCGAATTATTTTTTCTCAAAACTGAACCAAACTGAAAAAATAAAATTTTAAAAATGAAAGCCAAACCAAACCAATTTATCATATAAACTGAACTAAATTACCAAATTAAATTGATTTAACTGGTTATTTCGATTCAAATTGAATAGTATTTGCCCCTATTGAAATGGCCCAATTGTCTACATTTTGTGGCAACCCTTTGAATTGATAAGACAAACTCCCTAATGCCAGATGCCACATTATGGACCACAAAAACCAAAACTCTAACCGCTGCCAATAACACTCTACCTAAAATTATTACTTGTCTCCCCCTCGAAACATGCTCTTTCCCTTTTTGTTATTCTTATGACTATTAAACCCTAAACTACCATTTGATGTTACAGTGAAATGAGCATTGCCACTAAAAGTACCCAAGCCATTAAATGATTCCTCACCCTTATTCTTTTCCTACTTGTTTACCTACTCCCTATGCTAGTATTTCATCTCCATTTGGGTGTGTTATATCCACAACTGAATTAAAAGGGTAATTATCCAAGGACACTAAGGGTGTGTATCTAACATCCATTCCTTAGTAAATCTTGTAACCTTTATAGCCTCAATGATCACATCAATCAAAGTAAATCTATGCAACACTAATAATTGCCTAGCATTCTCATACATCGTCTTGTCCCCCTATTTTAGAGTCTCACAAATATTACTTCATGTTTTTAACATTAAAAGGAATGAACTCACTGATAAACCTCTTTGAAAACATCTCTTAAGTCTTTCCCTTCATTCTAGTAAAGACGTAATCTCTAAGCTATAGTCAAAGGCATAGCCACATTGTAGCGAGTGGGACGAAAATTTTTTTTTGATATATACATGTAATGAAGAGCCATGCTATGGTGAGGGGGTGACCAACTAATTTTTTTTTTTAAATTTTGACATATATCTTGAATTATCAATTCTTATTTTATAAGAATTATTTATTTATGCACATCTTTTTAGGGTAGGAAAAGGACAAGAGGAATTTGTCCTATCAAAAGACACCACAACAATTTAAAAGTGAAAGAAAGAATGCTGGTGCAAATTTTTCTAAAAGAAAAAATTTCTTCCAAAATAATTTTTTTTTTGACAAAAATTTGAATGTTGTTATTAATTTATAATGCAAAATTTTTTAACAGTTAAGGAAATTGGCGATCTTACTCAATAGGTAGTCCAAATGAAGAAAAATCTAGTGTACTTATTAATTTACTTGCCTATGAAATTGGCATTTATATTACCTATTATTACTACAAGTGTTGAAGGGTAATTTTTACAATGAAAACTGGGAAGACTCGATTGTGGAATCGAATGGAAATTAGTTATCAAATGATTTTTTAATCACATATATTGAAAAAGACGTATTTTAATAACATTGATAACAAGGCAATCATACAACAATTTCAAAAAATAAAAAATAAAAACTTGTTGAACATAATTGTAAATTTAATATTATACCAAAAATTTATTATTATATGAAATTATTTTCTTTCTTTATTAAATTATTATTGTCTATTGAAAATTTACATGTCTAATGGATAGTTTATTATTGTATAAAATATTTTTTCTTTGAATTGAGAAAAAAAATTTATTGATCTCATTGACTCAATTTTTTTACTCTGTCCTTGGCTATGGTCCTGTTATACAGTCATTTTAGACTATTCGAAATGTATTTAGTGAATTTTATATTTTTTAATATATAGCTTTCTTCATAATAAATTATTTGTAAGAATAGAATTAAATTAAATTCTTACGGATTATATTCGATTTCTTTTCATTTTAAAATGAAATTTTTTAAAGATAAAAAATTATATTCTTTCATTCTAAATATGAGAATCAAGCAAAAAGAGATCAATTGAATTAAATTTTTATAAAATTCTAATTTTCATCTAATTTTACTTAGTTTAGTGGCTAAAAATATATCACTTACATGATAAAACCAAGTTTGAATCTCACTTCTCCAATACCCTACTAAAAAAATTTTAATTTCTAAACTAGAGTTATTAGGGATGACAAAAGTTCTCAAACCTGATCCAACCTGCATAGAACCTAATTAATTTTCCTCGAACCCATACTGATCTTGATATTATGCAGGAGGAGGACAAATCTTTTCCTTGCTCCAAATATCCATAACCCCCTCTCTACAATAACATATTATTAATTTTAATTTAAAAGAATATATTTATATGCATTTATAATTTACATATTATAATGTTAGAAAAAAATATAAATATATTATTAAAATTATATTTAAAACTTATATTTTATTTTTAATAAATAAATTTATATTATATAATACTAAATTAAAGGAAAAATGAAAAAGTTCTTGAGAGGAAACTCGCTCTGCTCCTCAGTAGAGAAGTCCCCATCCCGACTTCAAATTCCTACGAGACAAGGGACGGAAGGAGCGATTTCCACTGTCTTACCCTCCCTGTAACGTTATTTTTTTAGGTTTTAAACTTTAAAAATGATAATTACAATCTAATTATTAAAATAAGATAGCATTAATCCGTTACCATTGCTAAAAACATATTTGGTGATTATTCTTATTAACATCTTGTTAACTTTTTTTTAAAAAAAAAAAAAACAAACTCTTGTCAACTTCGTATTAAATGTCCTAGTTAAAAGTCTGCACTTCACACAGCTTCAATAAAATTGTCTTTTATTTATTTCTCTTTTTCTAAATTTTATATTGTGGCATAGAATGCATATGAGTCGGTCTGGACGGTTTGACGTAGGGGTGAACATTTGATTTAAATCGAATCGAACTGAATTAAATTATAAAAATTAAATTACATATTTTAGAAACTGAACTAAACTAAAATGAATGAAAAATCAAATCAAATTGAACTGCTATATTTCGATTTGATTCGGTTCAAATCGATTAGTTTTAATTTTTTAATATTTTTTAATTTAGACTTGATTTTCAAGTTATTTGATCTAATTTTAATTTTGATTTGAACCTAATAACCATTAATCAATGAAATTAAACTATATATATATATAAAATTCATAAATTCTCCATAAAAATAAATTAATTCAAAAATCGATTCGATTCGATTTGAATATATAAAATTACTATTCAGTTCAGTTCGATTTAATCGATTTTTTTCTCTTCAAAATTGAACCGAACCAAAATAACTGAAATTTTTATAATATAAAACTGAACCGAACCGATTAAATTTTAAAATCGAATAGATTGAATCGAATTGATTTAGTTCGGTTCAATTTTTTAATTTTAACCGAAATCTGCTCACCCCTGTTTTGAGGGTCTATTACTAAACCAAACTGAATATATCAGTTTTAAGAAATGAGAAACTGACGCCATTGATGGAAAATTAAATTGGGAACCAGCGTCGATCGGTTCTAAAGATCCTTTGTCTGTTCGGTTTAAACCTATAACAAGAAGATCTAAATGAAAAAATAGGACGCTTTTTCTATATTCCAGATACACAACTACTGTGAAACAATGAAAAACCAAAAACAAATTTTAAATAAATTGGTGAAGAAGTTGATTGCATAAATAAATCCCAACATTCACAAGAATCCATAAACAATTAGTAATCTAACTTTAAAATCTTTCAATCAAAACACAAAATCAATTACCTATCCAAATAAAACTCAAAAAACCCCTTTGAAGAGAACCATGCTTCCAAACTGTTCAGCTTTCATAATGCATTTCCATCTTAATTAGAGCCACAAATCTCAATCTTAATATATGAAGTCTCACAGCACCATCAAGACTAGATGAGAAGTGATGAAGAGGAAGAGAAATGTGATGAGATATGAGACTAATGAATCTGACTCTTGTCATAGAAGAAGTAGGAGGAGAAAACAGTCGAGGAATGAATCTTGAACCACCTGTGAAATGAGACTTACGTGGGAGAGAATGTATTAATAGTCTATGTGGAAAAACGGCACAGTTTTGAGATTGCTTTATATCATAGTATATTGAATTTGGGTTGAACCAAAATTTTATTTTGATGAACCTAAAATCGAACCAACAACTCAATTTTCTTTATTTTTTAACCCACAGCCCAACCAGCAGTACCATAATCCATTATTTTTGGTCTGTTTTCTTTCGGTTTTCAGGGTTACATGCAGCCCTATGCTCCCGGACTCGTGTACTCGAACTTTTTAACCCAAGTACTACTCACGCCCATTTATGATTTTACCATCTCCCGAACAGCCTCCTTTCTCCCTATCTCAATTTCATCACTGCTCCATGGAATTCAAATTTCGAGCTGTAGACGGCAGATCGCCTGCGCAGTTACCTTCGTCATCGACTATTGGATTCTTCTCTGCACAAGCATTTGGAGGTGCGTACCAATTCCAACTTCGACTTTCTCTTAGCTCCTGTTTGTTTCATGAGAAACAGTGAGAAAGTGAAAGAAAAATCTTTTTTTTTTAATATAAGATGTTTTATTTCCAAAATTTGAAGTCTCGGCTCCATGGACTAAAAAATTGTTAACAATATACGTCTTTTTTTTTTAATCTAAAAAAATATTTTTTTTGGGGTGCTGTTTGACTATTGAGAAAACTGTGACAGAGTAAGATAGCTTTCATTTTTAAGTTTAATAGCTAAAATTTTCTTAAGAAAATTAAGACAAGTTCAGTGTGCTTCAATTTTGTCCGGAACCAAACGCAAAAGTGAATTGTTTATTTGCATTGATTCTCCCTCTCAGCAAACTATCCAAACATTGATCCGAGACTAAGCCCCGAGTTAATGCGAAACAAAACACTCCAGCGCGAGATCGAGAAGGAGCGTATCAGAGAAGAGATAATCGCAAAGGAAATCGCTTGGCGTGTTCTCCAAGCCGAGGTCAGGAGAGAGCTGATGATGGAGAGAGAAATGGCAATGCGAGTAGGAGACGGAGAAGGAGGAGGCTCGACTTTTGGGGAAAGACCGACAATGCGGCTTGAACCCAGACCTTGGTTCCCTTTCATGAATCAATTTGACAATCGCCGGCTCGAAGAGCTTTCAGCATTTCATGGTCGTGGCGTGTTTGATTGGTGGCTGCAGTCACCAAGGGTATCAGAAGCTTTGGTGGCGCCTGTTGTTAAGCCTGCATTAGAAGATAATAAGGATAAACTAATAGTACTGGTAAGTTTCGACTAACTGTGTTTTTTTAAACATATTCTTCTTCCTGGAGATGGTTTATTCTGGTACACACTATCTAGGACATATATATTCTGTTACACACTATCTAGGACTTATATGCTTGGGGTCTCTTTCATTCCTTCGTACCTTATACTCCGGTCATGAAGTAGCAAGTGTATGCATTTGACTGTTATACACATAGTTTGGTATTTTTACTGTTAATAGGTTTCATTACCTGATCTCATATGAGTTTTCCTAGTTTGAACACTATCAAAATAAACTGCAAGTTTGAATAACAAATTAACAACTAATATTAAATTTTTAGTAGCTTTTCTGCTGTCTTTTTCTCTTACTTCTTTGGGTTTGCTTTTTTTGGGTGTCTGCAAGTTGGGTACTAATATTTTTAGAAAGAGTAGTGTACATTGATGGCTCTACTAATATCTTGGGTGCTAATATTTCATTTGCCTTGGCTGCCCTATATGTATGCAGTAGGTCTTTATAGTTTATACATGCTCCCTAACTGTGATTACATCAGAGGTGTAAAATGGGTTAGACAGTACATGGGCCTATTCTGCTTGGCATGTCAATAGCTACAATATTGAGCTTGTGCTGGGTCACTGGATCCTAGCCCCCATGCCAGGCACACAAGTAGATGTGAGCTGTTTCATGCGACGTGACCCCTTTAGAGGCATGATGCTATACAGTGGCAGGACAGGCTGGCATGGCATAGGTTAGCATCACCTTTGCCCATGGATTACTGGCATGGACCCAGTCCAATTGTATAGAGTTGTGTTGGCATAAGACATGCTTATCAGCTGGCCTGCAAAGGTTTTTTAGCCAATGGAGAAAATTTAGAATTCCGAAAATGAAGTTGAATGTTCTCTTTTATTCATAGTCTTGGAACAAAATGCTTACACAGGAAATGATGCACATAAAGTTTAATTTAAATGAAACACATCATTATTCACTGATAAGTTATTAGTTGTAATATATATATATAGGTAGAATGTCAATCTCCAAGAAGAAAAGAAATCACATTTGACATGGTAAATGCAAAGAGTAAAGAGGTTACTTCTAAAAGATAACTAAATCTTAGTTCCAAAATTGTCAAGATCAGCTACAATGTTCCAATTGATTTAGGGCTATGTTTTCAGAAAGATCCAAAGTTGCTGAGTCATTTCTCACTACCTGCGCCCCACCCCAAACACAACCCCCACCCCACACCACCCCCGGCCCCACCTTCCCAGGCCCCTCATCTTCTTAGGTCTGCCTATCACTACTTATCTCTTATAACTTCAAAGTGCTCATTCTTTTGTATTGTGTTATGATAAAGAGGATGGTAGCTGTGAGAATGTATAAGAGAATATATTGCATAAATAGGAATAATATTGTAACTAATTTCAGTAAATGAAGAATTCAATAATACTACAATTACTCTCTCTCTCTCTCTCTCTCTCTCTCTCTCTCTCTCTCGTTCTTCCTCTTCTTCTTCCCTATTCTGCTTCTTTTCCCTGTTCCTGTTCTATTCTTCCTTTTTCTTCTATTCTAGGTCTTGGAGACATTCAGAAGCCTGCTCATAACATATTGTTTTGTGCTTGCAACAAAAGGATAAACAAAAGAAAATAAATTCTTGTGCTTATTGTCATGGGACATGACATATTCACCCCATCAATGGCAACAATATCAATGTTTTTCCAAGGCAACATGCAAATATGAAAATTGTTTTGGAGATGATTGTGCATTCAAGATTTGTTTAAATGGAAAGAAAAAGAGTGGCCCCTTTTTCAATGCTTGGTTACTGAATGTACAAGTATATTATTTCATTGGTAGTTATCACTTTTTTTTTCTTGCATTTGCAATTACCATGTCAAAAGTCACTTTTTCCATTTTAGAGATTAAAGTTCTGCCTCAATATATAATTCATAAATTTTTCACAACTAATGATCTAATAGTGAATAATAATGTTCTCAATTAAAATTGAATTTTCTATGCAATCATTTTTGTATGCTAGTTTGTTCCAAGACTATCAATAAATGAGAATTTCATTTTTGTCCATAATTACTTCGTACCATTTGTAGCAGTTTGAATTTCATTTTTGGAATTCGTTTCTTCTCTCTGCTAAAAAAAATTTAAAATACTAAAAAAATTCACATGAGCTGGAACTATGTGAGTGGATCTGACTCATGGATGTAATGCATGACCTACCCTGCCATGTTCTAGGGATTTCATCACCCCATGCTTTGTCATCTTGTTCTGGCACATCACTATAATAGGTCGTCTCGTGCTGTGCTTGGCCTCAAAAAAATATTTAAGAATTTCATATTAATGAAGTTTTTTATGTATTCATTTTGTCTTGAAAGTTATGATTGATGAGATTATTGTTTCTTGTGTGAAAACTTGAGCTTAACTACAACTGATGTTAGCTTATGGAATATGTTTTTGTTGCTTTACCTTTAGTGGATTTTCATTGTGAGTTGGATACAGTAAACCTTTTTACCTGGAGCATTTTCATAAAAATTGGTGAAAAAATTGCCACAGAGCTTAAGGTAACAAATAAATGAATAAAAGCCCAGGGAGTTTCAAGGTAAAATTGTGTAAAAGGCTCCACATAGATCTATACCTTTACCAGTGCATTTCTGATTTGGTTTGAATACAGACACCAGATAGTTTTGGGGGAATACATTGATGCCCAACTATCTTGATTTTCATTCAAGAGAATTTGCTCATATACTTAGGTCAAGTATCACAATTTGATAGTTGTCAATTCAAGTAAATGAGGCATGACTTTGAGCCCCATGCACAAATGCTAATGTAGTCAGTAATAAATTTTGGACTGTGAGGCAGTGCTGTCCTCTGGAAACTCTTTTAAAATTAGCTGTGTGCTTCAAAACCCATTCCATAAAGCATTAAGCAGTGGGTATCTTAGAATTCATTGTCATAGCATTTTCTATAGATTGTATGAGCATATTTAATCCATGAGATGCTATACTGATCTCAGAGAGAGCGTGATTTTCCCTGATTATTTTGATCTTCTACTTAGTCATCTGCCAGCCTATAAGAAAAACCCCTCATGCCTCTTAAATATATTTCAGACGTTCTTGGAAGTGCTTTGGACTGTCTTTAAAGTAGTAGTAATAGTTGTAGTTATTTGAAATACTGTGCTTTAAAGTGACTGTTAGATGCATATAATTCTTATAGAATTCTTATCTGATATAAAAATGATACAAGTACTATGCTTCATTTAACATAGAGGCTTTATTCTAAAGTTGTCAGTATAACTGTTAGCCATAATTAACCTGTTCATTCTATTAGTTAATTCTTCTGCTGGTTTTGTGTTATGTACGGCCATTTAGTTGAAACAAATAAAAAATTTGAACAGTGAAAACCATTACTTTTTAATTCTGATGCAGAAATTTCTTGAGATGTTATTTGTCTGAATCATAATTTTAAGTGTAATAGCCGTAATCCTGTGTACTACCAACTGCTTTTGCTTTTGTTACTTCATCAGTTAAGTATATGGACATCATTGAAGATTTTCTTTCACAAACTATTAGAACTGTATTCTAATCAGTTAAGATTTATATGGCTCTTGTTGTCAATCATAAAACTTTAACAATTTTGGTTATGAGGCCTTTGGTTTTTGAGTTATACAATTTTTACTGGATCCTCTTCGCTTGATTTGAATCTTCACCAAAATTACTAGAAAATTAGGCCCAAGTTTTTTCATTTTGAGTGTTTATGTTTTAAGTATATGGACATTATCAAAGTAAAACTAGGATTTAAAACCACCAAATTAAGCAATCATGTTGAAGAAACCATTATGCATTGCTCTGGCCCCTTTGGTTTTATTTGAAGGTTGTAAAACTGCAAAAAGGCTCCTGACTTGTTTGAGTCAACATTCAAAAAAGCGTGCTAAAATAGAATTTATACAATTTAACAGTCCAAGTTTTGGCGAGTTTGTGATCCAAGCTTTTATAAGGAGTTTGTGATGCCAGATTTTGAATGGGACATTCGAATGTGGTTTTCATCCTTAAGTTTTGTGCTAAGGATTCAATTTGATGAAATCACATATATTTTCACTGTCTTAAAGTTGTATTTGCAATGCTACCAGTAATGACTAGCACCAACACCTCTCATTGATCCATGTAATGCAGTGGGATGCACTCATGCTCTCATAGTGGTGGGACTTAAGAGCAAAATCATGACAGGGATAGCAACTGCAGCTAGCAGTTCTTAAACAAAATAATTTATCTAATAGTTTTATCCCTTTTTTTATGGTATTGTAAATTATTGGGAGTTTTTTTTAAATCTTTTCTGTGTTTATGTTGCAAGTGATTTTTTTTTTCAAAACGCGAAGGAAAAAGTTCTGGTATTGACTAATCACTAATATGAACAGTAAGACACTTTAAATGCCACATTGATTTCATAAGCAATGGCGGCTAAGGCACACCATAAACAGCAATGATTCATCTTGTTTTTTGAGTGTGGACCATTGTAGTAATCTGCAAAACTACACAATCAAAAACTGTGGGTGATGATGCTCTGAAGTGCGCTGCTTTTGTCACTTAATAGTTATATTATTAATAAAATTTCATTACATGTTGTGTCTGCATTATATGTCCAAATAATTGTTGCTAGAATATTTGAGGAACAACCTGTTGCTGTTAATCAGATTGTTGCCATGGAGAAGCATGTCTGTGTCCCTTTGGCATTTCTAACATAGGTTACAATGCAAACAGATAATCGAAACAAACAAAAGAGGAGGAGGAAAAAGGGGGGGGGGGGGGGGGGGGTTGGGGTTGTTGTGGAGGAAGGGCTTCAGGTTCCTTGTTGACAGATGTTTTACTGAATAATGATTTTATCCTTGCATTGGATAAGAAATTAGTGAATTGAGAAGGGCTGGTTGAAGGACAGTTCTAAGACATTTTATCAAATATTGTATGGAATTTATATGTTTGTTGCCTCAGAATCCATTTCTTTCAAGAAGCTTTGGTTCAGTTCTGATGTTAAATTTGTTGATTAGTTTAGTTTTATGGTTGAAACTTCAGTAAACAAGGTAATAGAGATGGAAAAAGTTATTGGAAGGCTTGATTTTGAGAATAAAATGCATTAGTGGGCATTAATAGATCATTCTTTTTTAATGGCCAATGATGATTAATTCCTATTTGAAATTACAACCATCTTGGAGTTCTTAGCATTGAATCAAATGCGATATCTGGATACAGTAATGGTTATGAGTACTGCCCTTCTGGCTCTGATTTATTCAGAATTGAGTAAGAAAATGACCATTTATCCTGCAATTATAGTTGCATGACTACTGGTTATGTAGTGTGTTTGAGTATTCTGTCGCAGGCTAAGCCTGATCCAAATCATTGTGGAGCAAAGCGGAAGGCTGCAACACCACCTGAAGGAGGTGCTGCTGGGCTCCCATATGCTGGTTTAAAGAAGAAACTCAAGGAAGATTGGAGCTGCGCCCTATGTCAGGTTAGCGCTACAAGTGAAAGAGGTTTGATTGAACATCTCCGAGGCAAGAAGCACAAGGCTAAGGAAGCTAGATTGAGAGCAAATAAGATGGCCAAAAACCCAAGATCTATGCCATTGCCAAAGAACTCTACAAAGCCAGCTAAGCTTGCTACCTGTACAGCAAGCTTAAAACTAGAGGCAAAAGTTGAAGTGGAATCACTTCAAGTTGAGGAAAGTAATAATGACGTAGACGAGAAAACAGGGAATAAACAAGATCCAGTGAACCAAAATGACAAGTTACAATTGCTGAAAAATGTGCATGAAAAAATCTTGAAGAAAAATGGAGCAGCAAAATTGCAGAGAAAGGATAGGAAAGCAGAACTTAGGAAGGCAAAAAAATTTAAGTTCTGGTGTGAAATGTGTCAGATTGGTGCTTACTCTGCGGTGGTGATGGAGGCTCATAGAAAAGGGAAGAAACATCAAGGCAGGCTGGCAGAACTTAATCAAAACAGCGAAGCTGTGTCAACGATCACCACAATGGATGCTAAAGCTGGTGAGAAGGCAAAAGGTACAGAAAAAGAAAATGAGAAGATGACGGAAAGTGTCAATGATAATGAGAAAATAACAGAAACTGTTGCAGACAATGAGAAGATACTGGAAAATGTGATTGCAGATGCAGAAACTGTTTGTAGACCATGAGAAGATGACAGAAAGTGTGGTTGCAATGGAGATGGATCAGTTCAATCTTCAATTTCAAGTTAACGATCAAAGTTAAACCGCTTTCAGAAGGTATCCTTTAAGAGTACATAGACTTGGAAGTTCAAGGTTAGCTTTTTCAGTTGCCTGTATTTTAAGTGAATTAAACCCTTGTGTTTTGATTGGTGAATTTCATGAAATTCGCCAGCAAACAATTGACGTTTGGCCCTGGAAATCGGACGTTTCATGATCAAAATTATTATTATGCCCCCTTGTAGGTTAGAATGGAACACTCCTATGGATACGGTCTTTTAAAAACGCGTACCATATAGCAAGACCGACTCCTTTTCACAATGGAAACTTAGCTTTCAACCATGCAATTGCGAAATTAATACTCTAGCCAGATCACATGGTTCTAATTTTTACATTATTATTCCAACTTGATGTGACAGACCTTTTTGAGTTCCAAAATCCATGAATCCATGCTCGAAATCAAAAGTTTCTATTAGATAAGTACAAAAACCAAAAAGAATGACCCAACGTGATTGCTCTTCAACATGAAGGTTCAATGGTAAAATTCATCTAGACAGTGGCCACGGTTCTTCCACTGTAAGCATCAGTGATAACGTCAACAATTCCAATGGTTGAATATCCTCCCCACCCACCCAGAAGACGTAGCTATATGCGTTACTTGTGGAATTGGTTTTTGGCCCTCCCATCTCACGTCACTTCCCACACCAAACAAGAGAATATGCCAGTGAATGAACTATAATTTCCTTTGATTTGCTGAGCTAAAATAAAATCAACAGCACAGTGACAGAATTTGGAACCTATCATTAGTAATTCCAAGAACAGTGACAGAATTTGGAACCTATCATTAGTAATTCCAAGACAACTTCCTGGATTTCTCCGCCCTAAAGCTCTGCAAAAGCTGAGAGATCAGTCCAGGGCTTTTGCAAAAGCTTAAGGCACAATTAAGGAGATATGCCTCTTCCATCTCCTAAAGCACAAAGAGTGCTCCCCTGAATAAAGACCCAGATTCTCTAAAATAATTAATAAAATAATATGCCCAAAAAAATCAAGGCACCAACTAAATCCATAGCTATGGACAAGCTGTATATCATACATTTCCAGAATTTTCATTCAAGTCCTCCTCAACATTTTCATCATCACCACCATAGTGATGACCTTAATCTCTTCTTCATCTCATCTAAATCAGAGTCAATATCTTCTAGCTTACCTATGTTGACCGTTCATCTAAATCATAGTCAATTCTTGTGTTTTACTAGTTTCTTCAATACCCTGCTGCTTTTGTTAGGAGAAAAAGCTGGAAATCCTTGCAGCCAAGCCACCAAACCAGAGAGAACACAGGCTAGAAATGTTAAATGTTAAATGCTATAACCTTTTTAAACAAAGGAAACAAAACCATAATACACTCCTCAAAGAAGAGAAATTTTAACAAGGCATCGCCTCTTGCACATTGCACTTCAAAAGAGGCACATACTTAAGTGGGTAAATCAAGCACCTTGCTAAAGGAACCTCACTTGCAGGGTCCTAAAGCACCAGACCCATATACTCCTAAGTAAGCACTTTTGACTGCACAGGAAAAACTGACCAACAGAAATAATGAACACAAATTTGGTATCTCAGCATCAATTCATCTATGATTATAATATATGGATCTATTTTTCCTTTACAGATAAGAGAAAAATAAATATGAGTTAAACATGACAAGATTAGGCGAGGGAACATTTCCAACCTTACCAAAATATACTCTTCAATCACAATCGATATAAGAACTCAAACCCTCAACGCTACCTGATCCTGCCATGAAATCTTCCTCTTACCTGTCCGGCTTGATCCATTTCCAACACTCCTACAAGCTGATAACTTCATATCACTGTGTTGCTCATCACTCCCACCTCTTACTAAGCATATCTTTGGCTCATCTATTATCACTTCTCCATTAGCCTGTATTTCTTCCTCCTCCCTCTGCAACAAATTTCAATCATACAACTAGTTCATTACAAATGAAACGCATGAATTTGTTGCTATGTCATTAACAACAGTTACCAATTGATTACCGAAATCCGGTTCAGGTCAAAAATAGGACCATTGTTTCTAACAGAAACTTCCTTTCCGCTGTAAATCCTTTCCTTTATATTCAAGTCTGGAATTGTAGCTGAATTACGTAATACAGATTCCTTCCCAATATACGTCCTCTGCTTCTGGCTCAAGTCAAAAATTGGACCAAGGGTTTGCAAAGCAGCTTCTCTTTCACTGTAAAACTTTCCCTTTCTGTTTAAATCAAATCGTGAAGCCGGGCGCTGCACAGCAGCATCATTCCCAATGTAATTCCTTTCTTTGCTTTCTTTCCTTACGGTTCTACTAACATTTACTAAGTTCTGCTTCTGTCCATATTTTGGTTCAGAAGCAGGGTTTTGAGACTGGTTTTGCATCAAAAACTTGTATCGTTGCCTCAGAAACCTACAATTCAAAAGATAAACATTTAATTCAAACTTAAACTATATCTCATTCCAACTCAAGTGCAAATCCACAAAATATATGAGGGCATAATAATATATCCAGCCTTAATTAAATATAAAGAGTACCTGATTTCAGACAAAAGGGTCAATTTTTTCTGTTTCATCGTCTCCAATTTCTTTTTCTGAGCTTCTGTTTCCTGTTAAGTGTTTAAAGTTATAAGTCCATATACAGCTAGCTGAAGGCATTGAATTTGAAACCTTACAAGACGAATTGTTAACCAGTTAAAAGCCTGAAGACTACACATTTAAAAAGAATGTTAAAACCATTAGAACAAAAAATCTATGTTCCAAACATGGGCGCAGAAGGTTTTCAGTCAATTTCTGGGCAAAGCTAGGAACCCATAGTGTGGATTCTTCAACCTACTAACAGGAAAAAGGATAAAAGCAAGTTCTTCTTAAACCATATCAATCCACATGAACCTGTAACACTGAATAACACGTACAAAGTGCAAACATATAAAATCAAACAGAACAAAAACTAGGAATTCATTTGTGAAAAAGGTCTGTAAATAGACAGGGATAACCAGGCAAAATCTAAAGGATTTTCCTGTGAAATCCTGAAAGCAGGTAACCATCGAATGGAAAATTTCCAGCCAAACGCACAGTAGATATGGGTGAAGGCAAGTTCTCAAAAACCAAATAAATCAACATAGACGAACATAATCACAAAGAGGCATAAACCAAATCCAGATCGAAATCAGAAGTCCCAGATAAACGCATTAAAAATTTGCCAATAACAAAACAACTGATCTGTTTGGCTGTTGAGTGAAAAGAGAAAACAACAAAGAACACGCAAAGACATCAGAAACCCAAAAATTTCCCCCTCAAGTTAGCCTCACACCAATAAGCTTATTGAGTAGTGCTCGTAAACTCTGAATGAAAGTTTCGCTTTTCTTCCCCTTTTTACCCAGTTCTCCTCTACAACCAAACATCAAACTTATGAGCGCAACGATGCGCATAATTTTGAAAATTTATCTGCTTATTTTTATTTTTCCCAGGAACCAAACAAGCATAGGAAAACGCAACATATAGAAAACCTGTAAAATTATGAACAAAACCCACAAAAGGAAATCTAACAGATAACCAGATCTAGTAAAAAAAAACCCCCGCTAAAGAAACCAAAAATCTATGGAAGCCAAAACAAACTATTACCTTGCACAACTCCTCATAGTCCTGCATAAGACTTTGATGCTTGAGCCTGGTTCTTCGATCCTCATATAGAGTTGTATATGGAGAAGGAGAAGACTCCAAAGCAGCAGAAACACCCTTCATCCTCTTCATCATCAGATCGAATCAGAAATAAACAGAACTACCCCCAAGGCAAAAACAGGGAGCTGGACCGGGAGGAGGAGAGAAATAGAGATAAAGAGAGAGAAATGAAGAAAGAAAGAGAGTTCTATGAGAAAGAAGAAAGAGATAGGAAAGAAACAATAAAAGGAAAGGAAAGAAGAGGTTAGAGAGAGACAGGGAGAGAAACAAGAAAGAGAGAGATGGGAAGGTTCTCGCTTTCCTGTTTTCTCTGTGAAACTCTGACCAAGACAAAGAAAACCCAAAGAAGCCCACATAATTCGGTGAAAAAAATGTTTCTTTTGAGAGTTGAGACAGTGATGAAGATGGGATTTTTTGGGGGGGTTGCAGAAGGGTATTTCTGGCATCCTTCATATTTATTTGTTGTGTTAAAGAAAGTTTTTTGTGAGGTGGGTTTGGTTGGAGGACAACATTTGAAGACATCTACTACCATCTCCTCTCTTCTTTTCTTTTTTGTTTTACTTCTAACAAAAATTTTGGTACAGCTGGGCCATTGGAGAGAGAGAGAGAGAGAGAGAGTTGGGTGGTGTGACTCTTCTTTGTTTTTGATGGAAGGGGGGGGTGCGTGGAGTTTCCATGTTTCTACCTTCTTTGTTATTTAGGCTCTGTGTAGAGAGAATGTGCCTTCTTTACAGAGAGAGAAGTTCGATGGTGAAATCAATGAGAATGGGTTGCGGCCTTTGTAGTTAGGCTTTGCTGGAAAAGCAATGCAAAGAGAAAAATGGGATGAGGCTGTTTTCTGATGCTTTGTTGTTATAGCAGTTGTTGCTAGTACCTTATTTTTAGGCTTTTGTTGGATTGTGGTGGGATGATGGTCTCTTTCAATAAGAGAGAGAAAATATGCTTTTCATTTTACACATTATTATAGCCAGCTCTGTTCTTTGTTCACTTACCCTTATACCCTTCTCTCTCTCTCTCTCTCTCCTTTTTTTGTCCTTCTTCCCGCTTAGCCTGCAAGAATCTGCCTGTTAAAAAGTAATGAATAAACCTAATTTTGGCTTCAGGACAGCAACAAATTTGCAATTGCTAATCTGATCTTCAATCCAAGGATATATGTTAAGGGTTTAGATCATCATCAACATTTTTTTTTTGGGGTTACTGGTAAATTCTGCAAAAACCCGTTATTTATTTTTCTTTCTTTAGCTCCTAATCCACTGATCCACACCTACCTTATGGACTATTAGTGTCTTGCAGGTCCCTACCAGTACCAGCCTAGCCACCACAACAAATTGACAGAAAAACTTTTTTGTTCATGGTCTTTAAATGCTGATGCTTATGGAAAACCTAGCCAAGGAAGCTGAAATGCAACCAAATTTCCAATTATAGGAATTCTTTTCTTAATGTAGATCAATAATCACATTACTAATGGTACTAAAGGATAACAAGTTCAAGAAGCAACCATTCAAGAACTAAAGTTCTTGGGAAAAGGTGAAAAAATAATAATAATAATAATAATAATAATAATAATAATAAGGTTCTGGTTCTCTCTTGAAGTTGGTTTCCCTTCTGTTGCAATTTTTGTCGGTGATCTCTTTCCTTATGACTGTTTTCTTTGGAAATTGATTTATACAGGGAAGGTCGGGGAGACATAGACGGTTTGTTTTGACCTTGTTAAATGTTATATTATCGTCGGAGGGAGAGAGAGAGAGAGAGAGAGAGAGAGAGAGAGAGAGGCCCCTTTGTTTGCTCCCCCTATTTGTCTTTCCCATTGACGTCGACAGGTGAGAGTGATGTATTTTGCTTTTAATTACTTAGACATAATCCTAAATTAAGCACTAAATGAACTGGACTAAAATATATAATATTTTAACTGTATTACTTAAATTTATCAAATTGAATAATCAAATTTATTAATAGAGGTTATCTTTATTGACATGATCTTAATTTAAAGTGAATTAGATGATTTGGTGTTTTATTAATTACAAAATAATTATTTATTAGTCTTAATTTTCTTTTTCCGAATTACAGGGAACATGTTTGTTTTAAAAGTGTTTTATCTTTTAAGAAGTTTTACAAAATTATTTAGTAAGAAAAAAAAAATGCTCAAAGGTACTATTGACATTGAAAGTTACAAATCAAAAAATCACTTTTTAAGAAAAAGCATCACTTTATATATTATTAAAAAATAATATTTTATTATTAAAATATATTAAATTTAATTTTAAATTATTTTTTAATTAATATATTTAATAAATTATTTTTCCTAATAATAGTTAGGATAATAATACCAAGTAGACACTTTGAAATCATAATTGTGGTTTGAAGGATTTTTTTTTTTTTTAATAAATTGTGGGTATCAGAGGGGTAGAGAGGTTTAAATGGGTATAAAATAGCGAGAATAATTTAAATAGACCCCTGAATTTTTCATTAAAATTTAAATAAGTCTAAATTAAACTTTTTGTCTAAATGAACTCATAACTATCTAATTAAGTTCATGCAAGTCCAGCTTTTGTCAGAAACCAAGCATTTGTGATGCACGCACAAAGAAAATAATTTTAAAATAGATTTTAATTTTTATAATATATAAAGGTAAAAGGCCTATTTTGGCTATCAAAATATGGGCTAATAATTATATAAAATTTTAAAATATTTTGAGATCTAAATAAATTTTTCAATTTCTTTTTTAAAAAAATAAAGCAAGTACTTCAAATTTTAAAAATATATCAAATAAGCTTTTATTATTTTAGAGATAAATAAGTTGTTTAACTTTTAAAAATAGATAAAAAAAAATCAATTATAATTTGCTTCTAATATAAATATAGCTAAAGTCAAATAAAAAGAATTCTCAATGCACGGGCTACACATTAGCAATCTTACGTATCTAATTTGCAACATCATAGTGAACATCTGCTGCATCCTATGGTAGATTAACAAACTGTTATTTACCAAATAA
Source organism: Hevea brasiliensis (assembly GCF_030052815.1). Lineage (NCBI taxonomy): Eukaryota > Viridiplantae > Streptophyta > Magnoliopsida > Malpighiales > Euphorbiaceae > Hevea > Hevea brasiliensis. The sequence continues at coordinate 41,614,057 of NC_079509.1, forward strand.
GTCAAAAAGTTTCACTATGGGTTTATCATCTTCGTAATAGTTTATATAGAGAAGATTTTTGAACTATTCGGTAAAGAATAACTTATCAATCTACTCCATGATAAAACAGATATCCACCAAAATGTTGTAATTCAAATACACTGATTGCTGATGAGGACCTATGCATTGGAGATCTTCATGCACGGCCTTTGCTAGATTTATATTAGGGGCAAATTATTATTTAATCGTTTTTTATCTATTTTTAAAAGTTAAAGGACTTATTTATTCTTAAAGACTTATTTGATTTATTTTTAAATTTTTGAAAGACTTATTTGATATTTTTTTGTTAAAGAGCTTAATTAGACTTTGAAATAATTTAAGAACTTTTATGACTATTTGGCATAACTTTAAGGGTCCAAATAAGCCTTTTACCATATATAAATAGGTCAATTCTTGTCGTTCGCTTGTTTCTTTGTTTTCGAATCTCAAATGGCCCACTCCTTTACTTTCAATCGAGTTGTAATCAATCGCCTCTCCTTATAATTGAACATATTTTTCCCTTGCTTTCAAAAGCAAGAACCTTAGCTTTTAGTTTAATCTAGAATAAAAGAAAGGACAAATTGGTTTACTTGAAATGAATTCTTGCTTAAAGAAATTCCTTTACTCACTTTAGCTTTAGCTTCAACTGCTTTGAATTGGGCTTCCTTTCCGCCATCGTAGGTAATAGTCTTAAAGGCTATCAACATAGTCATCTTTGTCGTAAAGAATATTGAGGCTTTCTACTATGTGTTGAGCCTAAATGAAGATACAAAATGGAGGCAGCATATCCAGTCCGAAGCTGAGCAATTTATAAGTGTTTCTGCCATGTTGTCATATATGATTGCCAAATTGTTTAATAAGGATAAAATACAAAACCTCATTAATCTTTATGGTTATACCACTCTTTCTCTTTCTCTTTCTCTGGGTTTTCTTTGTTTTTGGTCAGTTTTAAGGCTTTCAAATTAAAATTTAGCACTCTCCTTTTGTGGTTAGCATTTTTACTATTTGATAGCTTAATTTGTTTTCCTTGCTATTGTAACAATAATCCCATCAAGCTCAATGAGGAAATGGATTAATTCCTATGAAAGAACTATGAAAATGCATTGAAGGGACAGAAGGAGTTGATTAGCACAATGCAAGTGGGGTAGTTATATTGCTATAAAAGATTTGTATAACATTCATGTTCTTATCAATTGGTTGGGGATCAATATTTAAGTGCTAACGCTAAATGTAGAATTTGCTGTTGAGGAAGAAGCTGTAAAGGTTGCAAAAGAGGAGATTAAGAAAAAGCTAGAAGTGAAAGAGCCTACATTTACTAGGCTATTAGCAACCTCATTGAGAGCTTCATAGAGAAACTATATTAGTTTACTTTTTTTCAAAACTTCTTTTGTACATAAGCTATTCATACCTTTACGTGCACAAGTGTCCCAATAAATATATCAGTTAAAGTTAGAGTTTGACCATTGTAGCTTCTATTTTGGATTGTTTCATCAACTCCTCTACTACCCTACGTGTTTGCACTAGTAAGTTAGCAACCCGCCAAACACAACTATGATTATCAATGTAAAGGAGTCAATGCTAATGAAGCTAGCAAAGGAGATGCCATGGTGAGGATTGTGGAAGACAAACATTAATCTTATGGTACTAAGATTCCACACAATGAATGACTACTTCTACATGTCGACATATTATGTTAAAAGAAATAATAAGATTTTGACTTTCATCAACATTATTATATTAAAAAACAATCTCTCACTCTTTGTTTCATGGCATGTAATGCACACACTTTATTGTGTTAGAGGATGCATTAAAATGAGCTTAATTGAAAAGGTCAAGGACTTACTAGGATAAAGTTAAATTTGGGTTTATTTGGACTTTGATGGAAAGTTTAAGGGCTTATTTAAACTTATTTTCATAAAATGACTATTATACCATAGTTAATTACTTTATATAATTAATTATTTGCCTTCCCCTATCTCCTCTTTATTTGTCTCTTTGCTCCCTATCTATATATCTTTTCGAATCTTATTTACCTTATCTTCCCCTCTCTTATTGAGCTGCCCACTAAAATAGTAGAAAACCCAATTTTCTCTTCCCTTCTCTTTTTTGTCATTTTTTAATCCTTTACTTTCTATTTAAATCCCATCAATGATGAGCCATGATGTCTTCTCCTTGCTCCTCCTGCCTTAACCCTCAAATCTTCCCTCCATGATGCCAACTTTGATCAACAAACCTTCTCAACCCAATCTCATCGATTTGCCACTTAGTTTTCTGATACTAGTAATAGCCCTTAGATACTAGTCAGAATAAATATTTGAAGACGAAACATTCACTGAAGTCCCAAATCGCAAAAACCCCTAGAAAGTTGAATTTGGGAGAGATACCAATTAAAATAGAGGTTTAATTATAAATTGCCTACCCATATACCTTCGGCCACTAAAGTTCCCTAGAATCAAGCATAAAAACCAAAAATATCAAAACTCTTTAGTGCTCTCCCATTTCTCTCCTCTCCTTTCAGTTTCATCCTCCTTTTACCCTAAAACTTTATAATGTAGCTTCCAAATAAAGGAAAATCACCCTAAACCTCTAAAAAGGGTATGAGCACCTTTCCTTTGCCCTCTTAAATGGTTGGGATAAGAAATGTGAAGGAACAGAAGCGTGAAAAACACAAGTTTATACCATTGAATTCAAAAATTTTTGCCTAGGGTCACATGCATCATGCAAGATTTATTTTTAACTATTTAATTTCAATGATAAACAACATATTAAAACTCTTTTAATATGTTTTTGGATCTATATTTGCCATTTAAGATTTTAAAATTAATCAGATTAATTTTAGAACCCTAGATTAAATCAAGAATGATTACACTAACGTCTTGATACACTGCAGCATATTTGCGCCTTTGAGATTCGTCTTCAGGACACCAAATGTTATCCCTCTAGCTTGTCTACACCAAGAACATCTATGGCAGCCCTTGAACAGCTTCTAAAGCTTTTTCTATTAATTAGAAATTCAAGTTCTGCCTTTTAAGAGATTAGAGATGTAAACAGGACACTAGAAATAATTTCTAGTATTTTTAATTCAGGAGATTGATGGCTAATCTCTTTGAATTGATGAGAGATGAAGAGGAAGAGAGGGAGAGCTTCAAAATGGCGTGACAAAGGAGTGTGGCTGCTGGTTGCATTTTATTTTTCTCATAACAACACTTATATAGCTAGGTTAACACATTAAACCCTTGCCACATGTCACCCTTTGATTAGCTCTAGGTTTAAGTGACCCAATCACATTGTGCTAAGTGTCAAACCTATATTTAATCTTAATTTTAATCATCTTACATAATTAAAAGACATTTGTCAAGCTTATGTGTAATGCCATGTGTCACCATCTCATGGTGCCATGTGTCACACTACGAAATGACCAAAATGCCCTTGTGCCTTAATTTTGAGTTCTTAACCCAAAATAATTATTTCTCTTCTTCTAATTAATTTATATCAAATATAAATTAATTAATTAATCTCTATTAATTAATTTCTCATTAATTAAATTCATATTTAAACACTTTAAATATAAATTTAACTTATATTATACATCCAATAATCTAGATTTGGTTTCAAGTCATGCTAGGGACTTTATAATCTAATTGCAAACCAAACCTATTTAATTAATCAATTAAACTCTTTAATTAATTAATTAAATCATATTTAATTAGGTGATAACTTGTATATGTGTGTGACTTACTAGACTTGTCGACACCATATTTTGGCCGATCCCCGAAATCAATAAACTTTGAAGCCGATCCCCAACACACAGTCTCCCTTTGCCAGCCAATCACATATCCGATCTCTCCTCAGAAGGAATCGAATCAATACTAAGTCCCCATATCATTTAAAGCCTCACCGATCTCTCAAACCAATTGTCAAGTTCCCTGGTCAGTCAATTATATTTCCGATCTTTCTTATCAAACGAGATTGAACAAACATTAGGCCTTCGTGCCACCAGTCCTATTGTCGATCTCTTATTTAAAAATTTGGGAATAATAAAGTTAAGGTTTCGATCCGGTTTAATGATGATCCCGATCTTAAGTGTTCAAGTCAAATTTCTAATTTTAATCAAGTCCCATTTAGCGTTGGCTCCCAGCCGATCTCATGCTTATTGTGTTTTCTAACCTCTTACACTTGGATTAATAATCACTTTTAGTTGTTGTTTAATATGCTCAGACAATCAAGTGCTTATGCAATTTAGAGACTTTCCGATCACATCCATTCATTAAACAAAAGGGGAACCTTCATTTCATTTCAAGTTTATACAAGTCATTCGGCTGGAGGATCACCCCCAGCCTGATCTACATTTTGTTCACTTCCTCTCTCACCCTCAGCCTCCTCCTCACTATCCTCACCCTCGTCCTGGGGAGCCAGATCTACCATCCAAGAGAAGTCCTCCTCGGGATATCGCTTTCTAAGCTCGGCTAAGAGATCCCTATGAGCGTTCACATAAGCGCTGGCCTCCCTTGTCATTGCCTCTTCTTCTTTTGCTTTGAGCTCCTCAGTGAGGTGGGCAACTTCACCAGCTCGGAGCGCCCGAACTTCTTCAAGGACATGAGCTCGCTCGGCCAGAACTTGAGGTTGCTCGGCTAGCTTATCCTCATAGAACTTCATTCGCCCCTCAATTTCAGATATGTAGTTTTGAGCGGATGAAAGTTGGGATCGGAGGGAAGCCACTTCGTGACCCATCTTCTCCACCTCCTTACTTAGACGGTGAGCCTTCTCCCGGACTATGTGCTGGTTCACCAAACTCTCCACATTCAGGCTCATTGTCCGGGTCAGGATGTCATCAAGATTGTTCGAGGATAACCTATCCCGATCCTCTTGAAGGCAGATCAAGGCCCCCAAGACCTTGGCCAAGCCCGAATTTTCCCGAACAGTCTGGTTCTTCTCCAGCGAATGGATCAGAACTTGAGCACTAAGTGAAAGGGTCCTCACAAGAGGTTGGGAAGGACTCCCTTCCGCACTCGAAGCGACTGGAGGAGGTGGAGGCGGCTCTTCTTGGTGAGGAGGAGACCGGACCACTTCTATGACTAGTGGTCCCGAGGGTTGAGACGAGCCTCCTTGCATCTCTCCGGGATCATGGCTGGGCGTTTGAAGCAGCTTGGAGCGCTTCATCTCCCGCACTTTCCGGGAGACCTTCCTCTTCTGCTTTCGGCTCTCCTTGGAAGCCTCGTCGCTTGCCATACCTGTACAAAGAAGAGGTCAGTGAGATCACTAAGGCCCAAAGATCAGAGATATAGAAAATACCGATGCCGAGGTCAGAGAGCTGAAGCCCGCGATCTTCGCCAGTAATCAACTCCATTGTCCAGTTGATGCGATTGGCCACATCGCATCCAAACAAGAGAACTTCTCTCTGGCCACCTAATCTTTCAGTTCCATCACCATCAGGCCTTCTTCCCTATTTAGGGTGATGCACTTCGGAAGCAAGGGGCCCTGGTGCAGCCAGCTGCGAGGGAAACCCTCAAAGCCGTTCGGAATTTTGCTCCTCAGAATTCCAATTCTTCAGGGAGGAGGGCAGATCGGTAAAGAGCCCACAATGTGGCTTCGCCTGGAAGAACCAATACTCGTCGTCCTTTCGACGAGTTAACCTATGCAATTCGGTGAACACCTTAGCTGTAGGACTGAGTCCCTTAGCTCGGCAGAGGCCTCTGAAGGCTACTAGAATCTGCCACGAGTTCGGGTGAACTTGGGCGATGCACACTTGGTGAAATTTTAAAACTTCCTTGAAGAAGTTGTCAAGAGAGAACCGCAGCCCAGCTTTCAATTGTTCTTCATATACCATGATCATATCGTTCTCCTCGAAGAAGTGATCGGCACGAAGATCGCCGTGACACTTAATCAGCTTGTATGAATCAGGCCGAATGTTATACTCTTGGCTGAACGACTGCAGGTCGGTTTCTTGAAGGATTGACGGCAGTTCGTCCATGAGAAGATTTTCTCTCCCTGAAGAATGTACATGCCTTGATGGTGCTCCTTGCCCCCGAGCTGGAACAGAGGCCCTAGGAGGTTTAGGTCGCACACTTGGTCCGACCACCTCCACTTCATCAGACGACCATGAGATCTAAACGGAAGGGGGGCTTGCTGCTCTCTGACCCTCGGCGCCACTCATCTTCAAAGGAAATAGAGAATTTAAACTAAAAGAAGGATCAAAACCCTTACCGGAGCTTGATCGGTGTCGGAAGAACTTGAGAAATCGAGAGAATTTTGGAATCGCTCGCGGGATGCTGAAAATGACATAAGAGAGCAACTGGCTGACCCATCCCCTATTTATACCCGTCTGAGCATTTAATGCTCACAGTGTTCCAGGCGGTGCATCGGTTAACGGGACTCGCCAGATTTTTTGACACATCTCACGAATATTCCAGAAATTCCATAATAAAAGAGATCGGCTAGTTACAGATCGGTGAATTAAGGCGGATCGGTTAAGGGTTGTTCAGTCGGGAACCAGATCGGATAAACACATCAGAGATCGAAAAATAATCAATGCAATAATAATAAAAATGATAATTGAGAAAATAAATTTTATTTACAAAAAGGGTAAATTACATCATTTGGGCGATCTCCAGAGATCGGGTTACATTAAAGGCCGGATTATATTATTTGGGCGGTCTCTAGAGATCAGATTACATTGAAAGTCAAATTACATCATTTGGGCGACCTCTAGAGATCGGCAGTACATCCCATCTAATAAAGACCTATGTCAAAGCCTAGTCTCGTGGCTGAATCAAAAGATGTGTTAGGCCAGCCATCGACATCGGACAGATGTACAGCTCAGATGGGGGGATTATGACTCTCATGAGGATGAGAGAGGTCGTGATCAATGTTATTGCTCGGAACCGAGCCGCTGTCGGGACACCCAATGTGGTGAGAAGCCAAATGAACTCCAAGGCGCAGTCACCAATGTTAAGGGGAATATTAGCAGTCTTCTCACCCGAAGTCAGTTCGCCGATTATATCGGTCGAATGATTCGAGATCGACACGATCGAAGTCCTCGATCCAGGTCAGTAAGTTAGTCCAGTTCTCTCACTGTCATCAAATAAGGTTATCATAATTTCCCGATCACCGGGATCATAAATTTTCAGTCGGGGAATAAAAAGAACAATCAGAAAAAGATCAAAAGCCACTATCATGGCCGGGACTATTGCCGGAGCAGTTAGAATAGGAAACGTGAGAAGGAAGAGGAGAAAATCAAATGCGAGGGGCTTCCCGGTTGAAGGTATATATATAGGGAAAATCCGAGCATTTATTGCGAGCAGAAAATGAAACAAATGCCTCGAAAATCGAAGGAATAAATGCTTTAACTAAACCAGACCGGATGAAAGAGAAGATCGGAGTTGGAGAGGTCGGAAGAGCGGAGCCCGGCATGAGAGATCGGAAAAGGATCGTGTTAGAAAGATCGGAAGGGAGGGGAGGTCGGAAAACAAAGGGAATAAGACAACTTTCGCTAACTGTCGTCATAATCAGAGCCGAGGTAGTTAAAGCGTCGCAGACGAAATCTCCACCGCACACCCCAGAATCGCCCGCATTACTGACATGTGCCAGAGTATGTCATGACAGTGCTGTACATCCCAATTTCCACCGTTGATCTTACTTGTAAGGACGAGCCCGGAGCCCTTGGATCAAAGAAGAAGATGACAAGACCAGCGCCTTTCACTCCCAGCCCTCGGATCGCCCTTGACAAGAAAATTTTGGGCCGTCAGATTAGAAGAGAGAAAGGACAAAAATTTTGAAAGGGGTCTTAGCCGTTCGTTCTGATTCTCTTTAATTCCCGAGCTTCAGATCATGTCCTTTAAAATCTTAACCTTCCATCTCCCTCCAAATAAATCCTGACCCTTCATGGAGAGCACCCAGTTCTTATAGATACCTGCATGAAAACTGTTCAAAGGGGGATGAAAAAAAAGGGTAGTGACTATAGCGGAAGGACTCTGAAACTTAATTCAGTTCGTTACTCTGCTATTTTTGAGCTTTCATAAGAAAAACTTTTGAAACCTGTTTTCTGAAGTTTTTTCTTGCGAAGGGATTTTTGAATACTGAAACTCTCCATTTTCAGTTCGTTCATTATCCTGTGACACTCTCACTTTGTCTTTGTTATCTTTATTTCCATTCCCGTTGTCCAAGCTCAACTTCATTCAAACTCGGTTATTATTTTGACCTTATTGCATTTTAGCAAAGTATCCTTCTTTTCAAGGCGAACCTTAGTCCTCAGGCTATCAGCCCGCAATCCTATTACGTTTTGTGATTCAGTAGTTAGTTCAGTAGATTCGGCTCCCTACAGGTGAGTGCTTATATCGCTGCTTTATCAAGTGCTCGTTTTTATTTTACGTATTTCCTTTATTTTTGTGTTTGTAATTTTTACCAAGTTTATATTGTGTTAAAAAATGCGAAGAAGGTTATCCCCGAGTTTACTTCTTTGTTAATCAGTCCATTCTTTTTGTTAATCTTTGTTACTTCTAAATGCAAGTGTCCTAATCTCGAGTAGCATATAAGTAGTTGGATAAAATGTAGGTAACTGTATCTTAAGTGGCTTTTTTTAAAATAGAAGGTCTGAATAATAAGTCGGGAAAATAGTAAAGTTGAATCACTAGGCTAACACAGAAGACGATTGGGTAAGACGCCATAAGGCGGAATAAAACCAAATCTCAGATAAATAAATGGAACAGATTGGGTATCAAAAGGTACTGGTAAGGCGACCACCTAGGATGTCGGTAAAATTCAGTCTGGTATCCCCTGTCCAGTCATGAGGTACCAAGAAGCCTTATTCCAATCCCCAGCATCTTTGAATACCAGAACCCTTAGTCTTAGCCTCTTGTGATGTGTAGCTGTAATCAAATTTCGAGAGGTCGGAAAAGTCCTTATCCGACTCCCATTAAAATAAAAGAGATCGGAGGAGAGTTCTTATCCGATTCTCAAACCCAAAATTTTCATAAAAATTTAAAAGAGATCGGAGGAGAGTTCTTATCCGATTTTCAAACCCAAAATTTTCATAAATATTTAAAAGAGATCGGAGGAGAGTTCTTATCCGATTCTCAAACCCAAAATTTTCATAAATATTTAAAAGAGATCGGAGGAGAGTTCTTATCCGATTCTCAAACCCAAAATTTTCATAAATATTTAAAAGAGATTGGATGAGAGTTCTTATCCGATTCTCAACCAAAATTTTCATAAACATTTAAAGGAGATCAGAGGAGAGTTCTTATCCGATTCTCAAATCAAATTTTAACAAATACGTAAAATGACACCCCCCCCCCTAAAATAAAACTAATACGCAACAGCAACTCACTAAGGGTCATCGCATTTATTCGTGTATCTGGGCAGCCCGAATTGGTGAAAAATCAAATATTCCCTTTTGCCAAGAGGATTAACATCTCCGTTCGAACCTCCTAACTATTAATTTTAGTTTATAAAGAGCTTGAAGTTAAATCTGCTTACCCTCATTGAGGGACGAGGTGGGGTGCCTAACACCTTCCCCACCCGTTTACGGACCCCGAACCTAGAATCTTTGTTCTTGAAGTGGTTTCATTTTAATTTATTTTCAAAAATGGTTTTCTTTAATTTCCCTCAAAATTAAAGTGGCGACTCCTCACTCTTTCCCACTTCGGTGAGTGTTCGTTCAGGCGACCGCAAAACACCTTGCGACAGCTTGGCGACTCCGCTGGGGATATTCGGGACTTTTCTTCAACCCCGGCCCAGAAGTCCAAAAGCAGATTTAATTTTATGTTCCTATAAGCTAGAATTATATTTAAATAGGTACAATTTACGAAATTTGAAAACCTTAGTCTATTAATGTTTGTTATTTCCTCTAACCGCTTTGTTTATTTTTGTTTTATATCCTACAGCATTCTCCATCTAAAAAGGAAAAATAAAAATCCCCCTGTATTGGGAAGAGGTAAAGGTGTCCCTTCACACACTGAACACTCACATAATGTCCTCACACACTTCAACCCTATACCTGGGCTTTCTTACCATTTTAGGAAAGTAGAAGGGGGTCATGTAGTGGTACCCATGGGTTTTACCCCGTTAGTATCCGTGAAGGCTTCTGCTCAGATTGAAACTCGTTCTATCTACTGTGATACCCATGAAACTTTCCCGACAGTATCATGGGGGATAGAATGGGGCTCTACTATTTACAGTAGGGGCAATTTGGGAACCTGTGGCTTTTAGAAAATTAGACCTTAAGCTAAACTGTCACGATAGCTGAAAGCCGTAGCAAGCTACCTTATAAGATAGAACTATCCAATTAGGTAGCACCTAGCCGGTATTAGGACTCTCATTATTTTAGGACAAAAGGGGCATACTTACTCTTACCCTATTCCGCTTGTGTTTATTTTGTTCTTATTTTTAAGGGTAATCTTGAATCATACTGTTAAGAAAACCTACATACTTTCCTACTTTGATAAATGTGTAGGTGTCACTCAGCCAACAGTATAATTCAAGACTACCTGAATTTATCCTGCTAACAAGTCCTTCCTGCAGGCATCACCAAAATAAGGTCTGTAAAAGGATAAGCATCATTTTTAATATGGCATCCTCGAGTCAGTCGACAGAAGAAGTTCTTAAATCAGAACAGAATGCTAAACCATGGCCTGAACCGCCTCATAGTCCAGTGCCTCCACAAAGTGATACTAGCTCATTACCTCCATTGGACCTGAGCAAAATTGAGGTCAGAATGAACAGTCTCGAGGGTCTGGCTAATGGTTGGAAGTCATTTCCCGATCAAGTCAAAGCACGATTTGAGGAGAGGTATAGGAGGATTGCAACCTTGATACGGGTGAAAGTTCAAGTCCCGGCATTAAAGGCCATGTTGATAGTTTGGAATCCTAAGTATAGGGTGTTTTCTTTCAACGATATCGATACTGCTCCCACTATGGAAGAATATCAAGCATTGCTAGAAATTCCTTATGCGGCGCAGAATCGGATTTACCTACACCTCGAGCATAGGCAGACCTGGAAACGGTTCGCACATATGTTGGGGATTCCACCAGAAGAAGCAAAGGCGAGGGAAACTGTTAAAGGGAACACGCATGGATGGTACTAGACTTATCTCAAGAAGTGGTTGGATCAATGCATCCAAGATGAACAGTGGGATCAAGCTTTATTGATGCTCGCTTTAGCAATCTACGGCCTGATCTTATTCCCTAGACCTTCCAGAATCATAACCTGCGGCATTATGGAAATGTTCTGGGCAGTAGAGAAATAGAAGGTCAATCCAGTACCGGCAATTCTTGCCGAGACTCTCTTGACCCTTACTTATTGCAGACAACAAGGCAAGGGATCCATTAAATGTTGTTCTCAATTGTTGCACCTCTGGATCATCAGTCATATGTGTCCTGTGGAGATGAAGGGATTAACTTGGTACCTTGACCAGCCTCTCATCGAGAAAGTGACCAGATTAGTAATTAGCCCGAAGGATGAGCCGCAGTGGCAAAAATGGATTTTGAGCTTCAACAGCCATAACTACTGCTGGAGGAAATTATGGACGTCGGGTCAATCCATTTTGGTCGGCACGGGGGGTAATCAATCAGTATCCCTAATCGGAGTGACTGGATACACAAGTTACACTCCGGCATTAGTAATGAGACAATTTGGCTCAACACAGTTCAGAATCAACATTGAAGAATACCACCAAGGTCATTTCTACCATGAGCTTAAGGAAGAGGAAGGGTTGAAAATAGCTCGCAGATCTTGGGAGAACATCACTCTGATGGAGAGGTCGCCTAAAGGCCCGAGTGCCACAGGCGATTATCTTAAATGGAGGGCTGAAGGGATCAAGAACACTTGACTGCAGATCCAACAAAATTCGAAGACAGCAACCCTCGCCGAAACGTCCTTTCAGAAGAAGATGGTGATCGTTTAGCCGACTCCCTACAAAAGGCAAACACCAAAAACTCGCAACTGCAAGAACAAATAAAACAGTTGGAGGACCAACAGCAGATCCTCAAAAGAAAAGTAAGAAGGCTCAGGGAAGAGGCAAGGACCGAAAAGATGGGGTTCGAAGAGCAAGAGATACAGTGGGAAAAGGAAAAAAGCTCTCTCCAAGCTATAATAAAAGAAGCAGAAGTACAGAATAGCAAGCTTCAGGAGAAAATGAAATATCAGGAGATACTTATGGAAGAGTATAAACAAGAAAGCAAAAAGAAAAAGCTTGAACTGAAGGAACAAGCACTGCTTATCAACGATATTCTGAAGGAATGTGCTAAGGAAAGGAAGGAAAAAGAAGGACAAGCTGCTCTCTATCAGGGACTGAAAAGAGAATGTTGACCAGCTAGAGAGAATGATAGCACAGGGAAAACAAGAACTCCTACCTGAATCCGAGTATGCTCTGAAAGTGTTCAACCCTGCCAGACAAGAAGAAAAGTTATATGAGTATCTCAGAAAATGTCATTACATTATAAAGAACCTCCCTGAGCCTAGGCCGATGTAAAGAATGCTGTGTACGAATTATTCAGTTAATAGAATAATTTTTGGGCCATTGTTTAGCAAAATTGTGAATGAATAGTATAACTCCCGTAGGAACCCCCTCGCTAGGGTTATGTGAAAAATTGGATGTGCCATATGGACAGGTATCATAGATGCGCATTCAATCCAGTCATTCACAGTCAGACTATCGAACGATGCCATGATAAAATTGATGCAATCATCCTTCTGCAGATTTCATTTTGGCTCCCAAATGCCACTGTATCCTTTGTCCGAATCAGGACCTTTAGTTTTTTTACGAAATTCAAAATTCATTAAAAACTTTTTTTCATTTCCCTACAGAAAATCAACATTGCTTCAAACAAAGCAAGTCTGACCAGACACACAGTTCAACCCAAACGAGTGTACTTAACAAGATCACGAACAAAGAAGATAATAGAAGATCAGGAACAAGTCCAGAACCTACAAGGACAGGTTTCCGAATTGAAAGACCAAGTCTCGGAGCTCATGAGACTAATAAGGGAAATGTCCCATAATAAGCCTGCTCCAGACCCTAACTTACCTCTACCTCCCCCACCTCCTACAACGGTTGATTCTCACCATGCTTCAACCTCTTTCACTTTCCAGCCATCAATCCCGGATCCAACAATCACTGTTAACCCGATCCCACTGAATAATGAATCACCTTTCTCCTATTATCCGGCTATCTCAAATGCCGAACCATCCCCTTTAGTCCTGATCCCTCCAATTCATTCCGCCCCTCATTTCCCAACTGGGGGAGTACCTGTTGCAGCAGGAGGGGAAAATAAGATGAGAGAAAACGAGAAGCTATCCGCTCTGGAAGAGGGATTGAGAGCTATAGAGGGGCTGAACATGTATGGTTCAGTCGATGTGGCATCAATTAGATTGGTGCCTGATGTGGTGGTGCCACCTAAGTTCAAGGTCTCGGACTTCAACAAATACACCGGGAACTCAGATCCCCGCATTCACTTGGCCACCTACATAGCTAAAATGTCCGCCTTGACAGAAGACGACAGACTTCTAGTTCACTTCTTCCATGGGAGCCTCTCCGAGGCAGCCCTGAGGTGGTGCATTCAGTTGGACAGGAGCAAACTGCGCTCCTGGAAAGATTTGGCAGATGCTTTCTTGAAACAGTATAAATTTAACTGCGATGTGGCCCCTACAAGGAGAGACCTCCAAAACCTAGTACAGAGAGACAGGGAAAGCTTCAAGGAATATGCCCGAAGATGGAGGGAGAAGGCTGCAGAAGTTTATCCTCCAGTGACCAACAATGAACTATGCTCCTTGTTCATTGAGACGTTGAAGGCTCCATACTTCAACCTAATGATTGGAAACACTTCCAATAGCTTCTTAGATATTATCCAAGCTGGTGAGAGGATAGAAGCTAATTTAAGGATGGGACGATTGCAGGAGTTGACTGAGAATCCTATGAAGAAAACTGCCAGTTTCAGCAAGAAGAAAGAGGGTGATGTGCATTCCATCACCCGTCAGAACACCCAATCTTCATTACCTCCAAATAACTACAGGCCATATCCTCCCTCTCATGGCCAAACCATTACAAACATTCCACCCCCTTTCCCAAATTATCCTCACCCAAGCCCACAGTATCCACCACCTACAAATTACCAACCCAGATCGCCTCCTCCACCTACTCAACCTAGACCATTTCAAAACAACTCGAGACCACCAAGAAATCCTGATCCACCTCTGCCCCTGCCACTCAGCTTAATATACCGATATCTCGTCGGTATAAACCAGATAGTACCCATTCCCCTTGACCCAATTCAGCCACCATACCCCAGGTGGTATGATGCCACTGCCCGGTGTGAGTATCATGGAGGGGTGCAGGGGCACTCGATTGACAATTGCGGGGCACTCAGAGGGAGAGTGCACGCCTTAATCAGGAATGGGTGGTTGAAGATTGAGGGAAATGGTTCCCTCCCCAATGTTACCTCAAACCCGTTGCCCAATCATAATACGGGCAATGGTGTAAACATGATAGAGTCAGACGGAGAGGGGTTGGCACCAGAGGTAGACGAGCTGATTCCTCACTTTCAGGAAATTTTTAGAATGACAGTATGGGAAGGTTACCTCCACCCTTAAGCCCCAGAACCTGAGGTTGAAATGGGATGCCCCTATCATGGAGAAGCAGCTGGCCATGAGCTGCAAAATTGTGAAGAATTTAAGCAAGAGGCCCAGAACTTATTGTTCCTCAAAGTTCTGAGATGCCAGGCAAGGTCCAAAATGGAGGAAGGAGTAAATACAGCCCGACTCGGCCAAAACGCCTCCACCCATAATCACAGAATTTCTTTCTCACCCCCAGTATCCTCACCTCCAGTGACAATCATACGAACCCCGCCTCAGCTTCCTGTCACAAACACCCATGCCATACCTTGGAATTATAACAAGTTTTCACCCAAGGAGCATCAAGCAGTACATCGGCTCCTAATCTTGCTTCACCTTCGGCACCTCCAAAACCATGCTTCACTCCTCATGAGCATTTCAAGATGACTTATGCCGGACCTACCAGCAGTACTACTCCCCAAGCTAATCCTTAGTCCGTCACTGCCACAAAATCCTCCCCACCTGAGCAAGAAGTCGAGTTTATAACTCGAAGTGGGAGATGTTATGGGTATGAAGAAAAAGAAAAGAAGAGAGGTAAAGTAAAAATGGGAGAGCCCCAAGAGAATACAGGAGAGGAGGTTGAGAGAATGGAGGGAGGAGAACCCACTGGGTCGAACGAAGAAGAGGAGCTGTTGCTTCAAATAATGAAGCAGAGTGAATATGACATGGTTGAGCAATTAAGGAATACACCTGCCCGGATTTCACTATTGTCACTAATTTTGAGCTTAGAGGTACATCGTCAAGCCCTGCAGAAAATTCTGGATTAGGCCTTTGTGAACCCCGACATCACACCGGGGCAGTTCGAGAAGATAGTGGGACAAATTCAGGCATCCAGTTTTGTCACATTTTCTAAAGAAGAGATAGACTCTGCAGGCTTAACGCACACTAAAGCTCTGCATGTGACGGTGAAATGTAAAGGTTATATAGTAGCCTAGGTCCTTATTGATAATGGATCCGCGCTCAATGTACTGCCTAATGCCACTTTGGCTAGGCTACCGGTTGACCGTTCCAATATATGTCAAAGTGCTATGGTTGTAAGAGCCTTTGACGGTACAAGGAGAGAGGTGCTGGGGGACATCGACTTGCCACTCCAAATTGGTGCATGCACTTTCAACGTCATGTTCCAAGTAATGAACATTGAGCCCGCATACACTATGTTGCTGGGGAGGCCTTGGATCTATTCAGTGAATGCCATTCCTTCGACTTTGCACCAGAAGATAAAGTACATTATGGACGGCAAAATCATCACTGTAAGAGGGGAAGAAGCCATATTGGTCACCAAGCCATAATCACTTCCTTATGTGGAAGCTGCTGAGGAGTCGTTGGAAAGCTCCTTCCAGGCCCTCGAATTACAAGAAACCATCTCAAGAAATGAAGGGGCTATGGCTATGGTAGCCAAGGTAATGTCAAAGAACGGGTATGAAGAGGGCAAAGGGTTAGGCGCCGCATTGCAAGGGATTGTTGAACCTATACCGGCTATCCAGAAGGTAGGCCGTTGCGGTTTGGGTTATGAGGAGGACGCCCTCATGGATGGGCAATTCTGGATGAGGAACAGACTTCAGGATCAAAGATTTGACCGGAAACTTGGGAGAATGAAAGTAGTCCCGAGAATCACGGAGGTATTCACTAAACCGGTCATTGAAAATCCGGCAGAGGTTGAAGAATCACCCGATGAACTATCCATCGATGTCATCCACTTGGATTCCTTGTATGAGGCTCTGGTCTCGCCAATGGCTGAAGGGCAAGAACTGGACAACTGGACAGCAGAGGACATCCCTGTACTTAATTTCGAGTAAAGTACTTCTGGTTATCTACACTTGATCATTTTGTCCATGGTGGCAAGTGTAATATTGTAAATGGACCCTTTTCTTATGTCATAAATGTTAATGAATTAATAGCCCATTTTATATCCAATTCCCTTTTTCTTTCCTTTTGAAAATCATTCTTATAATATATTCCATTTTCGTTCATTCAGGACCATTCATCAA
Source organism: Hevea brasiliensis (assembly GCF_030052815.1). NCBI lineage: Eukaryota > Viridiplantae > Streptophyta > Magnoliopsida > Malpighiales > Euphorbiaceae > Hevea > Hevea brasiliensis. The sequence goes on from NC_079509.1 coordinate 41,630,667, forward strand.
TTAGCACCTAATAATTCAATAGACTCAGAAATTCCTCTGGTTAATTTTGAAATCCCCATAACTGCCATTACTTCAAATGATTCTGAGGTGGAACTCACAGAGGAAAGGGATGAAAGAGATGAACCTTCCCTAGTGCCTTGTGGAGACGAAACGCACACCATAAACTTAGGCACGGAAGAAGTAAAAAGGGAACTTAAGGTTGTGGAAAGTGAAGAATTGGGAGATATGATCAGTTTGCTCAAAGAATTCCTAGAAGTGTTTTCCTGGAGCTATGATGATATGATTGGTTTGGACCCTCATATAGTAACGCACAAAATTCCCCTAATTTCGAGGATAATCCCGGTAAAGCAGAAATTAAGAAGAATGAATCCTGACACACTGCTCAAAGTTAGGGATGAGGTCAAGAAATAGTATGATGCTGGGTTTCTGGAAGTAGTCAAATATCCCCAATGAATAGCTAACGTTGTCCCGTGTAATGAAGAAGGATGGGAGAGTTAGGGTGTGCGTTGATTACAGGGATCTTAATAAAGCGAGCTTGAAAGATGATTTCCCTCTTCCTCACATTGATGTGTTAGTAGACAATGCAGCAGGATTGGGCAGGTGTTCGTGTATCGATGGGGCATCAGGGTACAATCAAATCCCAATGGATGAGGAAGACAAGGAGAAAACTGCTTTTATCACTCAATGGAGGGTATTTTGTTATCGGGTCATGCCTTTCGGGTTAAAGAATGCTGGGGCGACCTACCAACGCGCTATGGTTACATTATTCCACGATATGATGCATAAAGAAGTGGAGGTGTATGTGGATGATATGATCATCAAATCCAGGGGAGAAGAGAGCCATGTGCAGGTGATGAGGAAAGTATTCGAGAGACTCAAGAAATATCAGTTGAAACTGAACCCTGCCAAATGCATATTCGGAGTTAGATCTGGGAAAGTTTTGGGATTCATAGTGAGCGAGAAGGGAATAGAAGTTGATCCGGACAAAGTTCGAGCCATTCAAGAGATGCCATCCCTAAAAACAGAAAGGGAGGTGCGTAGTTTTCTAGGGAAGTTGAACTACATATCAAGGTTTATTTCCAATCTCACCACTAAAGCTGAGCCTATTTTTAGATTACTCCGAAAGAACAACACCACTCAATGGGATTCAGTTTGTCAAGAGGCTTTTGAGAAAATCAAGCAGTACCTGTCAAACCCACCAGTATTGGTTCCATCGGTGGCGGGAAGGCCTCTGATTCTGTATATGGCAGTCCAACAAAGCTCAATGGGATGTGTTTTGGGGCAACATGATGATACCGGCTGAAAGGATAGGGCTATTTATTACCTGAGCAAAAAGTTCAATGATTGTGAGTCGAGGTACTCTTTCTTAGAAAAAACTTGCTGCGCGTTAGCCTGGACAGCAAATCGCCTCAAACACTACATGTTGAATCACAAGACATGGCTCATCTCCAGGATGGATCCTATTAAGTATGTATTCGAAAGCCCATTCGTGCCAGGAAGGATAGCCAAATGGCAGGTCATACTCTCCCAATATGACATTGTTTATATGACCCGGAAAGCAGTCAAAGGTAGCACGATCGCCGATCTCCTAGCAGAAAACCCTATCCAGGATTATGAAGCTCTGGATTTTGAGTTCCCCGATGAGCATATTAACAAAGTGGACTGCGGAGAAGAAGAGCCAGCTGATGTATGGGAAATGTATTTTGACGGAGCTGTCAATTTGTCCGATAATGGAATCGGAGCTGTATTGGTATCCCTGGATGGAAAACACTTCCTGATAGCTATCAAGTTGAGATTTGACTGCACCAACAACGTCGCAGCTTGTGTGATGGGTTTACAAGTTGCCATCGAAATGAAAGTCAGGAAGTTGGAGGTATATGGAGACTCAGCCCTGATCATTTATCAAGTCAAGGGAGAATGGCAAACTAAGGATCCGAAGCTAATCCCATATCAGAAGTACTTACTGGAGTTGATTAAGAAGTTCGAAGAAATCTCTTTCACTCACCTTAGTCGAGACAAGAATCAATTTGCAGACGCCTTAGCCACCCTGGCTGTTATGGCTCAAATGGAAGAATGGCAGACGACTCAGGTATTAAAGATTAAAGCAAGGAGTGAGCCAGCTTACTGCTTCATGATAGAAGAAGAACCTGATGGTAAACCTTGGTACCATGACATCTTGCTTTACATCAGAACCAGAGAATTTCCCTCAGGGGCAAGCAAAAACGAAAAGAGGATGATTCAGAGATTAGTAGTGGGATACTTCCCCAGGGGAGAAACCCTATACAAAAGGAGCTCCAACGGCGAATTGTTGAGATGTGTGGATGCAAAAGAGGCGAAGAGAATCCTTTTCGAGACTCATGAGGGAAACTGTGCAACCCATGCCAATGGGCATATGATGGCTAAGCAAATCATGAGACGAGGGTATTTTTGGACTACCATGGAAAAGGACTGCGTCGACTATTCCAAAAGTGCCATAAATGTCAAATCTACGCGGATCCGATAAATGTTCCGCCTAACCAATTGTTCAACCTCGTTTCACCATGGCCTTTCGCAATGTGGGGCATCGATGTGATTGGCCCCATCAACCCTAAGGCATCCAATGGGCATAGATTTATCCTGGTGGCTATAAACTATTTTTCTAAATGGGTCGAAGCAACATCATATGCTCACATTACACAGAACAAATTTCTCAAATTCCTCAGAAATAATATCATCTGCCGGCACAGCCTCCCCAATGAAATCGTCATTGACAACGCCAAGAATTTGAATGGTCCGAAGATTCAGAAATTATGTGATCAATACAGAATCCGACATCTCAATTCCTCACCATACCGTCTCCAGATGAATGGAGCAGTGGAAGCCGCAAACAAAAATCTCAAGAGAATAATCCGAAAGATGACAGTCACTTATAAGGATTGGCATGATATGCTTCCCTACGCCCTTCATGCATACCGGACTTCTGTAAGGACATCAACTGGGGCAACCCCATACTCACTGGTTTACGGGATGGAAGCTATACTACCTATTGAGGTAGAAATTCCTTCTCTAAGAATTCTGAAGGAATTAGGGATTGATGAGTCGGAATGGATCCAGTTAAGGTTGGACCAATTAAACTTGCTAGATGATAAGAGGCTAGCGGCGGCATGTCACGGGCAGTTATACCAAAGAAGAATGGCCAGGGCATTTAACAAAGGGGTTCACCCACGTGAATTTCAACCAGGGGACCTAGTCCTGAAGAAAGTACTTCAGAATCAAAACGATCCCCGGAGTAAATGGTCACCAACCTACGAGGGACCCTATGTGGTTAAAAAGGCATTTTCTGGTGGGGCCTTGATCTTGACCCACATGAACGGTGAAGAATTTCCAAGACCTATGAATGCCGACACCGTCAAGAGATACTATGCCTAAAAAAAAAAAAAAAAAAACGAGTAGGGCTGAAAACCCGAAAGGGCACTCCTAGCAAAATGTGTGAAAGAAGGCGAAAACCCTCGAAGGGCGCTTTCTGTAAAATGAGTGAAGAATGAAAACCCGAAAGGGCATCCTGAAAGAGCGAGCCAAAAAAAAAAAAACAAAAAAAACAAAAATCTAGGGGTGAAAACCCGAAAGGGCATCCCGAGAACCAAAAGGGAGAAATAAGGAAAGGAGCATGAAACCAAGAATGGAAAGAAACCATCATGGCATAAGGCTTCAGAGTACTTGAAATAATCCTTGATCTAAGTTGATTTTAATTTTTTTGCATTTAAATTTTCTGTTAATCAACCTCTGGTTCCTTGATATAAGTTGATTTTAATTTTCCTGCATTTAAATTTCCTGTCAATCAACCTCTGGTTCCTTGATCTAAGTTGATTTTAATTTTCTTGCATTTAAATTTCCTGTCAATCAACCTCTGGTTCCTTGATCTAAGTTGATTTTAATTTTCCTGCATTTTAAATTTCCTGTTAATCAACCTCTGGTTCCTTGATCTAAGTTGATTTTAATTTTCCTGCATTTAAATTTTCTGTTAATCAACCTCTGGTTCCTTGATCTAAGTTGATTTTAATTTTCCTGCATTTAAATTTCCTGTCAATCAACCTCTGGTTCCTTGATCTAAGTTGATTTTAATTCTCCTGCATTTAAATTTTCTGTTAATCAACCTCTGGTTCTTTGATCTAAGTTGATTTTAATTTTCCTGCATTTAAATTTCCTGTCAATCAACTTTTGGTTCCTTGATCTAAGTTGATTTTAATTCTCCTGCATTTAAATTTCCTGTCAATCAACCTCTGGTTCCTTGATCTAACTTGATTTTAATTTTCCTGCATCTTAAATTTCCTGTTAATCAATCTAAGTTGATTTTAATTTTCCTGCATTTTAAATTTCCTGTTAATCAACCTCTGGTTCCTTGATCTAAGTTGATTTTATTTTTCTAGCATTTTAATTTCCTGTTACCAACCTCAGGGTGCCGACCCAAGTGGGTTTTAGTTTCGTGACTTTAATTTCAAATTTCAAATTTTAATCGTCCAAAATATGGGTCTAAATCTTTACATAATCCCAACACGGAAATTTTTTCCAGTAGGAATTATGTAAAGAGGGACAGCTGTCGACACCATATTTTAGCCGATCCCCGAAATCAATAAACTTTGAAACTGATCCCTAACACTGAGTCTCCCTTTGCCAACTAACCACATTTTTGATCTCTCCTCAGAAGGAATCAAATCAATACTAAGTCCCCATATCATTTAAAGCCTCACTGATCTCTCAAACCAATTGTCAAGTCCCCTGGTCAGTCAATTATATTTCCGATCTTTCTTGTCAAACGAGATTGAACAAACATTAGGCCTTCATGCCACCAGTCCTATTGCCGATCTCTTATTTAAAAGTTTGGGAATAATAAAGTTAAAGTTTCGATCCGGTTTAATGATGATTCCGATCTTAAGTGTTCAAGTCAAATTTCCAATTTTAATCAAGTCCCGTTTAGCGTTGGTTCCCAGCCGATCTCATGCTTATTGTGTTTTCCGACCTCTTACACTTAGATTAATAATCACTTTTAATTGTTGTTTTAATATGCTGAGACAATCAAGTGCTTATGCAATTTAGAGACTTTCCGATCACATCCATTCATTAAATAAAAGGGGAACTTTCACTTCATTTCAAGTTTATACAAATCATTCGGCTGGAGGATCACCCCCAGCCTGATCTACATTTTGTTCACTTCCTCTCTCACCCTCAGACTCCTCCTCACTATCCTCACCCTCGTCCTGGGGAGCCAGATCTACCATCCAAGAGAAGTCCTCCTCGGGATATCGCTTTCTGAGCTCGGCTAAGAGATCCCTATGAGCGTTCACATAAGCGCCAGCCTCCCTTGTCACCGCCTCTTCTTCTTTTGCTTTGAGCTCCTCAGTGAGGTGGGCAACTTCACCAGCTTGGAGCGCCCGAACTTCTTCAAGGACATGAGCTCGCTCGGCCAGAACTTGAGCTTGCTCGGCCAGCTTATCCTCGTAGAACTTCATTCGCCCCTCAATTTTAGATATGTAGTTCTGAGCGGATGAAAGTTGGGATCAGAAGGAAGCCACTTTGTGACCCATCTTCTCCACCTCCTTACTCAGACGATGAGCCTTCTCCCAGACTATGTGCTGGTTCACCAAACTCTCCACGTTCAGGCTCATTGTTCGGGTCAGGATGTCATCAAGATTGTTCGGGGATAACCTATCCCGATCCTCTTAAAGGCAGATCGAGGCCCCCAGGACCTTGTCCAAGCCCGAATTTTCCTGAACAGTCCGGTTCTTCTCCAGCGAGTGGATCAGAACTTGAGTGCCATGGGAAAGGGTCCCCACAGGAGGTTGGGAAGGACCCCCTTCCGCACTTGAAGCGACTGGAGGAGGTGGAGGTGGCTCTTCTTGGTGAGGAGGAGACCGGACCACTTCTATGACCGGCGGTCCTGAGGGTTGAGACGAGCTTCCTTGCATCTCTCTGGGATCATGGCTGGGCATTTGAAGCAGCTCGGAGCGCTTCATCTCCCGCACTTTCCGGGAGACCTCCCTCTTCCGCTTTCGGCTCGTTTTGGAAGCCTCGCCGCTTGCCATACTTGCACAAAGAAGAGGTCATTAAGATCGCTAAGGCCCAAAGATCAGAGATATAGAAAATACCGATGCCGAGGTCAGAGAGCTGAAGCCCGCGATCTTCGCGAGTAATCAACTTCATTATCCAGTGATGCAGTTCGGCTATCACTGCATCCAAACAAGAGAACTTCTCTCTGGCCGCCTGATCTTTCAGTTCCATCACCATCAGGCCTTCTTCCCTATTTAGGGTGATGCGCTTCGAAAGCAAGGGGCCCTGGTGTAGCCAGCTGCGAGGGAAACCCTCAAAGCCATTCGGAATTTTGCTCCTCAGAATAAAGAAGCGATTCTTCCAATTCTTCAGGGAGGAGGGCAGATCGGTAAAGAGCCCACAATGTGGCTTCGCCTGGAAGAACCAATACTCGTCGTCCTTTCGACGACTTAACCTATGCAGTTCGGCGAACACCTTAGCTGTAGGACTGAGTACCTTAGCTCGGCAGAGGCCTCTGAAGGCTACTAGAATCCGCCACAAGTTCGGGTGAACTTGGGTGATGCACACTTGGTGAAATTTTAAAACTTCCTTGAAGAAGTCGTCAAGAGGGAACCGCAGCCCGACTTTTAATTATTCTTCGTATACCATGATCATATCGTTCTCCTCGAAGAAGTGATCGGCACGAAGATCGCCGTGACATTTAATCAACTCGTATGAATCAGGCCGAATGTTATACTCTTGGCTGAACGACTGCAGGCTGGTTTCTTGAAGGATTGATGGCAGTTCGTCCATGGGAAGATTTTATCTTCCTGAAGAATGTACATGCCTTGATGGTGCTCCTTGCCCCCGAGCTGGAACAGAGGCCCTAGGAGGTTCAGGTCGCACACTTGGTCCGACCACCTCCACTTCATCAGACGACCACGAGATCTGAACGGAAGGGGGGCTTGCCGCTCTCTGACCCTCGGCGCCACTCATCTTCAAAGGAAATAGAGAATTTAAACTAAATGAAGGATCAAAACCCTTACCGGAGCTTGATCGGTGTCGGAAGAACTTGAGAAATTGAGAGAATTTTGGAATCGCTCGCGGGATGCTGAAAATGACATAAGAGAGCAACTGGCTGACCCATCCCCTATTTATACCCGTCTGAGCATTTAATGCTCACAGTGTTCCAGGCGGTGCATCGGTTAGCGGGACTCGCCAGCTTCTCTGACACGTCTCACGAATATTCCAAAAATTCCATAATAAAAGAGATCGGCTAGTTACAGATCGGTGAATTAAGGCGGATCGGTTAAGGGTTGTTCAGTCGGGAACCGGATCGGATGAACACATCAGAGATCGAAAAATAATCAATGCAATAATAATAAAAATGATAATTGAGAAAATAAATTTTATTTACAAAAAGGGCAAATTACATCATTTAGGCGATCTCCAGAGATCGGGTTACATTAAAGGTCGGATTACATTATTTGGGCGATCTCCAGAGATCAGGTTACATTAAAGGTCGGATTACATCATTTGGGCAATCTCTAGAGATCGGATTACATTGAAAGTCAAATTACATCGTTTGGGCGATCTCTAGAGATCGGCAGTACATCCCATCTAATAAAGACCTATGTCAAAGCCTAGTCTCGTGGCTGAATCAAAAGATGTGTTAGGCCAGCCATCGACATCGGACTGATGTACAGCTCAGATGGGGGGATTATGACTCTCATGAGGATGAGAGAGGTCATCATCAATGTTATTGCTCGGAACCGAGCCGCTGTTGGGACACCCAATGTGGTGAGAAGCCAAGTGAACTCCAAGGCGCAGTCACCAATGTTAAGGGGAATATTAGCAGTCTTCTCGCCTGAAGTCAGTTCGCCGATTATATCGGTCGAACGATTCGAGATCGACACAATCGAAGTCCTCGATCCAGGTCGATAAGTTAGTCCGGTTCTCTCACTGTCATCAAATAAGGTTATCATAATTTCCCGATCACTGGAATCGTAAATTTTCAGTTGGGGAATAAAAAGAATAATTGGAAAAAGATCAAAAGCCACTATCATGGCCGGGACTACTACCAGAGCAGTTAGAACAGGAAATGTGAGAAAGACGAGGAGAAAATCAAATGCGGGGGGCTTCCCGTTTGAAGGTATATATATAGGAAAAATCCGAGCATTTATTGCGAGCAGAAAATGAAGCAGATGCCTCGGAAATCGAAGGAATAAATGCTTTGACTGAACCAGACCGGATGAAGGAGAAGATCGGAGTTGGAGAGGTCGGAAGAGCGAAGCCTGGCATGAGAGATCGGAAAAGGATCATGTTAGAAAGATCGGAAGAGAGGGGAGGTCGGAAAACAAAGGGAATAAGACAACTTTCGCTAACTGTCGTCATAATCAGAGCCGAGGTAGTTAAAGCGTCGCAGACGAAATCTCCACCGCACACCCCAGAATCGCCCGCATTACTGACATGTGCCAGAGTATGTCATAACAGTGCTGTACATCCCAATTTCCACCGTTGATCTTACTTGTAAGGACGAGCCCGGAACCTTTGGATTAAAGAAGAAGACGACAAGACCAGCGCCTTTCACTCCCAGCCCTCGGATCGCCCTTGACAAGAAAATTTTGGGCCGTCAGATTAGAAGAGAGAAAGGACAAATATTCTGAAAGGGGTCTCAGCCGTTCGTTCTGATTCTCTTTAATTCCCGAGCCTCAGATCATGTCCTTTAAAATCTTAACCTTCCATCTCCCTCCAAATAAATCTTGACCCGTCATGGAGAGCACCCGGTTCCTATAAATACCTGCATGAAAACTGTTCAAAGGGGACGAAAAAAAAAAGGGTAGTGACTATAGCGGAAGGACTCTGAAACTCAATTCAGTTCATTACTCTGCTATTTTTGAGCTTTCATAAGAAAAACTTTTGAAACCAGTTTTCCGAAGTATTTTCTTGCAAAGGGATTTTTGAATACTGAAACTCTCCATTTTCAGTTCGTTCATTATCCTGTGACACTCTCACTTTCAGTTCTTTGTTATCTTTATTTCCATTCCCATTGTCCAAGCTCAACTTCATTCAAACTCGGTTATTATTTTGACCTGACTGCATTTTAGAGAAGCATCCTTCATTTCAAGGCGAACCTTAGCCCTCAGGCTATCAGCCCACAGTCCTATTACGTTTTGTGATTCTGTAGTTAGTTTAATAGATTCGGCTCCCTACAGGTGAGTGCTTATATCGCTGCTTTATTCAAGTGCTCCTTTTTATTTTACGTATTTCCTTTGTTTTTATGTTTGTAATTTTCACCAAGTTTATGTTGCGTTAAAAAAAAAGCGCGAAGAGGGTTATTCTCGAGTTTGCTTCTTTGTTAATCAGTCCATTCTTTTTGTTAATCTTTGTTACTTCTAAATATAAGTGTCCTAATCTCGAGTAGCGTATAAGTGGTTGGGTAAAATGTAGGTAACTGTATCTTAAAAGTCTCTTTAAAATAATAAAGGGTCTGAATAATAAGTCAGGAAAATAGTGGAGTCGAATCACTAGAATAACACAAAAGACGATTGGGTAAGACGTCACTAGGCAGAGTAAAACCAAGCCTTAGATAAGAGAATGGGACAGATCGGGTATTGCTTGCCAAAAGGTGCTGTTAAGGCGACTACATAGGAGGTTGGTAAAATTCGGTCTGTACCCCTTGTCCAGTCATGGGGTACCAATGAGTCAAAAGAAGCCTTATTCAGGTCCCCGGCATCTTTGAATGCCAGAACTCTTAGCCTTAGACTCTCACGATATGTAAGATTCCAAGAGGTCGGAAAAGTCCTTATCCGACTCCCACTCAAGTAAAAGAGATCAGAGGAGAGTTCTTATCCGATTCTCAAGCTTAAAAATTTTAACAAATATCTAAAAGAGGTCGGAGGAGAGTTCTTATCCGATTCTCAATCTAAAATTTTTAACAAATATCCAAAAGAGATCGGAGGAGAGTTCTTATCTGATTCTCAACCAAAAATTTTAATAAATATTCAAAGGAGATCGGAGGAGAGTTCTTATCCGATTCTCAAAGCCTAAAAATTTTAATAATTATTTAAAAGAGATCGGAGGAGAGTTCTTATCCGATCTCCAATTGAAATTTTAATCTAAAAGAGATCGGAGGAGAGTTCTTATCCGATTCTCAAATTGAATTCCAACAAATATGCAAAGTAATCCCACAAACGAAAACCGCAACACAACACCAATTCACTAAGGTTGTCTCATTTACTTATGTATCTGGGTAATCTGAATTAGTGAAAAATCAAAAATTCCTTTTTATCGAAAGGATTAACATTTCCATTCGAACCCTCCTAACTATTAATTTTAGTTTATAAAGAGCTTGAAGTTAAATCTGCTTACCCTCAATGAGGGACGAGGTGGGGTGCCTAACACCTTTCTCACCGGTTTACGGACCCTGAACCTAGAATCTCTGTTCTTGAAGTGGTTTCATTTTAATTTATTTTCACAAATGATTTTCTTTAATTTCCGTCAAAATTAAAGTGGCGACTCCTCACTCTTTCCCACTTCGGTGAGGGTTCGTCCAGGTGACCGCAAAACACCTTGCGACAAGACTCATCACTAATTGGCAATGAGATATGATATCAACTCTTAATATCATCAGAACTCTTTCTTACCATAAATGATTTCTCTAAATCATTTTATGCACCTCATAGACCATGGTTAACACCTAGCATAGTATGCCATGGCCACCCAATTAGTAATAAGGTTTACCTTAAATGAACCTATAATCATATGATACCATGCACTAGAATCTCTTTGTTACAAAATCCCAACTCAAGCTGGAGTCATGGTTTATGTCAAACTCCTTTTGCTATGAATATTACGTTCTCTTTTAAATTTCAGTTCTTGATTAAAAGGATTTTCTCATCAGAAACTCTTTTCTGAATAAATCTATCTATCCTGGCCAGGAACTTGAAACATCAAGAACAATTAAATGAACATAGGATTTTATCTCATTTACTTAGAGGAACAGATTCCATCTTGATCAACACCTACCTCCATATATAACTAGTAGGAGCCACCATATGCCCATATACCCATACACAGTATAAGTATGAAAGTAGTATCAAACTTAAACTACCTATATACAAGATAACTGTGCTATCTCAGGTCTAAAGATTATATGCACTGATATGATTTATGACAAAACATTGACAAGAGTAAACTCCATGTGCTTGTCATAAGTGTCACTGGTTCGGCTTACTTATCATTTATAAGTACCTATCATGCTTGTCATATGGCATGAGACTCACCATTCCATCTTATTTATATCTCATATAAATAACTTGGGAACAAACATGAATACAATCTTTCTGGATAAGTCATGTCCTTATTATGAAGTATCCTCGATTGTGAACCTATTTATGATACTTTGTGCTAGAAATAATGTCATTCATATTCTTAACAACTTAAGAATAATATTTCTAACAAAATATCAATGGACTTTTTCTATTACACATAAATATATTATGTAAACGGAAAAGTGAAAAAGCCTTTTATTAATAAAATATGTACAAGATATATACTAAATGATATGCTCTAGGGCATACTACTAACAATCTCCCATTAGCACTAGAGCCATTCATTACAATATCTTAGACCTATCTTCTCAAGATGTCGGTCTAGCTGAGTCTGTGACATAGGCTTAGTGAATGGATCAGCTGGATTTTTAGCTGATGCTATTTTCTGCATGGATACATCGCCTCGCCCAACTATTTCTCTGATAATGTGGTAGCGCCTTTCTATGTGTTTGGATTTTTGGTGAGACCTTGGTTCCTTAGCCTGTATGACTGCTCCATTATTGTCACAGTGTAGTGGAACTGCTGACTCAATGGAAGGAACTACTACAAGTTCTGTCATGAACTTCTTTATCCAAACAGCTTCTTTTGCAGCATCTGATACAACAATATACTCAGCCTCTGTAGTGGAATCTACAGTCGTGCTCTGTTTGGAACTCTTCCAACTGACTGCACCTCCATTACAAATGAACACATATCCAGATGTAGACTTTCTATCATCGATATCTGATTGGAAATCAGAATCAGTATAACCATCCAATTGCAAGTCTCCACCTCCATATATCAAGAATAAATCCTTAGTTCTTCTCAAGTACTTAAGGATATTCTTGATAGCTATCTAGTGTTCCAAATCTGGATTGGATTGATACCTGCTAGTCAAACTAACAGCATATGTGATATCCGGCCTAGTACACAATATTGTATACATTAAACTTCCAATAGCCGAAGCATATGGAATCCTGACCATCTTATCTCTTTCTTCAGTTGTCTTTGGAGACATCTCTTTAGAAAGATGGATACCATGTCTCACTGGTAATAATCCTCTCTTGGAATCAAGCATGTTAAACCTCTTTAACACCTTTTTCAAGTATAGACTTTGGGATAAACCAATTATTCTTTTCGCTCTATCTCTATAGATGCGAATCCCAAGAATATAGGTTGCCTCCCCTAAGTCTTTCATGGAGAATGTATTTGACAACCATATCTTTACAGTTGTCAACATACCTATGTCATTACCCATCAATAGTATGTCATCCACATATAAGACAAGGAAAGTGATAGCACTGTCACTAACCTTCTTATATACACATGGCTCATCCTCATTTTTGATAAAACCAAAGGATTTAATGGCTTCATCAAAACGGATGTTCCAACTCCTTGAAGCTTGCTTCAACCCATAAATGGATCGCTTTAGCTTGCATACCTTGGAACCATCTTGGGATTCAAAACCCCTAGGTTGTTCCATAAAAAATGTTTTCTTCAATGTATCCATTGAGAAAAGCTGTTTTGACATCCATCTGCCAAATCTCATAATCATAGTATGCAGCTATTGCTAATAGAATCCTAATTGATTTAAGTATAGCAACAGGAGAGAAAGTCTCCTCATAGTCGATTCCTTGCCTTTGGTGAAACCTTTTCGCTACTAGCCTTGCCTTATAGGTCTCTACTTTTCCATCAAAACCAATTTTCTTCTTGAAAACTCATTTGTTCCCTATAGGTACAATACCTTCAGGTGGGTCAATAAGATCCCAAACTTGATTCTTATACATGGAATCAATCTCGGATTTCTTAGCATCAATCCATTTTGAAGAGTCTATATCTGATATAGCTTCTTCATTGGTGAGTGGATCATCTCCATGATCTACTTCTTCATGAGTAGACAACTCTTGTTCTTCTTCATAAAGGAAACCATATCTCTCTGGTGGGTGAGATACCCTTGTTGTTCTACAAGGAACAGCTGTAGATGTTTCATCAATGGGTATAGGTTGACTAGATGGATCTATTTCCATTTGATCTGTTGATTGGTCAGAATTCTCCAATTCCAACTCTATTTGCCTTCCTTTGCCTCTTTCTTGAACAAACTATTGTTCAAGAAATGTGGCATCTCTACTAATCACAAGCTTTTGTGAAGTAGGCAAATAAAAATAATATCCAAAACTATCTTTTGGATATCTAACAAATCGACCTTTTTCTGATCTGGTTTCCAATTTATCAGTGTTCAGCTTTTTGATATAAGCTGGACAACCCCAAATCTTAACATGCTTATGATTTGGTTTTCTTCCATGCCATATCTCATAAGGTGTGGAAGAAACTGATTTTGATGGAATCCTATTCAGAATATACAAAGCTGTTTCTAATGCAAATCCCCAAAAGGAGATTGGCATATCAGTATAGCTCATCATACTACGTACCATATCCAATAGGGTACGATTTCTCCTTTCAGATACACCATTCAGCCGTGGCGTTCTTGGAGGAGTCAGCTGGGAAACAATGGCGTGCTCTCTCAAGTATTCATAAAATTCAGTACTCAATTATTCACCTCCACGATCTGATCGAAGAGCTTTAATACTATTTCCTATTTAATTTTCTACTTCATATTTAAATTTTTTAAACTTTTCAAAGGATTTATGTTTGTATTTCATAAAATACAAATACCCAAACCTTGATTTATCATCAGTAAAGGTAATAAAATAATAAAAACCGCCTCTAGCCATTTCCTTAAATGGACCACATACATCACTATGCATTAGCTCCAAAATATTTTCAGCTCTTAGCCCTTGTCCAATAAAGGGTGATCTAGTCATTTTGCCCTGAAGGCAAGATTCACAAGTAGGAGTAGGCTCAGAGCCCAATGAGGATAAAATCCTCATTTTCTCTAATTTTGCAATCCTATCTTCTGCAACATGACATAACCTTAAGTGCCAAATATATTTTGAACTTGAGTTGGTTTTTACCATGGCATTGCATTCTTTTAGATCACTTGCATTCAATTTGTGTTTGTCATTATTATCCAAATAATAAAGACCATCATTCATATAACCCGAACGAACATATTTATTTTCAAAATAAATATTGTAAACATCATCTGTGAACTGAAATTCATAGCCATTTCTAGTCAAACTAGATATAGAAATGATGTTCTTAAAAGCATAAGGTACATATGAAATATTATCCAAACACAAAACATGTCCAAATATGTAAAAAGATTTAGATCCTATGGCTAAAGCTTCAACAGTTAAGCCATTGCCAATCCGGACTCTAACATCTTGAGAACGCAAGCTGCTACTACTTGCTAGTTCCTGCATATCATTAGAAATGTGAGAACTGGCACCAGTATTTAAAACCCAAGCTGTAGATGAACTATGAGTATCATCAGAGTCTAAATAACAAGATATGGACATACCTTCCGAAGGTGTATCCTTCTTGTCCTTCAGAGAAGCAAGATACTCTGGGCAGTACCTTTTCCAGTGCCCATCTTTCTGGCAGTGAAAACACTTTCCTTTGCCTCCTTCAGCTTTAGTCTTCCCTTTCTTTTTAGCTATTTTCTTAGAAGGACCAGGAATCTGAGGTTTCTTTTTCTTATTGCCCATCTTCTTGTTGGACTTTCCAGTAGAAGTAGATGCAATCAAAGCTACCTCTTTTCCTTTATTGCCTGGCATATTCTTTTGGGCAATAACCAGCATGTTGAGTAAACCAGCTAAGGTGCATTCCTGTTAAGTCATATGGAAATTTGTCACAAAATTCCCGAAAGACTCAGGAAGGGACTGAAGGTTCAAATTCGTCTGTAGTTGGAAATCCATGTTGAAGTCAAGATGTTCCAACTGCTCAATCAGCCTAATCATCTTGTGGATATGATCCCCAAAATTCTGTCCCTCAGACATCCTCATGCGGAACAGCTGCCTAGATATCTCATACCTAGCATTCCTACTATGCTCACCATACAACTCTTGTAGGTGAAGGAGGATCTCACTCGCACTCTGCATGTTCTCATGCTGCTTCTGTAACTCATTACTCATAGAAGCAAGCATGTAATACTTAGCTCTCATATCATGCTCCTTCCACTTGTCCAAAGTTTCATGTTCCTCTTAAGTGGCCTCTGGAGGTAAGGGACTAGGAACATTTGAGTTTAGAAGATATCCTATATGTTCAAGGTTCAGAACAAGTTTTAAATTTCTTAGCCAATCAGAAAGATTAGGTCCTGTCAACCTATTGCGATCAAGTATGCTTGCAAGGATATTGGATTGTGGTTGTTCTGTGCTCATTTTTATCAGAAAATTAACTACAGAAAATAACCAGATTAATTAGTAAATGTATCATGTAATTAATCAAAATGATTATGGTCTTTTAATCAAATTAGTCCTCCCACTAACTTAGCGAATCTAAC
Source organism: Hevea brasiliensis (assembly GCF_030052815.1). Lineage (NCBI taxonomy): Eukaryota > Viridiplantae > Streptophyta > Magnoliopsida > Malpighiales > Euphorbiaceae > Hevea > Hevea brasiliensis. The sequence continues at coordinate 41,646,384 of NC_079509.1, forward strand.
ACTTCCAAAGTAGAAAACGGAAATCCTAGTTGGATAGATTTCTAGTGGGTGATTGAATTCTTATAATTCTATTGATCATCCTCAGGTACATCCATTATTGGAATTACAATAAACTATAAGTGAGCAACTCCTTGTCCATCACATCTCATGTGAGGTTCAATTTTTTACCTAGCCCTTAATGCTCAAAATCTCAGGTACATCCATTATTGACTTATCTTACATTAGTTAAGTTAATCCTATTGAGCCAGTAATTATGCAAATAATGTTAATGTCCTCAGGTACATCCAATATTGGCCACCAAACCATTTACATATTTACAACATCTTATGCTTAATAATTATTCTTAAGAAAATCTCTTAAATTAATTGCATCTTATACAATTATTTAAAATTTCTTAAAATAATTGCCCCAATGGAGGGCCCATGTTATAATTACTATAATTATAGCATTTCCAACTTAATCATTTGTTTAGAAGATTTTATTGTCATCCTAATTACTATTAAGGTCTCACTTTGCACATTATCCATTTAGCATGCATATACCATATAATTGCATACATTCCCATACATCTCATGCATTCATGTATAAGCAGTAAATATGGTATGATCATGGACTTTCTAAGGGATTCAATTCTGAGCCACCAAGAATTGAATTAGGGCATTCCTAGGTGCATTTCATTCATTCATTTTACAAGAGTTGCTGAAGGAGTACATAATCAACACTTGATCTTGAATTCCTCTCACTGGTCCCACCAATGCTCTTGACCTCCTTGAACTTCTTGCAATCCATTATTACATAGTAATCCTTGGCATACCAAGGTGAATTTACAAGAAATTAAATAAATGAAATTACAACCCAAAAATTATTACAAACTTAATAATACATGCCCAAAATAAATTAAAATAAATTAATTAATTTACAATCCCAAAGAAACATAAAAGAAATAAATTCAATCACATTGGTCTTTTATAGTCCATGATTATCCATCATGCATATCTCTATTTAACAATTAAATAAAATATACATACTTAAATTAAATTAAATATCTCATATTCAACTTAAAAATCCAGATTTAAATATGATTCAAATAAATTTAAAAATTCAGATTTGAATCACATTCAAACAACCTTAAAAATTCAAATTTGAATCATATTCAAACAATTTTTAAAAAATCATATTTGAATCACTTTCAAACAATTTTTAAAAATTCAGAACTGAATATTATTCAAACAACTTTAAAAAATCAGATTTAAATATGATTCAAACAACTTTAAAAATTCAGATTTGAATCACATTCAAACAACTTTTAAAATTTAGATTTGAATCACATTCAAACAATTTTTAAAATTCTGATTTGAATCAAAATTTAATTGTGTGATTAAAACTACTAATTAAACACTTTAATTAGTCAAAGAATAGGCCTTAAATCATACAACAATTGTAAAATTAAAAGCCAAACCTTGAACCACCCATGGAAGCCAAACCATGTGCACCACTGATAGTGTTTTTCAAGCATGCCGCCACACCTCCATTACAACCAGCAATGGATAAATCATCTCATGATCAATAACACACAATTAAATCATATAATCAACAATCTAAATGGCAAATATAGTGGCTCTGATACCAATTGAAGGAACGGAAGCGTGAAAAACACAAGTTTATACCATTGAATTTAAAAATTTTTGCCTAGGGTCACATGCATCATGCAAGATTTATTTTTAACTATTTGATTTCAATGATAAACAACATATTAAAACTCTTTCAATATGTTTTTGGATCTGTATTTGCCATTTAAGATTTTAAAATTAATCAGATTAATTTTAGAACCCTAGATTAAATCAAGAACGATTACACTAATCTCTTGATGTACTGCAGCGTATTTGCGCCTTTGAGATTCGTCTTCAGGACACCAAATGTTGTCCCTCTAGCTTGTCCACACCAAGAACACCTATGACAGCCCTTGAACAGCTTCTAAAGCTTTTTCTATTAATTAGAAATTCAAGTTCTGCCTTTTAAGAGATTAGAGATATAAACAGGACACTAGAAACAATTTCTAGTATTTTTAATTCAAGAGATTGATGGCTAATCTCTTTGAATTGATGAGAGATGAAGAGGAAGAGAGGGAGAGCTTCAAAATGGCATGACAAAGGAGTGTGGCTGCTGGTTGCATTTTATTTTTCTCATAACAACACTTATATAGCTAGGTTAACACATTAAACCCTTGCCACATGTCACCCTTTGATTAGCTCTAGGTTTAAGTGACCCAATCACATTGTGCCAAGTGTCAAACCTATATTTAATCTTAATTTTAATCATCTTACATGATTAAAAGACATTTGTTAAGCTTATGTGTAATGCCATGTGTCATCATCTCATGGTGCCACGTGTCACACTGCGAAATGACCAAAATGCCCCTGTGCCTTAATTTTGAGTTCTTAATCCAAAATAATTATTTCTCTTCTTCTAATTAATTTATATCAAATATAAATTAATTAATTAATCTCTATTAATTAATTTCTCATTAATTAAATTCATATTTAAACACTTTAAATATAAATTTAACTTGTACTATACATCCAATAATCTAGATTTGGTTTTAAGTCATGCTAGGGACTTTGCAATCTAATTGCAAACCAAACCTATTTAATTAATCAATTAAACTCTTTAATTAATTAATTAAATCATATTTAATTAGGTGATAACTTGTGTATGTGTATGACTTATTAGGCTCATCACTAATTGGTAATGAGATATGATATCAACTCTTAATATCATCAGAACTCTTTCTTACCATAAATGATTTCTCTGAATCATTTTATGCACCTCATAGACCATGGTTAACACCTAGCATAGCATGCCATGACCACCCAATTAGTAATAAGGTTTACCTTAAATGAACCTATAATCATATATTACCATGCACTAGAATCTCTCTGTTACAAAATCCCAACTCAAGCTGGAGTCATGGTTTATGTCAAACTCCTTTTGCTATGAATATTATGTTCTCTTTTAATTCTAGTTCTTTATTAAAAAGATTTTCTCATCAGAAACTCTTTTTTGAATAAATCTATCTGTCCTGGCCAGGAACTTAAAACATCAAGAACAATTAAATGAACATAGGATTTTATCTTTATTTACTTAGAGGAACAGATTCCATCTTGATCAACACCTACCTCCATATATAACTAGTAGGAGCCACCATATGCCCATATACCTATACACAGTATAAGTATAAAAGTAGTATCAAACTTAAACTACCTATATACAAGATAACTGTGCTATCTCAGGTCTAAAGATTATATGCACTGATATGATTTATGACAAAATATTGATAAGAGTAAACTCCATGTGCTTATCATAAGTGTCACTGGTTCGGCCTACTTATCATTTATAAGTACCTATCATGTTTGTCATATGGCATGAGACTCACCATTCCATCTTATTTATATCTCATATAAATAACTTAGGGACAAACATGAATACAATATTTCTGGATAAGTCATGTCCTTATTATAAAGTATCCTCGATTGTGAACCTATTTATGATACTTTGTGCTAGAAATAATGTCACTCATATTCTTAATAACTTAAGAATAATATTTCTAATAAAATATCAATGGACCTTTTCTATTACACATAAATATATTATGTAAACGAAAAAGTGAAAAAGCCTTTTATTAATAAAAATATGTACAAGATACATACTAAATGATATGCTCTAGGGCATACTACTAACAATATGGACAAAACTCCTCCCTTAACTATAAGCGAGATAAGCTTCATTCTCCTTTCTTTTAATTTATTTAAGGATTTTATGGTTAATTTTGAGTGATTAGAATATGATTTGCCAAAAGAATATTGTGAATTAAGACTATCATTTTGGTAGCTAAACACTAAAGGAAAAATAAAATATGAATTAAAGTAGAACTTTAAGGTAGGAATGGATAAACGAAACAAGATTAAACATGAACAAATAAGACTTAAAAAAAAGAATAAAATAAGAAAATAAGAGAGGTAGAAATAAGACAAGATAAGCTTGAAAAACTCCTTTGATAAGTGATTGACACGTCATAAAGACATCTAGCAAGACTTGTAATTTAAGTCCTTTTGATAAGTATAAGATGCCACGAAAGAAGCTTAATCAACAAAGGTAGATGCCACAATCAAAGATTGAGAAGTTTCATGGAAATTGACCACACTTGAAACAAATAAGAAGGAAAAAGCAGCACTTTATTGCTTAATAAACTAAACTGAAAACTAAAGAACAAAGTATATAATGAGAGGCTTTTATATAGGCACTTATTACATGAAATCCTAATAGGAAAACATAATATAAACCTATTGGTACTACATCTCCTTAGAAAAATTTTAAAGGTGCAAAAACACAGTACCCACGTATATTAGGCAATTTTAAAAATTATTAACCTACACAGCATGCATCTCATGCAATCCATTTTATTACTATTGTTTAACATCAACAAGCATAAGAAATGGTTACAACTCCTGTAACCTCAATTGATCTTCAAGCCCATTTTGGAATTAAGAACCAAAAGATAAGAAAGACCCTAAAATAAGTTTAGTAATTTCTTACTTAAAAGGTGCTAAATCACTATTCCACCCTTCGATAAGTAGACCTCCAAGCGTAGGTCCTCTAATCCATCCACACGAGTTTCGATGATCAAGAATTGTCCAACCCTTCAAACTGAAAATCCCTCCTTTGTGCTTTTTCCTTGTTCAACCAATAAGATACAAGGTGGGTATTTTATTTCTTGGGATATTTGCTTAGGTAAATAGGTAAAATCTTCAATCTCTAAAGTGACAAATTCTAATTTCCTTAAAGATTGATTAAAATAAAAGTGGTGAAGAGGAGTACTTCGCTCTTTTGTGAGAAAAAGGAAAAAGAAGAAATCTCTAAAAGCTTAACTTTTTGCATGTGAGTTAGCCCTTTTTATAGTTTAGGAATTTCCATATCCCTAAACTACTAAGGGTTGGTGGACACTTTCTCCACTAAGGAGACAAAATTGACATGAGGTCAAGACTTTTTGCCATTTGTCTTCCACTTATCAAGTCAACTTAATGATGTGTCAACATCTCGTGTTGACACATGGCATTACATGCCAAAACTCTACATATTCCACTAAGCCACATTGTCTCTCATGGCTTCATAAGTTATATTAGCTCTTCACATAATAATTAAACTCCTTAATTAAACTCCTTTAATTTTAAGCTCATATTTAACACTTTAAATTTTAGCCAATTTTCTTGTTATTACCCATGTACTTGAATTTGATTTCAAGTCATGCTAGAGATTTTGCAATCTAATTCATTAATCTAATTAATTAACTAAATTAATTAATTATTCAAATTAATATCATCTTGATCACTTAAGCTCTATTGTGTGTGACTTCCTAGGTTCATGACTAATTAGCAATGAAAATATGATATTAACTCTTTAATACCATTGGAACTATTTTCATATCCAGAGTAAAATTTTCTCTCTACTCTTGGTTCTCAAAAATCATGGTTGACACCTATGATAGTGTATCATGATCACCCAAATCAGTGATGAAATAAATCATCCAATTTCTTAAAACCTTGATCATACATTCTATCCACTAAAATCTGTTTATTATAAAGTCTCGATCCTAGCTAGGATCACAGTTTATGTCAACCTTAATTATTTTGGATCATATGTCCTCATCTTAATTCTAATTCTTAATTTTATAAGACTTAAAATCATAAATTATTTTTTGACTTAGTTATACTGTACTGGTCAAGAACTTTCTTTATCAAGAATAATTTAGATAGCATAGGACTTTATCCCAATTTACTTAGGGTAACAAATCTCATCTTGATTGAACACCTATCTTTATATATAACTAGTCAGAGCCAACACACGCTGGTATACCCATACATTGTATAAGTAATGAAGTGGTATCAAACTCAAATTTCCTATACACAAGATAATCATGTCATCTCATGTCAAGGGGTTATGTACGCTGATTTGATTTAGATGATAATATATGAACAAGAGAAAATTTCATTTATTTATCATTTAAGCACCACTAGTTCGACCTATTTATCTTATAAGTGCCCACTATGCTTGTCACAGATCATAATGTCAAATGGCATGATACTCGTCATTCCATTTTTATTAGCATTTTATACTAATCCATGAAAATAGATAGAGGTGACAGTTTAACCGGATAGATCATGTTCAATAAAGTATCCTCAATTGTGAACCATAATTTATATTACTTGTGTTAGATAGTTTCGTCATTCATATTCTTAACTCTTAAGAATAGAATTTCTGACAAGTTACTAAAGGACTTAATCAAATAAATATAAATAATTTAATTTAAATGAAATAAAATTGCCATTAATGAGAATAAATATTTACAATATTCAATATTACAAGCATGGCTCTAGGGCATACTACTAACAAATATAATTATAATTCTGAAAACATAAAAATAAAACATAAATCTAAAATAATAAAAAGTCAATCTTCCAACCAATCATATTGTAGAAGCCACACATGCATGGACAAAGTGTAAGAAATCCTCTTTCAACTAGATTTGAAAAGATCTTGATATCTTCTTGAATATAGTATAGTTTTTAGGAAAGGATGGATTTTCAGCTTAAAACTCTTTTAAAGGATAAGAATCAAAATTAATCCAAATCCTTTAAGAAACCCTAAAATATCATCAAAATTCTTCCTTTATATTGGATGGTTAAAATCCATCTTCATCTAGGAGAATCTTATTTGTCAAACATGCCAAATTGACTCCCAACCCATATAGGAACATAAAAGTCATAAAAAACACTAAAATCTCCCATATATGAGTTTACAAGAGTGAATAAATAATGGATGAAAAGAGACCCATTAATTTTATGACAATAAAGGCCAAATATTTTTCCCTTTTTCTAATGTTCAACTTTCCAAACATGCCATATTAAATTAGAGTTAAAATTTCCTATTTAGGCTTGGCCTTCTTCACCCTAATTAAGCCCAATCCTCTTAATCCAATAGAGCACAACACTTACATTCTAGGCATGCACCCTACTTCTTCCACTTGCCATGCTTATGAACACCATATTTACAAGGTCCAAATGTTGATAAAAATTTTTGCTCCTTGTTAGTAGTACCTAGAGCATATCATTTTGTATGTATCTTGTACATATCTTATTAATAAAAGGCAATTTTACTTTTCCGTTTACATAATATATTTATGTATAATAGAAAAGTTCCATTAATGTTTTGTTAGAAATTCTATTCTTAAGTTGTTAAGAATATGAGTGACAATATTTCTCACACAAAGTATCATAAATTGGTTCACAATCGAGGATACTTCACAAAGGACATGACTTATCCAGAAAGATTGTAATCATATTTGTTCCCAAGGTATTTATATGAGATATAAATAAGATAGAGTGGTGAGTCTCATGCCACATAACAAACATGATAGGCACTTATACATGATAAGTAGGTCGAACTAGTGATGCTTATGACAAGCACATAGAGTTTACTCTTGTTAATGCATTGTCATATATCATATCAGTGCATATAATCTTTAGACTTAAGATAACACAATTATCTTGTATATAGGTGGTTTGAGTTTGATACTTCTTTCATACTTGTACTGTGTATGGGTAAATGGGCGTGTGTTAGCTCCTACTAGTTATATATGGAGATAGGTGTTAATCAAAATGAAATCCGTTACCTTAAGTAAATAAGGATAAAATCCTATATTCATTTAATTGTTCTTGATGTTTCAAGTTCCTGGCCAAGACAAACAGATTTAGTCAAAAAAGAGTTTCTGACAAGAAAATCTAATTAATCAAGAACTGAAATTAAAAGAGAACATAATGTTCATAGCAAAAGGGGTTTGACATTAACCATGACTCCAGCTCGAATTGGAATTTTGTAACGGAGAGATTCTAGTGCATGATAATATATGATTAAAGGTTCATTTAAGGTATTCCTTATTAATGATTGGTGGCCATGACATACTATGCTAGGTGTCAACCATGGTCTATGAGACGCCTGAAATGATTTAGAGAAATCACTTATGATATGAAAGAGTTCTAATGATATTAAGAGTTAATATCATTTCTCATTGCCAATAAGTAATAAGCCTAGTAAGTCACATATCTATACAAGCTAATCACCATTTAAAATGTGATTTAATTAATTAATTAAAGAGTTTAATTAATTAATTAAAAAGGTTTGATTTGCAATAAGATTGCAAAGTCCCTAGCATGACTTGAAACCAAATCTAGGTTATTGGATGTATAGTATAAATTAAATTTTTATTTAATTTGATTAAATATGAATTTAATTATGAGAAATTAATTAATGGAGATTAATTAATTAATTAATTTATATTTGATATAAATTGATTTAAAGAGGAGAAATTATAATTTTGGGTTGAGAACTCAAATTAAAGAGTAAGGGCAAATTGGTCTTTTCATATGGTGACATATGGCACCATGAGATAGTAACACATAACATTATATGATCTTGCCACTTGTCTTCTTATGATGAAAGACCACATGTCATGATCTAAATAGAGCTTGACACTTAGCTTCATAGGATTAAATCAAATAATAACAAGATGGGATCTTGTGATGACATGGGGCAAGGGAGTTAGGGTTTGACCTAAGTATATAAAGAAAGGTTATAAAGAAAAAATAAGCCACTCACTTCTTCCTCTCTTCATGTTGGATGGCAACATGGAGTTCTCTTCTCCTCTTTAATTTCTCAATTGATTCAAAGGGAAAAACTTAGATTTCCTCTTGAATTAAATTATTCAAAAGTGTTTCTAACACGCAATACATTCATTCAACCTTTACAAAGCATAAACCCCATCTCAAAATTGATTAACAAGGCTTGAGAAGCCAATCTAGGGCTGCCATTGCTACTTTGGTGTGTGCTTGTGGTGGACAAACTAGAGGGACAACATTTGGAGTTCTAAGAACATCCTAAGATTGCATTAATTGTGCATCAAGAGGTTAGTATCTAAAAAGCCCTCTTTTAGTTAGGGTTTAATTGAATTAAATGTTAATTCATAATCTTTAATGGCAAATGAAATTTTAATGCATGCTAAAATATGTTTTGGTATGAAATTGGGCATTGAAAATTGATTAGGTTCATAAGAAACTTGGTATGGTAACCTTAGAAATAATTTTTGAAATTCAAGGTTTTAATGCCCAATAATCACGTTTCCACTCCTTCAATTGGTATCAGAGCCACTATATTTGCCATTAAGATTGTATATGAGGTTTAATTGTGTGATTGGATCAAATTTGGATTGATTCAAACCTGGTTGGATGCTCAAAAGGGGCGGCATGATTGTGAAACACGCCCCAAAGGTGTGTTTGGAGTTTGGGCTTAGTTTTTGGGGACATTATGTAATTGTTGTGTATTTTAAGGCCCATAGTTTTTGAGGACATTAAAATTATTTGCATGTTTACTGGCTCAATGGGATCAACTTAACTAATGCAAGATAAATCAATAATGGATGTGCTTGAGATTTTAAGTATTAGGGGCTAAATAAATGATTGAGCCTCACATGAGATGTGATAGGCAAGGAGTTGCTCACTTATAGTTTATTGTAATTCCAATAATGAATGTGCCTGAGGATGATCAATAAGACTATAAGAATTTAATCACCCACTAGAAATCCATCCAACTAGGATTTTCGTTTCCTACTTTGGAAGTGTAGGATTCGCCAAGTTAGTAGGAGGACCAATTTAATTAAAAAACCATAATCATTTTGATTAATTACTTGATATATTTACTAATTAATCTAGTTATTTTTTGCAGTTAATTTTTCTGATAATAATGAGCACACAACAACAACCACCATCCAATATCCTTGCGAGCATACTTGATCACAATAGTTTGACGAGACATAATCTTTCTGATTGGCTCAGAAATTTAAAACTTGTCCAGAATTTAGAATATATTGGATATGTTTTAGACTCAAAGGTTCCTGGTCCCTTACTTCTAGAGGCCACTCAAGAGGAACTAGACACTTTGGACAAGTGGAAGGAGCATGATATGAGAGCCAAATCTTACATGCTTGCTTCTATGACTAATGAGTTACAAAAGCAGCATGAAAATATGCAGAATGCAAGTGAGATCCTCCTTCACCTGTAAGAGTTGTATGGTGAGCACAGCAGGAATGCTAAGTATGAGATATCTAGACAGCTATTCCACATGAGGCTGTCTGAGGGACAGAATGTAGGAGATCATGTCCACAAGATGATTCGGCTTATTGAGCAGCTAGAACATCTTGATTTTCACATGGATTTCCAACTGCAGATGGATCTGATCCTTCAGTTCCTGCCTGAGTCATTTGGGAATTTTGTGACAAATTTTCATATGACAAAGCAAGAGTGTACTTTGGCTGGGTTGCTTAACATGCTGGTTATTGCCCAAAAGAATATATCGGGTAATAAAGGAAAAGAGGTGGCTTTGATTGCATCTTCTTCTTCTACTGGAAAGTCCAAAAAGAAGAAGGGCAATAAGAATAAGAAACCTCAAATTCCTAGACCTTCCAAGAAGATAGCCAAACAGAAGGGCAAGACTGAAGCTGACAAAGGCAAGGGAAAGTGTTTCCATTGCCAGAAGGATGGGCACTGGAAAAGGAACTACCCAGAGTATCTTGCTTTTCTGAAGGACAAGAAGGATAGACCTTCAGAAGGTATGTTTATGTCTTGTTATTTAGATTCTGATGATACTCATAGTTCATCTACAGCTTGGGTTTTAGATATTGGTGCTAGTTCTCATATTACTTTTGATATGCAGGAACTAGTAAGTAGTAGCAGCTTGCAGTCATGAGATATTAGACTCCGGGTTGGCAATGGCTCAACTGTTGAAGCTTTAGCCATAGGATCTAAATCATTATACATGAATGGACATATTTTGAATTTAAATAATGTTTTACATGTACCTAATGCTTTTAAGAACATCATTTCTATAGCTAGTTTGACTAGAAATGGCTATGAATTTTAGTTCACAAATGATGTTTGCAATATTTATTTTAGAAATAAATATGTTGGCTCGGGTTATATGCATGATGGACTTCATTATTTAGATAATAATGTTAAATACAAATCTAATGTAAGCAATATAAATGAATGTAATGCCATGATGAAAATCAACTCAAGTTCAAAATATATTTGACACTTCAGATTAGGTCATATTGCAAAATATAGGATTGCAAAGCTGGAGAAAATAGGAATTTTATCCTCATTGGGTTCTGAACCAACTCTAACTTGTGAATCCTGCCTTGAAGGAAAAATGACTAAATCACCTTTTAGTGGACAAGGGTTAAGAGCTGAAAATATTTTGGAACTTATACATAGTAATGTAAGTGGTCCATTTAAGGAAATGGCTAGAGGCGGTTTTCATTACTTTATTACCTTTACTGATGATAAATCAAGGTTTGGGTATTTGTATTTGATGAAATATTAACATGAATCCTTTGAAAAGTTCAAAGAATTTATATGTGAAGTTGAAAATCAAACAGGAAAAAGTATTAAAACTCTTCAATCAGATCATGGAGGTGAATATTTAAGTATTGAATTTGATGAATACTTGAAAGAGCATGGCATTGTCTCTCAACTGACTACTCCAGGAATGCCACAACTGAATGGTGTATCTGAAAGGAGAAATCATACCCTATTAGATATGGTACGCAGTATGATGAGCTATACTGATATGCCAATCTCCTTTTGGGGATTTACATTAGAATCAACTTTCCATATTCTGAATAGGATTCCATCAAAATCAATATCTTTCACACTTTATAAGATATGGCATGGAAGAAAACTGAGTCTCAAGCATGTTAAGATTTAGGGTTATCTAGTTTATATTAAAAAGCTGAACACTAATAAATTGAAAACCAGATAAAAAAAAGGTCAATTTGTTGGATATCCAAAAGAAAGTTTTGGATATTATTTTTATTTGTATACATCACAAAAGGTTGTGGTAAGCAGAGATGCCATATTTCTTGAACAATAGTTTATTCAAGAAGGTGGCAAAGGAAGGTAAATAGAGTTAGAATTTGAGAATTTTGACCAACCAATAGATCAAATGGATATAGATCCATCTAGTTAACCTACACCTATTGATGAAACATCTATATTAATTCCTCGCAGATAGACCAGGATATCTCACCCACCAGAGAGATATGGTTTTCTTCATGAATGTCGCAAGGTGTTTTTGCAGTTGCCTGGACGAACACTCACTAAAGTGGGAAAGAGTGAGGAGTCGCCACTTTAATTTTAAGGGAAATTAAAGAAAACCATTTGTGAAAATAAGTTAAAATGAAACCACTTCAAAAACAGAGATTCTAGGTTTGGGGTTCGTAAACGGGTGGGAAAGGTGTTAGGCACCCCACCTCGTTCCTCAATGAGGGTGAGCAGATTTAACTTTAAGCTCTTTATAAATTAAAATCAATAGTTAGGAGGTTCGAACGGAGATGTTAATCCTTTTGGTAAAAGGGAATATTTGATTTTTCACTAATTCGGGTTACCGAGATACATAAATAAATGAGACGACCCTTAGTGAGCTGCTGTTACGTATTGGTTTTGTTTAAGGGGTTATTTTGCATATTCGATTTGAGAATCGGATAAGAACTCTCCTCCGATCCCTTTTAGATTAAAATTTTGATTGGAGATAGGATAAGAACTCTCCTCCGATCTCTTTTAGATATTTATGAGAATTTTTGATTGAGAATCGGATAAAAACTCTCCTCCGATCTCTTTTAAATATTTATTAGAATTTTTGGATTGAGAATTAGATAAGAACTCTCCTCCGATCTCTTTTAAATATTTATTAAAATTTTGGTTGAGAATCGGATAAGAACTCTCCTCCGATCTCCTTTAGATATTTATTAAAGTTTTTTTTTTTTTTTTGGATTGAGAATCGGATAAGAACTCTCCTCTAATCTCTTTTAGATATTTATTAAAGTTTTTTTGGATTGAGAATCGGATAAGAACTCTCCTCCGATCTCTTTTAGATATTTATTAAAGTTTTTTTGGATTGAGAATCGGATAAGAACTCTCCTCCGATCTCTTTTAGATATTTATTAAAGTTTTTTTGGATTGAGAATCAGATAAGAACTCTCCTCCAATCTCTTTTAGATATTTATTAAAGTTTTTTTTTTGATTGAGAATCGGATAAGAACTCTTCTTCGATCTCTTTTACTTGAATGAGAGTTGGATAAGGACTTTTTCGACCTCTTGAAATCTGATTACATCTACACATCATAAGAGTCTAAGACTAAGGGTTCCGGCATTCAAAGATACCGGGGACCTGAATAAGACATCTTTTATCTCATTGGTACCTCGTGACTAGATAGGGGATACCAGACTGAATTTTACCGACCTCCTATGTGATCGCCTTACAAATACCTTTCGGCAGGCAACATTTGCTCTATTTCATTTGCTATTCCAAAACTTGATTTTACTTCGACCTCCCCCCACCTTACCCAGTCATATTCTCGAGCTAGTCTAGTAGTTCACCTTCATAACTCTCTGATTTATTATCCGAATGTTTATTTAAAAAAACTCTTATGTTAAGACACTGTTACCAACGTTTTATCAAACTATCTGTACGTTACTCGTAAACAGAACACCTACATTAGGAGATAATAATAAAAATCCAAGAACAAATAAATAACATGAACTGATATCAAAGATAAACTCGAGAATAACCACCCACGTGGGACCTTCTAACATAAAACAAACTTTAACGAAAATTACGAGCGTAAAAAGAAAATAAAAGCAAACACTGGATGAGGCAACGGTTCAGACACTCACTTGCAGGAAGTTGAACCTATTGAACTAACTATGGAGTCACGAATGTTGCAGAGTTTCGGGCTAATAGTCTGGAGACTAATGCTTGCCTTGAAATGACGAATGCCTAGTTAGCATGTAATCAAACCGGAATGATAATGAATGAGATTGAGCTTCAGAAAATAAAAGTGGATATAAAGGTGGTGAAGACAGAATTGAAACTTAAGAAAGGGTGTCGCAGAGCAATGAACAAACTGAAAATCAATAGTTTCAGTGTCCAATATTTCTTCAAAGAAAATACTTTAGAAAACTGGTTTCTAAAGTCTTTCTAGCTTAAAAATAGCAGAGTAGCAAGACTGAATCAATTTTCAGAGCCTTTCCACTATAATCACCACCCTTTTTCTTCCTTTTTTTCAACAGTTTTCATGCAGGTATTTATAGGGAACGTGTGCTCCCAATGAAGGGTCAGGATTCCCTTTGAGGGAATGGAAGGTTTGGATTTTAAAGGACACGATCTGATGGTTGGGAATTAAAGAGAATCAAAACGAACGACCGAGATCCTTTTCTGCATATTTGTCTTTTCTCCTTTCTAATATGACGGCTCAGAATTTTCTTGTCAAGGGCGATCCGAAGGCTGAGAATAAAGAGCGCCGGTCTTGTCGTCTTGTTCTTTGATCCAAGGGCTCTGGACTTGTCTTTACAAGCAAGATCAACGGTGGAGATTGGGATATACAGCACTGTCATGACATACTATGGCAACTGTCAGTAATGTGGGTGATTCTGAGGCGTGCAGTGGAGATCTTGTTTGCAATGCTTTAACTACCTCGGCTCTGATTATGACGACAGTTAGCAGAAGTTGTCTTATTCCCTTTGTTTTCCGACCTCCCCTCCCTTCCGATCTTTTTAACACGATCCTTTTTCGATCTCTCATGCCGGGCTCCCCTCTTCCGACCTCTCCTACTCCGGTCTTCTCCTTTATCCGGTCCGATTCAGTCAAAGAATTTATTCCTTCGATTTCCGAGGCATCCTCTTCATTTTCTGCTCGCAATAAATGCTCAGACTTTCCCTATATATATGCCTTCAATGGGAAACCCCTCCGTATTTGATTTTCTCCTCTTTCCTTCTCACATCTCCTGTTCTAACCACTCCGAAAATAATCCCGGCCATGATAGTTGCTTTTGATCTTTTTCCGATTATCCTCTTTATTCCTCGACTGAAAATTTATGATCACAGTGATCAGAGAATTATTATGGCTACCTCTGATGACAGTGAGAGAACTGGACTAATTTGCCTACCTGGATCGAGGACCTCGATCGTGTCGATCTCGAATAGTTCGATCGATATGATCGACGAACGGATTTCGGGCGAGAAGAATGCTAATTTCCCTCCTAACATCGGTGACTGCCCCCTGAAGTTCATTTGGCTCCTCACCCCATTGGGCGTCCCGACTACAGCTCGGTTCTGGTCGATGACAGCGGAGATGACTCTCCATCCTCATGAGAGTCATAATCACCCCATCTGAGCTGTACGTCTATCAGCTGTCTATGGCCGGACAAATCTTTTGATTCAGCCACGAGACTAGGCTTTGACATAGGCCTTTATTAGATAGGATGTTCCACTGATCTCTAAAGATCGCCTTGGTGATGTAATCAGACCTTTAATGTAATCCGATCTCTAGAGATCGCCCAAATGATGTAATCCGACTTTTAATGTAATCCGATCTCTAGAGATCGCCCAAATGATGTAATCTGAACTTTCGGAAATAAAATTTTATTTTGACAACTATCATTTTTATTATTATTGCATTGATTATTTTCCGATCACTGATGTGTTTATCCGATCCGGTTCCTAACTGAACAGCCCTTAACCGATCCGCACTTCCAAACATCCACCTTAATTCACCGATCTCTAACTAGCCGATCTTTCCTTATTACGGAATTTCTGGAATATTCGTGAGATGTGTCAGAAAAAGCTGGTGAATCCCACTAACTGATGCGCCGCTTGGGACACCATGAGCATTAAATGCTCAAACTAGTATAAATAGGGGATGAGTCCGCTAGTTGTCCCCTTATGTCATTTTCAGCCTTTCGCGAGCGATTCCAAAATCCTCTCATTTTTTCAAGTTCTTCCGACACCGATCACACTCCAGTAAGGGTTTTGATATTTCTTTTAGTTTAAATTTCCTCTTTTCTTTAAAAATGAGCGGCGTCGAGGGTCAGAGAGCGGCAAGCCCCCCTTCCGTTCAGGTCTCGTGGTCGTCAGATGAGGTAGAGGTAGTCGGAATAAGCGGGCGATCTGAACCTCCTAGGACCTCTATTCCAGCCTGCAGTCAAGCAGCACCCTCGAGGCAAACACATTCTTCAGGGAGAGAAAAGCTCCCCATGGACGAGCTGCCATCAATTCTTCAAGAAACCGACCTGCAGTCGTTCAGCCAAGAGTATAACATTCAGCCGATTCATACGAACTCATTAAGTGTCACGATGATCTTCAAGCCGATCACTTCTTCGAAGAGAATGATATGATCATGGTATACGAAGAGCAATTAAAAGCCGGGCTGCGGTTCCCTCTTGACGACTTCTTCAAGGAAGTTCTAAAATTTCACCAAGTGTGCATAGCCCATGTTCACCCGAACTCATGGCGAATCCTAGTGGTCTTTAGAGGCCTTTGCCGAGCCAAAGGACTCAGTCCTACAGCTAAGGTGTTCGCCGAACTACATAGGCTAACTCATCGAAAGGACGATGAGTATTGGTTCTTCCAGGCGAAGCCACATTGTGGGCTTTTTACCGATCTGCCCTCCTCCCTGAAGAATTGGAAGAATCGCTTCTTTATTCTGAGGAGCAAAATTCAGAACAGCTTTGAGGGTTTCCCACGCAGCTGGCTGCATCAAGGCCCGTTAATTTCGAAGCGCATCACCCTGAATAGAGAAGAGGGCCTAATGGTGATGGAACTGAAAGATCAAGCGGCCAGACAGAAATTCTCTTGTTTAGATGCAGTGACAGCCGAACTACATCATTGGACTATGCAGTTGGTCACCGGCCAAGAATGCGGGCTTCAGCTCTCTGACCTCGGCTTCGGTACTTTCTATATCTCTGATCTTTGGGCCTTGGTGATCTCACTGACCTTTTATCTGTGCAGGTATGGCAAGCGGTGAGGCTTCTGGGAGGCGGAGCGGAAGAGAGGTCTCCGAAGGTGGGGAGATGAAGCGTTAAGCGCCCGGACGCCTTGGCATGGTCCCGGGGAGATGCAAGGAGGCTCGTCTCAACCCTCGGGATAGCCGATCCCCGACATAGAAGTGGTCCGGTCTCCTCCTCGTCAAGAAGAGCCGCCACCACCCCCTCCAGTTGCTTCGAGTGCGGAAGGGGGTCCTTCCCAACCACCTGTGAGGACCCTTTCCCGCGGCGCCCCGATCACACTCCAGTAAGGGTTTTGATATTTCTTTTAGTTTAAATTTCCTCTTTTCTTTGAAAATGAGCGGCGCCGAGGGTCAGAGAGCGGCAAGCCCCCCTTCTGTTTAGGTCTCGTGGTCGTCAGATGAGGTAGAGGTAGTCGGAATAAGCGGGCGATCTGAACCTCCTAGGACCTCTATTCCAGCCTGCAGTCAAGCAGCACCCTCGAGGCAAACACATTCTTCAGGGAGAGAAAAGCTCCCCATGGACGAGCTGCCATCAATTCTTCAAGAAACCGACCTGCAGTCGTTCAGCCAAGAGTATAACATTCAGCCGATTCATACGAACTCATTAAGTGTCACGATGATCTTCAAGCCGATCACTTCTTCGAAGAGAATGATATGATCATGGTATACGAAGAGCAATTAAAAGCCGGGCTGCGGTTCCCTCTTGACGACTTCTTCAAGGAAGTTCTAAAATTTCACCAAGTGTGCATAGCCCATGTTCACCCGAACTCATGGCGAATCCTAGTGGTCTTTAGAGGCCTTTGCCGAGCCAAAGGACTCAGTCCTACAGCTAAGGTGTTCGCCGAACTACATAGGCTAACTCATCGAAAGGACGATGAGTATTGGTTCTTCCAGGCGAAGCCACATTGTGGGCTTTTTACCGATCTGCCCTCCTCCCTGAAGAATTGGAAGAATCGCTTCTTTATTATGAGGAGCAAAATTCAGAACAGCTTTGAGGGTTTCCCACGGTTGGCGCATCAAGGCAGTTAATTTGAGCGCATCACCCTGAATAGAGAAGAGGGCCTAATGGTGATGGAACTGAAAGATCAAGCAGCCAGACAGAAATTCTCTTGTTTAGATGCAGTGACAGCCGAACTACATCATTGGACTATGCAGTTGGTCACCGGCCAAGAATGCGGGCTTCAGCTCTCTGACCTCGGCTTCGGTACTTTCTATATCTCTGATCTTTGGGCCTTGGTGATCTCACTGACCTTTTATCTGTGCAGGTATGGCAAGCGGTGAGGCTTCTAAGGAGAGCCGGAAGCGGAAGAGAGAGGTCTCCCAAAAGGTGGGGGAGATGAAGCGTTCCGAGCTGCTTCGGACGCCCAGGCATGGTCCCGGGGAGATGCAAGGAGGCTCGTCTCAACCCTCGGGATAGCCGATCCCCGACATAGAAGTGGTCCGGTCTCCTCCTCGTCAAGAAGAGCCGCCACCACCCCCCTCGGTTGCCGAGTGCGGAAGGGGGTCCTTCCCAACCACCTGTGAGGACCCTTTCCCGCGGCGCCCCGATCACACTCCAGTAAGGGTTTTGATATTTCTTTTAGTTTAAATTTCCTCTTTTCTTTGAAAATGAGCGGCGCCGAGGGTCAGAGAGCGGCAAGCCCCCCTTCCGTTCAGGTCTCGTGGTCGTCAGATGAGGTAGAGGTAGTCGGAATAAGCGAGCGTCTGAACCTCCTAGGACCTCTATTCCACTGCGATCAGCGGCACCCTCGAGGCAAACACATTCTTGGGGAGAAAAAGCTCCCCATGGACGAGCTGCCATCAATTCTTCAAGAAACCGACCTGCAGTCGTTCAGCCAAGAGTATAACATTCAGCCGATTCATACGAACTCATTAAGTGTCACGATGATCTTCAAGCCGATCACTTCTTCGAAGAGAATGATATGATCATGGTATACGAAGAGCAATTAAAAGCCGGGCTGCGGTTCCCTCTTGACGACTTCTTCAAGGAAGTTCTAAAATTTCACCAAGTGTGCATAGCCCATGTTCACAAGAACTCATGGCGAATCCTAGTGGTCTTTAGAGGCCTTTGCCGAGCCAAAGGACTCAGTCCTACAGCTAAGGTGTTCGCCGAACTACATAGGCTAACTCATCGAAAGGACGATGAGTATTGGTTCTTCCAGGCGAAGCCACATTGTGGGCTTTTTACCGATCCGCCTCCTCCTGAAGAATTGGAAGAATCGCTTCTTTATTCTGAGGAGCAAAATTCAGAACAGCTTTGAGGGTTTCCCACGCAGCTGGCTGCATCAAGGCCCGTTAATTTCGAAGCGCATCACCCTAAATAGAGAAGAGGGCCTAATGGTGATGGAACTGAAAGATCAAGCGGCCAGACAGAAATTCTCTTGTTTAGATGCAGTGACAGCCGAACTACATCATTGGACTATGCAGTTGGTCACCGGCCAAGAATGCGGGCTTCAGCTCTCTGACCTCGGCTTCGGTACTTTCTATATCTCTGATCTTTGGGCCTTGGTGATCTCACTGACCTTTTATCTGTGCAGGTATGGCAAGCGGTGAGGCTTCTAAGGAGAGCCGGAAGCGGAAGAGAGAGGTCTCCCGAAAGGTGGGGGAGATGAAGCGTTCCGAGCTGCTTCGGACGCCCAGGCATGGTCCCGGGGAGATGCAAGGAGGCTCGTCTCAACCCTCGGGATAGCCGATCCCCGACATAGAAGTGGTCCGGTCTCCTCCTCGTCAAGAAGAGCCGCCACCACCCCCTCCAGTTGCTTCGAGTGCGGAAGGGGGTCCTTCCCAACCACCTGTGAGGACCCTTTCCCGCGGCGCCCAAATCCTGATCCACTCGCTAGAGAAGAACCACACGGTTCGAGAGAACCCGGGTTTTGCTAAGGTCTTGGGGTCCTCCATCTGCCTTCGGGAGGACCGAGATAGGCTAACCCCGAACAGCCTCGACGATATCCTGACACAAACTATGAGCCTGAGCGTGGAGAGTCTGGTGAACCAACATATTATCCGGGAGAAGGCTCACCGCTTGAGGCAGGATGTCGAGAAGGTGGGTCAGGAAGCTGCTTCCCTCCGATCTCAACTTTCGTCCGCCCAAAACTACATATCTGAAATTGAGGGGCGGATGAAATTCTACGAGGATAAGCTGGCCGAGCAGGCTCATGTTCTTGAAGAGGTTCAGGTGTTCCGAGCTGCTGAAGTCGCTCGCCTCACTGAGAAGCTTAAAGCAAAAGAAGAAGAGGCAGTGACAAGGGAGGCCGGTGCTTATGTGAACGCTCATGGTGATCTCTTGGCTGAGCTCAGAAAGCGTTATCCCGAGGAGGACTTCTCCTGGATGGTGGACCTGGATCCCCAAGATGAAGAGGATAGCGAGAAGGAGGCTGAAGGTGAGAGAGGAAGCGAACAAAATGTAGAACAGGCTGGGGGTGATCCTCCAGCCGAATGACTTGTATAAATTTTAATTTGAAATGAAATGAAATTCCTTTTTTGTTCAATGAATGGATGGGATCGGAAAGTATCTGAATTGAATAAGCACTTGATTGTCTGAACATTTTACAACAACTAAAAGTGATTATTAATCCAAGTGTAAAAGGTCGGAAAACATTGTAAGCATGAGATCAGCTGAGAACAAATGCTAAACGGGACTTGATTAAAATTGGGAACTTGATTTGAACACTTAAGATCGGAATCATCATTAAACGGATTGAAACCTTAACTTTATCAGATGATTATCCCCAAACTTTTAAAAGGGAGATCGGCAATAAGAATGGTGGCATGAAGGCCTGATGTTGGTTTAATTTCGTTTGACAATAGAGATCGGAAATGTAATTGACTGGTTAGGAGACTTGACAATTGGTTTGAGAGATTGGTGAGGCTTTAAATGATATGGGGACTTAGTATTGATTCGATTCCTTTTGAGGAGAGATCAAAAATGTGATTGGCTGGCAAAGGGAGACTCAGTGCAGGGGATCGGTTTCAAAGTTTATTGTTTTCGGGGATCGGCCAAAATATGGTGTCGATAATGAAGATGAACAAGAGTTGTTTACTCATGAAGAAATAGACCATGGAGATGATCCTCTTACCTATGAAGAAGCTATATTAGATATAGACTCTTTAAAATGGATTGAACCTATGAAATTCGAAATTGATTCCATGTATAAGAACAAAGTTTGGGACCTTATTGACCCACCTGAAGGTACTGTACCTATAGGGAATAAATGCATTTTCAAGAAGAAAATTGGTTCTGATGGAAAGGTAGAAACCTATAAAGCAAGGCTAGTTGCGAAAGGGTTTTGCTAAAGGTAAGGAATCGACTATAAGGATACTTTCTCGCCTATTGCCATGCTTAAATCAATTAGAATTTTATTAGCCATAGCTGCATACTATGATTATGAGATTTAGCAAATAGATGTCAAAACAACTTTTTTTAATGGAAACATTGATGAAAACATTTTCATAGAACAACCTAGGGGTTTTGAATCCCAAGATGGTTCTAAGGTATGCAAGCTAAAATGATCCATTTATGGGTTGAAACAAGCTTCGAGGAGTTAGAACATCCATTTTGATGAAGTCATTAAATCATTAGGTTTTATTAAAAATATGGAGGAGCCATGTGTATATAAGAAGGTTAGTGAGAGTGCATGTGTATATAAGAAGGTTAGTGAGAGTGCTGTCACTTTCCTTGTTTTATATGTAGATGACATTTTATTGATAGGTAATGACATAGGTATGTTGACAACTATCAAGGTATGGTTGTCAAATACATTCTCTATGAAAGACTTAGGGGAGGCAACCTATATTCTTGGAATTCGCATCTATAGAGATAAAGCGAAAAGAATAATTAGTTTATCCCAAAGTTTATACTTGAAAAAGGTGTTAAAGAGGTTTAACATGCTTGATTTCAAGAGAGGATTGTTATCAGTAAGACATGGTATCCACCTTTCTAAAGAGATGTCTCTAAAGACACCAGAAGAAAGAGATAAAATTGCTAGGATTCCATATGCTTCGGCTATTAGAAGTTTAATGTATGCAATATTGTGTACTAGGCCGAATATTGCATATGCTATTAGTTTGACTAGCAGGCTTCAATCCAATCTAGGTTTGGAACACTGGATAGCTGTCAAGAATATCCTTAAGTACTTGAGAAGAACTAAGGATTTATTCTTGATTTATGGAGGTGGTGACTTGTAATTGGATGGTTATACTGATTCTGATTTTCAATCAGATATTGATGATAGAAAGTCTACCTCTAGTTTTGTGTTCATTTGTAATGTAGGTGCAGTCAGTTGAAAAAGTTTCAAACAGAGTACGATTGCTGATTTCACTACAGAAGTCGAGTACATTGCTGCATCAGATGTTGTAAAAGAGGCCATTTGGATAAAGAAGTTCGTGATAGAACTTGCAGTAGTTCCTTCTATTGAGTCAGCAGTTTCTCTCTACTGTGACAACAGTGGACCGGTCATACAGGCTAAGGAACCCTAGTCTCACCAGAAATCCAAACACATAGAAAGGCGCTACCACATTATCAAAGAGATAGTTGGGCGAGGTGATATAGCCATACAGAAAATAGCATCAGCCAAAAATCCAGCTGATCCATTCACAAAGCCTATGTCACAAACTCAGTTAGACTGAAATCTTGAGAAGATGGGTCTAAGATATTGTAATGAATGGCTCTAGTGCTAGTGGAAGATTGTTAGTAGTATGCCCTAGAGCATATCATTTTGTGTGCATCTTGTACATATCTTATTAATAAAAGGCAATTTCACTTTTTCGTTTACATAATATATATGTGTGTAATAGAAAAGGTCCATTAATGTTTTGTTAGAAATTCTATTATTAAGTTGTTAAAAATATGAGTGATAGTATTTCTAGCACAAAGTATTATAAATTGATTCACAATTGAGGATACTTCACAAAGAACATGACTTATCCAGAAAGATTATAATCATATTTGTTCCCAAGGTATTTATACGAGATATAAATAAGATGGAGTGGTGAGTCTTATACCACATAACAAACATGATAGGTACTTATACATGATAAGTAGGCCGAACCAGTGACGCTTATGATAAGCACATGGAGTTTACTCTTGTCAATGTATTTTCATATATTATATCAGTGCATATAATCTTTAGACCTGAGATAACACAATTATCTTGTATATAGGTGATTTGAGTTTGATATTGCTTTCATACTTGTACTGTGTATGAGTATATGGGCATATGTTGACTCCTATTAGTTATATATAGAGATAGGTGTTGATCAAGATAGAATCCGTTACCCTAAGTAAATAGGGATAAAATCCTATGTTCATTTAATTGTTCTTGATGTTTCAAGTTCCTGGCCAGGACAGATAGATTTAGTCAGAAAAGAGTTTCTGACAAGAAAATTTAATTAATTAAGAACTAGAATTAAAGAGAGCATAATGTTCATAGCAAATGGGGTTTGATGTAACACCCCAAAATTTTAAATTTTATGAGCATTTTTGGTATTTTAATTTTATTTAAATTTTAGGAATTTTTTTGAGATTTTTCGGATTTTAAAAATCGGGTTCGATTTTCCGAAAATATAAACTTTAATGATTTTTAAAAATTTATTTAAAGACCACGTGGCAAAACTAAAAATATATTTGGAGTCTACGTATTTTTCTGAGTTTTCTAGAATTTTTTTGGAATTTTTGGACCTCGTTTTCGGTCCCGAGGCAGAGTAAAAATTCAAAATTTTATATTCTGAATCGAACCGGCCGAATCGAACCGGACCGGATCGGACCGGTCGAATCGGACCGGCCTTTTTCCTTCTTCCCTTTTTCTTCCCCGCGCGCGTCGTCCCTCTCCCTTTTCTCTCTCGTTTCTCTCCTCCCCACCCCCCGCCGGCCACCACCGCCACCCAGTGGCCGCCGCCTTGACCTCCCGGCCGGTGGCGCCGCTAAACGGACGGAAACGCGCAACGCCCCTGCGGCGCCCGCTTCGACTTCCCCGGCCAAATCCGGCCGATCCGGCCACCAATTGGACCGGGTCTTGTGTCCAAAATCATCTACTCGGCGAGAGCTTTCCATAAACACCAAGAACGCCGAAATCCATCGAGCGGATTGTCCGATTTTTGCTCGGGAAGATTTTAGCCCATTTTGACTTTTGGGCTAGATTTCTCGAAAACCGTGAATCCCACGAGAAAACCGAGGCCACCAGCACGCTCCATTCGTCGAGAGCTTCGCAACGACATAAATTTTGAATTTTTCCGACACCGTTTTTCGGTGGGTCCCACGAAACTTCGCAGTGTTTTTCCGAGCATTTAATGAGCTTAGAAAATTCTGAAAAATTTATGTACTAACCCCCGTGTTATGGGCTTCGTGTAGGTATCCTCGATTCGTGGAAATTCGACAGTTGACCGGGTCTGCAAATTTCGGGCCAGACAGACCCGTTACCGGAAAAGTCTCCGAATTGGACCGAGGTTTTGGCTAGCCCCCCATTGTCAGACGTCCCGAGCGCGTTCCCGAAGTCGGAATCGGCAAAGGTAAACCCGAACCTTGCTTTTTCGTAATTTTCTAGTGCTTAAATAGGATTAAAATTCCATAAAATATTCGTGGTAGCTTAGAAAATTACGATTCTTTTTGCAATAGCTTAGTAATATTGCTAAGGACCGCGGGGCAAAGTTTTGTAATTTTTAGAGCTTGTTTGGGCAGTTTTTGCAAAAATGATCAATAACAAGGACTAAATTGAAATTTTGCGTATTGTGATGGATGACTGATTTGATGGGCCCAGGAGGGGCTGTGTGATATGATTGAACTGTGGATATATGGATTGTGAATATAGAAGTGTGTTTTGAGCCATTTTGCAGGTTGGGTAGGTCCTAGGTATAGGGGAGACTCTGCCGGATTTTCGGCACGACTTAGGACGTATTGTGCTTTTTCTTTGTTTGTATTGAGTCAAATTTATTAAATGATTGTAATAAAATTGTCAGGTGAGCCGGGACAGCCTTCTTCCTCCGCTCAGCCGCCTCAGTGACCATCGTCAAGTCTGTGAGTAGAATATTAATTTTAATTGTAATTTCGATATTATTATATGTTCAAGCATGCCCATGCATCACTTATATGCATATATTTATGTAGTTAAACTCTAGGCACGATTTATGTTGCATTCATAACTGTTGATGTGCCATGGATGTTGTTGTGGTAATTTGGAGCAGTGTGCGTGCGTTGGCGTGCGTGTGATGTGGTGTGGACTATGGATAGGACGGGGCAGTCACGGCTTGAGTAATTCGCTGGGACCCTCGATTTGGTTAATAAGTGGAAGTCCGAGCTTGAGTAATTCAGGCACCAAAGTTGGATTTAAAAGAGTCGTATAGGGATCGGCTCCCATATGTTATGATTGATACTACAGGTGTGTGAGTGCTCCAAATTACCTTTTTGATGTTATGATGTGAAAATGTTGTTGATGTTGCATTTCACTCTCTACAGTGCATTAGTTCTAGATAGTTATAGAGATTATGGTTAAAATTGATATTTTACTCTCAAGTCGAACGCTCACTCTGTTCAATATTTTTCAAACTACAGGAGGATTTTATTTTGGTTAACTCGCTTTTCTCCCTCGCAGGTCAATTATTACTGTTTGTATAAACTTGTTAAATCTTAGAATTTCCGCATGTGTTAGAAATGTTATTTGATTTGGGTCTGTAAACTAAATTATTATTTTGGGACCTGTAAACTTAATATGCTATGCATGTTTGATGGATTGGATGAGGGAGCTGAGCTCCCATTTATTATTATGTTGATGAGTATGTGGAGGGTGAGCTGAGCTCCCCAATTGACTATATATTGTGTTTACAGGTCGGGTGAGTCGAAAACTCCCCGTTGGTAAGTCCATTTTATGGCCGGACTCTGTCCGTTTGTTTTCTTGATATTGGGCCCAAATGGGCCTTAGAGTTGGGTTAATGAACAGTTAGGCTTACTACGGGCCTCGGGGGCTTTAGGCTGGCCCAGGTCCTAGTGCCGGTCCGGCCCATAGGTTGGGTCGTGACATTTGACATTAACTATGACTCCAGCTTGAATTGAGATTTTGTAACGGAGAGATTCTAGTACATGGTAACATATGATTAAAGGTTCATTTAAGGTATTCCTTATTACTGATTGGGTGGCCATGGCATACTATGCTAGATGTCAACCATGGTCTATGAGATGCCTGAAATGATTTAGAGAAATCATTTATGGTAATAAAGAGTTCTAATGATATTAAGAGTTAATATCATTTCTCATTGCCAATAAGTAATGAGCCTAGTAAGTTACACATCTACACAAGCTAATCACCATTTTAAATGTGATTTAATTGATTAATTAAAGAGTTTAATTAATTAATTGAAGATGTTTGATTTGCAATAAGATTGCAAAGTCCCTAGCATGATTTGAAACCAAATCTAGGTTATTGGATGTATAGTATAAATTAAATTTTTATTTAATTTGATTAAATATGAATTTAATTATGAGAAATTAATTAATGAATATTAATTAATTAATTAATTAATTTATATTTAATATAAATTGATTTAAAGAGGAAAAATTATAATTTTGGGTTGAGAACTCAAATTAAAGAGTAAGGGCAAATTGGTCTTTTCACATGGTGACATGTGGCACCATGAGATGGTGACATATGGCACCATGATCTTGCCAATTGTCTTCCTATGATGGAAGACCACATGTCATGATCTAAATAGAGCTTGACACTTGGCTTCATAGGATTAAATCAAATAATAACAAGATGGGATCTTGTGATGACATGTGGCAAGGGAGTTAGGGTTTGACCCAAATATATAAAAAAAGGTTATAAAGAAAAAATAAGCCACTCACTTCTTCCTCTCTTCATGTTGGAAGACAACATGGAGTTCTCTTCTTCTCTTCAATTTCTCAATTGATTCAAAGGGAAAAACTTAGATTTCCTCTTGAATTAAATTATTAGAAAGTGTTTCTAACGCGCAATACATTCATTCAACCTTCACAAAGCATAAACCCCATCTCAAAATTAGTTGACAAGGCTTGAGAAACCAATCTAGGGGCTGCCATTGCTACTTTGGTGTGCGCTTATGGTGGACAAACTAGAGGGATAATATTTTTGGTCCTAAGAACATCCTAAGATTGCATCAATTGTGCATCAAGAGGTTAGTATCTAAAAATCTATTTTTTAGTTAGGATTTAATTGAATTAAATGTTAATTTATAATCTTTAATGGCAAATGAAATTTTAATGCATGTTAAATATATTTTGGTATGCAATAGGGAATTGAAAGTTGATTTGGTTCATAAGAAACTTAGTATGATGCATGTAACTTTAGAAATAATTTTTGAAATTTAAGTTTTTAATGCTCAATAATCATGCTTCCACTCCTTCACTTCTCCGCCTCCTCCTACTACTACTAACGACTACTGCTACTAATCATTGCAACTGCCAATGCCACTGCTATTGCTACTACATGTGATGCTAGCTAGATTGGTAGGTGCTCAATAGTTATAAAGTTATAAATTCGCATAATAAAGCATCCGTCTACATGTGATGCTGACTAGATTGGTAGGTGCTTAATAGTTAAAAATTAAAAAAGTTCAAGGGTTAAATGGTAGAAAGTAAAATTTAGAGTGACAATAGACTCTTCAAGTAAAAGTCAATGATTAAAACAATTTTAGGTCTAAAAAATAAATAGATTAACCCAGACATGTGCAACATTAGTTTGAATAATAATTATTTGGTAATAAATTGAAAAAAAATATAATTAATTAAAATAATAATATAAAATATGATTAAAATTATAATTTGGTATATTATTTTTTAATTTAGAGTTTTAATTATTATAATTTTAGCGTATAATAATTTATAAGTTTTTTATTCAATAATAATTTATAAGTTAATTATAGTTTGGAGTTAATTTTTTTATTAAATTAATATATTAAGACAACTTTCAAAATTTGATAATTCGGTTTCTAAATTTTCTTTTGTATTAATCAAATATCTGAACGGAAAAATTATTTTATTTAAGTGGATTTAGCTGAATTTATTGGTTAAAAAAACTAAAATAAACTATTTACATTATAAATTGCACCGCTTTTGTTCTCCACCTCATTTATCTCATTTATTTCTCCCTTTTTTTTGTCTTTATAAGTATAATTTTTATCCTTCCTCTCTCGATAAAAATAAAAAAGCTATATATTCAAATTTTTTTAAATTTTAAATTTAACCTATACAAATAAATAAATATTTATTAAAATTATTTAGTTTTCAAAAAGTCAGAAAAAAAAATTAAAACCTCAATATGTTTTTGAAAAATTTTTAAAAAGTAAATGTGAGCATGTTTTGATTAAAACATGAAATAAATTATGACTATTGATTATATTTATTTTTAACTTATAATCTTTTTTTATTTTGGTGATGAGAAAAAGAAAAAAAAAATAAATTTATGAAGAAAAAAAATATGATATAGAAAAAAAGAGAAAGAAGTAAAGTGATAAAAAAAGGTGAAAGTATAAAAATAATATTATTTAAAGGAAAAAAATAATTATTTTATTTTTCCAATGAGTAAATAAAATTTCATATGGTAAAACATATATTTTAATAATACTCTGAATATATATGATCGGTTAATGTTATCGATGGGGAGCTCCTCTCCCTCTTCACTATCGTCTCTTAAAAAAATCAGTTGAACTCTTGCTCCATAAAAGTCAAGCTACGAAAGGGATATGGTGGAAATGCTGGTGGAAGGGAGTTTGTTTCTGTGGATCCAGCTGATGTAATGAATGATGCATGACGGAAGTCTTCTTTTAAGGATGTTGTGCTCTAGGCTCATACTGTTGATTGTCTTATATTGGATGGTGTGTTGATGATGTAGCTATTTCAGTGATGACTTTAAGGGCGAGGTTGAGGAGGATGATGATCCAAAATTTCCTATTATTTGGATTACAAAAAGATAGAAACAACAACTAAGAGATCCTTGGCGGAAGACTCTTATAGTTAAATTATTGGGTAGATCTATTGGTTTTTCTTACCTTCAGAAAAGGTTAAAGCAACTATGGGCTTTGAAATCTCTATTTGATATGATTGACTTAGTGAATGGTTTCTTTATGATCAGGTTCACAAATGAAATGGAGAATGATCATGTTCTGTTTGGAAAGCCATGGATGGTAACAAATCAATATCTGATAGTTTGTGAATGGCGGCCTAAAATGTGAAACTATTGGTAAGGCAATGTTGAATATTATGCAAAGGCTTTTTTATGCGTTTTGGAAATAAAATAGGAAGATTTATTTGAGTGGACAATACCACTATGAATGCCTCTAAAGGGAAGTTTGTGCGCATGTGTATGGAAGTTGAGCTTGCCAAACCCCTTTTCTCCAAGTTTCGCTCAAGGCGTCGAATTAAGAGGATTGAGGACGAGACTATGCATCAAGTATGTCTTTCATGTGGATGTTATGTACATAGGTTGCCTGTCCCGTCACTAATGAAGTTAGAAAATGTGGTAAGGTAGGTGTTCTGATTGACCAGGTCCAGCAAGGTGTGCAGGAAGGTCGTGTTGCCAACCTAGTAGTGGCTTGCAGTAGGGAAGGGACCAAGAATGGCAAGAAGTCTACGGTGGTGCCGAAAATGGTGCAAGCGGAGGTGGTTGACAGATTTGGACCCTGGATGCTTGCAAAGAAACCAGTGTGAAAGAATTCCAAGAATTCGGTGAACTTAAATTCAAATTTTAAGAAGGATAGGCAAGATAAAAAGGAATTGAATAAGGCAGGAGCGTCGGGTATGGGTGTTGATAAAGGTTCCGGGAAGAATAAGGTAGATTCTGTGGTTGTTGGATCGAGGTTTGCAACTTTTTACAACTGGTCTAGGAGCTTGTTTGGGGGAGTGATCCAGTGGATGAGAATGTAGTCACTAAGCCCGTAGTTGATGTAGGCCTTACTGGTGTTTTCAATTTAGGCCTACTTCTGCTCATTTCTCCTAATGGGAGAGTTGCTAATGATAGGCCCAATCAAAGGGTCCCTTCAATCCCAAAATGGTTGGCCTTCTACAGTCAATGTGAATAGGGCTCGCCCTAAATTACCTACAATGACTGCAGACCCAATAGGAGATGTCTCTGCCGTCGATCTTTCCTCCCTTCCAACTCGTGTTCTGGATTCACAAGTCTCACTGTCAATGCGCTCTAGGAATGCAGCCGTGGTGGGAGCCCACACAATTGTTGTTGTTAAGAAATTGGGTGTGGGAATGGTGGCGTGCTGCAATGTAAAAGATAATGTTGCGCTTCAAGACCCAGGCGAAGGATCATGTCGTTTTAATGGAGATGATGTTTTTACTGATGACATGAACATTGACCCTCTATTGCCAATCAGTGGTGTTAGGGGGTGAGGGTATGAATGGCTCTATTGGAATAGCAAAGGATTCGCCCATTCTCCATGAGGTAGTGGGAGAAGCAGATGATACTAATTTCTAAGCTCTTTCCTTCTATGAGGCTCTTTTGTATGGCTTTGTTTTGTCTTACTGTTTGTTTCTTTTTCTTCTGCATGATTGTTTTGATCTCTTTTGATCTAGAATATACAAGGAGCTGCATGGAAGAGAATTTTGCGAGCTCTAAAGGATATGTCAATGCCAAAAGCCCCACATTTTGGTTTAGTTAAAGCTAAATTTCGATGTCTTTGGGTTTTAATGAATGGGTTCGAGTGGAAGCTGTTAGTTTGAGTGGTGGTATTTAGGTGTTCTAGAAGGAGGCTATAGGTATGGTTTCAGTGTTGAGAACTCATTAGCAGTTTGTGTTGTGTCGGGTTGAGAGTGTGTTGGGTCGTGTTTGGTACTTTGCTACAGTGTATGGTAGTCCTCGAGAGAATCTTCGATTGGTTTGTTTTCTTTTCTCCTTATGTTGCTATGGTTTATAAGGGACCATGGTTGTTAGCAATATTGCTACTCCTGAAGAAATGACTAGCACAGGGTCGGATGTTATAACCAAACATAGTAAGTTTCGTGACTGGATATTCCAAATGAGTTTGATTGATTTAGGATTCTTTGGTACTCAGTTTACATGGTGGAGAGGGCGCAATACTGCTACTTGCCAAGCAGCTCGACTTGATCGTGTTTTGTGCAATAGGGAGTGGTGGATTATGTTTCCTTCAGCTACTATCTTTCATTTGCAGATATTGTTCTCTAACCATTGTCCGCTTTTAATTAAAATTGATGAAGGGGCTATGAGGATAGGGCAGTGTCCTTTTCTTTTTCAGGCATCTTGGTTCTCACATCCTACTTTTCTCCAATTTTTTAAGGAGAGTTTGCAACTGAATGAACCTATGGCAAGAACATTATATCAGTTGCAAGCTTCATTTAATGTTTAGAAGAGGGATGTTTATGGAGATTTATTTTAGAAAAAGCATAGGCTCGTGGCAAGAATAAGTGGTATTCAAAAGGCTTTGGAGAGATTTCCTCATCAGGGTTTGCTTAACTTGGAAATAAAACTCTGCACCGAGTTGAATTCTCTTCTTGACCAAGAAGAACTTATGTGGATGCAAAAATCTATAGAACAATGGATTAACGAAGGGGAGCGTAATTCCACCCTTGTGCTGTTATTAAGAGGAAGAAGAAACAGGTGTTGGTTTTGCAAAATGGTGATGGGCTTTGGATTTCTAATTCAGAAGTTCTTATGGATATAACTTTGAATTTTTATCATGATTTACATACTGAAGATGGGATTGGCAATGTGTTAAAGGTGCCGGTGAATTCTTTTCCAGCACTTACAGTAGAGGATGTTCGGATGCTTTCTTCTCCTTTTCATGCTGTAGAGGTAAAGGCAGAGTTAATGGATATGGACCTTATAAGGCTGTAGGACCAGATGGCTTATCAAAGATGTTGGAGCATAGTTGGGGTGTTGGTGACTAAATTTGTGTTAGATTTTCTGCATAGGGGAGACTTAACACATGGGATTTGTGAGATTTTGGTTACCCTGATTCCAAAGGTGAGTGCTCCTGAATTAATAAGCCAATTTTGGCCAATTAGTCTTTGTGATGTGAGCTACAAACTGATTTCTAAGGCATTGGTCAATCGCATGAAGAAAGTTCTTCCCAGGTTGATCTCGACCAATCAAACGCGCTTTATTCCAGGACATCAAATCCATGATAACGTTGTGGTGTTGCAAGAGATCATTCATTCCATGAATAGCCCAAAAACAGGTTCAGGATGGATGCTCTTAAAGATTGATCTTGATAAGACATATGATTGTCTTCGCAGGGATTTTATTAGTGATTCTCTTCAACAAGCTCATTTTCCATAAAATTGGATTGATATTATCATAAAGTGTTTGCACTTGTCACGACCTGATCGCTAGGCTAGACAGATACTAGGAGTTAGGTCAGTATAAAGCTCTCAAAACTCGTAGTAAGTTTAATTATTTTTAACATGATCATAAAACCCATAAAAGTGGTCCAATTTTGAGAAAACAAATGGATAGAGTGCGGTCATAAATTGGACTATTCAACGGGGAGCATTATTCACCCGTAAACAAATAAAACAATAATATAGAGAGTTCAGCTCATCTTCATAATCCTCAATATAAATAAATCAACAATTGGAAGCTCAGCTCCCTCCATCAATTATAATAAATATTACATGCATCTAAGCATTCTCACATAAATAAATTTACAACTTTAAAAAATTTAATTATTACAATTCCATATAAAAATAATACAACTACTGATACATACCGTTGATTGTCTTATATTGGATGGTTTGTTCATGATGTAACTATTTCATTGATGACTTTAAGGGCGAGGTTGAGGAGGATGATGATCCAAAATGTCCTATTATTTGGATTACAAAAAGGTAGAAACAACAACTAAGAGATCCTTGGCGTAAGACTCTTATAGTTAAATTATTGGGTAGATCTATTGGTTTTTCTTACCTTCAGAAAAGGTTAAAGCAACTATGGGCTTTGAAATCTCTAGTTGATGTGATTGACTTAGTGAATGGTTTCTTTATGGTCAGGTTCACAAATGAAATGGAGAATGATCATGTTCTGTTTGGAAAGCCATGGATGGTAACAAATCATTATCTGATAGTTTGCGAATGGCGGCCTAATTTTGATCCAAAATGTGAAACTATTGGTAAGGCAATGGTGTGGGTTAGAATTCCCAACTTACTAATCAAATATTATGCGAAGGCTTTTTTATGCATATTGGAAATAAAATAGGAAGGTTTATTTGAGTGGACAATAACACTATGAATGCCTCTAGAGGGAAGTTTGTGCGCATGTGTATGGAAGTTGAGCTTACCAAACCTCTTTTCTCCAAGTTTCGCTTACGGCGTCGAATTAAGAGGATTGAGTACGAGGGTATGCATCAAGCATGTTTTTCATTTGGATGTTATGGACATAAGTTGCCTGTCTCATCACTACTGAAGTTGTAGAATGTGGTAAGGTAGGCGTTCCAATTGACCAGGTCCAGAAAGGTGTGCCGGAAGGTCGTGTTGCCAACCAAGTAGTGGCTTGTAGTAGGGAAGGGACCAAGAATGGTGAGAAGTCTACGTTGGTGCTGAAAGTGGTGCAAGCAGAGGTGGTTGATAGATTTGGACCCAGGATGCTTGCCAAAAAACCACAGTGAAAGAATTCCAAGAATTCAGTGAACTTAAATTCAAATTTTAAAAAGGATAGGCAGGATAAAAAGGAATTGAATAAGGTAGGAGTGCCAGGCATAGGTGTTGATAAAGGTTTTAGGAGGGATAAGGTAGATCCTGTGGTTGTTGGATCAAGGTTTGCGACTCTTTATGAGCAATTGGTCTAGGAGGATGTTTTGGGGAGTGATCCAGTGGATGAGAATGTTGTCATTAAGCCCGTAGTTGATGTAGGCCTTGCTGGTGTTTTGAATTTAGGCTTACTTTTGCCCAGTTCTCCTCATGGAAGAGTTGCTAATGATAAGCCCAATAAAAGGAGCTCCCTTCAATCCCAAAATGGTTGGCCTTTTACAGTCAATGTGAATAAGGCTCGCCCTAAATTACCTACAATGACTGCAGACCCAATAGGAGATGTCTCTACTGTCAATCTTTCCTCCCTTCCAACTCATGTTCTGGATTCACAAGTCTCACTGTCAATGCACTCCAGGAATGCAGCTGCAGTGGGAGCCCACACAATTGTTGTTGTTAGGAAATTGAGTGTGGGTGTTGTTGTTAGGAAATTGAGTGTGGGAATGGTGACTTGTTGTAATGTAAAAGATAATGTTACGCTTTAAGACCCAGGCGAAGGATCATGTCATTTTAATGGAGATGATGTTTTTACTGATGACATGAACATTGAGCCTCTATTGCCAATCCTTGGTGTTAGGGGTGAGGGTATGAATGGTTCTATTAGAATAGCAAAGGATTCGCCCATTCTCCATGAGGTAGTGGGAGAAGCAGATGATACTAATTTCTGAGGTCTTTCCTTCTATGGGGCTCTTCTGTATGGCTTTGTTTTATGTTACTGTTTTTTTTCTTTTTCTTCTGCATGATTGTATTGATGACTCTTTTGATCTAGAATATACGAGAAGTTGCAGGGAGGAGCAGTTTGCGAGCTCTAAAGGATATGTGTCAAAACCAAAAGCCCCACATTTTGGTTTTAGTTAAAGCTAAAATTAGTGGGCCGAGGGCAGAATTTCGATGTCTTTGGGTTTTGATGAATGGGTTCGAGTGCAAGCAGTTAAGTTTGAGTGGCGGTATTTAGGTGTTCTGGAAGGAGGCTATTGGTATGGTTTCGGTGTTGAGAACTCATTCGTAGTTTGTGTTGGGCCGGGGTTGAGAGTGTGTTGGGTCGCGTTTGGTACTTTGCTATAGTGTATGGTGGTCCTCGTGAGAATCTTCGATTGGGTTTGTTCTCCCCTCCTGCACGTTGCTACGGTTTATAAGGGACCATGTTTATTCGCAGTATTGCTACTCCTGAAGAAACGATTAGCACAAGGTCGCATGTTATAGCCAAATGTAGTAAGTTTCATGACTGGATATTCCTAATGAGTTTGATTGATTTAGGATTATTTGGTACTCAGTTTGCATGGTGGAGAGGGTGCAACACTGCTTCTTGCTAAGCAGCTCAACTTGATCGTGTTTTATGCAATAAAGAGTGGTGGATGATGTTTCCTTCAGCTTCTATCTTTCATTTGGAGATAGTGCTCTCTAACCATTGCCTGCTCTTAATTAAAATTGATGAAGGGGCTACGAGGATAGGGCAGTGTACTTTTCATTTTCAGGCATCTTGGTTCTTTCATCCTACTTTTCTCCAATTTGTTAAGGAGAGTTGGCAACTGAATGAACCTATGATAGGAACATTACAGCAGTTGCAAGCTTCATTTAATGTTTAGAAGAGGGATGTTTATGGAGATTTACTTTAGAAAAAGTGTAGGCTTGTGGCAAGAATAAGGGGTATTCAAAGGGCTTTAGAGAGATTTCCTTATCAGGGCTTGCTTAACTTGGAAATAAAACTCTGCAGAGTTAAATTCTCTTTTTGACCAAGAAGAACTTATGTGCATGCACAAATCTATAGAACGATGGATTAAGGAAGGGGAGCATAATACAACGTTGTTCCACTTTTGTGCTATTATTAAGAGGAAGAAGAAACAAGTGTTGGTTTTGCAAAATGGTGATGGGCTTTGGATTTCTAATTCAGAAATTCTTATGGATATAACTTTTAATTTTTATCACGATTTATATACTGAAGATGGGATTGGCAGTGTGTTGAAGGTGCCGGTGAATTCTTTTCCAGCACTTACAGTAGAGGATGTTCGGATGCTTTCTTCTCTTTTTCATGCTGCAGAGGTGAAGGCAGAGTTAATGGTTATAGATCCTTATAAAGCTCTAGGATCAAATGGCTTCCATGCTTGTTTTTATCAAAGATGTTGGAGCATAGTTAGGGTGTTGGTGACTAAATTTGTGTTAGATTTTCTGCATAGGGGGAGACTTACCACACGGGATTTGTGAGATTTTGGTTAACCTGATTCCTAAGGTGAGTGCTCCTGAATTAATAAGCCAATTTTGGCCGATTAGTCTTTGTGACATGAGCTACAATCTAATTTCTAAGGTATTGGTCAATCGCATGAAGAAAGTTTTTCCAAGTTGATCTTGAACAATCAAACGTTCTTTAATTCGAAACATCAAATCCATGATAACATTGTGGTGTTGCAGGAGGCCATTCATTCCATGAATAGCCCAAAAACAGCTCCAGGATGGATGCTCTTAAAGATTGATCTTGATAAGACATATGATTGTCTTCGCGGGGATTTTATTAGTGATTCTTTTTAACAAGCTTATTTTCCATAAAACTGGATTGATATTATCACGAAGTGTTTGCACTCATCAAGTGTGAGGATTCTATGGAATGGTAGTCAGTCATCAAGTTCTATTCCTTTACGAGGGGTGTGGCAAGGAGACCTGATTTCCCCTTGCTTGTTTGTGCTTGGGATGGAACGCCTTAGGCGTTGAATTAATCAAGCAGTTGCGTTTGATAAGTGGCATCCAGTTATTATATCTCACTATAGCCCTACCCTCTTCCATCTCTTTTTTGTTGATGCCTTGTTGCTCTTTACACAGGCATCAGTATGACAAATGCGAGTGATTATGTAATGTTTATAAGAATTTGGAATTGCTTTTGGTTATAAAGTTATCTTGTCAAAGTCCAATATCTTCTTTTCTCCTAATATGGATAGTGAAATTCGTGAACAGATTTGTAGTGTAGCAGGCAAGAGTGCTATTGAAGATCTAGGGTGGAAAGTGAATGTCTTGTCATTTGCAGTCAAAGTGACTTTGATAAAATCTATTTTATTTACTCTTCCAAATCATATTATGCAGTTGGTGTATATCTTAAGGTCAGTTTTTGATGATATTGACAAAAGAATTTAGGATTTTGTTTGGGGGGACCAGTTAGGTAAGAAGAAAGTACATCTTGTGAATTGGCATCTAGTATTGCTTTCTTTATCAAAAGAGGGGTGGTGGTGGGGTGTTCGGGGGTGAATGGGCATTTGGTCTTATAGAGATATGAATGCAGCTTTTTAGCAAAGCTTGGATGGCACTTTCTTCAGGAGAAGAACAGCTTATGGGTGAAACTTCTTTGGGCTAAGTATGACGGGAGTCACTTGGGGGTAGGAGCTTTTATTGATAACCCTAACTCCTCTGTTATTTGGCAAGGATTGTTGAAGAGTAGCATTGTGCTATGACAAAGGAGCTCACTAATTTTTATTTTGATCTATGGATTGGGGAGAAGCCTCATGTTAATGTAGCTATTTGGGATGTGCCTATTGTGGAATGACAGTTCAATGTTACACATTACTGGACTAGTGATTTATGGAATTAGAATGTGATTAAAACTTTTCATCCTAACTGTATTTGTAGTAGTTTGGAGGCCATTGCTCTAGTAAATGCTCTGACAGAGTTAGATCAGATAGCTTAGAAGCCTATCAGCTCTAGTATTTTACTGTTAAATATGCTCATCTTATCGTGTCTAATGTAGATGATATGCTTACTAGTCATATTTGGAAGAGGATTTGGAAAGTTAAAATTTCATAAAGGATTCATTTGTTTATTTGGGTTGTTGTGCATGGGAAGATAATGACTAATATGGAAAGATTTCGTTGAAGATTTACTAATGATCCGTGTAATACTTGTTGCGGTGCTTCTAAGGAGACGATAAATCATGTTCTCCAAGATTGCCGGTTTGTCAAACAAGTGTGGGGAAGAATTTGGTCACCATCTTCAATTGTTAGTTTTATGAGGATGGACATGTTTGATTGGTTTCTTAAATGAGTTTTATGGAACTTATCATTCAGACTTATGCTAATCTGCAGAAACTGAGGAAGAATTGCAAAGTAAAACATAGCTAGAAATGAGAGGAAATGGGAAGAGACATTTTTCATATCTGTCAAGAATGACGTTTATATACAAAAAAGTAAAAGAAATATCTACACACGCTAACAGCATGCAAGCTGACGTGTTGGGCAGAAAAAAAATCTCCTAACAGACTCACAGCTCATTCCAGCTTACACCAAAAACATTTCTCTATTTACAATTGATTCCCACAACTACACTACAAAAGTTACATACTTAATCCCCCCCTCAAGATGGAGTTGGAGAGAAATCAACCAACCCCATCTTGGACAATAAGAAACTAAATGCTTGATTATAAAGAGGCTTGGTAAACAAATCAGCTAACTGGTGTTTAGAATTAATATGTGCAGTGGAAATGAACCCAGTAGCTAATTTATTTCGAACAATATGGCAATCAATATCAAGATGCTTAGTGCGCTCGTGAAAAACAGGATTTGCGGCTATGTGAAGGGCTGCCTGATTATCACAGCGCAAAGGAATGGGCAAAGCAACAGAAACCTGCAAGTCTTTTAAAATATAAGTAATCCACTGGAGTTCACAAACTGTAGTAGCCATGCTACGATATTCTACTTCTGCTGAAGAGCGGCTCACAGTGGTTTGCTTTTTAGATTTCCAGGATATGAGGGAGGACCCCAGAAATATACAATAACCAGAAATTGATTTACGGGTAGTAGGGCATGTTGCCCAATCGGATCGCTGCACGTATAACTTGAGAGAATTGGATCGTGGATAAAATATGTCTTTGCTTGGACACCTTTTAAGATATTTGAGAACATATAAAGCTACATCAAAATGAGGTTGATAAGGCACTTACATATATTGACTCAATTGTTGAACAGAGTATGTAATATCAAGTCTTGTTAACCCCAAGTAAAGTAATCAACCCATAAGTCTACGATAAGAATCTGGATTAGGTATAGGATCTCCCATATTTGGTGTCAGCTTGCATCCTTGAACCATTGGCGAAGGGGCTGGTTTAGCATCTTGAAGACCAGCATCATGAATAATATCAATAATATATTTTCTTTTACTCAAATACATCCCTGAAGATGATCTTACAATTTCAAGCCCAAGGAAGAACTTGGCATAACCCAAATCTTTAATGGTAAATTGATCGTGAAGAAACTGTTTGACTTGTAAGATGAGAGATTCAGTAGCTCCAGTAATTAGAACATCATCTACATAAACTAATAGAGCAACAAAAGACAATCTAGTACCTCTAAGAAAGAGATAATAATCAAAGGATGATTGAACAAAACCAAAACCTTGGAGCTTAGCAGTAAATTCTTTATTCCATTTCCTTCCTGCCTACTTTAACCCATACAAAGACTTACTAAGCTTGCATACTTGACTTGGTAAGGCCTTATTATAACCTTCTGGAGGAACCATGTATAACTCTTCTTCAATAAAACCATACAGAAAAGCATTATTAATGTCATGCTGGTGTGAG
The DNA here is from genome assembly GCF_030052815.1 of Hevea brasiliensis. NCBI lineage: Eukaryota > Viridiplantae > Streptophyta > Magnoliopsida > Malpighiales > Euphorbiaceae > Hevea > Hevea brasiliensis. The sequence goes on from NC_079509.1 coordinate 41,685,608, forward strand.
GGCCAATATTTAGCTATTACTAAAGCTAGAAAAATCCTCACAGTAACAGGTTTAGCAACTAGTGAGAAACTTTTAGTATAGTCCAATCCCAACAATTGATTGTATCTCTTAGCTACACGTCTTGCCTTGTATCTATCTACTTGTCCATTAGGAAAATATTTCACTTGGTATACCCATTTGCATCCTATAGGCTTCTTTTCAGGTGGCAAGGTAGTTAGCTGTCAGGTATTATTAGCTTCCGGTGCATCCAACTCTTTTTGCATAGCTAATATCCAATATTTGTCATGTTTAGCATGATTATAAGAACTAGGTTCTGGGATTTTAGATACATTAGCAACAAATTCAAGGTAAGAAGGATTGAATTTAATAAAGAAGGATGGCATACCTGGTGTTTCTGCTGGAATGCAGTCAGTGTCAATGCTATGAGACACAAAAGAAGGCTGCTGGACATGAGCTACAAAATCTTGAAGCCAAGCAGGTTTAGAAATGGTCCTAGTACTACGTCTGAGTTGAACATGAGGTGATGTGGGGCTAGAAATAGGTGAAACATGTGAAGAAGGACAGAAAGACTCTTTTAAGGTTAATTCTGGGGATATGGTTGGTGACTGTGTTAGGGGAAGATTAGAACCTGAGAGTGAAGAATTAAAAGGACTGGCTTGTGAATTAGAAGAAGTGTTGACTGGAGGAAAATGTAAGTCTTGTGTAGAAAATATGGGAAGTGGAAGAGAAAAAGAAGAAACTGAATGCTTAGTATTTCTAAAAGGAAAGATGGATTCATGGAAAACAACATCCCTTGAAATATAAAGATGGTTTGAATTAAGATCATAGAGTTTATACCCTTTGTGCTGTGGAGCATAGCCAATAAGAACTGAAGGTATAGCTCTTGGAGCAAACTTGTGTTTATGAGGAGTGAGGTTGGTGGCATAACAAAGACATCCTATTACTCTGAAGTAGTTGTAATTTGGTTGAGTGTTGAAAAGAACTTCAAAAGGGGACTTCCATTTTAAAATTTTGGTAGGTAGTCTGTTAATTATGTGCGTTGCTGCAAGTATAGATTCAGACCAGAATTTGATTGGAAAATTAGCTTGAAACATGATGGATCTAGCTACTTGCAAGAGGTGTTTATGCTTCCTTTCAACAACACCATTCTGCTGTGGACTATAAACACAAGACCTCTGATGTAATATTCCTTTGGAATTGAAAATTTCAGTACTCTTTTGGCTAATGAACTCAGTCCCATTATCAGTTCTTACTCTCTTTACTAACTTGTTATACTGAGTCTGAACCATATGCAAAAAATTAAGAATGACAGATGGTACTTGAGTCTTAGCTGCAATCATGTAAGTCCATGTATATCTACTGAAATCATCTACTATAGTCACCATAAAAATTGCTCCAGTCAAAGAAGGTACCCTATAGGGACCCCAAACATCAAGATGAATAAGTTCAAAAATAGCAGAAGTACTGATATTACTAATGGGAAAAGGTTTTCGTTGCTGTTTGGACAAAGGACAAACAGTACAAATAGGTATTTTGTTGGAACTCATATTTAATACCGTAATGTGGCTCAACTTGGAATAAGAGACATGACCTAGTCTAGAGTGCCAAAGCATGACAGATGACTCAATAGCAGAAGATTTATTACAAGTAGTAGCATAAACTTGACCAAAGTTGGAATTGACATCAAGGTAATATAGTCCAGCTCTAGCTTGCCCCATAGCAATGACTTCATCACTCTGCATATCCTGCAATAGGCACTTATCATGGAGAAAGGTTATTGAGATATTTGATGTTCTAGCAAGTGTACTGACAGATAAAATATTACATTTAAAATTTGGTAAAAATAAAACATTAGTGAGTATCAACTTTGGAGTTAAGGTAATAGTGCCAATGTATGTGACATATTGGGATGAACCATCAGGTAGGTTAACAGTTTTTGGGTGTGACAATAAGGTGGTATAGTCAAAAGAGTGAATAGTGGAACACATATGGTTAGTTGCACCTGTATCTATAATCCAAGTATTGTTGTGCTTAGAATTCATACCAACATGACAACTATTAAATATTTCACCTGCAAAATCAGCTGTGTTGACACTGATTGGCTCATTTTCCACAGTCTTTCCCTTAATTAGTTTCATGACTTCACTTGCCAGTGCAGAGATATTAACATCAGCATTCTAGTCCTCATGTGCTTTCTGAGAGGTATCACTCATGGGGGTATCAACCATATTAGCTGTGATACTGAATTGCTGCCTACCCTTCCTCTGCTTAAAATCCTTGTACCATTCTGGATAGCCAAATAATCTGAAACATGATTCTTTAACATGACCCCCAACATTACAATGAGTACAGAATCTATCATCTTTCTTTTCATAATCCTTTTTTTTGAATGAAGGTTTATATCCACCACTTGGTCCACCATCCTTTGAAAAAACCTTCTTATAGTTCTGCATTTTAGCTAACATAATAGCAGTATTCTCACTACATTCAACTGTAGTATTCTGCACCTCTCTATTTTTCTCAACCTTTTGTATCATAGAGTAAGCCTTTTGAACATTAGGAAGTGGATCCATTAACAGTATTTGATTCTTTACATGTTCATAATTTTCATTAAGTCCCATCAAGAATTGTATAAGTCTATCTTCATTGTCTATATCTGCAATAGCTTTTGTTGAACCACATTTACAAATACCACATGTGCATGCAGGAAAAGGACGTAAACAGGTTAGTTCATCCCACATTTTCTTCAGCTTAGTAAAATAGACACTCACAGGTAAATTGTTTTGAGTAAATCCACATATATCTCTTTTGATTTGAAACAACAATGGACCATTACTTTGCCCAAAACGCTGTTGTAATTCTTCCCAAAGTTCTTGAGCAGAATTAGTATACAAAAAAGCTTCAACAATTTCTTTTGATATAGCATTCAAAATCCAAGAAACAACCATACTATCTACCCTTAACCATCTCTCAAAGGAAGGTGAGTCAGCAGCAGGCTTAACACATTTCCCATTAATAAAACTCAACTTATCTTTAGCTCTAAGAGCTATCACCATAGATCTACTCCATGAAAGGTAATTATGACCAGTCAATAGTGTGCTTACCAGAATGAGACTAGGATGATCTGAGTTTTGCAAATACAACGGATCGCTGATAAGGCTATTTTGACCTTCAACTCCTATCTCACTTTTCACCCCTGATGTCTCATCTATCAAACTCATATTGCAGAGTATACAAAGGAATTTGCAGAAAAACAGGCAAAGTAACAAGAACAAAGAATCACAGCCTTCAGGCAGAAAAACAGGCAAAGTAACAAGAACAAAGAATCACAGCCTTCAGGCTCTGATACCATGCAGAAACTAAGGAAGAATTGCAAAGTAAAACATAGCTAGAAATGAGAGGAAATGGGAAGAGACATTTTTCATATCTGTCAAGAATGACGTTTATATACAAAAAAGTAAAAGAAATATCTACACACGCTAATAGCACGCAAGCTGACGTGTTGGGCAGAAAAAAAATCTCCTAACAAACTCACAGCTCATTCCAGCTTACACCAAAAACATATCTCTATTTACAATTGATTCCCACAACTACACTACAAAAGTTACATACTTACATAATCCTTTGCAACTCTTGTATATCACTTGCTGGTTGATATGGCGATGGGATAATGAGCAAACATTTCAGTAGCATGTTCCTTCGTTGGTCAGTAAATTTTGCTTATCGCAGCCATAATTCAGTGACATTTTTTCTGCGCGGGATATCTCTTTTTAAAGATATCAATATAGGCCGAGAACAATTGTTATTGTCAGTTGGAAATGTCCGAAGGCTAATTGGGTGAAGCTCAATACAAATGATACGGCTAAAGGTAATCCGAGTCCAAGTGCAGGTGGTGGTGTGATTAGAGATCATTTGGGCACTTAGAAAGCTAGTTTTGTAGTTTGTTTGAGGGTGTGCAGTTCTATGCAAGCTGAATTCCGAGCCTTAGTTCATGGTTCTGGAGTTAGCATAGAGCTTGGGGTTTCGAAAAATTCAGGTAGAAGTGGACTTGCAGGCCTTGTTGTGATTGATTTATGGCAAAAACAAGCCAAGTATTAGGTTTGAAAATCTGTTATGCCAGTATAAAGAGCTTCTCAATCGTTCATGGCATGTCTCTTTAATGCATTGCTTTCGCGAAGCGAATCATGGGGCAAATTTTCTAGTGAATATGGTTGTGAATGCAGATGTAATTGTCCATGTCTTGTCAAATCCTCCTAATGCTGTTTCTAGAATATAGGCAGCTGATATTCATGGAGTTGCTTGGCCTAAACTAGTTCCCTAATTTGGCTGATTTGCTTTCTGGGTTTTCCCTTTGTATGGCCAAAAAAATCATAAAATATATATAACTAGTATAGATTTCTCAGTTAAGCTTTATTGATTAAAAAAAAAAAAAAGTGAAAGTTGTAAAATATGTTAGAGTTTAAACTTAGTTTTAGCCCACTTAAGAATTCTAAAGTTTGCAAGCCTACTTAACAATTAAGGATTCTATAGACCCCTATTTTTATGACATTGTGGGCATGTGCATTGAGATCGTGAGGAACCCGATGATAAAAGAATTATATGACTGTGACATATATTTAAAGGCATGAAAAATGGATAATCATATGTATAGCATGCTTATTGGAGAAAATAATTTTGAAGAGTAAAAAAATATTTAACTAAATTTAAATGAAATTTATTTTTTTGTTTAAATTTAATTTTTGAAATTTGTTTTATTAAAGAAAATCTAATTGAACCTAATTGGGCTCTCTAAGGTCAATAAGGCCTAGTAGAAAATTTTAATTAAAAACTCGTAATTTATTTTTATTTTTTAAACAAAAATAAAAATTAAATATAAAGATCTCTCTTTAAGTATCTTTAAATCTTCTTATTTAGTGATTATTTAAACTTCCTATATAGATTTGTGACCTAAACCCTATAAATGCCTCACAAAAATGAAAAGAAAACCAAGGGAGAGAGGGGAGGAGAAAACAACACAACACAAGAAAAACTCTCATTCAATCTCTCCAATTCGATAAGTTTTCCCCATCTCACTCTTTCTTTTTTCTTCTTGCTTTCTTTTTTCTTCTTGCTTTCTTCCTTTTTCTTCAACAAACCTTCAAAATTTCTTTGAAGTATGCATTCTAAATTATGAATATTCAAGAAATATACCATACATATGCTCTTTCACGTTTATGGGCCTTTAGACGATCTCATATATTCATAACATTTATATATATATGACAAATTTGATGGTGATAATAACTATGTACATGTTTTTGTTACTATCACTTCATTTTTTATTAATTTTCATGTACTTATGATTCTGTAAAAATTGTATAAAAATTATATTTGAAATCTTCATGAACTTTTGATAATTTTAACCTCAACAATCATGAAAAAAACTATTAAATTAAGTAAGTTATAGCTATCCAAAGTTAGGGTATTTTCAGGTCATGATTTGCAATGTTGTTGACTTTCAAGGCTCGTATCTCTCTCAATTCTTCATCTTTTTCTACTATTCTTAGGTCTATAATTAAATTCAAGATCTTGTCTAACTTTCTTATTGGTTTCATGAAAAAAATAGTTTGTAGTTTGAGAGATATTACAGTTTTAAAAAAGTAGTACAAATCTATCACTATCAAAAGTTTTGATTTTTGTAAATTATTTAGTAATGATTTTGACTTGGTTATTAATTTTTATAATTTAATATGATGTTTGATCTTTCCCCCATAATTTTTCTATAATTTTTATACTTATTTAGATATTTTTAGAAATTCAAATGCAAAGACACAGTAAATCTGCCAAAACTAGAAATTTCTTTTGTTTATATATATATTTTTTTATGTTCAAGTTTTAAATTGTATCTTGATCTAATTTTAATGATGTATATGATATGATATGAAGCTCTAAAGTGTTAAAATTATGTTAGATGGACTCATAGCTAGTTTTAGCCCATTAAAAAACCATCGATTCATCACACTTTCCATGGCTGCCAAATATCAACTCTTTCATAAACTTATCAATTTCTTTTAATTTCATAAAATTTTCACTCATATCAACTTCCATTCAATGTTTAAAGAAAGAAAAGAGAAGGATTAAGCACTAACCTTTTTGATCAACTTGTTAGACTAGCTAAAACTCTAAAATTTCTACTTCTCGTGGCTGCCTAGAGCTTTCTTAAGGTGTGGGATAACTTTTTAATGAAGGTGACTTAAGGTTTTAAGGTGAGAAAAGAGAGGAATTTCAAGCTTAAAGCTTGGAAAAATAGTGGGAGTGCCTTGAGAGGGTTTCGGCCATGGAAGACCAAGGAGGAAGATGACAAGCTTTTTGAGTCAATTTGTCTCTTATGTAGTCATATTTATCCTATAATAATGTATATTAAATTTTTGTGAAGTAATTTTTGCCTCATGCTTAGGTTATGCTTAGGTTAGCATGAGGTCATGCTTGCATCAAAATTTTTTATTTCTTTTATTTCTTTTCTTTTCCCATTTCTATACAAAATTTCACAATTTAATTTATTTATGTGTTTTAATCTTTCTCTTTTGAATTAATATTTAGGTCAAAATTCAACTCTGGGGTTGAAATGACCAAAATATCATTCGTTATGCTTTCGGATTATTTTTTGTCTGTACCGATTAACTAATTTTCTTGAATTTTCTTTGGAATTTTAATATCATTTAATCTTCATAAAACCTTCAATTTAATCTAAAATATTTATTCTACAGGGTTTCTCGTGAGTCTGGGATCAACAACTGTCTTCGCAGTCGCTTCCCAGTACAGTCACCCATCGCCGTGACTTCGGCTCGTTTAACTCATTTACAATTCATTCCTTTTATTTTTCCTAGTTCAAGTGTATTTCCTGACATCCTGGCTATTTGAATAGACGTTAGTCGTCGGAACAGTAGAATATATGGACTACCTAAAGTGAGGGCATTACATTCAAACTGTGTCTCACACCCCAAGGAGATTTTCCAATTCAACTAACATTTGTCCAGTTTTTTAATGTCTCAAAGCTCAAGGCCTCTTGCAGCCCCTAGCACCCAGATCACCACTAAATCCACTCCTACCTAGCTATGATATCAACCAATATTGCCAGTTTCTCTAAACCTATGGTCATGACACTAATCGATGCTTCGACTTAAGCATGAGAACCAAGACCTAATCGATGCCAAAAAGATAGCCAACCCAGAAAACCAACCAAACACTCACACAAACCTTATGTCTAACTATAATGTTCCACATCCACCAGGTCTTTACATTATTTCCACCACCCCAAATAACCCTGACCAAATTATTGACGTTGTCCAATCCATCCAGAAGCCCGATGAACCTCAGTCTACAATGGTTGTTAACATTTGAGATAATTCTAGCAATGATGAGGGTCGTTTGGATGTTTGGAATAGTTTTGATAGGAAGGTAGCTACATTACAAGCAGATGGTCTAGTTCCACCAATGTCTGGTTTTCAGGTTATTGGGATCTATGAAAATTAGATGGATTCAAAAGTGGCTACTATGAGGAAGGGATGAAGTTTTTTTCCCCTAACATGGGCCTGGGAAAACATATAAATGGCCCGATGGCTTTTCTTGAGATGAAAGGGCGAATCACAAAGTATGGTTTAGGCTATGATCCAACTGAAGAGGAAAAAGAGCAAAGCCTCCTAAGTTCTTGAAAAAGAGGGCAATTTCCTGGACAAATGATTAGGAGCTACAACATGTGAAAGACGTAGAGCAAAAAATCAGCACCACTAATTTAAAGATTGCATGGAAGCCAGCACCTAGAGTTACATTCCTAAGTTTGAGTCTGTCTTTTGTAATGACAATAATGCTGATGTTTAAATTTCTTATGTACTTGATACCGATTGTTAGGCAAAGATCAATAACATGACTAGTCTTTTGGTTACTTGTTTGATATTTATCTTAATAGGCATACGCATGGCATTCATAACTATTTAGAATCTACTTTTGTTAATGCATTAAAATTGATCTCTATTAATTTGGGCACACTAGAAAACTCTAAAGAAATAAAATCAGCAAAAAATCTAACTAAAAAAGAAAGAAATAAATTTATAACTTTATTAACAAAGTACTAAGAAGTGTTTGCCTAGTCTTATAAGGATATGTCTGGGATTAACTAGAATATAATATAACATAAGATCCCTACAGATCCAAATATGAGGCCTACATCTGTGGCCTAGAAGCATTGATAGTTGTTAGGGCTAAGAAAGTAGAGATTATTGAAGGTTCAATACTAGTGGTCTCTTATATTAAAGTTGAATACGAATTGAAGGAAGGAAAATTGAAGCCATACTTGGAGTATGTAGAGAAATTATTAGGCAATTTTAATAAGGTGACCAAAAAGCACATGCCTCGAGCTTAGAATCAAATGGCTGATTTCCTAGCCACACTAACATCCCTATAGGAAAAGGGTGATCAAAAGTTGACTCAATCAGTTATCCTAATGAAGAATAGAATTTCATGCTATAAAAGATTAGTAGTAGCACATGTGGACATAGAGGATGAAGAAAAATAGTATGTAGACATAAGGAGGTATCTGAAAGTGAGGGAATACCTGCAATCATCCAATAAAAGACACAGAGTAACAATTCGTAGATTAGCCGTTCAGCTTACTTTGGCTGGGGGGCAACTCTACAAAAGACTATTTGAAGGACTTTTTGCTTTTATGTGTAATAAAAAAATAGGTTGAGCAAATAATGGAAAAAGTACAAGCAAAAATATGTGGCCCTCACATGAATGGAAGGGTTTTAGCTGAGAAAATTCTAAGGTTGGGTTATTATTAGTTTACCATGGAGACTGACTGCGCTAACTTTGTCAAAAAATGCCATAAATGTCAAATCTATGGGAATATGAAATCATCTACCTCTAAGTGAGCTCTACAGCATGACCTCGCCATGGCCATTTTTAGTTTAGAGCATAGATATCAAGGAGAAGATTTCTCCCATAGCTTTTAATGGCTATAGATTCATAATCATGGTAATTGACTACTTCGCTAAATGGGTTGAGGTTGAATCCTTCAAGGTAGTGGGTGCTAAGCAGATGAGCAAGTTTGTATGGAAGAATTTGATCTACCAATTTCAGGTACCTCATGAGATAGTCTCAGATAATGGCATGCAATTGAAAGGTGATTTTCTAGAATTAATTGAAGAGTTTAAAATCAAGCATCATAAATCCTCACCATATAGGCCTCAAACTAATGGAGCAATTTAAGCAGCAAATAAGAATCTAAAAACTATTTTGAGGAAGATGGTTGAAACCTATAAGGATTCACCTGAGAAACTCTTTATGCTCTTTGGTATTATTACACTACTATAAGAACATCCACGGGGCTAACCCTATTCTTTTTGGTATATGAAACTGAAGCAGTGCTACCCATTGAGTTAGGGATTGAATCCTTAAGAGTGATGCTTTGAAGTCAAGGTCCTATAAAATGTGTAGCTTTAGAAAAGATATGAGGAATTGGCCTTGATTGATGAAAAGAGAATGAGAGCCTTGTATCATCTATAGACTTATTAGAGAAAGATAACTTAGGCCTTTAACAAAAAGGTTAGACAAAGAAAAATCAAAGAAGGTGATATGGTTCTGAAAGAGCCTTGGCCCATTACTTTTGATCTAAGAGGAAAATTCAAGCCAAACTGGAATTGCCCATATATTATCAAGTAGATTTTTCCAAGAGGTGCCATAAGAATATCAAACCTGGATGGAAAACGAGTCCCAGGAATCAGTTAACCTTGACAGCTCAAAAGGTACTTTGAGTGAGATAGGCCCATTAGGCTGAAAACTTACAAAGGTCAATCTAGGCAAAAGTTGGGTTAAAAAATATAGGAAAAAGAAATAACAAAAAATAAATAAATAAAAAAGAGAAGAAAAGAAAATTAGTAAATGCTAGGCTAAAAATTTTAAAGGATAGTTTAGGCAAAAAGAGAATGAGAGAAAATCTAGATGGAAAACCTGAAAGGGCCATTCAGCAGGTTATAATCTTATTTGTAGCTTTGAAAGGTTAGAAATTTAGCAAAACTAAATGTAAAAGGGGTAATGGTGTACCCAAATTAATAAAAAATGTTTTTATTGCATGAAAATAAATGGATTCTATTTAGTTATAATTGCAAATGCTTGTGTCTAGAAGGATACTTCAAATAGCTAGGTAGTAGGACTGCAAATTTCAGTTCAATGTTAGTTTTCTTATCATGATAAAATAATCGGTGGTGAATTCCCTGATAGCAGTTTGATTAAAAAAAAGAAAAGAAAAGAAAAGAAAAAGCTAAATTGAAAACCTGAAAAGGAGATTTAGGGAAAAATAAATCTCGCTAAGTTGAATACCTGAAAAGGGTAGCTTAGGCAAAAATTAGAGCAAACCCACAAAAATGAAAATCTGAAAAGGTGTTTCAGGCAAAAGTTAGGGCACAAAAAATAAAACACACAGATGAGAAGAAGCAGAATGAGTTAAGATAAGACATGAGCTTAAAAATAGTTTTAAAATAACAAGCTGTAGTGAGAAAGAAAAAAGGACTTTAAAGAAAAATCAGAGAGAAATTATATTTTGACCTAGAGGTAGTCTCTTGGTGTGCATTTTTTTAAAAGTTTTGAAAGATTCTTTAACCCTCCAAAGAGTTTTTCATAATACCACTAGGAAAGCTTTGAAATTTTTAGAAAAATCCCTAGTGACATTCATTCCCATTGAAGTTTTCAAAGATGTCCCCCAATGAAAATAAGCATGCATACATGAAGCATAGAAAAGCACATAGATTACAAGTAGTTTTGAGATCTAGTTATCTCAGTTTTCAAATCACCTATCAGTTTTTTTAGTAAGTCCTTAGACTTTGCTTAGGGCACACAACATACTTGTGTAAGGCATAAAAGAACATGCATCAACATGTTACTGTAGGTGTGTAAGGCATAGAAGATCATGCATCACCATAGTTTTTAAGTGTTGAACTACGTGTGGGTCTAATTCCTCTTCAAGGATAATGAGAGGGATACATGGGCAGTTTAGGACCACGGTCTTAAATATGAATCCATAAAATTTCCAATCACATATTAGTTTTTGGTAAGTCTTTAGACTTTATTTAGGGCGCATAATATAATTGTGTAAGGCATAAAAGAACACACATCAATATGTTACCTGTAGATGTGTAAGGCATAGAAGATTTTGCATCACTGTAGACCCTTATTTTGTAATTTATTATGAGTATATGCATTGAGGCTATGGGGAACTCGATGATAAAAAAATTGCATGACTGTAAGATGTAATTGGAGGCATGGAGCTGAATTATTAATTCCGTAGTATGATCTTGAAAAACATAATAATAATATGTTTTTTTGAAAAATTATTTTAATTAAATTTAAATAAAATTTTATTTTGTTTAAATTGAATATGGGTAATTCTTAAATGGACCTAATTAAGTTTAATTGGGCCCCATGGGCTTAAGAAACCCTAGTTAGAAATTTTAAATAGAATCCATTTAATTTATTTTCTGAAAATTAAAATAAAAAATATCTTTTTTTCTCTCTCTCTCCCATACAAACTCTTTCTCCCACTTAGCCCCACTCTCTTTTTCACTCCCTATTGGTGCTGCCCCTTTTTTCCCTTTTCCTATTGGTCTATTGGTTGAAACACCTAATCCATATCTAAGCTCACTCAAATTCCCCAATTCCAGTTGTTTAAATTATCTTAACCTTATTACCCTAGGATTCCAAACCCTATCACACCTCTCTCATAAAACCTTATAAATACCCTATTGGGGGTAGAGAAAAAAAGGAGGAGGGAGAAGAAAAGGAAGAAAAAAAAACAAAAAAAAAAAAAAGGAGAGGGGAGAAATATTGAAAAAATTCAAAGTTATTTAGAGATATTTTAGAGCTATAGGAAATTTAGAGATATTCAAAACTCTTTTAGTTCTTTCTTTTTTTTTTCTTTCCTTCAAGAAGATTTTCATGCAAGATTTCTTGAAGGTTGATTTTTGTTGTTTTCTTTTCAAGATCTAAGCCACGTAATACTTAATTCTATATTCTTTGTCTTTTAATTTATCTTGCATGTTCATGTGGATCATGTAATAATGTTTAATTTGAGAGGATACACAACTCCACACATATTCAGTTTTCTGGCTCTCAAGTTTTTATTATTTTTTATTATTTTTTGAATCTGTAAAAATTTAAGTAAAATTATATTCATATTCGTCACAAAATTCTATTCATTTTAGGCTCAAGAATCACTGAAAAAACTTTGTATTTTATAAGTTATGGCTGTTTGAATTTAGGGTTCTTGCAAAATCTGATTTGTAGCATACCCAATTTGTGAAGCTCATGTCTCCCTTGTTTATTAATATTTTTGTATGAATCTAGTATCTAAAATTAATTTCAAAATCTTATGAATCTTTTCTAATTGGTTTCACGTTCATATCTATTGAGGCTGATGAGTTACGAATTTTACAAAAAAGTAGTGCGATTTTGTAACTTAGAAAAGTTACAATTTGTGTTGACCATTTGGCTAGGGTTTTGTTTGGTTTATAAATTTTATGATCTTGTATGATGTGTTAGCTGTCGTCTTTAAAGATTTCATGATTTTTAGGCATGTCAAACTATTTTTCAAAAATCAGATTTCTTACTACTGTCAATTTGCCAGAATTTAGAAATTGTATGTTTATGCATGTTCTTATATTTTCTTGGGTTTCAATTGATACTTGATCTATTTTTCTATATTTTTTTAATTCAAAAAGTGTTATGAAGTGTTTGAAGTATGATAGAAGAACTGGACCCTTAGGTAGTTGTAATTAATTAGGAATCTTAACCCTTTAGGAGACTAGAGTTAGAATCCAATGTGAATTGTTATCAGTATTTTCTTATTTTCTTTACGTCCTTTATTTTCTTTAAGTTTTCTTTATTTTTTTTATTACAAAAAAAATTGGTAAGTAGCCTTAAGGTAAGTACCAAAAAGGCCATTTACGCGGAGCTAAACGGGAGTAAGTCAGGGATATCATTGCCATACTATAAGAGAAGGCCCTTTTTTAAGGGTAGCTTGCCCCAATGATGACTGCAATTATCAACAAGTAAGTAGCCCTGAATTCCTAAAATAATTGTTGGTATGAAAATATAGTAATAATAGGATTTTTATTTGGTAAATTAAAATTAACTTTGTTTTTAATTTAACTGACTTTTGCATGTAATTAATTTAAATAAATACTTGGTACATTAAAATTAATCTTATTTGTAAATTAAACTAACCTTGGCATATAAAATAAATTTAATTTAATACTTGGTAATTGTAAAATAAATTTGTCTGTTAGAAATCTTTATTAGGTTATGATTATTTGAGCCTTATGTGATATTAGAATAAATTGTATATCTACATAATTAATTTAGTTTAGTTATCTTTAGGGTAACTTGGTGAAAAATTAATTAATTAGGTTAAATAGAAACTTATGGTTATTTGAAATTGAATTTATTTGTAAAATAAATTCTCAATAATAAATTAATTTTTGTCATCTGGTAAATATCATTTAAATAATTAGCAACCCCATAGATTGGAATTACTTGTGCATGAAAATTATTTGTAAATAACAACCCTTTTGTGAATTACTTGCATGTGTATGATATTGCATTTTTAGGATAAAGTTTAATAGAGGAATAATAAATAAGACTTCTAGAAACACTAGTAGAGGACTGGTACTCAAATTAACGAGGTTAGACCAGGCATAAGGAGTGCCTAATACCTTCCCCTTACGTACCCACTATCCCGAACCTAGACATTGGGCTATGGTAATGACAGTTGTGGAAACTTTGTAAGGAGTAAGATGCCATCCATGACCCTCAGAAGAAATACTAAATATGTCCTAATTATTACTCGAGTGGCGACTCCTGTCTATCTATGCCTTCGTGGCATAAATCTTTAGTACCGTGGTAGTGTTATGGGAAGACACTACTTACAAGTAGTTTGATTATGTTAGGATTGTATAAAGTGCATATCTAGGAAATGCCGTCAAAGGTAATGGTACTTAAGTGAGACCATTGTGACTCCACTATCTTTCCTGGGTATTACCTGGTGCATTTTATATAATTATAGTGGATACTATTTCGCCTCACGCCCCCTTTTACAGTTTGGCGACTCCACTGGGGACTAAATGGATAGTTACACTAACATGTTTTTATTAGTTTCATATTATTCCTCTGTTAAACTTTTTGCATTGTACTACACTATCACACAATTCACCCTTACCCCTTTTAGCCCCGCTAGTACTAGCCTAGGAGATCATAGTTCCACTCGAGCTATGATGAATTGGTGAATGCTAGCAACCCATGCCTATGCCTTCGAGTATATAAAGAAGCCACAACTCCGGCCATTGTGCTTAATGGACAAACTCTCGCATGGGTAACCTTTTTCTGACCTGATGAAGCCCATGAGCCATAGATTTTAGCCCTAGGTACCCCATAGATTTTATTGCATTGGATTTATAACCTTATTGTTCAAATCATAAGTTTTAGTGGTAATTGAGATGAACCTAGGCCTATGCATAAACCCAATGTGTGTATAGGCCCAAGTCCATTTCAAAACCCATATTAAGCAAGAGGATGCTTACTTATGGTTAAACTTTAAGGATATAAATTCTTTGTTTATGAGGGAAGGATCATCCTGGATCACCCTTTGTTGGTGTGTCTAGTGTATCGTAGCCTAGGATAGAATTTTTTCCTACCCTGCATGTGAGAGCTGAAGGTATAAGTGAGTGAAGATTCAGTTATGGAGTTTTTTTTTTTTTTTTTTTTTTTTTTTTTTTTTTTTTTAGTTTTGATTCAGTCTTTGGTTCGATTTTAGTTCAGTTTATATGATTTGGTTTTAGTTCAGTTTTGGTTCTATTGGTATGGTTCAGTTTTGGTTCTATTGGTATGGTTCAGTTTTGGTTTTGTAAAGGTAAAGGCAAAAAAAACAAAAAAAGGTCCATTCATGCATTGCATTCATGTATATAGCATGTTTAGATTAACCCTTAAATCCTAGTTTTTTAAGCAAACATAGCCTCGAAATATACCAAAGAGACTTTCGATCAGGTCACTTGGGTTAGGGAAGGGAAGAAACTAGTAAGGGTTTCACCTGAACTACTTGGGATAGAAGAAACTATAGCCATGCTTGATGAAATCTTAAATGCCAAGATGTTTGAGATGGAAGAGAAAATTATGGTCAACTTTGGAAAGAGGACCTAAGGTAGGCCAATTAAGTGACAATAAAGTTATTAAGGTTCAAATTGTGTCTTGCACCCCAAGGAGATTTTCCTAATTCAACCAATCCTTATCCATAGTTTTCAAGCGTCTTAAAGCTCAAGATCTCCTGTAGCTCTTAGCACCCAGATCACCACAAAATCCACACCTTCCTAGCTATGATATCAACCAATATTACCAGTTCCACCAAACCACAGTCGTGACACCGATCAATGCTTCCAACTTAAGCATGATGTCTAAGACCTAATTGATGCCAAAAGATAATTGACCTAAGAAACTGGCCAAACACTTGCACCAGCCTTATGCCTAACCAAATTTTCTACCTCCACTAGGTCCTACATGATCTCCACCACCCTAAAAAAAAATCCTAGCAGAATTATTGACTTTATCCAACCCATTCAAAAGCCTAATGAACCTCGGTCTATAATGGTTGTTAACATTTGTGATAATTCTAGCTTTGATGACGGCCCTTTGGATGTCTAGACTGATTTTGATGAGGAGGTAGTTGCATTAAAAGTAGATGGTTCAACTCTACCAATGTTTGGTTTTCAAGTTATTGGGATCTATGAAAATTGGATGGATCTGAAAGTGGCCACTGTAAAGAAAGGGATAAAGCTTTTTCCTAGCATGGGCTTAGGAAAACGTATAGATAGCCTGGTAACTTTTCTTGAGATAAAGGGGCAAATTAAGAGGTATGGTTTGGGCTATAAGCCAACTGAAGAGGAAGAAGAGCCAAAGCCTCCTAAGTTCTTGAAAGAGGGGGCAATTACCTAGACATATAATTAGGGGTTACCATATGTGAAAGAGCTAGAGAAGAAAATCAACACCATTGATCTAAGGCTATATGGAAGCCAAACACCTAAAGATACACTCCTAAGTTTGAGTCTGTCTTTTGCAATGCTCATAGTTGTGATACTGATGTTTCCATTTCTGATATGCTTGATGAAGATTTCGAGGCAAAAATTAATAATATGACTAGTCCTTTTGCTTACTTGTTTGATTTTTATTCTAATGGGCATATGCATGGCATTCATAATCATTTAGAATCTTTTTCTGTTAATGTATCAAAATCGATCTCTATTAATTTGAGTGCACCAAATAATCCTAAAGACTTAAGTTAGCTGAAGATTTAACCCAAGAAGAAAGAGATAAATTTATAGCCTTATTAATAAAGTACTAAGAAGAATTTGCCTAGTCTTATAAAGATATATTAAGAATTGATCGAGACATAGTACAACACAAAGTCCCTATAAATCTGAATATGAGGCCTGCATCTGTGGCCTAGAAGCATTATTAGTTGTTAGGGCAAAAAAAGAAGAGATAATTGGAGATTCGATGCTAGTGGTCTCTTATATTAAAGTTGAATGTGAATTGAAGAAAGGAAAATTGAGGCTATGCATGGGATATATAAAGAAACTATTGGCTAATTTTTGATAAGGTGACCATGAAGCATATGCCTTGAGCTTAGAATCAGATTGCCAATTTCCAAGCCACACTGGTGTCCCCATAAGAAAAAAGTGATCAAAAATTGACTTAGCTAGTTATCCTAATGAGGAGTAAAATTTCATGCTATGAAGGATTAGTAGTAGCACATGTGGACTTAGAGGGAGAAGGAAAATGGTATAAAGACATAAGGAGGTCTCTGAAAGTGAGAGAATACTCATAATAAGCCATAAAAGAGATAGAGCAATAATTCATAGATTAGCCACTCAACTTACTTTAGCTGGGGGGCAATTCTACAAACTCTTATGTGTAATAAAAAAAATAGGTTGAGCAAATAATGAAAGAAGTACATGCAGGAATGTATGGTTCCCATATGAATGGAAAGGTTCTAGTTGGGAAAAAATATTTGAAACATATAAGGATTGGCTTGAAAAACTCCTTTATGTTCTTTAAGGTTATCGTAATACTATAAGGATATCCACGGGGGCAACCCCATTCTCTTTATTGTATGGGACTGAAGTAGTGCTACCCATTGAGTTAGAGGTCAAATCCTTGAGAGTGATGCTAGAAGCTAAGATCTTGGAAAATGAATGGACCCAAAAGAGATATGAAGAACTAGCTTTGATTCATGAAAAGAGAATGTGAGCCTTTTAACATATGCAAGCTTATCAGAGGAAAATAGCCAGGGCCTTTAACAAGAACGTGAAGCCAAAAAAGATCAAAGAGGGAGACATAGTTTTAAAAGAAGCCCGGCCCATCCCTTTTGATTCAAAAGGAAAGTTTAAGCCAAACTAGGATGGTTCATACATAGTAAAAAAGATCTTGCCAGGAGGTGCTGTAAGAATATCAAACCTGGATGGAAATGAATTTCAAGAACCAATCGATTTAGACAAGCTCAAACGATACTTTGTGTGAGACAGGCCCGCTAGGATGAAAACCTACAAAAGGTGGTCTAGATAAAAGGGTAAAAAAAAATGCTAGATTGAAAACATACAAATGGTGGTCTAGGCAAAAGGAGAGATGAGAGAATATCTAGATGGAAAATCTAAAAAGGCCATTCAGTAGGTTATAAACCTTATTTCTAACTTTGGAAGGTTGGAAATTTGGCAAAACTAAATGTAAGAGGGAGTAACGGTATACCTGAATAAATAAAGAAGTTTTTATTACATTAACCAGAAATAGGTTTTATTTAATTATGATTGTGAATGTTGATGTCTTGAGGGATACATTAAATGATTAAGTAATTGAACTGTATTGTTTTGATTTAATCTATGTGTTGTGAGCATGACAGAATAGGTGCTTGATATGAATGCCTTGGTAATTGTCTAATTTCAAAAAAAAAAAAAAAGGGAAAAAAGACAACTAGTTAGGTGAAAAACCAAAAAGGGCCACTTAGGCAAAAGTTAGAGCAAGCCCACTGAGAAAGGGCATTTCAGGCAAGAGTTAGGGCACAAAGAATGGAGTTCATGGAAGAAAAATGAGTCAAGGTAAAATAAGGTTTTGAAATAGCTTTAAAATAATGAAGCATTGGGGCGGGGGGGGGGGGGGGGGGGTGGGGAGAGGGAGAGAAGAAAACAAAAAATCAGAGAGAAATTGTATTGTGACCTTAAGGAAGTCTTTTTGGTGAACAGTTTTCCTCAAAAATTTTAAGATTAAAAGAAAGTTTTTGCAAAAAGAGGTCCCTCAGAGGGCTAAGTTTTTTTAGAATCTCTAGTAAAATTAGCATGTCCATGATAGGAAGTAGCATATAAAAAGCATAAAAATTAGAGAGAGTTTGACTCAATCATCCAAATTTTTTCAAATCATGAATTAGATATTTTTTTATAAGTCCTTAGATGTTGTTTAGGGTGCACAATATAGTTGTGTGAGGCATAGAAGAACATACATTAACATGTCACCTATAGGTGTGTAAGGCATAGAAGAACATACATCACCATAGTTTCAAGTGTTGAACTACGAGGGAGTCTGATTCTTACTTGGGATAGCGAGGGGGATATGTAGGTAGTTTAGGACAGCGGTCCGAAATACGAACCCACAACATTTCATGACAGATGTTTTTGGTAAGTCTTTAGACGTTGTTTAGGGCATATGGCATAGTTGTGTAAGGCATAGAAGAACACGCATTAACATGTCACCTGTAGGTGTGTAAGGAGTAGAAGAACATGCATCACCACAGCTTCAAGTGTCGAATTACAAGAGGATCTGATTCTTCCTCAGGATAGCGAGGGAGATACATAGGTAGTTTAAGACTGCTATCCTAAACATTTTAAGACAAATATTTTTTTTGTAAGTCCTTAGACGTTATTTAGGACATATGGCATAGTTGTGTAAGGCGTAGAAGAACACGCATCAACATGTCACCTGTAGGTGTGTAAGGCATAAAAGAACATGCATCACCATAATTTCAATTGTCAAACTATGAGCGAATATGATTCTTCTTCAAGATAGCGAGAGGGATACATAGACAATTTAGGACCGCAATCCTAAATAGGAATCCACAACATTTCAAATCATACAGTTGCCATTATCATGAGATTGTAGCTAGTCTCATGATGCAGAGTGTATCGATAGAGCAAGATGCATTCGATTTTCACATAACACAGTTATCACTGTTATGAGACCATTGTTATGAGACTGTAGCTAGTCTCATAACATAGAGTATGTCAATTGAGCAAAATATACTCGATCCTTATAGCCAATGTTTCATAGTTATTAGAAGATTGAGTTTCACTTTGATAAAACTTGAGTAATGCTTTCGCATTGATTTCAACTTTTGCCAAAGTGGGGGGCAAACTGTAGACCCTTATTTTGTGATTTATCATGAGTATGCGCATTGAAACTGTGGATAACTTGATGATGAAAAATTATATGACTGTAAGATGTAATTGGAGGCATGGAGTTAAATTATTAGTTTCGTGTCATGATCTTGAAAAAAATAATAATAATATATTTTTTGGGAAAAATAATTTAATTAAATTTAAATAAAATTTTATTTTGTTTAAATTTAATAGGGTAGTTCTTAAATAGACCTAATTAAGTTTAATTGGGCCCCATGAGCTTAAGAAAGCCTAGTTAGAAATTTTAAATAGAACTCATTTAATTTATTTTTTGAAAATTAAAATAAAAAAAATATTTTTCTCTCTCTCTTTCCCTCTCCCATACAAACTCTCTCTCTCACTTAGTCCCATTCTCTTTCTCACTCCTTATTGGTGCTGCTCCTTTTTCCTCTCTTCCTATTGGTTGAAACACCTCACCCATATCCAGTCTCACCCTAATTCCCCAATCTCAGTTATTTAAATTATCTGAACTTTATCACTCTAGGACTCCAAACCCTATCACACTTCTCTTCCAAAACCTTATAAATACCCTATTGGGATAGAGGAAAAAAGGAGGGGGGAGAAGAAAAGAAAGAAAAAAAAGAAAAAGAAAAAAAAGGAGGGGCAGAAATATTGAGAAAATTCAGAGCTATTTAGAGATATTTTAGAGCTATAGGAAATTTAGAGATATTCAAAACTTTTTTAGTTCTTTTTTTTTCTTCAAGAAGATTTTCATGCAAGATTTCTTGAAAGTTAGTTTTTGTTGTTTTCTTTTCAAGATCTATGCCACGTAATATTTAATTCTATGTTTTTTGTCTTTTAATTTTTCTTACATGTTCATGTGGATCATGTAATCATGTTTAATTTGAGGGGATACACAACTCCGCACATATTCAGTTTTTTGTCTCTCAAGGTTTTATTATTTTTTATTATTTTTTGAATTTGTAAAAATTTTAGTAAAATTATATTCATATTCTTCACGAAATTCTATTAATTTTAGGCTCAAGAATCACTGAAAAAACTTTTGTATTTTATAAGTTATGGCTATTTGAAGTTAGGGTTCCTACAAAATCTAATTTGCAGCATATCCAATTTGTGAAGCCCATATCTCCCTTGTTTATTAATATTTTTGTATGAATCTGCTATCTAAAATTAATTTTAGAATCTTATGAATCTTTTTCAATTGGTTTCACATTCATATCTATTGAGGTTGATGAGTTATGAATTTTATAAAAAGTAGTGCGATTCTGTCACTTAAAAAAATTACTATTTGTGTAGATCATTTGGCTGGGATTTTGTTTGATTTATAAATTTTATGATCTTGTGTGGTGTGTTGGCTGTCTTTTATAATTTTTTCATGATTTTTAGGCATATCTAACTACTTTTCAAAAATTAGATTTCTTGCTATTGTCAATTTGCCAAAATTTGGAAATTGTATGTTTATGCATGTTCTTGTATTTTCTTGAGTTCCAATTGATACTTGATCTTTTTTTTTTTTGCGTTTTTTTAATTCAAAAAGTGTTATGAAATGTTTCAAATATGTTAGAAGACCTGAACCCTTAGGTAGTTGTAACTAATTAGGAATCTTAGACTAGAGTTAGAATCTAATGTGAATTGTTATTAGTATTTTCTTATTTTCTTTACTTTATTTTATTTAAGTTTTATTTATTTTTTTTATTACAAATAAAATTGGCAAGTAGCCCTAAGGTAAGTATCAAAAAAGACATTTACATGGAGCTAAACGGGAGTAAGCTAGAGGTATCATTGATATACTAGAAGAGAAGGCCCTTTTTTAAGATAGCTTGCCCTAATGACAACTGCAATTATCAACAAGTAAGTAACTCTAAATTCCTAAAATAATTGTTTGTATGAAAATGTAGTAATAATAGGATTTTTATTTGGTAAATTAAAATTAACTTTATTTTTAATTTGACAGATTTTTGCATGTAATTAATTTAAATAAATACTTGGTAAATTAAAATTAATCTTATTTATAAATTAAACTAACATTGGCATGTAAAATAAATTTAATTTAATACTTGGTAATTGTAAAATAAATTTGCCTATTAGAAATCGTTATTAGGTTATGATTGTTTGGGCCTTATGTGGTATTAGAATAAATTACATATGTATATAATTAATTTAGTTTAGTTATCTTTAGGGTAATTTGGTAAAAAATTAATTAATTAGGTTAAATAGAAACATATAGTTATTTGAAATTGAATTTGTTTGTAAAATAAATTCTCAATAATAAATTAATTTTAGTCATATGGTAAATATCATTTAAATAATTAGCAACCCCATAGATATGAATTACTTGTGCATGAAAATTATTTATAAACAACAACCCTTTTATGAATTACTTGTGTGTGTAGGATTAGAATTGCATTTTTAGGATAAAGTTTAATAGAGGAATAATAAACAAGACTTCTTGAAATATTAGTAGAGACTGACACTCGAATTAACGAGGTTAGACCAGACGTAAGGGGTGCTTAGCACCTTCCCCTTACGTACCCATTATCCCGAACCTAGACATTGGGCTATGGTAATGATGGTTGTGGAAACTCTGTAAGGAGCAAGTTGCCATCCATGACCCTTGGAAGAAATACTGAATATGTTTCGGTTATTATCCAGGTGGCGACTCCTATCTATCTATACCTTCGTGACATAAATCCTTAGTACCGTAGTCGTGTTATGGGAAGACGGTACTTACCAGTGGTTTAATTCTATTAGGATTATATGAAGTGCATGTCTAGAAAATGTTGTCTAAGGAGGTGGTACTTAAGTGAGACTATTATGACTCCACCATCTTTTCTGAGCATTACTTGGTGCATTTTATATAATTCTAGTGTATGATATTTCACCGCACGCCTTACTACGACACTCCCCAGCCTCATAATCACCACAATTTTCAAGTGTCAAACTACGTGTGGGTCTAATTTCTCTTAAAGGATAATGAGGGAGATACGTCGGCAGTTTAGAACCGTAGTCCTAAATACAAATCCATAAAATTCTAAATCACAAATCAATTTTCTGTAAGTCCTTAGATTTTGTTTATGGTGCACGACATAGTTATGTAAGGTATATAAGAACAAGAATCAATATGTCACCTGTAGGTGTGTAAGGTATAGAAGATCATGTATCATCATAGTTTTCAAGTCTTGAATTATGTGTGGGTCTGATTCCTCTTCAAGGATAACGAGGGGGATATGCTCGTAGTTTAGGATCGCAGTCCTAATGAATCCACAAAATTCCAAATCACATTAGTTTTTGGTAAGTCCTTAGACTTTATTTAGGGTGTATGACATAGTTGTATAAAGCATAAAAGAACACATATCAACATGTCACCTGTAGGTGTGTAAGGCATAGAAGATCATGTATCACCACAGTTTTTAAGTGTCAAACTACATGTGGATCTGATTCCTCTTTAAGTAAAACAAGGGAGATACATAGGTAGTTTAGGATCGCGGTCCTAAATACTAATCCACAAAATTTCAAATCACACAGTTGTCACTGTTCTGGGACCATAACTAGTCCCATGACACAGAGAGTATTGACAGAGCAAGATATACTTAGTTTTCACTATTGTGAGACTGTAGCTAGTTTTATAACTCAAAGTCCTAAACTTAACTCAGGCAAAGGGTATATCGACAGAGCAAGATGTACTCAATCTTCATAGTTGATATTGTGCTTGCTTTTAAAAAGTTTTTTTTTTTTTCAAAAATTGTGTCATCACTTCGACGAAATTTAAGCAATGCTTTCACATTGATTTCATATCTTGTCAAAGTGGAGAGCAAACCATAGACCCCTATTTTTGTGACCTTATAGGCTTATGCATTGAGGCCGTAAGGAACCCAATAATGAAAAAATTATATGACTGTGAGATATATTTAAAGGTATGCAAAATGGATAATCATATGCATGACATACTTTTTGGAGAAAATAATTTTGAAGAGTAGAAAAAATTATTATATATATCAAAAACAGGTGACACTTTTATTATTCTTAAGAAAAGTAAAAGTGTTATTTTACTCTTTACTTTAACTGGACATAAAATAATGGGCTATACCGTGAGAGTTTGTTGTTTCTTTGTGTTAGAAGTATGCCCTAGAGCATATCATTTAGTATGTATCTTGTACATATTTTTATTAATAAAAGGCATTTCCACTTTTCTGTTTACATAATATATTTATGTGTAATAGAAAAGGTCCATTGATATTTTGTTAGAAATATTATTCTTAAGTTGTTAAGAATATGAGTGACAATATTTCTAGCACAAAGTATCATAAATAGGTTCACAATCGAGGATACTTCATAATAAGGACATGACTTATCCAGAAAGATTGTATTCATGTTTGTTCCCAAGTTATTTATATGAGATATAAATAAGATGGAATGGTGAGTCTCATGCCATATAACAAACATGATAGGCACTTATAAATGATAAGTAGGCCGAACCAGTGACACTTATGACAAGCACATGGAGTTTACTCTTGTCAATGTTTTGTCATAAATCATATCAGTGCATATAATCTTTAGACCTGAGATAGCACAGTTATCTTGTATATAGGTAGTTTGAGTTTGATACTGCTTTCATACTTGTACTGTGTATGGGTATATGGGCATCTGTTGGCTCCTACTAGTTATATATGGAGGTAGGTGTTGATCATGATGGAATCTGTTCCTCTAAGTAAATAGAGATAAAATCCTATGTTCATTTAATTGTTCTTTATATTTCAAGTTCCTAGCCAGGACAGATAGATTTATTCAGAAAAGAGTTTCTGATGAGAAAATCTTTTTAATCAAGAACTAGAATTAAAAGAGAACATAATATTCATAGCAAATGGAGTTTGACATAAACCATGACTCCAGCTTGAGTTGAGATTTTGTAACAGATAGATTCTAATGCATGGTAACATATGATTATAGGTTCATTTAAGGTAAACCTTATTACTAATTGGGTGGCCATGGCATGCTATGCTAGGTGTTAACCATGGTCTATGAGGTTCATAAAATGATTTAGAGAAATCATTTATGGTAAGAAAGAGTTCTGATGATATTAAGAGTTGATATCATATCTCATTGCCAATTAGTGATGAGCCTAGTAAGTCACACACATACACAAGTTATCACCTATTTAAATATGATTTAATTAATTAATTAAAGAGTTTAATTGATTAATTAAATAGGTTTGGTTTGCAATTAAATTGCAAAGTCCCTAGCATGACTTGAAACCAAATCTAGATTATTGGACGTATAGTATAAGTTAAATTTATATTTAAAGTGTTTAAATATGAATTTAATTAATGAGAAATTAATTAATAGAGATTAATTAATTAATTTATATTTAATATAAATTAGAAGAAGAAAAAAATTAATTATTTTGGGTTAAGAACTCAAAATTAAGACACATGGGCATTTTGGTCATTTCACAGTGTGACACATGGCACCATGAGATGATGACACATGGGATTACACATAAGCTTGCCAAATGTTTTTTAATCATGTAAGATGATTGAAATCAAGATTAAATATAGGTTTGACACTTGGCACAATGTGATTGGGTCACTTAAACCTAGAGCTAATCAAAAGGTGACATGTGGCAAGGGTTTAAATGTGTTAACTTAGCTATATAAGTGTTGTTATGAAAAAGAAAAACAACCAGCAGCCACTCCTCTCCTTTGTCACACCATTTTGAGGCTCTCCATCTATTCTTCTTCATCTCTCATCAATTCAAAGAGATTAGCCATCAATCTCTTGAATTAAGAACACTAGAAATTGTTTCTAGTGTCATGTTTACATTTCTAATCTCTTAAAAGGCAAAACTTGAATTTCTAATTAATAGAAAAAGCTTTAGAAGCTGTTCAAGGGCTGCCATAGGTGTTCTTGGTGTGGACAAGCTAGAGGGACAATATTTGGTGTCCTGAAGACAAATCTCAAAGGCGCAGACACGCTGCAGTGCATCAAGAGGTTAGTGTAATCGTTCTTGATTTAATCTAGGGTTTTAAAATTAATCTGATTAATTTTAAAATCTTAAATGGAAAATACAGATCCAAAAACATATTAAAAGAGTTTTAATATGTTGTTTATCATTGAAATCAAATAGATAAAAATAAATCTTGCATGATGCATGTGACCCTAGGTGAAAATTTTTGAATTCAATGGCATAAACTTGTGTTTTTCACGCTTCCGTTCCTTCAATTGGTATTAGAGCCACTATATTTGCCATTTAGATTGATGTTTATATGATTTAATTGTGTGTTTGATCATGAGATCAAAAGTTCATTACTGGTTGCAAAGCCAAGGTGGCGGCACAAATGATGAACACCATGGTGCGCATGGTTGATGCACCACAATGGTGTGCAAAGGTAAATGGATGGTGAATGTGCAATTGTTGTATGATCTAAGATCCATTTTATGTCTAATTAAATTGTTTAATTAAAATTTTTATCACACAATTAAATTATGATTCAAATCAGAATTTTAAAAATTGTTTGAATGTGATTCAAATTTGAATTTAAAAAGTTGTTTGAATGTGATTCAAATCTGAATTTTTAAAGTTGTTTGAATCATATTTAAATCTGATTTTTTAAAATTGATTGAATAAAATTCAGATCTGATTTTTTAAAAAATGTTTGAATGTGATTCAAATCTGATTTTTTAAAAAAATGTTTGAATGTGATTCAAATATGAATTTTTAAAGTTGTTTTAATGTGATTCAAATCTGAATTTTTAAATTTGTTTGAATGAGATTCAAATATGAATTTTTAAATTTATTTGAATCATATTCAAATATGAATTTTTAAGTTGAATATGAGATATTCAATTTAATTTAAGTATGTATGTTTTATTTAATTATTAAATAGTGATATGCATGATGGATGATCATGGACTATAAAAGACCAATGTGATTGGATTTATTTCTTTTATGTTTCTTTGGGATTGTAAATTAATTAATTTATTTTAATTTATTTTGGGTATGTATTGTTAAGTTTGTAATAATTTTTGGATTGTAATTTCATTTATTTAAGTTCTTGTAAATTCGCCTTGGTATGCCAAGGATTACTATGTAATATTGGATTGCAAGAAGTTCAAGGAGTTCAAGAGCATTGGTGGGACCAGTGGGAGGAATTCAAGATCAAGTGTTGATTATGTACTCCTTCAGCAACTCTTGTAAAATGAATGAATGAAATGCACCTAGGAATGCCTTGATTCAATTCTTGGTGGCTCAGAATTGAATCCCTTAGAAAGTCCATGATCATACTATATTTATTGCTTATCCATGAATGCATGAAATGTATGGGAATGTATGCTATTATATGATATATGCATGCTAATTGAATAATGTGCAAAGTGAGACCTTAATAGTAATTAGAATGACCATAAAATCTTCCAAATAAATGATTAAGTTAGAAATGCTATAATTAAAGTAATTATAACATAGGCCCTCCATTGGGGCAATTATTTTAAGAAATTTTAAATAGTTGCATAAGATGCAATTAATTTAAGAGATTTTCTTAAGAATAATTGTTAAGCATGAGATGTTGTAAATATGTAAATAGTTTGGTGGCCAATATTGGATGTACCTGAGGACATTAAAATTATTTGCATAATTACTGGCTCAATGGGATCAACTTAACTAATGCAAGATAAGTCAATAATGGATGTACCTGAGATTTTGAGCATTAGGGGTTAGGTAAAGGATTGAACCTCACATGAGATGTGATGGGCAAGGAGTTGCTCACTTATAGTTTATTGTAATTCCAATAATGGATGTACCTGAAGATGATCAATAGAATTATAAGAATTCAATCACCCACTAGAAATCCATCCAACTAAGATTTCCATTTTCTACTTTGGAAGTGTAGGATTTACTAAGTTAGTGGGAGGACCAATTTGATTAAAAGACCATAATCATTTTGGTTAATTACATGATACATTTACTAATTAATCTGGTTATTTTCTGCAGTTAATTTTCTGATAAAAATGAGCATAGAACAACCACCACCATCCAATAGCCTTGTAAGCATACTTGATCGCAATAGGTTGATAGGACCTAATCTGTCTGATTGGCTAAGAAATTTGAAACTTGTCCTGAACCTTGAACATATAGGATATGTTCTAGATTCAAATGTTCCTGGTCCCTTACCTCTAGAGGCCACACAAGAGGAACATGAAACTTTGGATAAGTGGAAGGAGCATGATATGAGAGCTAAGTGTTACATGCTTGCTTCCATGAGTAATGAGTTACAAAAGCAGTATGAGAACATGTTGAGTGCGAGTGAGATCCTCCTTCACCTACAAGAGTTGTATGGTGAGCACAGCAGGAATGCTAGGTATGAGATATCTAGACAGCTATTCCGTATGAGGATGTCTGAGGGACAGAATGTTGGGGATCATGTCCACAAGATGATTCGGCTGATTGAGCAGTTGGAACATCTTGACTTTAACATGGATTTCCAACTACAGACGGATTTGATCCTTCAGTCACTTCCTGAGTCTTTTGGGAATTTTGTGACAAATTTTCATATGACTAAACAGGAATGCACCTTAGCTGGTTTACTCAACATGCTGATTATTGCCCAAAAGAATATGCCGGGCAATAAAGGAAAAGAGGTAGCTTTGATTGCATCTTCTTCTGCTGGAAAGTCCAACCAGAAGAAGGGCAATAAGAAAAAGAAACCTTAGATTCCTATTCCTTCCAAGAAAATAGCTAAATAGAAAAGGAAGACTAAAGCTGATGGAGGCAAAGGAAAGTGTTTCCACTGCTAAAAGGATGGGCACTGGAAAAGGAACTGCCCAGAGTATCTTGCTTCTCTGAAGGACAAGAAGGATACACCTTCGGAAGGTATGTCCATATCTTGTTATTTAGATTCTGATGATACTCATAGTTCATCTACAGCTTGGGTTTTAGATACTGGTGCCAGTTCGCACATTTCTAATGATATGCAGGAACTAGCAAATAGTAGCAGCTTGCATTCTCAAGATATTGGAGTCCGGATTGGCAATGGCTCAACTGTTGAAGCTTTAGCCATAGGATCTAAATCTTTTTACATGTTTGGACATGTTTTGTGTTTAGATAATATTTTATATGTACCTGATGCTTTTAAGAACATCATTTCTATATCTAGTTTGACTAGAAATGGCTATGAATTTCAATTCACAGATGATGTTTGCAATATTTATTTTGGAAATAAATATGTTGGTTCAGGTTATATGAATGATGGTCTTTATTATTTGGATAATAATGACAAACACAAATTGAATGCAAGTGATCTAAAAGAATGCAATGCCATGGTGAAAACCAACTTAAGTTCAAAATATATTTGGCACTTAAGGTTATGTCATGTTGCAGAAGATAGGATTGCAAAAATGGAGAAAATGGGGATTCTATCCTCATTGGGCTCTGAGCTTACTCCAACTTGTGAATCTTGCCTTCAGGGCAAAATGACTAGATCACTCTTTGTTGGACAAGGGCTAAGAGCTGAAAATATTTTGGAGCTAATACATAGTGATGTATGTGGTCCATTTAAAGAAATGGCTAGAGGGGGCTTTCATTCTTTTATTACCTTTACTGATGATAAATCAAGATTTGGGTATTTGTATTTGATGAAATACAAACATGAATCCTTTGAAAAGTTTAAAGAATTTAAATCTGAAGTAGAAAATCAAACAGGAAAGAGTATTAAAGCTCTTCGATCAGATCGTGGAGGTGAATATTTGAGTACTGAATTTGATGAATACTTGAGAGAGCATAGCATTGTTTCTCAGCTGACTCCTCTAGGAACGCCACAGCTGAATGGTGTATCTGAAAGGAGAAATCGTACCCTATTGGATATGGTACGTAGTATGATGAGCTATACTGTTATGCCAATCTTCTTTTGGGGATTTGCATTAGAATCAGCTTTGTATATTCTGAATAGGATTCCATCAAAATCAGTTTCTTCCACACCTTATGAGATATGGCATGGAAGAAAACCAAGTCTTAAGCATGTTAAGATTTGGGGTTGTCCAGCTTATATCAAAAACCTGAACACTGATAAATTAGAGACCAGATCAGAAAAAGGTCGATTTGTTGGATATCCAAAAGATAGTTTTGGATATTATTTTTATTTGCCTACTTCACAAAAGGTTGTGATAAGTAGAGATGCCACATTTCTTGAACAACAGTTTGTTCAAGAAGGAGGCAAAGGAAGGCAAATAGAGTTAGAATTGGAGAATTCTGACCAACCAACATATCAGATGGATATAAATCCATCTAGTCAACCTATACCCGTTGATGAAACATCTACAGCTGTTCCTCGTAGAACAACCAGGGTATCTCACCCACCAGTGAGACATGGTTTTCTTCATGAAGAAGAATAAGAGTTGTCTACTCATGAAGAAGTAGATCATGGAGATGATCCAATTACCTATGAAAAAGCTGTATCAGATATAGACTCTTCAAAATGGATTGATGCTATGAAATTCGAGATTGATTCCATGTATAAGAATCAAGTTTGGGATCTTGTTGACCCACCTAAAGGTATTGTACCTATAGGGAATAAATGGGTTTTCAAGAAGAAAATTGGTTCTGATAGAAAGGTAGAGACCTATAAGGCAAGGCTAGTAGCGAAAGGGTTTCGCCAAAGGCAAGGAGTCGATTATGAAGAGACTTTCTCTCCTGTTGCCATACTTAAATCAATTAAGATTTTATTAGCAATAGCTGCATACTATGATTATGAAATATGGCTGATGGATGTCAAAACAGCTTTTCTCAATGGATACATTGAAGAAAACATTTTCATGGAGCAACCTAAGGGTTTTGAATCCCAAGATGGTTCCAAGGTATGCAAGCTAAAGCGATCCATTTATGGGTTGAAACAAGCTTCGAAGAGTTGGAACATCCGTTTTGATGAAGCTATTAAATCCTTTGGTTTTATAAAAAATGAGGATAAGCCATGTGTATATAAGAAGGTTAGTGACGGTGCTATCACTTTCCTTTTCTTATATGTGGATGACATACTGTTGATGGGTAATGACACAGGTATGTTGACAACTATAAAGGTATGGTTGTCAAATACATTCTCCATGAAAGACTTAGGGGAGGCAACCTATATTCTTGGGATTCGCATATATAGAGATAGAGCGAAAAGAATAATTGGTTTATCCCAAAGTCTATACTTGGAAAAGGTGTTAAAGAGGTTTAACATGCTTGATTCCAAGAAAGGATTGTTACCAGTGAGACATGGTATCTACCTTTCTAAAGAGATGTCTCCAAAGACACCTGAAGAAAGAGATAAGATGGCCAGGATTCCATATGCTTCGGCTATTGGAAGTTTAATATATGCAATGTTGTGTACTAGGCTGGATATTGCATATGCTGTTAGTTTGACTAGCAGGTATCAATCCAATCCAGGTTTGGAACACTGGATAGCTGTCAAGAATATCCTTAAGTACTTGAGAAGAACTAAGGATTTATTCTTGATTTATGGAGGTGGAGACTTGTAATTGGATGGTTATACTGATTCTGATTTCCAATAAGATATCGATGATAGAAAGTCTACCTTTGGATATGTGTTCATTTGTAATGGAGGTGCAGTCAGTTGGAAGAGTTCCAAACAGAGCACGACTGCAGATTCCACTCTGAGGTCGAGTATATTCTTTGCATCGAGATCTTTGCAAAGGAAAGCTATTTGGATAAAGAAGTTCATGACAGAACTTACAGAGTTCCTTCCATTGAGTCAGCGGTTCCACTCTGTTGTGACAACAATGGAGCGATCATCTGAGCTAAGGAACCAAGGTCTCACCAGAAATCCAAACACATAGAAAGGCGCTACCACATTATCAGAGAAATAGTTGGGCGATGCGATGTAGCCATGCAGAAAATAGCATCAGCTGAAAATCCAGCTGATCCATTCACTAAGCCTATGTCACAGACTCAGTTAAACCGACATCTTGAGAAGATAGGTCTAAGATATTGTAATGAATGGCTCTAGTGCTAGTGGGAGATTGTTAGTAGTATGCCCTAGAGCATATCATTTAGTATGTATATTGTACATATTTTTATTAATAAAAGGCATTTCTACTTTTTCGTTTACATAATATATTTATGTGTAATAGAAAAGGTCCATTGATATTTTGTTAGAAATATTATTCTTAAGTTGTTAAGAATATGAGTGACAATATTTCTAGCACAAAGTATCATAAATAGGTTCATAATCGATGATACTTCATAATAAGGACATGACTTATCCAGAAAGATTGTATTCATGTTTGTTCCCAAGTTATTTATATGAGATATAAATAAGATGGAATGATGAGTCTCATGCCATATAACAAACATGATAGGCACTTATAAATGATAAGTAGGCCGAACCAGTGACACTTATGACAAGCATATGGAGTTTACTCTTGTCAATGTTTTGTCATAAATCATATCAGTGCATATAATCTTTAGACCTGAGATAGCACAATTATCTTGTATATAGGTAGTTTGAGTTTGATACTGCTTTCATACTTGTACTGTGTATGGGTATATGGGCATCTGTTGGCTCCTACTAGTTATATATGGAGGTAGGTGTTGATCAAGATGGAATCTGTTCCTCTAAGTAAATAGAGATAAAATCCTATGTTCATTTAATTATTCTTGATGTTTCAAGTTCTGGCAGACAGATAGATTTATTCAGAAAAGAGTTTCTGATGAGAAAATCCTTTTAATCAAGAACTGGAATTAAAAGAGAACATAATATTCATAGCAAATGGAGTTTGGCATAAACCATGACTCCAGCTTGAGTTGGGATTTTGCAACAGAGAGATTCTAGTGCATGGTAACATATGATTATAGGTTCATTTAAGGTAAACCTTATTACTAATTGGGTGTCTATGGCATACTATGTTAGGTGTTAACCATGGTCTATGAGGTTCATAAAATGATTTAGAGAAATCATTTATGGTAAGAAAGAGTTCTGATGATATTAAGAGTTGATATCATGTCTCATTGCCAATTAGTGATGAGCCTAGTAAGTCACACACATACACAAGTTATCACCTATTTAAATATGATTTAATTAATTAATTAAAGAGTTTAATTGATTAATTAAATTAGTTTGGTTTGCAATTAAATTGCAAAGTCCCTAGCATGACTTGAAACCAAATCTAGATTATTGGACGTATAGTATAAGTTAAATTTATATTTAAAGTGTTTAAATATGAATTTAATTAATGAGAAATTAATTAATAGAGATTAATTAATTAATTTATATTTGATATAAATTAGAAGAAGAAGAAAATAATTATTTTGGGTTAAGAACTCAAAATTAAGACGCAGGGGCATTTTGTGTAACAGCCCGATCCTTCTCTAGTTAGTATTGTCCGCTTTGGCCCATGGGCCTCACGGATTTGTCCCTTGGGAGGTTTCATTCCCAAAAGCGCGCTGACCAGGTGAGGAAGGCTCCCACATATATGGCCCAAATCTTTTCTTCCCGTTTCCGATGTGGGACACGAAGTTTCCACCCCAGTGCGTAGCTGGCCCAAATCTTTTCTTCCCGTTTCCGATGTGGGACACGAAGTTTCCACCCCAGTGCGTAGCTGGTTGAACAAGCACGTCCCAACCCCATCCCTGGGTCGTGACATTTTGGTCATTTCACAGTATGACACGTGGCACCATGAGATGGTGACACATGGGATTACACATAAGCTTGCTAAATGTTTTTTAATCATGTAAGATGATTAAAATCAAGATTAAATATAGGTTTGACACTTGGCACAATGTGATTGGGTCACTTAAACCTAGAGCTAATCAAAGGGTGACATGTGGCAAGGGTTTAATGTGTTAACTTAGCTATATAAGTGTTGTTATGAAAAAGAAAAACAACCAGCAGCCACTCCTCTCCTTTGTCACGCCATTTTGAGGCTCTCCATCTATTCTTCTTCATCTCTCATCAATTCAAAGAGATTAGCCATCAATCTCTTGAATTAAGAACACTAGAAATTGTTTCTAGTGTCCTGTTTACATATCTAATCTCTTAAAAGGCAGAACTTGAATTTCTAATTAATAGAAAAAGCTTTAGAAGCTGTTCAAGGGCTGCCATAGGTGTTCTTGGTGTGGACAAGCTAGAGGGACAATATTTGGTGTCCTGAAGACAAATCTCAAAGGCGCAGACACGCTGCAGTGCATCAAGAGGTTAGTGTAATCGTTCTTGATTTAATCTAGGGTTCCAAAATTAATCTGATTAATTTTAAAATCTTAAATGGAAAATACAGATCCAAAAACATATTAAAAGAGTTTTAATATGTTGTTTATCATTGAAATCAAATAGATAAAAATAAATCTTGCATGATGCATGTGACCCTAGGTGAAAATTTTTGAATTCAATGGCATAAACTTGTGTTTTTCACGCTTCCGTTCCTTCACTTTGCTCATCTTTTTATTTATTTTTTTCCTTTTCTTTTCTTTTTAATTTCTCTTGGATCATCCCTCATGGCCTTTATTTGTTGTGAACGATGGGACAGGGATTCCTTTTAAAACGCTAGCACCAGAGTTACAGCTCGCTTATATATATATGTGTGTGTGTGTATTTTAATATGCTATCAGCTGTTCGACTTATCCTCAGTCTACATGGACGACGAGGTCTTTAAGTTTAAAGGAACACTTAAGTCACTTTTAAATATTGACCTTCATATTTTATTTTATTAATTGAATTTCAAATTTTATTAATTTATTTTAATTTTGAAACTATTTAATTTTTCATATCTAAATTTAATTTTTTTATTATTTTATTTTTTCGTTATTGTCATTTTAATTGTTTTTGAGTTATTTAATTGTTTAGTTACTAAATTTATGCTAATTATTATTATCTTTAGTACATTAATTTTAAGATGAATTTATTTTATGCCAAAGTGAATTTTACGTTATACATCAATATTATATTAATGAAATATCATATATTATCTTATTACAAGAAAATAACAACAAATTGTTGATCTTTTTTAATAATATTTGTCGCATCATTTTTTTTTATTATAAACACTACTTTAAAACTGTAAGATTTTGATTGTCATTTTTATTCTTTTGTTATAATATTATAATTCTTATCTAAAAATATTAAAAAATAATAACTATAAACTTTTTCATAGTATTTATTTAGAGTTTTTAGTCTATTAAATGTGTAAATTTAGTTTATAAGTGATAAATAATTAAATTTACTTTCTCTTAAATTCCTATGTAATTTACAATATATTTAACTATTTCTAATAATTAATTTTTTTTAAAAAAAATTGTTTATAACGATATTTTTATATACTAAACCTATTATACCATAAGAATGGTATCAAGCCTTTTTAGATGGATTAATTAATTTACCGTTTTTACTAAGTATTACTATTATATTTTTTTATAATTAGACTCTACAATTTAATATTTTTTATTATAAAATTATATTTTATTCAATGTATTATTATAAGTAAACAATAAATTTTATATTATTAATATTAGTTGCTCTTAAAACAAAAATTATATATGCACATAATTAATATGTAATATATAGTGAATGATTAAAATTTTATTTCAATTGAATTTATTAATACTTCATTTAGTAGGCTATAATAAAATGAAATTTATTTTTTGTTTAAATTTAATTTTTGGAATTTATTTTATTAAAAAAATCTAATTGGACTTAATTGGGTTCTCTAAGGCCAATAAGGCTCAGTACGAAATTTTGATTATATAAATAAAAACCCATAATTCTTCTTTTAAAGAAAAATAAAAATTCAATAGAAAGTTTCCTATTCAAAGTCTCTTTAAATCTTCTTATTTAGTGATTATATAAACTTTCTATATAGATTTTTAACTTAAACCCTAGAAATATCTCACAAAAAAGAAAAAAACAAAGGAGAGGGAAAGAGGGGAGGAGAGAACAATACAAGACAAGAAAAACTTTCACTCCATCTCTCTAATTCGATAAGTTTTTCTCATCTCACTTTTTCTTTTTTCGTCTTGTTTTCTTCTTTTTCTTTAACAAACCTTTAAGATTTCTTTAAAGTATGTGTTCTAAATTATTAATATTTAAGAAATATGCCATACATTTGCTCTTTCATGTTTATGTGCCTTTAGATATTCTCATATATTCATAATATTCATATATATTAGATAAACTGAAGGATGATAACAACTTTGCACATATTCTTGTTATTGTCACTTTGTTTTTTATTAATTTTGTATGTTTATGATTTTGTAAAAAAATATATAAAAATTATATTTGAAATCTTCATAAAATTCTAATAATTTTAGCTTTAAAAATTGTGAAAAAAGCAGTTAACTTGAGTAAGTTATGGCTGTCCAAAATTAGAGTGTTTTCACATCATGATTTGCAGTGCGGTTGATTTTCCAGGTTCATATCTTCCTCAATTCCTTCTCTTTTTTGCAATTCTTGAGTCTAAAATTAAATTCAAGATATTTCCTAACTTTTCTCATTGGTTTCATGAAAAAATAATTTGTATTTGAGAGATATTATAGTTTTAAAAAAGTAGTGTAAATCTATCACTATCAAAAATTCCAATTTTTGTAAATTATTTAGTAATGATTTTGATCTGGTTATTAATTTTATAATTTAATATGATATTTGATCTTGCTCTTATAATTTTTCTGTAATTTTTGCACTTGTTTAGATATTTTTAGAAATTCAAATACAAAGACATAATAAATCTGCCAAATCTGAAAATTTCCTTTTGTTTATATTTTTTTGGTGTTCAAGTTTGAAATTTTATATTGATTTAATTTTAATAATTTATATAATGTGATATAATATTATGAAGTGTTAGAATTAGGTTAGATAATGGACCCATGGCCATTGTATAGTTTTGGCCTATTAAAAGCCTATATTGTAAGTGATTAAATTTGTAATTGTAATATTTATTTTATTTTAAAAAAATAAATTGATAAGTAGCCCTGAGGTAAGTACCAGTTGCGTAGAGCTTAGTGGAGCTTAATGGGAATAACACATGAATTAACTTGCTATACTAGAAGAGAAAACCCTTCTTTAAGGGTAACTTGCCTCAATGGCAATTGCAATAATTAAATGGTAAGTACCATTTAAACTTTCTTAAAATAACAATTTTATAAATAGTATATAGTAATAATAGGATTTACTTGATAAATAATAAAATTAATGTCATATTTATCTTCAACCCACTTGCGTATGAAATTTAATTAAACAAATATTAGGTAAATTAAAATTAAATCTTTTTTGTATGAAAAACAAACTTTGCCAAGTAAATTAAATGTAATTAAATACTTGGTAAATTGTCAAATAAATAGCATATTAGAAACAAATATTTTTAGGATGTAATTGCTTGAGCCTTGATGTGTTTATTAGGATAAATTACATATGTATATAATTTATTTAGTTTAATTATCTTAAAGGTAACTTGGTAAACAAATAAAAAAGGTTAATTAGAAACTTAGGGTTACTTGTAAATTGAATTATTTGCAAATTAAATTGACAATAATATATTAATTTTAGTCATTCGATAAATTTTACTTAATTTAATTTAGTAACCTTATAGATATAGAGTACTTGTGTATGAAAATTATTTGTAAATAACAACCCCTATTTGAATTACTTGCGTATATAGATTTAGAACTTGTATTTTTAGATAAGAAGTTTGATAAAGGAATAATAAACAAGACTTTTAGAAATATTAGTAAAGGATTGACACTTGAATTAACGAGGTTAAACTAGGTGTAAGGGGTGCCTAATACTTTCTCCTTATGTACCCAATATCCCAAACCTAGATGTTAGGCTATAGTAATGACGGTTGTGGAACCTCTACAAGGAGTAAGTTGCCATCCATGACCCTATCAAAAAATTGAGTGCATCAATCAAGTCCCTTCGACTATCCTTTCAAAAATTGATGCCTCAATCAGATGTCCTTCGAAAGAAACATTGAATATATTCTGGTTATTACCCGAGTGGCAACTCTTGTCTATCTATGTTTTTGTGGAATAAATCCTTAGTACTGTGGTAGTGTTATGAAAAGACAATACTTACCGATGGACTCGATTCTATTAAGATTATATAAATTGCATGTCTAGGAAATGTTCTCTAAGGAGATGATACTTAAGTGAGAACAATGTAACTCCACTATCTTTCTTAGGCATTACTTAGTGCACTTTATACGATCCTAGTAGATGATCTTTCACCTCATGCCACAAATTCTTAAGGGTGAAGAAAGTTGATGCAACTTGGGCAAAAATGTGGCAACATGTGGGCATAATAATGATGAAAATCCAACTAGTAATTTGCTGATTGAGTCAACAAATTTAGGCTCATTTCACCATCTTTGTTATGCTGTATATAGGATCAGTGTTAAAGCATTTGTAATACAGAAGTGCAACAGAATTTTGAGAGAAAATTATGAGGAAAATTATAATTTAGCTCCAGCGAGTTAACAAGTTAAAAAGCTCTTACGATTTGAGTGGGTGAGAAGTGTTTGTGCCATTTTTCAATCAATAAAATTATTTAAGTATTTGTGTGTGGATTAATTAAATCCATTTCATACAGGCAATTTTATTCTCTTTTAATTGACAACATTTGGTATCAGGGCCAGTCACAACAAGATGGCTTTGAGTTCAAACACAGGAGTATAAAAAGTGCAGCAAATGGAAGCAACAATTTTCAAGTTTGATGGAAAAAAATAATTTTGCAATGTGGAAGCATTTGATGGAATTATTTTTAAAGAGCAATGGCTATAGAGAAATTTTGGAGAAAGGTTTCATTAAAAAAGAAAAACCATCAGATGAAGAAATATAACAACTAGTTAGTGATCGTTTGCTTAATGAAAAAGCCTTATTCATGATCTGTCAGTCCGTTGAGTTGACAGTTCTTGAAAAAATATTTCATACCAAAACAACAAAGGAGGCTTAGAATATTATACTCAAAACATATGAAGGTGCATATCCAATTAAACAAACTAGACTTAAAGGTTTGAAAAGACAGTACAAGCTGATGGAGCAAGGCAAAGATGAAAATATTTGTGATTATTTTTTGCAAGTATAAAGGCTAGTAAATGAGATGAAAGATAATGGTGCCAAAATGAAGGAGAAAAAAGTGGTGGAAAAAGTTTTAAAGACATTGATGAATAAATTCAATTATGTGGCAACTGCTATTGAAGAGTCCAAAGATCTTAAAACTATGACTCTGAGTGATCTATAAGCTTCATTGGAGGTGCGCAAGATGTGGATGAACAAAAGGTCACAAAACTCAATGGAGCAAGCATTAAAGGCCCAGGTGAATTTAAGGAGTGAAAGGGAGACTACTTCAAACAAAACATAGCAAAATCAAAGCGCCTAAACAACAGAGGCAGAGAAGATAGAAATTTCAAAACCACAGCTAAACAAGGAGCAAGAGGCAATGAATCTTCTTAGGATAAATTTAATATTCAATGCTATAAATGCAAGAAGTATGGTCACTTTAATATGAATGCAAGTCGCATATCCAGTGCCATGATTATAAAAAAATATGGCCATTATAGTAGAGAGTGTTGTGCTCAAAGATAAGAAAATAAAGAATATCATG
The DNA here is from genome assembly GCF_030052815.1 of Hevea brasiliensis. Classification (NCBI taxonomy): domain Eukaryota; kingdom Viridiplantae; phylum Streptophyta; class Magnoliopsida; order Malpighiales; family Euphorbiaceae; genus Hevea; species Hevea brasiliensis. The sequence goes on from NC_079509.1 coordinate 41,724,660, forward strand.
CCAAAGTTGCTTAGAATGATGATCCAGAAACCTTATTGCTGGCTAGTCATACAACTAGTAGTAGTAACGATAGCCAGTGGTTGCTAGACTCGAGTTACAGTAATCACCTAAGTGGCAAAAAAGAAGTTTTTTCTGAGCTAGACAAATCCTTTTGCTCTTCGGTAAATCTTGGTGATAACTACAAAATTCCACTCTTAGGGAAAGGGAGGATTGCCATCAAAGTCAAGGATGGGTCCTCGAACTATATTTCTAAATTATACTATGCTTCTAGTATCTATTAAAATCTATTGAGTGTGGGATAATTAGCAGAAAATGGCTGACGGGTGCACTGTAAGTGATATAAAGAAAGATGTGATATTGAAGACAAAGATGTCAACCAGCCGTCTATTTCTGACACATATAAATTATGGTAATTCTTCTTGCTATAATTCCATCATTGTTGATGATAATTGGCTATGGCATATGCACTTTGGACACTTGAATTTTGGAAACATCAAATTCCTTGCAAATAAGGAGTGGGTTTCAAGCTTGCCAACTATTCAAATTCCAGACCAAATTTGTTAGACTTGTGTTGTAGGGAAGAAGCACAGAGATTCATTTCCTATAAGAGAAGCATGGAGAGCCAAAGGACCACTTGAGCTCATGCATTTAGACTTATGCTATGTGGAGGTTCCATCTAATAGAGTTAATAAAAATTTCATTACTTTCATTAATGATTTAAGTAGAAGGCATGGGTTTATTTTTTAAAGTAAAAGTCTGATACATGTGAAGTACTGAAGAATTTTATGGCATATGTTGAAAAGCAAAGTGGTCACTCTATCAAAACTTTAAGAACTAATAGAGGCACTAAATACATTGTTTGTGATGATTACTTGAGAAAGAATGGAATTAAGCATCAATTGATGGCTAGATATACTCCTCAACAAAATGGAGTGGCAGAAAGGAAAAACAGAACTATCATGATATGGTGAGATTATGTTGCACTGTAAAAAGTTGCCTAAAATTTTTTGGGCGAAGGCTATGGCTTGTGCTGTTTACATCCTAAACAGGTGCCCTGTTTAAAGTATTCGTGATAGAACTCCACAAGAAGAATGGAGTGGACAAAAGCCTAATCTCAATCATTTAAGGGTTTTTGGTTGCATTGGTTACTCACATGTATCTGGTGAGTTGAGAAAGAAGTTGGATGATAAAGTAGAAAAATGTATAAGCTGAACAATCTAAGGACTCAAAAGGTGATTATCAGCCATGTCACTTTTGATGAAGATGGAGTATGGGATTGGTTAGAAGAAGATAAGAGATCATTACCAATACCAATGTTCATAAACATTGAAGTGGAAATAATTAATCAAAATAGTGAGTAGTTTTCTCTTCCAATTTTAGAAAAGTCATCTCCTTTTGTAGCTAGATGCTCACAACATGATCATCGTCCACCTACTCATTTATAAGATTATGAAGTTGGTGATAATAAAGATCCTGATGAAGAGGAGGAGGATAATGCTGCCAATTATGTTTTCTTTACAGATTGTGATCTAGTAATGTTTGAGGAAACAACTAAAGATGAACGTTGGATCAAAGCAATGAATGAAGAGATTCATGTCATTGAAAAGAATGATACATGGGATTTAACTACTCTACCAAAAGGAAAAAAGCCAATAGGATTTAAGTGGGTATATGCCCAATGGAGAGGTGGAATGCTTTAAAGCGAGATTGGTGGCAAAAGGATATAAGCAAGAGCCAAATATTAATTACTTTCAAGTATTTGCTTTTGTTGTAAGGTTAGAGACTGTACGTATTATCATTTCTCTTCCTACTCAAAACCATTGGAAAATATATCAAATGGATGTCAGTCAGCATTCCTATATAGTGTACTTGAAGAAGAAATTTACCTGAACAACCATTGGGAAGGGTGAAGAAGATAAAGTTTATCGCTTAAGAAAAGCTTTGTACGGTCTGAAACAAGTACCAAGGGCATGGTGTACTCATATATTAACTCCTATTTTCTTGATTATGGCTTTCATAAGTGCTTGTATGGACATACTTTTCATGTTAAGATCAATAAAGATGGAGATACTGCCATTATCTGTTTGTATGTGGATGACTTGATCTAACTAGCAATAATTCAAAGTTGCATCAGAATTCAAGGAGGCTATGACTGCTCAGTTCGAGATGACAAATATGGGCTTGATGTCGTACTTTCTTGGTATTGAGGTGAAGTAAACAAATGAAGGCATATTCATTTCATAAAGGAAATATGCACAAGATTTTTGAAGAAATTCAAGATAGAAGCATGCAAACCAATTCTAACTCTAGTTAAAGAAAGATTAAAGCTTTAAGAGATGGTAGTAGTGTTTTAGTTAATGTAACAAATTTTAGAAGACTTGTTAGATGCTTGAGGTACCTAACAGCAACTAGACCTGACATTGTTTATTCACCACAGCAATCTCATTGGCAAGCTGTAAAGCAAATTTTGAGATATATTAAAGGTACACTTGATGATGGCATATTTTATTTAAGTTCTAACAGTATAGAGCTTGTTGGTTATATCAATAGTGATTGGGCTAGAGATATTGAGAAACAGAGAAGCACTTCAGGATATGTGTTTCATCTTGGTTCGGGAGCATTTTCGTGGTCTTCAAAGAAAAAACTAGTGGCTCTTTCAATAACAGAAGTAGAGTATATAGCAGTGACAAATTGTGCTACTCAAGCAAGTTGCAGAGAATGCTTAGTGAATTACAATATCAATAAGATCGTCCATCGATAATCTTTTGTGACAAGAAGTTGACCATCACACTAACAAAGAATCCAGTATTTCACGGACGCAATAAGCACATTGACATTAAATACTATTACATTTGAGACTTGATAAAAGACAAAGAGATCATGGTTGAATACTGTACATATAAAAATCAACTTGCAAACATTTTCACTAAGCTACTTAAAGTTGATTTGTTCTTAAAGTTAAAAAGAATGCTCAGAATAACTAAACCAAGTTTAAGGGAGGATGTTAGAGTTTAAACTTAGTTTTAGCTGACTTAAGAATTTTAGAAGTTACAAGCCCATTTAACAATTAAGAATTCTTAAGGTGAAGAAAGTTGCTGCAACTTGGGCCAAAATGGTGGTAACATGTGGGCATAACAATAATGAAAATCCAGCTAATAATTTGCTACTTGAGTTGGCAAATTTGGGCTCATTTCACTGTCTTTGTTATGCTATATATAGGATCAGTGTTAAAGCATTTAAAATATAAAAGTGCAACTAAATTTTAAGAGAAAATTATGAGGAAATTTATAAGTCTAACGAGTTAACAAGTTAAAAACTCTTATGAGTTGAGTGGGTAAGAAGTGTTTATACTATTTTTCAATCAATAAATTAATTAAATCCATTTCATATGGGTAATTTTATTCTATTTTAATTTTCAACAAAATATAGACATATTAATAGTAAATAATTATCTTAACATGAAAATAAAAAATAGAAAAAGAGAAAAAAAAAAGAAAGGAAAGGGAAAATACGAAATCCCACTTTATCCCTGGAAAATTCCTCTCCCTTTCTTAAAAAAAAAAAAATCAGAAAATGGCATCGACCAGTGCAATGGTCGTCGAAGTCTCGAACATAAATGAAATTTTTTACCAGAAAAATCCTAACCTTTCATCATTTCCTTTAGGTATTCTCTGTCTCTTTCTATCTCTAATTGTCTTGTGTTTGGTTGCTGATAAAATGAATCATTTTAACAGAAACTCAGAAAATGAAAGTTTAATCTTGCATTGTCTCCTATTATTATTAGTATTACTTTTTGGATATTAATTGAGGTTGGTCATGAGTTTATTCATTTTATAATACTAGTTTATGTGTGAATATGATAAAATTTAGAAGTACTGACTTTATATAACCCTTATTTCTTAGATTGATTAATTTGCACTAAATTAGAATGGAACGGTTGATTTAAAACCTTTTTTTTTTTTTTACTTGCTAGTTGGGAAATAAAAGTTGTGTTTTTCATTGGATAGAAGAAGGAAAGATGAAAAAACTAGAAACGGAAAAAGAATTTTGGTTTCTCATTGCAGAAGGATTCATTTATGGTTATCGAAATCGATCCCTAGTGGGTGGAAGTAACTCAATTTTAGGTATTTATTGGTTGTGGATGAACAGATTATCAGAGAAGTCAAGTTGTAAGAATGTCATGTTTAGTAGACTAAGAAAATATGGATGCCAACGGGAAAAATTGGAAAAAGAAAACAAATAACTCAAATATGAACATTGAATTGTTGGGGAGTTTCTAGAGCCCCCCTAGTGCATTATTGTTTTTTGCCTCATCATCCTTTTTTATAGAAATTTCTTCAAATATTGAAGGTGGGTTGGCTAATGAGGAACCAAAGGAAGTCCTATTAGTTTGTTGTCTCTTCCTTATTTGGATATAAGCACTGGCTAATGCTGCTTATGGCTAAAACTACTATCAAATTTGGAGATATTCATCATACAATCTTCTAATAAACTCTTATTCTCTATAGATATGTTCTTATTGCGTGCATTCTTGAAATAGTTTCAACAATTGTCTATTGGGTAAAAAGTTAAGGAGTTGTTGCCCTCTGAAATTCTAAATTGATTGATAACTGCTTTGTATAGAGGTTCATGTTTAATTTGTCAAGGGTGTATGTTTAATTCTTTGTATTTAGATTGTCTTAAAGTTTAGCCACTTTGTGCCCCCTCTTTTATATTCTGTATATTTTTCTTAAAAAGGAGTAAGAAAGAAAAGTAGTTCTTGAGTGTACTATTTATCGTATTGTATAGTTTGGACAAATAAAGTTTGGAGTTTTGATTATTCTTAGTGATAAATCATTTTTTATTGCTATTTAATTTGCATGAAAGTAAAATTATTTTTGGAATATAATCCATATTATCAACAGTTAATTATTTATTTATTTTTGGTTGTTCTAGGAATTGAGATGCATACAAAATTAAATATATATATTTTTTGTTGTTCCTTTCTGCCCTATGCTATTAGTTATTTTTTTTTCTGTTTGATTGATAGATGAAGAATGTCATACATACAGATATAATTTATTGGGTGTTGATTTTTCCTATAAATGAACATTTTTATATGATGTTTAGCTGACCACTTGTCCATCCTTCATTTTGGATGTTGTTGAATGGATGGTGAAAGATTTTTCAAATTACTTTCAGGTAACCTGAGCTTGAATGCAAATCTAGTTGGGAAGCACCATATATCTTTGTCTTGCAATTGGAAATCTGAAAATACCAGTAGATCTCTCTGTGTACATGGTTTATTTGGAGGAAAAGATAATAATGAAAAGAGTGATGATGCACCATCAAAGGTCAACCATTCTCCCTCTTCTTGGAGTGAAATTTAAACACAGAATATCTGCAATTGTTAATTAGTTATTTCAGTTAAGAAGGTGAGCATGTAGACATAACTACCTTTTATGAATGTCAAGGGGTAAGAAGTTTGGGTAGTACACTATAAATTTTAGGGATTAAAGGGGATATTTTGTATTTATTTTCTATTTAGGTAATTCTAGGGTGTGATGGCTCAAACATAGTAATATCTCCTCCTGCCACACCCCATTGTGTCCCTAATATTCTTTAGAGGGGAGTGACTAATTAGCCAGTGTTGGGCCCAACTACTCACCAGTTATTCAGTCCCTATTCCTTACTCTTTGTAGGTTTTCCCCCTGCCTACAAGTGATGTGAGGATTGCTTGTCTTCTTGTATTGATTATGCTATATGAATGAAATAAATAGCTTGCTCATTGAATGTTCTTGCTCTATTGTTTGATGTGCTTTTTGTGCTTGTGATGCTTGGTTATATGAGATATTTGTGATGTGTTCCTAATTGGCTTGCCAAAGTCCCATGCCAATATAATACTCATTTTGATCCATAGATTATTGTAAGATTCTTCTGGCTGACTTGTCTTGAAAAAGTTTAAAACCATTTTTTTAGATTTGTTGAAAGATCTTTTAAATGCAAGTTGAATTGTATCACCTATCACAATTTTGCAATTCTAGGATGTAAATATGAAAGCTTTGTGATTTGTATTGAAATGAAGAGACTACAAAAGATTGCAACTTTCCTTCTTGTAGAAAGTTATAACACTGAGAAATTTGGAAATATGCTACTTTCATTAGTTGCAAATAAGAAAGCATCTAAAGTTATTTGTTTTACCTAGAACTTTTCATACTTTTTTGACCTGATAATACGAGTCGAGTATTTTGTTACTTCTATACCCTTGATCTCGCATATTCAATTTACTACTACACAAAACTAATTCATCATCTAAAGTTATTTATTTTACCTAGAACTTTTCATACTTTTCTGACCTGATTATCTCCTTAAGTGTTGTGTACTTATTTACACGAAAAAGATAGGTTGTGATCTCTATCACATCATTGGAGACTAACATTATTTCCCTCTAATTGATTTTAGGCCCGAATTCTTGGAAACATGCAGAATTTATATGAGACAGTGAAGAAGGCACAAAATGTTATCCAAGTTGAGGCAGTTAGCTTGTAGAAGGAACTTACTGTGTATGGCTCCTATGTTATGCCCATTATGAGTTTTAGTTTACTGCTGGTGTGAATTTCTTAGTGTTGTCCATCTTGTTTTATGCCTTGTAGAGCAGAGTTTAATGGTTACTGTGAAGGTGAGCTAATTAAGGTATGCTATTTTCTATGTTTTCCTGCGGGAGAGGTGGAGAGCATATGTGATAATATCCATATATGGAGATGTATATTGATGGGTTTGTTTTACTAGTTTGCATGTGTGTGTGTGTGTGTGTGTGTGTGTGTGTGTGTGTGTGTGTGTGTGACTCATGATTTCAAAAAACAATCGTTACCTTATGTAACAGTCGTTATTTACAGGAATTTTGAACTACCATGACTGGTACTCCCGTTAAATAATAGATTTTAAAAAATGCAATTGCCACAGTTGTTACGGAATGGTGCCGGTGGTGACGTATTGGCATTACTTTGCCAATTCTGCGTTTTTAGCTTTATTTCACATCCACTTTCACCTCCATTCACTTGAAAGTTAAACCTGATCTGTAGAGTGTTATTTGGCTTATTCAATTATCATTTTAAAGCATATATTCTCTCGCCTAGCCATTTGCTGTCAAAGTCTCAAAGTCTCAATTTTCTCTCAAACTTAACATTCTCTCTTTCTCTCTCTCTCTCTCTCTCTCTCTCTCTCTCCCTCTCTCTCTCTCTTTCTCTTTTTAATCCACAATGAAGTTATCTATTGAATTGAAGGCCTCTTTTTAATCCACAATGAAGTTATCTATTAAATTGAAGGCCTTCAATCCTCTACAAAGTTTTAAGTTCAAGTGGGGGTGTAAACTAGTCGAGTCAAGTTGAGCTTTGGCTTGTTTAGACTCAGCTCGTTTGTATTGGTTCAGGCTCGAGCTTAATTTGAGTTTTAACATTAATGTTTGAGCTCAACTCGTTTGAAATATATTAAATTCAAGCTCAGCTTGTTTAAAATGAACTCGAACGCAAGGCCAATAAGCTATAATTGAGCTCGAGTTTGACAAGCTCGATCTTGAATTTGATAAGTTCGAGTTCGAGTTCAAGTTCAATAATCTGGAACTCGACTTTTATTTTACTTGTTTTAACTCACAATTATTTTTATAATATATTTTTACATGATTCCATAGCCATTAATAATAGAAATTAAAAACAAAAAAGTTTACAACACATTATAACTAATTTTAAAATGACACAAATTACAACAACTATAATTCAAATAAAATTAATTATTCTTTATTCTTTCAATTCAAAACAACATAGTTTTGAATCAAAACTATGTAGTTTTAGATTTACACTATAAATTTTATGTAATTATAATTAAATTTATTATTTTATTTTTCTAATGTTATTCTAATAAAATATATTACTTTTTATATTATTAATTAATTTATATTGTTAATAGATGAATTTATTAATTTTTTTATATAAATATATTATAATTTGATTTTTTTTACTATTTTTATATTTAATTTATTTAAAAAAGTTTAAAAGGATGAAATATATTAGATTTTTTAATTTATCAAATTATATTTGGTGCTTTATGTTGTTACTAATACTTTATTTAACATATGAACAATTTAATTTGTATGGAATAAGTAGACAATATTAAGTAGGATAGTAATCATGAAAGTACATATCTAATTTTAAAAATACATATAGAAGGACATAACTTAGTTCTAAACTTGAACTTTAACATTTTAAAGATTTACAGTTGAGAGAGAGAGAGAGAGAGAGAGAGAGAGAGAGAGAGAGAGAGAGATTATAGAGACATGAGAGGGATAGTATATGCAAAGAGAGAGAGAAAACAATAACAACGGCCGGATAAATTAGTATTAAACTTGAAACTTAATATTTTAAAGGTTCCAAATATATATATATATATATATATAGAGAGAGAGAGAGAGAGAGAGAGAGAGAGAGAGAGAGAGAGAGAGAGAGATGGGTTTAGATGTTTTAAATCATACGGCCACAATCAAAATTAAGTTGTTAAGTTTTGATTTATTTAGTGTTTTAATATGGATAAAATAGTTCAAAATAATTTTTATATATTTATTATATAATATTCTAAATTTATTTCTCTTATAAAAAATTTTATTTTTTCATAAAAATTACATTTAAATTAATAATAATTAATACACTTTTATTTTGATTATATCATAATTTTATATACTATAATATTTAATAATATATTATTTTATTAAATTGAGGACATATATTTAATATTCTAATTTTATTTTTCATTAAAAATTAACTTTTCTTTTGGGTAAATATATAAATTATTAGAAAATAATATCACAAAATTTAATGGTATATTTGTGTAAAGGTATACATAAATCATTTTTAGCTAATGTATACTTGCATATGCTGTAATTTTTTTAAAAATAAAATAAATTTGTATTGCAATTTATTACTTATATAGTTACTAGTTATGTTATAAAATTTAAGAAAAATAAATAATCAATAAATTAAATTTTGAAATTTTTGTTATGTGTAAATTAATACATAAATCATTTTTAGATAATGCATAATTGCATGCATTCATTTTTAGATAATGCATAGTTGCATGCATTAATAAAAAAATATGTTGTAATTTATTAGAAAAACAAAAAAAAAATTGTTTTATAAATTATGACTTAGATAGTTAGGTTATACAATTCAAGAAAAATAAATAATCAAAAAATTGACTTTGGTAATTAATTTCATAATTCAAATAGTAAGTTGAATTTAATGGATATATTTATGTGTAAATTAATACATAAATCATTTTTACTTATTGTATCCATTAATAAAAAAATATGCTTTACAATTTGTTACTTAGGTAGTTAGGTTATAAAATTTTAGAAAAATAAATAATCAATAAATAACTATTGAAATTAATTTTTTTTTAAAACAGTAAGTTTAAAATCTAATTTTAAAATAAATATTTGGTTGTTTAATGCTTACATTAACTATTATATATATAGCTTTATAAAAGGGATTTATATTATTTTTGCAACAATTCCTATTTCTTAGACTTTGAAAATGTTGAGAGGAGGTTCTTTTGGTAAACCAAACGATGATATTGGATGGAATTTTGCAACCTCTACAGGAAAAATGGGAAAATGAATTGCAATTTATGTGGAAGAAAAATAACTTGAGGAATAACTCATTTGAAACAACACTTGGCTAATATGCTAGGTCAAGTTACTGGTTGAGAAAAACTTTCAGTGCAAGTGAAAAAATACATGGCTAGTATGTTGAAGAAATTTGAAGTTACAAAGAAAGATAAAGCAGAGAGAGCAAGAGAGCTAGAAGAAGACATAATGAAAATAAACCAAGTGGACTCTGATGATGATGATGATAAAGATATAGAGATAGAAATGGAAAAATGAGAAAGCGTGTGCCAATTTGATGAAGATGTTTTTAAAAGGAGAGTTGATGCTTGCTATGAAGGTGGTGGTAGTAGCCATAATGCTCCTCGCCAATTTGGTCGCTCGACTACTATTTGGGAGAGAGGCGGAGAAGCCACAAGATGTGGTTGAAATTGAGTTGGAGAAGGGTAGAGCTCAACTAAAGTAGCTAAAAATAAAAACCAAATGGTTAAAGGCACAAAAAAAGAAGTTACTTAAAGCATTTGGTAATTTCATAATCTATAACAGATTGCACTTCAGTGTTGTCTAGTCACCATGGACTAGGCCACTGCTGAGAATAGTTGCTAAAGTTGGACCTAATGTTTCACCACCTTGTGCTTATGAGATTTCAAAAATATATTTGAAAAATGAATACAAAAAAATAAAAAAGTATATTGTCTCAATTGAGGTTATTTGAAATGAGATGAGAGTTAGCATTATTTGTACGGATAGAGTGGCCAATTCAAATGAGTATTATAAATTTTTTTGTGTATTCAACTTTATTAAGATAGGTAAACCAAACGGACTCCCCTTCCGATAATTGTATATGATATTACGACTCAAACAGAACCACCCACTTGTGGAACAGTGTTCCACAATTTAGTTAATGCATCAAATGTTGAATGCAAAGATGGAGAATATTATTTCAAGCTTATGAAAAATGTGGTTGAGAAATTAGACCCAAATAGGTTAAAAAAATAGTAACTGATAATGCGACTGTAATAAAATCTAGTGGAAAGAAATTGATGGAGAAGTTTCATATTTTGTATTGGACAACTTGCAGTGCACACTACATTAAATTCATTTTGGAATATTTTGGGAAGAAAAGAAGTTAAGAACATGATTGATCAAACAAAGTTTATCACCCAATTTATTTACAATCATAATTGGCTAGTCAATTATATGAAGAAATTCACTGGAGGTCGTGATATAATATTTGCCCTGGTATCACTTGATTTGTTATTAATTTTATTGCATTAGAGAATCTTGTTTGATGTAGGTTGGATTGAGAAGCTAAGAATGTCATGACCCGATTCCACGGGCTAAACCGGCACTAGGACCTAGGCTGGCCTAAACCCTTCAAGGCCCATAGTAAGCCTCCGTATACCCAAACCCATAACCAGGATCAAAATTAAGGCTCAACATAAAATATTATAAATTTATTTGAACCAACTCAACTCGATAACTATGAAAAATCCTCTACTAGAGGAGTCTAGCTCAATTCTGAAACACTATATGTACAAACTATTTAATATTATTGATTAATATAATATTTCATAAATTAATATCACAACAGAGTTCTAATAATTAGAGAAATAGATAAATAAATAAATAAATAAATTGACACAATAAAAGCTATTAAACTAAGAAGCACCACAACTTACGGAGGAAAATACAGGTTAGACTCGAAAATAAACTCGCTCCTCTTGCAACCTGGGAAAAATATTTGAATAGGAATGAGCATTCAACTCAGAGAGTAAGATCTTGATTTTAAATATTATTTTTATAACTATCTAAATCTAATATATTTCTATGTATGAAATGCAATACGTTCACATAGTTCAAACAATTTAACCAATATTCACACAAAAGATAATTTGAAGCACACATGCACCAATGTATCATATTAGTACACATATGGGAGCTGATCCCCTATACAGCTCTCTCAATTCAATACGTGCTAGCGAGGTTAACTCAAGTCAGATTTTTGCTTAATAATGAAGGAGCAGAAGCATGAAAAACACAGGTTTAGATCATTGAAATTTAAATTTTTTCTTCTAGGGTCACATGCATCATGCAAGATTTATTTTTATCTATTTGATTTCAATGATAAATAGCATATTAAAACTCTTTTAATATATTTTTGGATCTACATTTGCCATTTAAGATATTAGAATTAACAGATTAATCCATTAGAACCCTAGATTAGATCAAAAATAAGTGCACTAATCTTTTGATGCACTGCAGTGTGTTTGACACCTTTAGGATGCGTCTTTAGGATGCCAGATATTGTCCCTCTAGCTTGTCCACACCAAGATCACCTATGGAAGCCCTTGAACAGCTTCTAAAGCTTTTTCTATGAATTAGAAAATCAAGTTTTGCCTTTTAAGAGATTACAGATCTAAACAAGACACTAGAAATAATTTTTAGTATTTTTAATTCAAGAGATTATTTGCTAATCTCTTTGAATTGATGAGAGATGAAGAAGAAGAGGGGAGAGGACAGCCAAGGGTGGTGGCACAAAGAGAGAATGGCAGCTTGTATATTTTGTTCTTTCATCCTTGCACTTATATAGCTAGGTCACCACTTAAAACCCTTGCCACATGTCACCTTCTGATTGGCTCTAGGTTTTAATTGACCCAATCACATTGTGCCAAGTGTCAAACCTATATTTAATCTTGACTTTGATCATCTTACATGATTAAAAAACATATGGCAAGCTTATGTGTAGTGCCATGTGTCACCATCTCATGTTGCCACATGTCACCCTGTGAAATGACCAAAATACTCCTGTGCCTTAATTTTGAGTTCTCAACCCAAAATAATTATTTCTCTTCTTCTAATCAATTTATATCAAATATAAACATATTAATTAATCTCTATTAATTAATTTCTCATTAATTAAATTCATATTTAAACATTTTAAATATAAATTTAACTTATACTATACATCAAATAACCTAGATTTGGTTTCAAGCCATGCTAGGGACTTTGCAATCTAATTGCAAACCAAACCTATTTAATTAATCAATTAAACTCTTTAATTAATTAATTAAATCATATTTAATTTGGTGATTACTGGTGTATGTGTGTGACTTTCTAGGCTCATCACTAATTGGCAATGAGACATGATATCAACTCTTAATATCATTAGAACTCTTTCCTACCATAAATGATTTCTCTAAATCATTTTATGCACTTCATAGACCATGGTTAACACCTAGCATAGCATGCCATGGCCACCCAATTAGTAATAAGGTTTACCTTAAATGAACCTATAATCATATGTTACCATACACTAGAATCTCTCTGTTACAAAATCCCAACTCAAGCTAGAGTCATGATTTATGTCAAACCCCATTTGCTATGAATATTATGTTCTCTTTTAATTCCAGTTCTTGATTAAAAAGATTTTCTCATCAGAAACTCTTTTCTGATTAAATCTATCTGTCCTGGACAGGAACTTGAAACATCAAGAACAATTAAATGAACATAGGATTTTATCCCTATTTACTTAGAGGAACAGATTCCATCTTGATCAACACCTACCTCCATATATAACTAGTAGGAGCCAACACATGCCCATATACCCATACACAGTACAAGTATGAAGCAGTATCAAACTCAAACCACCTATATACAAGATAACTGTGCTATCTCAGGTCTAAAGATTATATACACTAATATGATTTATGACAACATATTGACAAGAGTAAACTCCATGTGCTCGTCATAAATGTCACTGGTTTGGCCTACTTATCATGTATAGGTGCCTATCATATTTATTATATGGCATGAGACTCACCATTCCATCTTATTTACATCTCATATAAATAACTTGGGAACAAATATGATTACAATCTTTCTGGATAAGTCATGTCCTTATTGTGAAGTATCTCCGATTGTGAACCTATTTATGATACTTTGTGCTAAAATACTGTCACTCATATTTTTAATAACTTAAGAATAATATTTCTAACAAAATATCAATAGACCTTTTCTATTACACATAAATGTATTATGTAAATGGAAAAGTGAAAATGCCTTTTATTAATAAAATATATACAAGATACATACTAAATGATATGCTCTAGGGCATACTACTAACAAATAATCCAAGTGCGGGGGCCTACGAAATCAACTCAAAGTCGTGCTCACCCCGACTTATCCATCTATAAGGATCGAGTTCCAGCGAGTCAAGCTCTAGCCTCAATTACCCCTCTTAACCATATTCATATCTAGATCATACTCACGCCAACACACACATACACACCTCTAAGTTATCTTAAGGTGACATCTATGAACAAATTCAATATTATATGCAGCAAAGAAGCATGCCTAACATTTAATTAATTATATGTATATATACATATAAGTGAATGCATGAGCATACTTTGAATATAAATTAATAATATTGAAATTATAAAAAAAATCAATATCTAACTTACAGACTGGTCGACCTGATTACTGATGGTACTGCTAGAGGAAAGAAAGACTAGTCAGCACCGATCACTTATACAGATATACTGACCTCTATTAATTTGTTGATAGAACTAACAAATTAATTTAATTAAAAAAGCAAGAATAATTTCTAAGATCTTACTGAAATTTTGGTAGAGGCTCTCCTATAACTGGACTTAATCCCCCTACAAGAAAACCATAATAACAACAACACACAGAGCTTCAGGCGCACAACAATAATTATAATGCCCATCCGAGGCTTACCAGAATTCTAATCTAGGTCCAATCCTCTAAACTCTAGTTCGAGTCTCTAACTCCTCTATATACCAAATAATTATTTTTAGTACTTTAAAAATTATAAAAATATTTTTGTAGGTCCTCTACAACATTTTTTTATTAATTAAAGTCATTTTACTCAATTTTACTAAGTCAGAAATATTTTATAGATTTAACTAGCTAGCTTAATCAAGGTACAAACTACACAACTTGAGTTAGGGACTACTTTTACAAATTCTACTACCTGTAACACATTCGAAATGTCTAAAAATGCTAAGAATGACTGTAACCATGATCCCTTTATGGGATAGCTTGTCGGACACTCAAACCAGGCCAAAAACTTGGTCTTAAGTGTCGATGAGCTATTGCCCATCCGATCATACCTAAATAAAACCCATAATTGTTAATAATTATCATGTAAATATTTTTAATTTATAGAAATTGAAAAGGGTCGAAAATCTTACCAAGTGATCTAGACAGTCTGATGATCGCCTTTTTCAAACGGTGTTCGATTGGAGCAAGGCTAGTCCCATCTCGAAAGTTTGTTGCTCTATGTTCAACGGTGGCCTCGGATTTCCGATCTAACTATCAAATCATTGAGAAAATGGTCGAAAAGCCACTACCACCCATTTTCTCTCTCTTATCTCCCTTGTTGGAAAACTCCATGCAATTCGACGAGCGAGTTCGAAAAAGGAACCTAGAGGGTAGAGGAGTCATTTGCCACCAGTTATAGGTCCAACCACCATCGGGAGTCGGCCTTGGAAAGTGATGCTTTGCATCACTCTCTCTCCTCCAAATGCGTCAGACCTTCACCGGACGGGGTGCTGCAGCCACCGTGGAGCTTACTGGTCATCATTAGAGTTTGGTGGTCTAACATCAGCGTCCCTAGTTCGCCAACAGGAGGGAAACACAGGAGAGAGAAAGTGAGGGAAGGAGTGAGGTCGAGGAGACAGAAAGAAAGAGGGGGGCCCTGCTACAGTTTTGAATTTTTTTTTAACTTTTAATTACCCTTTTAATCCTTGAACTTTTTATGATTTTTCAATCAAGTCCAAAATAACTTTCAATTGGGTCTCAAAATACAAATATACAAATATATATATAATTAAATAATAAAGAAAATACAATAAATAATATAGATAATAATGATAATAATCAAATTAATAATAATTAAATCAAATCTTAGAGCCAAGGTTAACAATAATGAAATAATATATTTGGTTATTTGATTTAATATTAATATTTAAAACTAATCATTTAAATTAAAGTTGAACTATTAAATGACTTATGTTACATATTTTATAAGTCATTTAATAGTTCAACTTTAATTTAAATGATTAGTTTTAAATATTAATATTAAATCAAATAACCAAATATATTATTTCATTATTGTTAACCTTGGCTCTAAGATTTGATTTAATTATTTTTAATTTGATTATTATCATTATTATCTATATTATTTATTGTATTTTCTTTATTATTTAATTATATATATATATATATATGAAAGTATTACAAAATTATAAATTAGTTAGACAATATCAAAATAATATTTAAATACTATAAAAAATATAAAATTTATATTTTAAAATTCAGGTTACTAGAAAGAAAATTGTTATTGGCTTGGCTAGATATGGAAGGAACTTTTGAGAGAAAGCGTGCTTTAATAACTTTTTAGTAATCTATATTTCTGGAATTTTCTGAATTGCCAACTTTGCTCTTTCCATTGCTTCATATATAGAACCCATTGTTGGCTTTTCATTACCATGCACCAATCTTAAAACTTTGAGCAACTTTTGAATTGCCATGATTTGTTGGGCTTTCTTCCCAAAGTTCCTTTCATCTCTATCCAAGCCAAGAACAATTTTCTTAGCTTTATAAGGAGGTCCGCCGGTAGCTTGACCATATTTGCTTGCCACCCATTGCTTAGATTCAAATATGTTTCTCAACTCTGACCTACATCGGACAAGACTTCCAATGCAATAAAATTAGCGGCAAATCTAGTGATGTCAAGGTGAATAATATCACAACCTTTATTGGATTTCTTCATATAATTGATCATCCAATTATGATTGTAAATAAATTGAGTGATAATCTTTGCTTGATCAATCATGTTCTTTTTTTTTTTTTTTACTTTTCCTAAAATCTTCCAAAATGAGTTCAATTCAGTGTACGTTGCAAGCTGTCCAATACAAATTGGGAAATATCTCTATCAATTTCTTTTCAGTATATTTTATTGCAGCCATCTCATTAGTTACTATTTACATAACTTTTTTGGGACTAATTTCTTTAACCACCTCTTTTATAAGCTTGAAGTAATATTCTTCATCTTTGTGTTAAACATTTGATGCACCAACTGATTTGTGGAGCAATGTTCCACTAGTTGAATACACAAGAAAATTTATAATACTCATTCGAGTTGGGCCACTACATCCATACACATAATGGTAACTCCCATCTCGTTCCAAATATTCTCAAATGAGGCAATATACTTTTTCATTTTTTTTTTTGTATTCATTTTTCAAATATATTTCTGAATTCTCATAAGCAAAAGGTGGTGAAACATTAGGTCTAACTTTAGCAACTGTTCTCAGTAGTGACCTAGTCCATGGCTACTCAATAACACTGAAAGGCAATATGTTATGGATTACGAAATTACCAAATGCTTTAAATAACTTCTCCTTTTGTGCATTTAACCATTTGTTTATTTATTTTTGGCTTATCTATGGCTATATGTTATGGATTACGAAATTACCAAATGTTTTAAATAACTTCTCCTTTTGTGTATTTAACCATTTGTTTTTTGTTATTGGCTTCTCACGGCAATATGTTATGGATTACAAAATTACCAAATGCTTTAAATAACTTTGCCTTTTGTGTATTTAACCATTTGTTTTTTATTATTGGCTTCTCTACGCCTCCTGAACAGTAATCAAGCGACCAAATTGATGGGGAGCATTATAACTACTACTACTAATTTCATAGTGAGCATTATCTCTCGTTTTAAAATCATCTTTATCAAATTAGTGCATGGTTTCTTGTCTTGCCATTTCTAACTCTATATCTCCATCATCATCATCCGACTCCACTTGGTTTATTTCCATTGTTTCTTTTTCCAGCTCTCTTTTTCTTTTTGTTTTATCTCTTCTTCTTCTTTCTTTTTTTTTTCTTTTGCAACTTCAATGGTGAAAATTTTTAACAACAAGCAACTTAACCTGGTATATTAGTCAAATGTTGTTTCAAACGAGTTATTTCTCATGTTATTTTTCTTCCACAGAAATTGCAATTCAGTTCCTTTTTTTCTTGCAAGGGTGGTAAAATTTCATACATTGTCATTGCTTGGTTTACTAAAAGAATATCCTCTTGGCATTTTCAAAGTATAGGGAATAGACATTATTGCAAAAATGATGTACTGTCATATAGTGCCAAATCCCTTCTATATAGCTATGTATATAATAACTAAGGTAAGCATTAAACAACTAAGCATTTATTTTAAAATTAAATTTTAAACTTGCTATTTTATTCATGAAAATTAATTTCTAGAGTTAAATATATTGATTATTTTTTTAAAAAAAAATTATAACCTAAGTAACAAATCATAAAATATATTTAATTTTTTTTAAATTACAACATATTTTTTTTAATTAATGGATGCATTAAGTAAAAGTGATTTATGTATTAATTTACATATAAATATATCCACTAAATTCAACTTGCTATTTAGTTTATGAAATTAATTACAAAAGTTAATTTGTTGATTATTTATTCTTCTTGAATTTTATAACCTAACTACCTAAGTAATAAATTACAAAACAAATTTATTTTATTTTTCTAGAAGATTATAGCATATATATTTTTGTTAATATATGCAATTATGAATTACCTAAAAATGATTTATGTATTAATTTACACATAACGAACATTAATTTCAAAAGTTAATTTATTGATTATTTATTTAATTTATTGATTATTTATTTTTCTTAAATTTTGTAACCAAACTAGTAACTACTTAAGTAATAATTACATAAAAAAATACTTATTTTTCTTTAAATTACAACTTATTTTTTCTATTAATATATGCAATTATGCTTTTGTTAAAAATGATTTATATATCCATAAAATTCTTTAATATTATTGTCTAATTATTTATGTATTTATCTAAAAATTATTAAAAAAAAAAGTGCTAAGATTAGAGAAAATAAACAATAACTCACCTTTTGATGCTCTAGAAGTTGAACTTAAAACTTTGTAGAGGGTTGAAGGCCTTCACTTCAATAGATAACTTGATTATAGAGAGAGAGAGAGAGAGAGAGAGAGAGAGAGAGAGAGAGAGAGAATGTTGAGTTTGGGAGAAAATGGTTTAGAGAAAGTTGAGACTTTGGATCTTTGGCAGCACATGGCTAGTAAGAATAAAGAGGAGAGAGGACGAGAGAGAATAGATGCTTTAAAATGATAATTGAATAAGCCAAAGAACCCCTGTGCAGATCAGGTTTAACCTTCACGTGAATGGAGGTGAAAGTGGAAATGAAATAAAGCTGAAAACGCGTACTTGGTTCACCTGATTTTATGGTTGTCCATTTTTTAGAAAAATTTTTGTTTGGGTTACGGGAGATATTGTCATAAATAACTTCATCACTTTAATTGGGTGCATCTTTCCCTGCCACGGAATAGAAAATTTGAATTTTCAGTCGTTTATGTGTCTTACTCTTGGATATGCATGTCAACTATTGTTTGAAATTTACATGAATTGTTCAAAACAGACATAAATATATAATGTAGTTAAGATCCTAAATGCATCTCTTTAAATCAAAGTAAAATTGTGTACAGTTTCCCTCTCAGCGAAAAGCGTGGAATATATTATGTGCTTATCCAATTATTATGTCCAAATTTCCTTTCAGTGGACTATTGAAATGTTTAAACTTGCAGAACATGTGGCCATAGCATCAATGTGCAGCATTTGCTTGCTTCTAGAACAAGAAAACTTAAAATTATACTCCTAGAATTTGTCCACAGCCCAAAAGTGGTTAGGCTTGAGATAAACTTTAAAACATTGTTATTAGACCCAGTGAAAGAATGGGGTTGATAGATCATTGATTCAACTAGTGGGTCATAAAAAAATTAATTAAATATATATTAATATAAATAAATTTAATTAATTAAATTTTAATTTTCTAAGATCAAAATTTCAACATTCATTAAATTTACATATTTCTTAATGATGTTTTTAAATTTTATATAAAAATAGAATTTATAAAATTTTATAAGCAAATTGTTAAATAATAATAAAAAAATTGGATCAAATATATTTATTTCCATAAATTATTTCAACATTTTATTAAGATTTAAAATTTAAAGTTACTAATGTTGTATAATATAAGAAATAGTCAGTTAATTTTATTTATTATAAAATTAAAAGAATTTTAATATATTTTATATATGATACTTTAATTGACATAAAATTATTTTGATAAGGAAATTATGTAAAAGAAAAGATATGTAACTTTTAAGTTAGCTCAATTGTTTGTGATATTGCAAGTGTTCCATGAGGTCATGGGTTCAAATATTTTTCCTTGAAGATGATCGGGTCAACCTGCTGATGAAGGAATGGAAGCATGGATTAAAGGGCATTAGGAGCTTGTATTTCAAAATTTAAGCTAGGGTTACATGCCACATGCTTGATGAGTTATGTGCCTAATCAATTTCTAATGCCCAATTGCATACCAAAACAAAATTTAGCATGCTTTAAACTTTCATTTGCCATAATAGATTGTGAATTAACATTTAATTCAATTAAACCCTAACTAAAAGTGGGGTTTTTGATTACTAACCTCCAAGTGCACAATCAATGAATCCCTCTTACTTCTGATGCCTCTAGGACTCCAATTATAGTCCTTCTAACTTGTCTACCATAAGCACACACCAATGGTAGTAATGGCAGCACCAAAGTTTGGTTCTCAAGCCTTGACAATCACTTGGAGATGGGGTTTTTGCTTTAGTGAAAGGTATATGGATGTTTTGGGTACTAGAAACATTTTCTAGCAATTTTAATTCAAAGAAGAACAATGATTTCTTCTTGAATTAAAATGAAAAATGAAGAAAGAGGGGAGAACCAGGGTTGCCGTGAGGAAATTCAATTCTCTTTCTTACTTTGGCCTTTTATACTAAAGTCAAACTTTACTTACTCTTACCACATGTCACCACAAGATTCCATTGTGCTTTTTGTTTGAATTAATCTTATGTAGCCAAGTGTTAAGCTCCATTTAAATCATAAAAAGTGGTCTTCCATCATAGGAAAACAAGTGGCAAGATCTCATGGTGCCACGTGTCACCATCTCATGGTGCCACGTGTCACCATATGATTTAATCTTACTTTTATATTTTAATTTGAGTTCTCAACTCAAAATAATAATTTATCTTCTTCAAATTAATTTATATCAAATATAAGTTAATTGATTAATTAATATCCATTAATTAATTTCTCACAATTAAATTCATATTTAAATAATTTAAATATAAATTTAATTTATGCTATACATCCAATAACCTAGATTTGGTTTCAAGTCATGCTAGGGACTTTGCAATCTTATTGCAAACCAAACCTAATTAATTAGTTAATTAATTAATTAATTAAACTCTTTAATTAATCAATTAAATCACATTTTACTTGGTGATTAACTTGTGTAGATGTGTGACTTACTAGGTTCGTTACTCATTGGCAATAATAAATGATATTATCCCATAATATCATTAGAACTTTTTCTTGCCTTAAATGATTTCTCTAAGTCATTTCAGGCATATCATAGACCATGGTTGATACCTAGCATAGCATGCCATGGCCACCCAATCAGTAATAAGGAATACCTTAAATGAACCTTTAATCATATGTTACCATGCACTAGAATCTCTCCGTTACAAAATCCCAATTCCAGTTGGAGTCATGGTTAATGTAAAACTTCATTCGCTATGAATATTATGTTCTCTTTTAATTCCAATTCTTGATTAATTAGATTTTCTTGTCAGAAACTCTTTCTTGACTAAATCTATCTGTCCTGGCCAGGAACTTAAATCATCAAGAATAATTAAATGAACATAGGATCTCATCCCTATTTACTTAGGGTAATGGATTCCATCTTGATCAACACCTATCTCCATATATAACTAGTAGGAGCCAACACATGCCCATATACCCATACACAGTACGAGTATGAAAGCAGTATCAAACTCAAACCACCTATATACAAGATAACTGTGTTATCTCTGATCTAAAGATTATATGTACTGATATGATGTATGACAATGCATTGACAAGAGTAAACTCTATGTGCTTGTCATAAGCGTCACTAGTTCGGCCTACTTATCATGTATAAGTGCCTATCATGTTTGTTATGTGGCATGAGACTCACCACTCTAACTTATTTATATCTCATATTAATACTTTGGGAACAAACATGATTACAATCTTTTCGAATAAGTCATGTCCTTTGTGAAGTATCCTCGATTGTGAACAAATTTATGATACTTTGTACTAGAAATAATGTCACTCATATTCTTAACAACTTAAGAATAGAATTTCTAATAAAATATCAATGAACTTTTTCAATTACACATAAATAGATGATGTAAATGGGAAAGTGAAATTACCTTTTATTAATAAAATATGTACAAGATACATACAAAATGATATACTCTAGGGCATACTACTAACAATCTCCCACTAGCACTAGAGCCATTCATTACAATATCTTAGACCCATCTTCTCAAGATGTCGATCTAACTGAGTTTGTGACATAGGCTTTGTAAATGGATTGGCTGGATTTTCGGCTGATGCTATTTTTTTGCATGGCTACATCGCCTCGCCCAACTATCTTTCTGATAATGTGATAGTGCCTTTTTATGTGTTTGGATTTCTGGTGAGACCGGGGTTCCTTAGCCTGTATGACCGCCCCATTGTTGTCACAATAGAGAGGAACTGCTGACTCAATGGAAGGAACTACTGCAAGTTCTGTCACGAACTTCTTTATCCAAACAGCCTCTTTTACAGCATCTGATGCAGCAATATATTCGGCCTCTGTAGTGGAATCAGCAGTCGTACTCTGTTTAGAACTCTTCCAACTAACTGCATCTTCATTATAAATTAACACAAAACTAGAAGTAGACTTTCTATCATCGATATCTGATTGAAAATCAGAATCAGTATAACCATCCTATTGTAAGTCGCCACCTCCATAAATCAAGAATAAATTCTTAGTTCTTCTCAAATATGTAAGGATATTCTTGACAGCTATCCAGGGTTCTAAACCTGGATTGGATTGAAACCTGCTAGTCAAACTAATAGAATACACGATATCCAGCTTAGTACACAACATTGCATACATCAAACTTCTAATAGCTAAGGCATATGGAATCCTAGCTATCTTGTCTCTTTCTTTAAGTGTCTTTGGAGACATTTCCTTAGAAAGATGGATACCATGTCTCACTGGTAACAATCCCCTCTTGGAATTAAGCATGTTAAACCTCTTTAACACCTTTTCCAAGTATAGACTTTGGAATAAACTAATTATTCTTTTCGCTCTATCTCTATAGATGCGAATTCTAAGAATATAGGTTACTTCCTCTGAGTCTTCCATGGAGAATGTATTTGACAACCATACATTGACAGTTGTCAACATACCTATGTCATTGCCTATCAACAAAATATTATCTACATATAAGATAAGGAAAGTGACAGCACTTTCACTAACCTTCTTATATACACAAGGTTCAACCACATTTTTGATAAAACCAAATGACTTAATGGCTTCATTAAAATGGATGTTCCAACTCCTCGAAGCTTGTTTCAACCCATAAATGGATCGTTTTAGCTTGCATACCTTGGAACTATTTTGGGATTCAAAACCCCTAGGTTGTTCCATAAAAATTTTTTCATTAATGTTTTCATTGAGAAAAGTTGTTTTGATATACATCTGCCAAATCTCATAATCATAGTATGCAGCTATTGCTAATAAAATCCTAATTGATTTAAGCACGGCAATAGGCGAGAAAGTCTCCTCATAGTCGATTCCTTGCCTTTGGTAAAACCCTTTTGCAACTAGCCTTGCCTTATAAGTCTCTACCTTTCTATCAAAACTAATCTTCTTCTTGAAAACCTATTTATTTCCTATAAGTACAATACCTTTAGGTGGGTCAACAATATCCCAAACTTGGTTCTTATACATAGAATCAATTTCGAATTTCATAGCTTCAATCCATTTAGAAGAGTCTATATCTGATATAGTTTCTTCATAGGTAAAAGGATCATCTCCATGATCTATTTCTTCATGAGTAAACAACTCTTGTTTATCTGCATGAAGAAAACCATATCTCTTTGGTGGATGAGATATCCTGGTAGATCTGCGAGGAATTACTATAGATGTTTCATTAATAGGCATAGTGTGACACCCCTTACCCGTCTACAGTGTAGTCGAGCAAGATATGCCACACAGTGTGCCGGAGCACCAATTCATATTTCCATTACAATTTACCCTTTTTAATTCATTTATTTACAATTTTTTATTAATCTGAATTTTTCACAAATTTTATAGAAAATCCGGCAGAGTGCCGGCTATAAATTGGAAAAACATTTCTTCTGAATCTGTTAAAAACACTTCCAATATAATCATAATTTCAATCTCAGTCAACCACCAATATATTTTCAACAATTTCTCAAATTTCAATCCATTTCATATCATACTCAATTCAATAAGAAATACTCAAATTTATTACTGAACATGGTTCATAAATAATTACATCAAAAGCATAATTACATGAGTTTATAATATACATTACAAAAGTTTACAAAATACAAAAGACCAAAAGTAGCCTAATGTCCTACCAATGCACTGCAAATGTGAGGTGACTCTGGACTCTATGTGGAGATCTGAAAGTTCACCCGGTCTGAGGTCTGCTGGACTCCCCAGCTATGTTTTCAGTACCTGCACGTGACAAAAGCGACGCGCTAAGCAATTCTGCTAAGTGGTGACAATATAAAATAAAATAACTAAAATAAAGTGAATATGCAGAATGTATGTTTACATCTTTGGTAGACTTAATATCTGGCATTTATTGCAGTATTATTCGATTAAAATTTGATAAGATTTATTATCATTGCTCGAGTAACACATACTAGTTGACTGGACTGAATAAACGGGCAAACTGGTACTGGGTACTAAGTACCTTGGACCATCACACCATCAGTTACATTGTGTCTCTCAGTGTGTAACAGAATAGCTAATAAGCTGTAATAATTATCAGGGATAAAACCCAAGTATAATAACTCAATCAACATAGCCAAAGACTATTATAACACAGAATGGCACGTGAGGCCATAAAACACAGAATGGCATGAAGCCATATGCAGTACTGCTAACAGAACCCTATTGGCATGCCAACCTATCCAAACCAATCTTGCTAGGTGTATTAGGGTATGCTACACTATTAAATTGTATAATTCTTGAAATTTAAGTTTAGGTGTTACTATTCATTTCATTAGTCAATAAAAATGTTGACTTTTGCATAGAAAATAGGTACATTAGTTTTAATACTCCCAACATACCACATTTTGCATTCTAAAATTGTTGGTATTGGTTGCCAATACCATCTCTAAGCTTAATGTTAGTTGTTCAAAATTTTCAGATTTCAAACCTCATGTTTACTGTTCCATTAGTCATTTTTACAGTGGGAATTTGGTAAAGTTGTCAACATGAAAGTTGTTCCTTATTGTGTCTAGTTACATTTCTTTATTTGAATCACTCCATTTGGAGTTTTGTAGCTCAAGTTATGGCCTAATTACCATGACTGGCCGGATTGCCAACTCCCCAGATTTTTTGGACTGACCAATCTATAGTGTTTTGTATAATGATTGCAGGCCACCTTTTGAACATGTTATGGTCAAAATTTGGGTTAGGTTTCTTCATGAAAGTTTTAGGTCTATGTCTCAGCTATTTGCTGGTAAAATTTTAGTTCAATTGGATCTTTTTACACTGAGTTATGACAAAATAAATAAACACTGTTCATTTGGCCATTTTGCCCAGGCAGAATACAGGTCAACCGGATTAGGGCAATCTTTAAGTCAACTTGATTTAATTTTCTGGGCATAGTTTCTTCACCAAAATTGTGCCATTATGTGTCTAGTTTCATGTCCAATTGGCCTTGCACCAATTAAACCTCTACATCTTCAGTTATTGCTACCCAAACCTGCTGGACTCATGCCCAGTCCTATAGGTCACCAAGGGCAGCAACACTAACTTCAATTTCCACTACACAACCCACTTCATTTCTCATTCACACATAACCAAATGGTCACTAATTGACCATTAAAACTTACTTTCACCATTGCATGATCAAAGTCTCAATTTCATACTCAAACCCTAACCCTACTATCTCTAATCATGCATTTACTTTCCTTTCATTATCCTAAAAAATATATTAGTGTTAAAGGCAACCACAATATCATTTTAATTCTAAGAAATCTTCAAAACTCAACCAAGTTCAAGACTGCCAAAATTTTGGGATGGGCATATCTTTATAAATTTACACTCATTTTCACTCCTCCAACATGAATGGAAAGAGAAAGATCAAATTTCGTCGCTAACCTCTAATAGAGCTAATCCCAAACTTGTAAGAACTCTTCTTTTTTTACTTATTTTTGCTCCCAAAAGCTTCACTAAGATGAAAGAGCAAGATTTTATATTGGGAAATTAGGCTTTAATGGGTGAAAAACCAAAGAAATCAAGCTTTGGTAAGCTTGATAATGGTGGACAATGGAAGAGAGGTGGTTCGGCTTGGAGAAGGTTGAAGAAGCTTTTGATTTTTTTTCTTTACTTTTTCTACCCATTAAGTCTTTTTAAATAAATTAGTGCCATGTGTTAACATTTGATTGGGTGGGAGGATTATAATGACATCATAATGATGTCATAAGTTCAATTTCTCTCATTTTCCATCCTTTTCTTATCTATTTAATTTCAATTAAATTTTTTAATAATATTTATTCACATTTTATGTCATATAAATTATTTATTTAACTGGACAAGTTGGCCAAAAATCATCTCTGAAAATGAAATGACCAAAATGCCCTCCGTTTGGCTTAAAGAGCTAAAATTATGAGTACCGATTGATTAAATTTTTCTAAGTATTTTTTTGGCATTCTAATGCCATAGAGACCTCAATGACTCCTCTCTGGAGTCTCAAAAATTATTTTATGAATTTTCTCCCAGGTTTAGGGCTCCTAGTTGTGAGGACCGCAACTTCCCACTAGGTTATTCATCGCTAGGGCACCGGCTTATTTAACTTGGTTGTATTTTATTTCTAAAATTTTTTCCTACATTTTTCTTTTTATTATTTGAGTTATTTATGGTACCTCACTTTAGTTTCAATATTTTTCCAGAAGTTCTAGCTGTCTGGACCGACAACGGTCACCAAAATAGTAGAATGTACAGAATTGCTACAGTGAGGGTATTACACATAGGTTGACTAGATGGATCTTTATCCATCTAATTTGTTGGTTAGTCAGAATTCTCTAATTCTAACTCTATTTGCCTTCCTTTTCCACCTTCTTGAATGAACTGTTGTTCAAGAAATATGGCATCTCTACTTACCACAACCTTTTGTGATGTAGGCAAATAAAAATAATATCCAAAACTTTCTTTTGGATACCCAACAAATTGACTCATTTTTTATTTGGTTTCCAATTTATCAGTTTTCAGCGTTTTAATGTAAGCTGGACAACCCTAAATCTTAACATGTTTAAGACTTAGTTTCTTTCATGCTATATCTCATAAGATGTGGAAGAAACTAACTTTGATGGAATCTTATTCAGAATATGCAAAGCTCATTCTAATGCAAATCCCCAAAAGGATACTGGCATATCAGTATACTGCGTACCATATCTAATAGGGTACAATTTCTCTTTTCAAACACACCATTTAATTGTGGCGTTCCTGGAGGAGTCAGCTGGGAGATAATGCCATGCTCTTTCAAGCATTCATCAAATTCAGTACTTAAGTATTCACCTCTATGATCTGATCAAAGAGTTTTAATACTTTTTCTTGTTTGATTTTCTACTTCAGATTTAAATTCTTTAAACTTTTCATAGGATTCATGTTTGTATTTCATCAAATACAAATACCCAAACCTTGATTTATAATCAGTAAAGGTAATAAAATAATGAAAACTGCCTCTAGCCATTTCTTTAAATGGACCGCATACATCACTATGTATAAGTTCTAAAATATTTTCAGCTCTTAACTCTTGTCCAACAAAAGGTGATCTAGTCATTTTTCCTTAAAGGCAGGATTCACAAGTTGGAGTAGGTTCAGAACCCAATGAGGATAAAATCCCCATTTTCTCCAGCTTTGCGATCTTATCTTCTGCAATATGACCTAATCTTAAGTGTCAAATATATTTTAAACTTGAGTTGATTTTCATCATAGCATTACATTCATTTAGATTGCTTGCATTAGATTTGTATTTAACATTATTATCTAAATAATAAAGTCCATCATGCATATAACCCGATCCAACATATTTATTTCTAAAATAAATATTGCAAACATTATTTGTGAACTGAAATTCATAACTATTTCTAGTCAAACTAGATACAGAAATGATGTTCTTAAAAGTATTAGGTACATACAAAATATTATTTAAATACAGAACATGTCCATACATGTACAAAGATTTAGATCTTATGGTTAAAACTTCAATAGTTGAGCCATTGCCAATCCGAAGTCTAACATCTCGTGTCTACAAGCTGCTACTACTTGCTAGTTCCTACATGTCAAAAGTAATATGAGAACTAGCACCAGTATCTAAAACCCAAGCTATAGATGAACAATGAGTATCATCAGAATCTAAATAACAAGATATAGACATACCTTCTGAAGGTTTATCTTTCTTGTCCTTCAGAGAAGCAAGATACTCTGGGCAGTTCCTCTTCCAGTGCCCATCCTTCTGAAAGTGGAAACACTTTCCTTTGCCTTTCTCAGGTTTGGTCTTGCCCTTCTGTTTGGCTATCTTCTTTGAAGGTCCAGGAACTTGAGGTTTCTTTTTCTTATTACCCTTCTTCTTCTTGGACTTTCCAGTAGAAGAAAAAGATGCAACCAAAGCTACCTCTTTTTCTTTATTTTGCAGCATATTCTTTTAGGTAATAACCAGCATGTTAAGCAAGCCAGCTAGAGTGCATTCTTGCTTGGTCATATGAAAATTTGTCACAAAATTCCTAAATGACTCTGGTATGGACAAAAGGATCAAATCCATCTGTAGTTGGAAATCCATGAGAAAATCAAGATGTTCCAGCTGCTCAATGAGCTGAATCATCTTGTGGACATGATCTCCTACATTCTGTCCCTCAGACATCCTCATGTAGAATAACTATATAGATATCTCATATCTAGCATTCCTGCTGTGCTCACCATACAACTCTTGCAGGTGAAGAAGGATCTCATTCGCACTTTGCATGTTTTCATATTGCTTCTATAACTCATTAGTCATAAAAGCAAGCATGTAGCATTTGGCTCTCATATCATGCTCCTTTCACTTGTCCAAAGTCTCTGATTCCTCTGGAGTGGCCCCTACAGGCAAGGGACCAGGAATCTTTGAATCTAGAACATATCCAATACGTTCTAGGTTCAGGACAAACTTTAAATTTCTAAGCCAATCAGAAAGGTTAGGTCCTGTCAACCTATTGTGATCAAGTATGCTCGTAAGGATATTGGATGGTGGTGGTTATTGTGTGCTCATTATTATCAGAAAATAAACTGTAGAAAAAACAAGATTAATTAGCAAATGTATTAAGTAATTAACCAAAATGATTATGGTCTTTTAATCAAATTGGTCCTCCCACTAACTTGGCGAATCCTACATTTCTAAAGTAGGAAACAGAAATCCTAGTTGGATGGATTTCTAGTGGGTGATTGAATTCTTATAGTCCTATTGATCATCCTCAGGCACATCCATTATTGGAATTACAATAAACTATAAGTGAGCAACTCCTTGGCCATCACATCTCATGTGATGTTCAATCATTTATTTGGCCCCTAATGCTCAAAATCTCAGGCACATCCATTATTGATTTATCTTACATTAGTTAAGTTGATCCCATTGAGCTAGTAGGCATGCAAATAATTTTAATGACCTCAGGCACATCCATTATTGGCCACCAACCATTTACATACTTAGAACATCTTATGCTTAACAATTATTCTTAAGAAAATCTCTTAAACAAATGCATCATTTTCATGCTTATATAGCTAATAATGCAAGTATTTAAAATTTCTTAAAATAATTGCCTCAATGGAGGGCCATAATATAATTACCATAATTATACCATTTCTAACTTAATTATTTGTTTGGAAGATTTCGTGGTCAGCTTAATTACTATTAAGGTCTCACTTTGCACATTATCCAATTGGCATGCATATATTATATACTTGCATACATTCATACACATCTCATGCATACATGGATAAACAAATAATATGGTATGATCATGGACTTTCTAAGGGATTCAATTCTAAGCCACCAAGAATTGAATCAGGGCATTCCTAGGTGTTTTTCATTCATTCATTTTACAAGAGTTGCTGAAGGAGTATATAATCAATCCTTGGTCTTGATTTCCTCCCACTGGTCCCACCAATGCTCTTGACCTCCTTGTTCTTCTTACAATCCAATTACATTGTAACCCTCGGCATACCAAAGTGAATATACAAGAATATGGACTTTAAAGTCCTTAAATAAATGAAATAACATCCTAAGTTATCATAACATTTATGATACATGCCACTAAAATAAATTAATTATTTTACATCCCAAAGAAAAATTAAAATAAATAAATAATCCAATCACATTGATCTTTTATTGTCCATGATCATCCATCATGCATATTTAAAATTTAACAATTAAATAAAATATACATGCTTAAAAATAAAATTGAATATCACATATTCAACAAAAATTTAAATTTGAATCTTATTCAAATAAATTTAAATTTAGAAATCTTTTTTCAAATTTAATTTCATGAAAACAATTTTCATAAATTAATTGTGTGATTAAAATTCCTAATTAAACCATTTAATTAGGTTTAGGCTTAATTGTGGGCTTTAAATTACACAACTTTTGCATAATGGGCCCAAAAAATCAAGCCCAAAAAGCCCAACATGCCCCTAAATGAAGAACACTGCCCGTGTAACGTTTACACAGCCTGAGGCATGCGAAAACACGACCACCCCGTGTAAACGCAGCCTTCAGCACAGGGTGAGCTGCGCGAAAGACACGAGCCATGTCATTGAGAGACACGCCCTTGGGCGCGTGTCAACACGGCCCGTGTAAGCTGAAACACGCCCTGGGCTGTGTAAAAACCCAGAACACGGTCCATGTTGTGTTTCTTACAGCAGTTTGGTTTTTAAGGGTTTTTCTTGATCCTAGCCAACTTTAAATCAACCCAAATTCAACCCAATCACACAATTAAGCCTCATAATCAATCTAAATGGCAAATATAGTGGCTCTAATACTAATTTGAAAGAGTGGAAGTATGGATTAAAGAGCATTAGGAGCTTGAATTTTAAAATTTAAGCTAGGGTTACATGCTATATGCTTGATGAGTTATGTGCCTAATCAATTTCCAATGCCTATTGCATACCAAAACACATTTTAGTATGTTTTAAACTTTCATTTGCCATCATAGATTGTGAATTAACATTTAATTTAATTAAACCCTAACTAAAAGAGGGGTTTTTTTATTAATAACCTCCGAGTGCACAATCAATGAATCCCTCTTGCTTTTGATGCCTCTAGGACTCTAATTATAGTCCTTCTAGCTTGTCCACCACAAGCACACACCAATGGTAGTAATGGAAGCACCAAAGTTTGCTTCTCAAGCCTTGACAACCACTTGGAGATGGGGTTTTTACTTTAGTGAAAGGTAAATGGATGTTTTGGGTACTAGAAACCTTTTCTAGCAATTTTAATTCAAAGAAGATTAGTGATTTCTTCTTGAATTAAAATGAAAAATGAAGAGAGAGGGGAGAACCAAGGTTGCCGTGAGGAAATTCAATTCTCTTTCTTACTTTGGCCTTTTATACTAAAGTCAAACTTTACTTACTCTTGCCACATGTCACCACAAGATCCCATCTTGCTTTTTGTTTAATCTTATGAAGCCAAGTGTCAAGCTCCATTTAAATCATAAAAAGTGGTCTTCCATCATAGGAAGACAAGTGGCAAGATCTCATGGTGCCATGTGTCACCATATGATTTAATCTTACTTTTATATTTTAATTTGAGTTCTCAACTCAAAATAATAATTTATCTTCTTCAAATTAATTTATATTAAATATAAATTAATTGATTAATTAATCTCCATTAATTAATTTCTCACAATTACATATTTAAACAATTTAAATATAAATTTAATTTATACTATACATCCAATAACCTAGATTTGGTTTCAAGTCATGCTAGGGACTTTGCAATCTTATTGTAAACCAAACCTATTTAATTAATTAATTAATTAAACTCTTTAATTAATCAATTAAATCACATTTTACTTGGTGATTAACTTGTGTAGATGTGTGACTTACTAGGCTTATTACTCATTGGCAATAATAAATAATATTATCCCATAATATCATTAGAACTTTTTCTTGCCTTAAATGATTTCTCTAAGTCATTTCAGGCATATCATAGACCATGGTTGACACCTAGCATAGCATGACATGGCCACCTAATCAGTAATAAGGAATACCTTAAATGAACCTTTAATCATATGTTACCAGGCACTAAAATCTCTCTGTTACAAAATCTCAATTCCAGCTGGAGTCATGGTTAATGTAAAACTTCATTCGCTATGAACATTATGTTCTCTTTTAATTCCAATTCTTGATTAATTAGATTTTCTTATCAGAAACTCTTTCCTGACTAAATCTATCTGTCTTGGCCAGGAACTTAAATCATCAAGAATAATTAAATGAACATAGGATCTCATCTCTATTTACTTAGGGTAACAGATTCCATCTTGATCAACACATATCTCCATATATAACTAGTAGGAGCCAACACATGCCCATATACCCATACATAGTATGAGTATGAAAGCAGTAGCAAACTCAAACCACCTATATACAAGATAACTGTGTTATCTCAGGTCTAAAGATTATATACACTGATATGATGTATGACAATACATTGACAAGAGTAAACTCCATGTGCTTATCATAAGCATCACTGGTTCGGCCTACTTATCATGTATAAGTGCCTATCATGTTTGTTTTGTGGCATGAGACTCACCACTCCAACTTATTTATATCTCATATTAATACTTTGGGAACAAACATGATTACAATCTTTCTGAATAAGTCATGTCCTTTGTGAAGTATCCTCAATTGTGAACCAATTTATGATACTTTGTACTAGAAATAATGTCACTCATATTCTTAACAACTTAAGAATAGAATTTCTAACAAAATATCAATGGACCTTTTCAATTACACATAAATAGATGATGTAAACGGGAAAGTGAAATTACCTTTTAATTAATTAATTAATTAAACTCTTTAATTAATCAATTAATTCGCATTTTACTTGGTGATTAACTTGTGTAGATGTGTGACTTACTAGGCTCATTACTCATTGGCAATAATAAATGATATTATCCCATAATATCATTAGAACTTTTTCTTGCCTTAAATAATTTCTCTAAGTCATTTCAGGTATATCATAGACCATGGTTGACACCTAGCATAGCATGCCATGGCCACACAATCAGTAATAAGGAATACCTTAAATGAACCTTTAATCATATGTTATCATGCACTAGAATCTCTCCGTTACAAAATCTCAATTCCAGCTAGAGTCATGGTTAATGTAAAACTTCATTCGCTATGAATATATGTTCTCTTTTAATTCCAATTCTTGATTAATTAGATTTTCTTATCAGAAACTCTTTCCTGACTAAATCTATCTGTCTTGGCCAGGAACTTAAATCATCAAAAATAATTAAATGAACATAGGATCCCATCCCCATTTACTTAGGGTAACGGATTCCATCTTGATCAACACATATCTCCATATATAACTAGTAGGAGCCAACACATGCCCATATACCCATACACAGTACGAGTATAAAAGCAGTATCAAACTCAAACGACCTATATACAAGATAACTGTGTTATCTCAGGTCTAAAGATTATATACACTGATATGATGTATGACAATGCATTGACAAGAGTAAACTCTATGTGCTTGTCATAAGCGTCACTGGTTCGGCCTACTTATCATGTATAAGTGCTTATCATATTTTTTATGTGGCATGAGACTCACCACTTCAACTTATTTATATCTCATATTAATACTTTGGGAATAAACATAATTACAATCTTTCCGAATAAGTCATGTCCTTTGTGAAATATCCTCGATTGTGAACCAATTTATGATACTTTGTATTAAAAATAATGTCACTCATATTCTTAACAACTTAAGAATAGAATTTCTAACAAAATATCAATGGACCTTTTCAATTACACATAAATAGATTATGTAAACGGGAAAGTGAAATTACCTTTTATTAATAAAATATGTATAAGATACATACAAAATGATATGCTTTAAGGCATACTACTAACAGCTGACTGCTGGCTTACATGGTTTAATGAAAAACCGACAAAGTCACTTGGTTTTTGGTGGGTCAATTTCTTGTCTGGTTCAATTGAAAACCTGGCTTGGTTTGGTCAATGTTTCAACCCACTGGGTAGGGTTGGGTTTGATAACACTGCTGCTTTAAAATATCATTCTCAAATCTTTAGCTGCAATACTTATAATTCTAGGCAAGACTGTTAGTTTTTTGCTGCCAAGCCTTGCATGTGTTCTCTTTATTTTACAGTTACATTCTATAGAACTTCTTTTTCAGAGAAAAGGACAATTAAAGTAGTCCAGTTGGTTCTGTTTTGGTAGAGACAATTTCATGGATGGGTTGATGATTTTTGAAAAAGGCT
Source organism: Hevea brasiliensis (assembly GCF_030052815.1). NCBI lineage: Eukaryota > Viridiplantae > Streptophyta > Magnoliopsida > Malpighiales > Euphorbiaceae > Hevea > Hevea brasiliensis. The sequence continues at coordinate 41,759,061 of NC_079509.1, forward strand.
GGGTGCTATTTAAGATTGCTCTATGTGCTCTTACATTTTCTTTATTCTTTTTTTTTTTTTTTTTTTTTTTTACTTCACGAAAATACTTGGCATTATTGTTTTTTAGGCCATGAAAGAAAGGATGAATGATCTTGCCCAAAGCTTAGGAATGCCACCAGGCCTCAGCGAGGGATTAAAGTAAAGGTGTATTCCTCTCATACTGATCTCTGAACTGAGCTTAAATTTCGTAATTGAGCCGATTACAGGTCCTCATTTGTAGCGTGACACGAAATGTGCTGTTTTATTTATCCTAATGATTGTTTAATGAGAGAATTATTTGGAACCTGTGATCTTTGTTATTATTTCTATAAAAATGCTGGTTGCTAAACTGATCTTCTAAAATACTACCAACCCTTCAATGAAAATAGAGAGAGAGAGAGAGAGAGAGAGAGAGAGAGAGAGAGAGAAGCCGTAGACAAAGTAGAACTGGGTAGCTCAATTGGGGTTAGACAATTTGATGTTCTTATCATTTTTGTTTGGAAGTCGAAAAATCATTCTGTGTCTGCAATGAAGTACGAATGATCATATGGAAAATGGCAAAATGATCATAAGCCCTAATCAAACCGTTTTGGTCTTTTAAATCCCTGACTTTCAAAAATTTGAGAATAAAAGCCCTAATTGGACAGTGTCGAGTCTCCGTTTATTCTACAGCGCTACTTGCTGCAATGGACCCATTTCCTGCATTTTATGTTTATCCTTTCTCAATTGAGAGTTCTACATCTATACGTCATCTTCCAAACCAATTAAAAATATCAGAATTCTCAATCACATTATATTTACATTTCAAAATATACAAATCAAAACCAAAATAATTGAATGAAAACAACCATAATCTCATTAAAAGTAAACTAGTTTGATACATCTTTATTTTCTCCAACTTTAAAAACAAAATCAACTCATCAATTACATTCTAACAGTTCAGTTAACAATCTACAAATTTTTTTCTTCCCCCAACTTCATTTGGTTGCAGCAAGTGATAAAATCAACAACACCCAAGGTAAGGCTAGTGCCACCAATTCACAAAATTTCCTACTGATGACATAATTCACTGATGTCCCAGTTTCTTTCTTTTTTTCACCTCTTTCAAGTTATTCATTTCCTCCCTCACTGTGTTCAACTCATCAAAAATTGCTCCAGCTCTTTGCATTTTTCTTAGCTCAATATTCTCAACCTCCAGCATCTTTTTCTCCTTCACGAGTTCAACTATCAATTCTTTTATCCATCCGGGTGACCTGTAATCAATCCACTAAAAAAAAAAAACTACATCCCTTGTTCTTAGCATTTTGCAAAATACGAAAGCCATTTTTACACTTTACAACAACCCATACATTTTACATTCTTCAAACACATTAATTTGAACCCAAAAAAAAAAAAAAAAAAAAATTCTCTTACCCTATATCCTGCGCATCCTAAAAACCTCCTGCCAAGATTTGATTCTTTCCAAGAAGTGAGACTTCTGCTTCAATCCCACAGTAACAGAACACAACGAACGTATTATCAACGAAGTATCTTCTCATGCTTGAATTTACTCTACTAGATGTTGTCGACTGATTAGAGGAAAAGGATAAAGCCATTTCCCTAATTCCTCAGCAGAGCTTCTTCACATAGAGAGAGAGAGAGAGAGAGAGATTAGCAGCTATAATAACTGATAACGAGAGCTGTTTACGTCCGTCCCTCATGTGGTAGTCACGTAATCGTCTCTGATACTTTTTTGCGCTGTGTTTTTTAGAAGTTGGGCTTTTTTCTCCATTTTTTGATAGTTAGGGGTTTAAATGGCTCAAACAAATTGATTAAGAGTTTAAATGACTAGCAGGCAATTATATGAGACCTTAAAATTGCCTTTTACCTTAGATTATTCTACAGAATGCAGATGGCATGAAACAGAAATATTAGTTGTCTTGTCTTTGAATTAGAATAAGAACAAATTGTCTTAGAGATATGGATTATATTTTGAATGAGTTGCTTCACCCATCATTTTATGATGGGGCATGGGTTTGCGAATTGCTCCAGAAGCCTCGTTGAAGCAAAAAACAATTTACTCGTATCTTTTTTTTTTTTTTTTTAAAAAAAAGAAAGATTTTAAATTCTGTTTGAAATATTACCAAGTTTGTACATTCTTTATCGACTTTTTTTTTTTTTTCAAACAATCTCTTTTAAAAGTAAGTTATTTGTTACTTCACTAAAATACTTTGCATTATTTTTCATTGTATTAAGCAATTTATGAAAGAAGTTCGATGAAATGTTTATCAATGGAGTTAAAAGAAACTTAAGAAAATTGCGTCCTTTATTTTTCGCTACAATCATTTTAATTAAAAATTCAAGAATGAGGTACTTTTACATTTAATTCACTTCAGAAATTTACCATTTTTGGCATATTTATAATTTGTTCACATAACTTCGCCTAAGTAATTTGTGCTTAGCCAATCCCAAACCTGGATAAAGGAGGGGGATTGTGGTAGGTGACAATCAGCGTAAAAATTTCGTCACACCCTATGATATGGATTCAAATGATATAAACGTTGGTGGTCCTCTACTTATGACGTGCTATATCGAAGCCCGGATGTAGTGAGAAATATGCAAGGGTGTAGGTCGTTCACCGAAAGCGATGCGCCATGCTTGCCCCCGGGTGTGGTGTTAAATGAGAAAGGGTTCCCAGATCATGGACGGGTGTGGGTAAAGAAGTTACTCCATATGACAGATAGTAGACAGATAGTGGAACAAAATACAAGATAGGCATAGAGAACAATAAAAGATATCATAGAAGGAGATCAATTAGGAATGAACAGGATAGGAGGAGAATCAGGGTTGGTACTTGGAATGTTGGATCACTTACAGAAAAATTAATGGAGCTTATAGATACCTTGGAAAGAAAAAGGGTGAATATTGCATGCATTCAGGAGACTAAATAGGTAGGAGAGAAAAGCAAGGAAGTGGGTAATTCAGGGTGCAAACTGTGATTTACCGAAAAGGAGAGGAACAAGAACGGAGTGGGCATAATCATAGATAGGACATTGAAAGATACTGTAATAGCTGTGAAAATAGTAGGAGATAGAATTATACTAGTAAAGCTAGTACTAGAAGGAAAAACAATAAATATAGTTAGTACTTATGCCCCACAAATAGGACTAGATAGTGAGAGTAAACAAAGATTTTGAGAAGATATGGATGATCTAATACAAATTATACCGAATGAAGAGAATGTTTTTATCGGTGGAGATTTGAATGGACATGTAGGAAGTGATAGACAAGGTTATGAGAATGTTCATAGAGGTTTTGGTTTTGGTTCTGGCAGCCGAAATGAGGCGAGAAAAAGCATAATAGATTTTGCTATGGCATACGATCTAATACTAACAAATACCTACTTTATAAAAAGAGAGTCACATTTAGTGACTTTTAAAAGTGGGCAACATAGAAGCCAAATTGACTTCCTCTTAACCAGGAAAATAAATAGAGCTCTAATGCAAGGATTGCAAAGTCATTCCAAGAGAGGCTTTAACAAATCAACATTGGTTAGTGGTATTTGATGTCAAGTTTAAGAACAATTCAAGTAAGGTTAGAAGAAATAGTGTAGCTCGAACAAAGTGGTGGGAGTTGAAAGGAGTAAAGCAAGTGAAGTTCAAAAATGAGCTTATTGAGTCCAAAGCATGGAAGCTGGATGTGGAGGCTAATGATATGTGGATACAGATGGCATCAAAGATTAGAGAAGTAGCTAGAAAAGTACTTGGAGAGTCTAGAGGACGTGGACCACCCTCAAAAGAGAGATGGTGGTGAAATGAGAAAGTACAAAAGGCAGTGAAGAGAAAGAGGGAATGGTATAAGAAATTACCTAAGTGTGATAATAATGAGGCATATGAACAGCACAAGATAGCAAAGAAAGAGGCAAAAAAGGCAGTTAGTCAAGCAAGAACGCAGGCCTTTGAAAAGTTATATGAGAAACTTGAAACTAAAGAAGGAGAGAAATATATTTATAGATTAGCAAGGAGGAGAGAAAAGAAATGTCAAGATCTCAAATCAATTTAGATGCATTAAGGATAAAGAAGAAAAAGTATTTGTGAAAGATGAGGACATTAAAGAAAGATGGAGAAATTATTTTGATGATCTCTTTAACAATAGTCAAAATAGTAATAGCGTGAATATAGACTACAGAGCAATAGAAAAGAATATGAATTATACTAGAAAGATTAGATCTTTAGAAGCAAAGGAAGCACTTAAGAGAATGAAAGTGGGTAAAGCATATGGAACCGATGAAATACTAATCGAAGTGTGAAAGTGTTGGGAAATATGTGAGTGGCATGATTAACTAAATTGTTTAATAAGATTTTAAACTCAAAGAAAATGCCTGATGAATGGAAGAGGAGTATTTTAGTACCTACTTTTAAAAATAAGGGAGACATACAGAATTGATCAAACTATAGGAGAATTAAACTCATGAGTCATACTATGAAGTTCTGGGAGAGAGTTGTGAAACATCGACTACGTCATAAAACTTCTATCTCTCCCAATCAATTTGGCTTCATGCCCGACCGTTCAACTATAGAAGCGATCTTTCTCATTAGAAGCTTGATGGAGAAATATAGAGATGTGAAGAAAGATCTACACATGGTTTTTATCGATTTGGAGAAGGCTTATGATAGTGTTCCAAGAGATGTCTTATGGAGAGTGTTAGAACAAAAGAGGGTATCTATTAGGTACATACAAGTGTTGAAAGATATGTATGAAGAAGCAACTACTATTATGCACACAGTGAAAGGGGACACAAGAGATTTTTCTATCTTAATTGAATTACGCTAAGGTTCAGCTGTAAGCCCTTACCTTTTTATATTAGTTTTAGATGAATTGACGAAACATATACAAAAGAGTATCCCTTGGTGCATGATGTTTGCAGATGATATAGTTCTAATAGATGAGACGCGAGAATGAGTCAATAGAAAGTTGGAGCTTTGGAGAAGTACTCTAGAGTCAAAAGGTTTTAAATTAAGTAGAATGAAAACAGAATACATGTATTGCAATTTCAGTGAAAGCTGAACTGGTGATAGGAAGTGAGTTAGCTTGGATGGAGTGGGACTGTCCCAAAGTAATCACTTTAAATATCTCGGCTCAATCCTTCAAGTAGATGAGGGATGTGAGGAGGATATTAGTCATAGGATTAAAGCCGGATGGTTGAAGTAGAGAAATGTCACAGGAGTTTTATATGATCGCAAAATTCCTAATAAATTGAAAGGGAAATTTTACTGTACAACCATACGACTGGCCATATTATATGATAGTGAATGTTAGGCACTGAAGGAGTCGTATGTGTCTAAGATAAGAGTTGCGGAGATGAGAATGTTTAAGGTGGATGAGTGGTCATATTAGACTAGATAAAGTTCGTAATGAGAGTATTAGAGAAAAGGTAAGAGTGGTGTCAATTGAGGATAAGTTGAGAGAAGGAAGATTGAAGTGGTTTGGTCATGTAAAGAGTAGACATACGGAGACTCCAGTTAGACAAGTAGAGCACATTAAGTTAGAGGATAAAAAAAAAAGAATGGGTATACCTAAATTGACTTGGAGAAGAGTAGTACAACATGACCTAGAAGCATTACATATTTTCGAGGATTTAACCTAAAATCGTTTAGAGTTGAGAAAGAAAATCCATATAGTCGATCTCAAATTCTTGGGATAAAGACTTAGTTGAGTTGAGTTGAATTGAGTTGAGTATAATTTGTTCACATGTGAAAAAAATAATAAATAAAAAATTATTTAACGCACAAACACTAATCAAACCAAATTATATTATTTTAAATTTATTTAATTAAAAAATTATTATTTAATCTATATATTATAATAAAATAAGTAACTTAATCTTTGCATTTTATAAAATAAGTAACTTAAGTTTCGATTTCTTGTACAATTTTCTTTCTTTGCATATTTTTTTTGAACTTTTACCATTAATTATAAATTACTTTTAGTATTAATATTTTTTTCTCCCATTAACATTTTTTAATCTCTTAATTAATTATTAAATTAATAAAAATAAACGAATAGACAAAATAATTAATAAAATTAAATGCATATTTTTTAAAAATATGAGAAATGAATTATTAATTTTAAATAATAAAAAAATAAATAATAATTTACCCTATAATTTAATTTGATTCAATCATCACTTTAACTCAATTGAGTCGACTCAATTGTTCTGTTTTCATGAAATAAAAGTAAAGAAAAATCTTGCAATCTCTAATATTGGGAAATGGGAATGTGGGACTTAGGGCCCTTGTAGATATATGGCATCCCCCATTCTAAAATTCTAGTGTCAGATCAGGTGCTGACTTTACTCTTATCTTTGATGAGAGGATAACATTCAAACAGCCATTTGCCTTTTTTTTTTTTTAAAGAGCCATTTACCTTAATTGGAAGGTGTTCTTATGAATTTAGTAATATTTTTACTCAAGTTATAATTATTCATTTGTTGCAAACAACAATTTTTTGAAAGGACAAATCAATTATTATTCGGTTTCGGGACCATCAATCTGCCACGTCATCATTCATTTTCTTCAAAAAAAAAATAAACAAAGAAAAATAAAACAATGATTTTTAATTCAAAGTAAAGGCTGAAAATTTTGAGAGTGATTTGACGCAACTTTAGAGTTGAAGGAAGGGTTATGCTCTTCCAAGGCAAAACAATAAGGTTTGTGAGCTTTTTTTTTTTTTTTTTTTTTTTTTTATCCCTTGAAATAATCAAGTTTAGCATCCGAATAAGTTTTTATATCCAAGTATGGACTTTTTCTCATAATAATTCAGTCCAATCTCTCATTGGTTTGATACTTCTTTTAGATTTCAAATTTACGTTTTCTATATATTTAATTGTATTCTAATTTATATTTTGAAAAAAAAAATAAATCTGATATTTATCGGATATTTTTAGTGAATATCTGAACGTTCAAATTGAAATTGATATAAGAGAAAAAAAAAATATAAAATTGATTAAGAAAAAATGACACTTAATTATAAATATTTGAGCTTTTTATATAGATATTGAATAGAATTTTATTAAAATTTAGTTATCCTATTTCTATTTTGATCAGCATTCAAAATTATTGATTGATAGACAATTGAATCTTTATCTCTTATTACAATAATTTTTTTTTGAAGAAATGACAATGCCTCTTTTTGATATTACCATTAAAAGTGTTTTCTTTGAAAAAACACATTTTTAAATACAATAATTATAAGATATTAAAATTTAATTTAAAATTAAATTTAATATGTTTCAGTTATAAGAACTACTCAAAAATTAAATAATTTTTTTAATTATTCTTTTACAGCATTAAATGTTATTATTATTATTATTATTATTATTATTATTATTATTATTATTATTATTATTATTATTTTACATTTCCAACCTCAACCCAAGCTGGACCTATAGATTTGAGGACTACATATGCTAAGACAACAGGTACACAGAGTTCATTTGCAGGGATGAATGAGAGAATCATGGGAAGCAAAGTAGAAGTGTTGATGATGCCTCCATCGAAAGATGCAAATTCATTTGGAGAAGCAATTTATGGAGCTGGCACAGATCTCATCAGAAGTGAAATGGGTGCTTATGGAGAGAAGCTCTTAGGTTCAAGCTCAGCCTATGTGCAAAGCAATGTAAGTGCACGACTTTTACACTCCATCACCTCTCATTCTCTTCTTTCTTGTTTCTAAAACTGCGTTACAGATTAGCAGATATCTGTCCAATCTTCAGTATTATTTTCAAGTGAATGATCAGTACGTGAAGAACAAGCTGAAAATAATTTTGTTTCCATTTCTACACATGGTATGTATGCAAATTCAATCGCACACGATCTCTCCTCTGTTAATTAATTTTCAAGTGAATGAGTTTTAATAACTTAGTGACATTGGAGTCATTTTTAAGATTGTAACACTACATGAAAAGCGCAAATTAGCAATGGATTTTTTCCGTTTCTAATCCCTAAAAATCTATCACTAAATAATTTAGCAACGAATTTATAACCGATTTATACTATAATGAGAGCAAAATGTATTATTCAAAAAAAAGTTTAGGTGAAATAATGAATTGAGGGCAAATTATATTAATGAAAATGAAAAATAAAAGTAAATAATAAAAGTGAAGAAAGTCATAGGAAAAGTGAGAAAATGAGAGAAATGATAGAAGAAAATGAGAGGAAAAGTGAGAAAATGATGAGAGAATTAGAAAGAAAAGGGAAGAAATTAATTATAGAAAATGAAATAAGAAGGAATAAAATGAAAGAAATGGAGGAAAAATAATTAGATATTTGGGAAGATAATGAAAGAACTAAGAGAAAAATTTGAGATATAGGAAAAAAATAAAATAGAAGGAAAAAATTGATGATAGAAAATCAATATAAAGTGAATAAAATGAAAGAAAAGAAGAAAATTATAGAATTGGGAAAAAAATGAAAGAAGAGAAAAGAAAAAATTGTAATGGAGAGAAAAGAAAAAAAAAAGTGAACGAGTGATATGAATAAGGGAAATGAAGTGTATGAAGAAATATATATGCAAATTAGCAACGAATTTAGTAACATATTCATAGTACATTGCTAAATTTAAATATTGAAATTTATTTTTTTCCCCAAAAAATAATAACAGATCACAAAAGTCGTTACTAAATCCGTTGCTAATTAACAGCGGATTTGTAATTCGTTACTAATTATAATTACATACACTTTCAAAATTTTAATGGTGAGTTTTTTCCTCATAAAATTAGCAATAGATTTTAGAATCCATTGCTAAATTTATATTCAATTATTTTTACAAATAATTTTTGACAAAATTTATATAATTATTCTTTTTTTAATTTCACGAAAATGGCAACGGATTAAATGCTCCATTGCTATTAGCAACGGATTTGAAAATCCATTGTAAAATTTATATTCAAATATTTTTTACAAATTATTGACAAAATTTATATAATTATTTATTTTAATTTCACAAAAATAGCAACGGTCCGTTGCTAAATTTATATTCAAATATTTTTACAATATCGATTTGCAATAAATTTTAGCAACGAATGTTAATCCATTTCTAATAGCAACGGATTTAGAAACAAGATGTTGTTTTTGTTGCTAAAGTATTGCTCTATATAATTTTTATTTCAAAATTGCAACGAAATCAAAAATTGGTTGCAGAATCCGTTGCTATTAGCAATAAATTACAGTCCGTTACAAAAATCTGTTGCTAATTCGTGTTTTTCTTGTAGTGTAAGGTCTTCAGTTTGAGTTCTAATCCAAGCCAATTGTATGCATAAGGACATTGGATGAGAAGCATAGAGAAGGTTGGCGGTGAACTCTCTTAGAAGCCTCCATTTATGATATTAACGCTCCTAATCTCTACATTCCACTCATGGCATTTGGTACCTATCTAGTTCTGGCTGGCTTCTTCTTGGGCATCAATGGCAAGTATGTTGTCTTCTTCTTCTTCTATGTGTGTACATAGACAAATTCGCTCTCTTTTATTAAGTTCTTTTTAAATGAGATTTAAATAGTGATTCTTTGTAGAATATTTCACTAATATAATGTTAAAAATGCTTTTTTTCTTCGAAAAATAGTGATTCCATATAGGCAAATATATGTGGCTACCTCCAATTTGCTTGCCAAATATTATTACTTACTATAAGATAAAACCATTGACATTTCCCTTCAACTTTCTACAAATTGTAGGTTTAGCCTAGAAGCTTTAAGTGTGCAACTAACAAACGGTTTGCTATGCTGGTTATTCCAAGTCCTGCTCCTTGAAGCTACCTTGCACATGCTAGGAGATGGAGATGTGCCTTTGCTTGATGTTGTAGCCTACGGTAGATACACATTCTCGGTGGTGTCAGTGGCTGTTTTGGCAAGGATTGCTTGCAGATACTGCTTGTATACAGTCACATTGTGGGAATGCTTTTGCATGGGAATGTTCCTTGTTAAGATCATGAAGAGAACATTGTAGAAATGAGAAGTTGTGAGAAGCTATCACACCCTATTCCTCTGTAAGATGTAACATGATCCCATAGTATACCTAATGAATTACCGTACTTCGCCTACCGGTAACCCATTAAATATACTACTAGGCATTTTAAACCAATTTTTGAGAAATTTAAATCATTGATTAAAATCTGGTATTGAAAAAATTTTTTAAAATTTCGGCAGAGTGCCGGCTGTATTTTGAGAAAACAGTTCTTCAAACCTAAAAAGGAAAACACTCTCAATATGTTTTCTCAAATACAACTCCAATAAACTTCATTTCATCTCATAATTCAATCTCAATAATCAACTCATTTCATTTTCAAACCAACCTCATCATAAAAGAAACATTTCATTGATTACAAGACTCAAAAATTAATATTACAAAACTATATAGGTAAATGAAATCACAAATTTACATTGCAATAATTTGCATTTAATGACATACCAAAATATTTTACAAGAGTTTCAATACAACTGTTCAAATAATTTATATACATATTATTACATGCATATATCAAAACCTATGTATATGGGTATACCTATGATATATCTGGAGCTGATCTGAATGTGTCTTCAAAGAAGTTTACTCAACTGCTCTATGCTCTTTTCACCTACAATAGCATACAAAGCTATTGCTGAGTGGTGAACTCAGCGGTGCACAACTATTATTTAAAACATAGTACAATATACATTAACAAAATTATAACAATTAATTTGAAAGTCTCGAAATTCAATAAAATTCTAAAAGTCAAAATCTTCATTGCCAACAATATAAATCATTAGTTAAAAAGACTTTGAGCAAGAAATTCAATTTATCAAATCACAACTGGACATTTTAAGTAATTCCACCAATCATGGAAATAAAGATTAATTCCAACAAAATCAATTATGCATAAATCTCATTTGAAATCGAAATTCTTTACTATTCAAAAATCATTCTTTATCTCACTAACTATGCAAGACTAATCCGCAAGGGCCATCTTCAGGGCAATTCTAACTTCCTATGGTCGGGGAGGTCAAATCGGATTCTAATTCCCTATGGTTTGGGAGGTCGAATCATCATGCACAGTACACATCACAATAGTGAGACTTCCGAAAGGGCCATAACAAATAAAAACTTAGATCTAACCTCTAATAAGAGAAGAATCTAAGCCTGTGTACGTACCATGGTAATCAAAACAAAGCTAACTCCATTGTCTCCTTAACAAATGAGAGAGACGGGTAATAACCTAGTCAAGCATCTATAGTGAGATATAAAACAATATCATCAATCCCTTTATCCTTTTTATGAGCATAAATCACAATACAATTCAATTCAAAGTCATTTCTAATATCCAATAATTTTTATGCTTATCACAATTCAAAACATAAATTTGTATTTTCTCATGCAAATTGCCCATCACAATTCAAAACATATTCCATCAAAATTTTCCAAAACATAATTTATGCAATCCACAACAATGCTTAATACTTGTTGAAATAATATTTCACAAAGCTAAATTCATACATACTATAATAATTTCAATAATCATTGAATTAAATTCAATACTTAATAAACATAATACATAAGGAAAATAACATCATTTAATCATATAAAATATTCAGAACAAAATCAATTAACAAACTAGTTGTGCACAAAGCTCTGATGAGTCGTCTCTTGGCCTTGACTTAATGTTCCTTATGCTTTTCAATATCCTTTTCAGCTGAAACACACAATTTAAAGTGTTTCAGTACTCAGTTAAATTGTTTCTGACAATAAAATTCAATATATAAATTTTCTTAGTACTATTCCCTCCAATTTATTTCATTAGTCAACCTATAATGTTGACCTTTGATGCACTTTAAGTGAGTAAATTTTAATATTCCCAATTTGTCACATTTTATAGTCTCTAAGTGTTGGTATATATTACCAATTTCATTTTAAAGCTTATTGCATTTTAATGCCATTTTCCAGATTTCATGGCCAATGTTTACTGTCTATTGGACCAGGCTACAGTGTAAATTTAATAGATTTCTCTTCATTAAATTGTTTCTCATTGTGTCTTCTTTAATTTTCTTTTTGAATCACTCTATTTTGAGTTGTATAGCTCAAGTTATGGTCAATTAACCATAACTAGGTCAAATCTAAATTTTAGTTTCCTTTTTAGGTATTTTCGGTTCTGACTTTGCTAATTTATTTGGACTGTTTGTAATCACATTGAGGTCTAACATTCTTCATAAGTATTATTGCCCTATGTCTTAGGGACAACTAAAAATTTTGCTTACCATTTTTCAAGTCTTATAGAATTCCTTATAGATAAATTGTTAACTTGGACTCAAAGGTCCTATATTGGCATGGTCCTCAATTAGGTCAATGGCTTGACCTTAAATTATAATCTTATATATTTATAATTTGAGGAACTTGTCTAAAACAATGTTTTAGGTCTCTTTCTTAGCTTTTTAGATTGGTATGGCTCATTTAAATTAGACACTTTTGGTGGGAGATATGCTTATTTGAATTTTCTAGATTTTATGGTCAAATATGCTAATTTCAGATTTAGTGTGCTAATTTCAGATTTAGTGTGCCAATTTAATCAACTTAATTGACCTAGTTCTCTTGATTTTTGGATTTTGGTTAAATTACCAATATTGTAGATTTATGTCTTATTGAAATTTTGGGACTAATTTCATGTCATTTGGAGTTCTATGGACCAAGTTATGGTCATTTTACTATTGCTGGTCAAGTTGCACTTATATTGCAAAGTTTAGGTCATTTTTAGGTCAAAGTCAATTCTGCCAGGTTTTGTAACTCAACTTGTGCAAGCATTTTGACTTGGTTTTGGTCATTTCTGGGCTTTCGTGTCTACATAAGAGTTGTAGCTCTATGTCTAAGCTTTCCATGGTATAAATTTTAGGTCATTTGGACCTGTTTTGAGTGAGTTATGGCTAAAAGACTGATTATTGTTCATATGGTCAAATTCTGAGTTCATATTTTAGGCAATCTGGATTTGGTCATTCTTTTAGGTCACTTCTAGGCAGAATTTGGGCAACACTTCTACATGAAAGTTGGCCTATTTTATGTCTAGTTTCACCTCCAATTGGCCTCATACCAATTGGAGTCATAACTTTGCACTTATAACCTAATTTATACACTACCAATAATCACAACCTGCATAAGAGAATTTACACTCTCAATTTGGCAATTCTCCTCCTCCCAATACTTCAATATTCATTCTTGGCACTTTTATATTTATTCAACACAATTCCAGCAAAGTAAATTGGGCAGAATAGTCAAATAATATAGGCTCCCATAGCTGCCTAAAATTGGGCAGTCCAATAACTCAATAATTCCATCAATTTTCATCACCAATCAACTCATCTCAAGCTAAACATAAACTTTACTTAAATAAGGGAAGAAAATGGGCACTTACCTCAACTTGTGCTTCACAAATCCATGGAATTTCCTCTCCTTTTTGCTGTCTTTATATTGCCCATGGTGTGTAGACAAGATTTGATGAAGACACTTAGGGAGAAAGTGACTTGATCATAGGTAGATTGAAGCTTCTTTCATGGCCGGCTATGGAGGAACCTTAAAGAATTTGAGAGAAATGGAATTCTGCTATGAGGTGAGGAAGATGAAGATAAGTGTGTTAGTGGGATATGCTGTCCACTTGGCCTTTATATAGTGCCACCTAACCCCACTAACCATAGGTTAATTATTTAATTAATCAACTTTTAATTATTCTAATTCATACCCCATAATTTCTCTTAATTTCATTACATATTAAATTTTCTTTTTCATGGGGTTCTCAAAATTTAATACTATTTATTTTTCATGGACATTTAGGTTAAAAGTCCACTCTAGGTGTCAAATGACCAAAATGCCCCTCTTCGGATTGCATTTTCTATTTTTTCGGTAACACCGATTTTTGTCAGTTTCTTGATTTTTCGTTTTTATTTGTACTAATTCATTAATTTTTCTTTGACATTTCTAATGTCAATTACACATCTATAGGCCTTTAATTATGTCTCAAATTTTAATTCCGAGGGTTCTCCGCAGTCCTGGGGTCGGCTATTGCCTGCGTCGTAACTTCTCGGTGCGGTCACCCATCGCTTCGGTGCCGGCTCATTTAACCTAGTTTCATTTCCTCTCTTTTATTTTTTTTTAATTTTTTTCTTGTATTTTCTTACCTTATATTTCATCATTTTATGTCTGTTTATTATCATTGAAGTGTAATTTCAGACGTCCTGACTTGTCCGGACAGACATTATGTCACCGGAGCAGTCGAATATATGGACTACGTAAAGTGAGGGCGTTACAGAAGCATTCAAGCAAACGCCACTATCTTTTGCTTCTTGTGGGCATTGCTCAAATTCCATTGCTCTTTTGGCTTGGCAATGTTGGTGTTTGAATTGTAAGCTAATGATGTTACAAGAAACCAAATTTTTTTTTTGGGAGGAATTTTTCCCTAATAGTAATGTGTAATTTAATTGAGATCTCGAGTTTAAGTTTTCATAGAAGTCAATTATGAAAAAAAATTATATAATTTAACTTTATTAAGAAATGCTAATGAGTATTTGTTTTATTACGTAATCAAAATTACTAGGCTTAAGATAATAAATTTAAAACTAAATAATTTTAGTTAAACATGCCAATTTGCGAACTTGTTCATAAACTAATTCGTGAATCAATTAAATAAGTGAGCTCGGAAGAGTTAACGAGCCAAATATTAATAAATTTGAGTTCGATTTATTTATTAACCAGTTTAAAACTTAGGCTTGAACTTAATCACATAAAAAACAAATTGAATCAAACTGATATTTTTATAGAGTTAAGTTTCAAGTGGCTCACAAACAGTTTAATTTATTAACAAGCTAATCAAGATCAGATTAAATAAAAAGCAAAACTACAATTAAACTCGTAAAATTAATAATTTTCTTTTGCAAAAATTTAGAATGAAAATAAAATTAAAAAATTAGCTAAAATTATTACAAACACGAAAATTCATTTTTTTTTTCTTTTACAATAAGATCTAATAAATCAACAAAAATATGCTAATTTTCATATAAATTCACTTTTTGGTCATTTTGGCAACAAACTTGGTCTTTCTCTATTTTTTCAGAAAGAGAAAACTCTTTATTTTTTTTCTCCTAAGTTTAGCTTTCTTCTCCATTCCAATTCGGATGGCCTTTATCTGCCCCAAAGTTAGGGGAAGGTCGTAATGTGTGCAGAATGTACTAATTGAATAAAATATTTTATTAGATTAACTAATTTATAGTAAGAGCAAGCAGAAGCTGAACAATTAACCAATTAGTAAGGTGAATTTAAGTATTCACGTGCACACACTAACAATAAAGTATATAAATGTGAAAAGAGAATACAACTAAGATAAAAAAACACAATATTATTAACGACTCAATAGAAATATATATATATCTATCATGAAAATTAACTATCAATTACTGGCATTAATATAATAATTTATTCACTTAAATAAATTAATTATAAAAATTAAATAAATATCAATATTTTTTATTTCTCTTTAATTATTAAATTAATTAAAATAAGCGTCTAATTAACTATTAATCAACTGAATAACTTTGCTCAAGCGCAAGATTTACATAGCTTTAGCATACTAGGGAAATACCACTAATTCTACATAACAATTACATAATTTGAGATCCAAACAGACTTTTTTTTTTTTTTTTGCTTTATTTTAACGTGTCAAAAATTGCTAGGGGCTCACAGGTTGGTCAGCCGCGTCGCAATTTCCTTCGCCGGCCGACAAACCTAGTCAAATATACGCGTATTATATAAATGGCAGAACATTCGCAATTTCTCATTTTGATTCCCTTCTACGGGTCAAAATTTTCCTTTTTTTTTTTCTTTCTTATTTGTCCCCCAAATTTTCCCTTTTCGTTTAGGAAAAAAAAAAAGAAAGAGGTATTATGCTCTTATCATATCGGTTCAAATTCTCATAGTTTTTGATACATCGATCTAATTGGAAAATTTTTGTATTTTTTTTTTTTAATTTTGTTTTGTGTTGTGTTTGTATGATTCTTTTCCTTGTTTTCATCTGATTATGATTTCCATTTTCATGTTGAATCCATGATCTCCAACTTGTATGGGATTTCAAATTCTCATCCTTGTCGCGATTTGTAATTTTGTATCCCCCAAGTTTTTCTAGCATAAGTTTTGTATATAGCAAGTTATGGAGAATTTGAAGTTATTCTCTTTGTTTTGTTTTCTGTAAAATCTAGGTAAAGGAAAATTTTTTTGCGAGGTTGAGTTTGATATGCTTGTCCGAGATCCTTTTTTTTTTTTTTTTTTTGGAACCGAAAGAAGTTTCTTGTACTCAGCCTCGATTCACGATTAGTGCGATGAATTTTTTTACGAATTATATAAATTTTTGAAATTAAGTAGTGGTAGGTTTGAATAATTAGACGATTTGATTTTGGGTTTTTCTTTTTGATCGACTGATTCTTATTTTTTGCTGATAATTTGGGCATAATTTTATTTTCTTGGTTTCTTTGTTTGAAATTTGTTTTCTAATTAGAATTTTACTGCAGGTATTTTGTGAAAATCGAGGATGTTAGAGCAATTGCTTATTTTCACTAGAGGAGGATTAATCCTCTGGACATGCAAGGAGCTTGGAAATGCTCTTAAAGGATCACCAATTGACACCTTGATTCGATCCTGTCTTTTGGAGGAACGATCTGGTGCAGCATCTTACAACTATGATGCTCCTGGTGCTGCATACACACTCAAATGGACTTTCCATAACGAGCTTGGCCTCGTGTTTGTTGCTGTGTATCAGCGGATTCTCCATCTACTGTATGTGGATGAGCTGCTTGCAATGGTCAAGCGTGAGTTTTCTGAGATTTATGATCCAAAGCGAATGAACTACAATGATTTTGATGAAACTTTTAGGCAGCTTAGGAAAGAGGCAGAAGCCCGAGCTGAGGAATTGAAGAAATCTAAACAGTTGGATAGGCCTGTAAGTGATCGTAAGAAACAAGGGCAGGTGAAAAAAGGTGGATTTGAAGGAGGAAATAAAAAAAAGAGTGAAGCAAATGATGGTGGTGATGGTGATACTGGAAAAAGCTATAAATTGGAGAATGGACACTCCAATGGTAATCATGTTAATATTGAAGGGTCTAGGGCTGTTGTTGCTAACGGTAAAGAAAATGCAAGCTCCAATGTTGGAGCTTTTGATGTAAGCAAGCTTCAGAAGCTTAAAAGTAAAGGTGGAAAGAAAACTAATGCTGTTGTTAGTAAGGGTTCCAAGGTGGATGTGGACCCAAAGAAAAAGGTAACAAAAAAGAATAGAGTATGGGATGATTCACCTCAAGATTCGAAATTGGACTTTACAGATCCTGTGGAGAACGGGAATGAGAATATAGAGGTTGTGGCAACTGATCATGGTGAAAGCATGATGGACAAAGAAGAGATTATCAGTAGTGACAGTGAGGCTGAAGATGAGGAAGTGGGGAAAGAGAGCAAGCCTGATACTAAGAAGAAGGGATGGTTTTCATCTATGTTTCAGAGGTAATTTCTTACATTTAAATTGTAAAAAATTATTATTCGTTGCTTTTGTTATGAGGTGATTGAGTTTAGGGTAATGGCATATGAACCATCTCTTCAATGATTTGAATACTTTATATAACAAACTATTTACAGCATCTGACTATGGTTTTAATATCATTAGTGATAATTAATATGTTAATCCCTTTGATTACAAGACAGGTTTCGAGTACCACAAAAATGGTGGCACTTTTTGAGTTTGGTGTCCAAGGGCTTTCTAGTATTAAGCATTCTTCCTAAATTTATATTTTGGAGATTTTAGTAACTATCATCAACTTGTATTTTGTTTCTTAATATATTCTGGCATGTTTATAATATTTTATTGTTCAATCTTATTCAGTGCCATGGTTAACATGCTTAACATGCTTTCTGATTGCTGATTGATGTTATTAATATTTATGATGCTGGACTGTTCTGTTTGTGATGAGTAAAAATTTCCTTTTTGGGATTGAAATATACTATGAAATTTCATTATTCAAAGTTATGGTTTGTCTCTCCGCCTGATATGCCATCAGCTGGGGCGAATGCTTTTACTGTTCTTTCTGTTGTCTCCTAGGTTATGAGAAGAAAAAATTTGATTCATCAGGTTTTAGACGGTTAGAAATGCATAGTTGGCTTGGTGATTTGTTATATGGTATGTGTATCCAGCATTACAAAATTGTGATTAGTTACAAGAATCTTGTTTGTTGTCTCATCCTTTTGAGCAAATTGGGTTTTAGCATTTTTGTAAATATTTCAGTGCATTCGTTATTTGTTGGGCTCTTCTGCAAAATCTTTGTTGGGTTTTAGTAATAGAGTTCTTTTTCTGTTAATCTAGGCTAAAAAAAGTCATATTATTGCTAGGGCTGAGCAGAATTCGGTTCAAACCGAAAAATCGAACCGAACCGAGTCAATTCGGTTCAATCGGTTCGGTTTTAAAATTAAATCGGTTCGGTTCGGTTTTAATTTATAAAAATTTCGGTTATTTCGGTTCGGTTTTGAAGAGAAAAAAATCGGTTAAACCGAACCGAACCGAATAGTGATTTATATAGTCAAATCGAACCGAATTGATTTTTGAATTAATTTATTTTTATGGAAAATTTATGAATTATATTTAATTATATATATATTAATTGTTTAATTTCATTGATTAATGGTTATTAGGTTCAAACCAAAGTTATTAGACCAAATAACTTGAAAATCAAGTCTAAATTAAAAAATAATAAAAAATCGAACCGATCGGTTTAAACCGAACCGAACCGAAATAAAGCGGTTCGGTTCGATTTGGTTTTTCACCAATTTCGGTTCGGTTCGGTTTCTAAAATTGACGGTTCGGTTTTTATAATTTAATTCGGTTCGGTTCGGTTTGAACCGATTGCTCACCCCTAATTATTGCAATTTGTTTTAGAACTTATTTCTTTTATAAATGATTTACCACTGAAATTATGTTAGGGAGTAAAGACTAAAGAACAAAAACTAGCTAAATTTGATTGATGTAGTTGTTTGAAATATACATTAGATTTCACATGCTTTCCTTGGCTCAGTATTGCAGGAAAGGCAAATTTGGAGAAGTCAGATCTGGAACCAGCTCTGAAAGCTCTCAAGGACAGGTTGATGACCAAGAATGTGGTATGTTGATCCTGTCCGTAGGAACTGTATATGAATCTCTCTCTCTCTCTCTCTCTCTCTTTTCGGCAGTTGATATCTTACCTTTCATGCTTATGGATTTCTGTTCCTGTGGAAATCACAGGCTGAGGAAATAGCTGAGAAGCTTTGTGAATCAGTTGCAGCAAGTCTTGAAGGTAAAAAGCTGGCATCTTTCACAAGGATATCTTCAACAGTGCAGGTTGGTTGCATTTGAAAATTGAGTTTCTTTGTTTTGCATTTTACCAATTTGACATGGCAATAAGTTTGAAGTCATGACATGGAATTATGGCTACAGGCTGC
Source organism: Hevea brasiliensis (assembly GCF_030052815.1). Classification (NCBI taxonomy): domain Eukaryota; kingdom Viridiplantae; phylum Streptophyta; class Magnoliopsida; order Malpighiales; family Euphorbiaceae; genus Hevea; species Hevea brasiliensis. The sequence goes on from NC_079509.1 coordinate 41,778,567, forward strand.
AATGGAAGAAGCTCTTGTTCGTATATTAACTCCTAGGCGCTCTATTGACATATTGAGGGATGTGCATGCTGCAAAGGAACAGAGGAAGCCGTATGTGGTTGTTTTTGTTGGTGTCAATGGAGTTGGAAAGTCCACCAATCTAGCTAAGGTTCAGCTGATGCTACTCTCTGCATTTGAAGATCTTGTCATTTAGGAACCCTTTTTTCTAATTATCAGGTTATTTCTACACATTGCAGGTAGCATACTGGCTTCTGCAGCATAAGATCAGTGTTATGATGGCTGCTTGTGATACATTCCGCTCAGGAGCTGTTGAGCAGCTGCGCACTCATGCACGTAGACTTCAGGTATACAATGATACCTTAATGGAAGCAAGTTATCTGGGCTGCTAATGGCATTGGATTTTATGCTTGATAAATTGTTGTTGATGGACATTGTACATTAAACTTCTGACTTTTCTTAATAGATCCCTATATTCGAAAAGGGCTATGAGAAAGATCCTGCAATTGTAGCAAAGGAAGCAATTCAAGAGGCCACACGCAACGGTTCTGATGTGGTTCTTGTTGATACTGCTGGTCGGATGCAGGTAATTTTGTTAGCTGATATCTTATCACTGAGGTTGACTAGTATTCACCAGTGTTATAAAAGGGTGATGTATGCTTTGCTGGTAAAGAAAATTTTCTGTTGATTTCTTTTTCAAAAAGCAGTCAAACCACTTTCCTAAACTTGAAGAGAATCAATAGCACTTTTTTTAAATGATATATCCTAATTATCTTGGACTTCAGAAAATGGATCCCCAGATTAACCTCAATTGGATTGTGATTAAGACTTGGTTGAGTATTAGGCAGTGGATAAAACTCGTGCACATTAATTTTCTTCTTCATTTAGTCATTATGATGTTGATGATGCCCTTGCCATGCATTTCAGGATAATGAACCATTAATGAGAGCTCTCTCAAAGCTTATTTACCTCAACAATCCAGATTTGGTCTTGTTTGTTGGAGAGGCATTGGTTGGAAATGATGCAGTTGATCAACTATCAAAGTTCAATCAGGTTTAATTTTTAAATTTAAACATTTCATTGTCTCATGTTGTTTTCTGCAAACTGAATTTATCAAGTGACATTTCTTCATTTTCTATGCAGAAATTAGCTGACCTCTCTACTTCACCCAGTCCAAGACTAATAGATGGGATTCTTCTTACCAAGTTTGATACAATAGATGATAAGGTAGATGATCCCATTAGCAACAAGCAATTCTCCCCCCTTTTCTCTCCTGTTCACTTTCGAGTGTTTTTATGTTGTTTGTTGACCAAATCTAATACATAATTTGTTTTCGTAAGCATAGGTTGGAGCAGCACTGTCAATGGTTTACATCTCCGGTGCACCAGTTATGTTTGTTGGCTGTGGACAATCTTATACGGATCTCAAAAAGCTGAACGTGAAATCTATTGTCAAGACACTTCTTAAATGAGTGGCGTCTCTTCTTTAACCCATGTTTGATGGGTGAAAATGCTGTTCTTTCCCTTTTGCATGCTTTCAATCCTATTATGAAATTCTGCCAAACTTCTATGTTTGTCCTGCTTTATTGCTGTGTTCTCGAAGGTGAACAAGTCCCTTGTCGATGTTAGTTATGGTAATTTTTTTAAGCAATTTTCTTATAGTTTTATTCCATTTATTCTTTATAATATTGTCAGTTTGAGAATAATAGTATTATTGTTTGTGTGGTCGAGTGTAAAAGGTATGCAGAGTTGTGTAGAAATTAATTAAAAGGCCTGCTAGACGAAGAAAATTCTATTATATGCTATATTTCATAAACTAGTACTATGTTAAGCTAACTAATTACTGCATATATTAATCCTTTAAAAAAAATTACATATATTAATTTACATCTAAATTTTATATGGTTAAATGACAAAGTAGGAAAAAGGCCGGTAGTATTATATTATTTAAAAAAAATAAAGATAAATTAAAATTTTATTATAAATTAATTCTATTTCTAAAATCTTGCGCATGATATTAAATATTAAAAATAGTACCTAAATTACGGAATTTGCTCCTACTTTCTAACTACATTCCCATCCATCAGGAGAAGAATTTCTGTTTATACATATTTATAAAAACCTGAAAATGAAATCTAATAAATATTCCAGAAAACGTTATTTTAGATTTTTTTTTAATTTGGATTTAAATATTAATTTAATTTAAATTTAATTATTGTTCTATAATATCCTATAAAATTAATTACTTTATTTTAATAATTTTTAATTATAAAAAAAATTCTCTTAATTTTTTTTAATTATTTCATTCGCCAATTTTTTTACTTTGGTTGATTTTGCTTCTCCGCTTTACATGTTTATATATTATAATTTTATTTATTTTAATCAGAATTAAATCATTTACCTTCCTTCTATTTTAATTTTTTTAAATAAAAAGAGTTTTAATATATTAATTTTATTTTTTTTATATTTAAATTGTGTTTATAAAATAATTTTTATATTAATCTCTATCATTATTTTTTCATTATATCTTTAAATAATTATTTGTAATCTATAAATTATAAAATGATGATAAACTTATAAACTAATCAGAATATCTTTATAATTTTTGTTTCTCATAAAAAATGTTAACTAATATAAAATTATCATATAAATTTCGGAATTAATGAGAGATAGAAATGAAAAAGAGAACTTGTTTGCATAAGAATTTGAAATGAAAAATAAAAAATAAAAAATAAAACAGGTGGACGGCAATATAAATAAAAAGAAAAAAAAATTCATATCTCATAAATTTTATTTGAATTAATTATATAAATGTTTTACTTTAATTTAAAATTTAATTAATTTCCTATAATCAATATATAACTCATTTAATGGATACTTCAATTTAAATTATAATAAATAAATTATTAGGATTAATAAAAAAATTATTTAAGAGTCCCTTAAAAAAAATTAAAATTTACTACACCTATTTAAGATTTTTAATAAATATTTAAAAGAGCCAATAAAAAAATGTAGGAGACCAATTAATAAAAATTTTAATTGTCAAAAATGTTTGAGGGGACTATTGACTAGCATTTAATTTGATAATTAGACTAAAATTATATGTTGACAATTAGATTAATTAAATTAATACTTCCTCTATCCTATAAATATAAACTTACCTCTATTTTCACATATTTAAAAAAAAACGTAATTAATATAATTAAAGCAATAGGTTTTGTTTAGATTTTTTTTAATATACCTTTCATTTATATTGCTTTATTAAAAATTAATTAATTCATGTTATTAAATCATTCGTAAAATTAATGTATTTTATTTTTTTCAATAATTATTAAATAGAAATATATTAGTAAATAAATAAATAAAATGCTATTTTAAAATAGAAAATAGCTATAAATTAAGACATGGAAAAGAAAAAAAAGTCTATTTTATTTCATAGAAGAAGTATTAATTATTTGATGCATGTATAACGCATAGCATGCAAACACGATTTTTGACAGGTTAAAATTAATAAAAAATAAGCAATTAAACTCTTATACCAATGTTGAAAAATTAGAACTCCATGGATCTTGACCCATGAATATGTATAAAGCCATAAAATCATGCTTGAATAACTGATAGAGGTATAATCACATTAGGAACGAATCTATATAATCAATATAATAAAACTGATATTCAAAATAAATTCACCTAAAAGTGATAAGTGACACTTTATCAGCATTTTTTAAATTTGCCAATTTTACTGTTATTTTATTATTAGAACTATTTGATATGACATCTTAGTTTTTTAATGTTTATTATTTGTCTTTATTTTTATTATTAATAATAATTAATAAGTATATAAAATAAAATTTATTAATAATTGATATGCGACTTTTAGTTTCTTAATACTCAATATAAAACTTTAAATGGAATATATATATATATATATATATATATATATATATATATATATATATATATATATATATATATATATAATTGCAAACAAATGTACATTTTTATCATTAATAATAATTAATATGTATATAATAATAATAAGTAAATAAATATTTACATTTTTATTGTTAATAACATTAATATGTATGTTATTAAATAAAATTTATTAGTTTTATTATTATTATTAATTAATATATGATTTTTTAGGAGAATAAGTTTTTTAAATAAAATTTATTAGTCATATTATTACCACTAATTAATATGTGACTATTTAGTTTATTTATTATTTTTGTGAAGAATGTGACTTTTTATTTTCTTAATACTTGTCGACCCAAATAATAGATCGAATCCACACTAGGACTTGAGTCAGCATAAGGCCTCTAAATCTCGTAGTAAGCCTCACTGTCAAGCCCAAATGACAAGCCCAATTTCAAAACCCAATTCAAGAAAATAACCGGATAGAGTCCGGCCATAATCAGGACCTTCCAACGGGGAGTTTTTGACTCACTCAACCTATAATCACAATATATATAACCATTTGGGGAGCTCAACTCACCATAATATCCTCAATCAACATAATATGATCACTGGGAGCCCAACTCCCACATCCACATAAATAAATAAATTTATAAGTCCACACATACACAATCAATAAGTTAATAAATTGAAATAGTTAATCTTTTACAGACCCAATTAAATAAAATATTACTAACACATGCAGAGTTCTAGATTTTAGATCAACGACAACAATTATAGACAATGCACCAATAGACCTGTGAAAAAGAAGATAGATCAATCATGTAATAACTCGAATTTTTAAAATATAAAATATAAATTTCATATTTTTATATATATAGTATTTTACTATTATTTATAAAAATATTTTTTAAATTATTTAATTATTATTATTTTTTTATCAATATTTTTCATTTTATTTTCTTTATGGTTTAATTTTACATATATAGTATTTTGGGGCTTACTTGAAAACATATAAAAGATCAAGGACTTATTTGAAATTTTCTTTCCAGGAATGAATTTAGACAATATGCATGTCCTGATTCATTCCCAGCAAAAAAAAAAAAAAAAAACACAGAAGCAGAAAATCCCCACCCTCTACCCATCGTTCTCTCCCTCCTCCCCACCTCTTTTCTTTCCCTTTTCTCCTTTTTTCCGGCAACCACCCATCACCACCGTCGGCAAGGAGCATCCCCCACCCTGGGCGACGGCGGTGATCGGTCTGCTGGCTGGAGCAGTGCCAACAACAGTGCAAATGGAGGAATTTCCTCTAAAAAAGTGCGCACAGGGGGTCCAACTTCCAGGTGCGATTCTGACTTCATTCGATATCCGATTGAGGCGATTTAGGTGGCATTGGAAAGCTTGTTCCGAGAGCTTTCTTTTGATACTAATTTTACAGTAAATGGAGGTTGGATGAGTGAGATATGGAGGAGAGAAATTTCTGGTTTTTCAAGTTTTTTGATTCGATCTAAGACGATTCAACAATTGGATTGACGATCCGAGACTACCTATGGACTCAGGAGGAGGAGAGGAACATTTTGGTGTAACTAGCTCTGGCAGATGTCACCGGCTACCCGCGACCGACCACCGCGGCTTTGGTGATGATTAAACTTTCAGAGGCTTTCTCATAAATTTTTGAAATTTTTGAGACACAGATAAACTTTGGGTAAGATTATTTTTCTTATTTCTTATTCTGTGGTGCTTAAATGCAGTGTTTCTTTGACAAAAAAAATTAAAAAAAAATTCTAAAAAAAATATATGACGAAAGTAAAATGATTTGGAGATATTCTATAGTGTTTGTTGAATTTTTGAGTGATTGTAGAATATTTTTGAAAAATATATATGGGTTTTAGTTGGATTTTTAGCATACGAGCATATAAGATTATATGAATTTTTGGTATTTAAATTTTATATGATTGGTTGGACCTTCAGAATTGAGAGTTAAATATGTGAATGTTGAATTGGGTTGAATTAAGAATATGTTAGCTATAAAAAACTTATGAAATTGAGTAATATTCTTGAATAAAAATCCATAAAATATTTGAGGGTTATTAGAAAATTATAATTCCTTTTGCAATAGCTTCATAATATTGTTAAGGAATGCGGGGTAAAATTTTACAAGTTTTAGAGCTTATTTGAATGATTTTTGCAGAATGTCTATTTTAGGGGCTAAAATGTACTTTTTCAAGTTTGTTACTATTGCCTGGTTTGGAGGGCCCAGGAGAGGCTATATGATATTGATGAGATATGGGTTAAGATGTGTGATTCTACAAGTGTTATTTAAACCATTTTACAGGTTGGGTAAGTCTTAGGTGCAGGAGAAACTCTACTGAAATTTTGGCAAGATCTTAGGAACTATTTTGATTTTATGGTTTAAATCAATTATTTAGTTTTGTCAGTCTTTTGATAGAAGTCAGTGTGTATGTTTAGGTGATCAGTACTGGCTGCTTCTCCTTTCAGCAGGACTAGCTGCAGTCCAGTCGACTAATTCGTGAGTAGATATTAATCTTATTTACAATTTCAATATTAATATATTTCAGGCATGCTCATGAATCACTTATGCATATATGTATATAATGGAATATTAGGCATACCCTATTTTGCATTTATATTTGATGATATTGCCTTTGTTGTTGTGTTATGACAATCTGGAGCTGTGTGTGTGAGTTGGTGTGTATGCGATGTTTATGGATATGGGTAGGACGGGTAGACGCGGCTGGAGCTTGACTCGTTGGGATCCGATCCTTATTATGGATAAGTCAGGGTAGGTACGACTTTGAGTTGATCTCGCTGGCCCCTGCATTTGGATAATAAGAGAAAGTCTGGCTTTGAGTTAGTTTCACTAGCAGAGGTTAGAACTAAGAGAGCTATGTAGGGGGATCAACTCCCTATATATGTATGTGTGAGTATGGATTTGACACAGGTGTGTGAGTGTTCCAGATTGTCTTTGATTTGATTTGACCTGGTCTGTATGGCTTGCATGAATATGATGCATTACATTTCTAAGGATGCATTAGAATCAGATAATTATAGAAATTGTATGTAAAATCAGTATCTTACTCTATGAGTCGAACACTCACTCCTGTTCACCCTATTTTTCTAGGATACAAGAGGAGTTCTTTTTAAGAGTAACCTGCTCTCTTCGTCGCAGGTTTATTAATAGTTATTTATTTATAATATTATTTTCTAAATTTGTAATATAGAACTATGTATTTGTTAACAGTATTATAGATCTTGTTAGAGACAGTGTCAAATTGAGTTATTGGTTTTTACTGAATGAAAATTTTTATGATGTAAATAATTTGTAAATGGTGGTAATAGGGTTGAGTTGGGCTCCGCTTGCTTTAATAGCTGATAATCATCGGGTTGAGTTAACCCAAATTAAAATAAAATATTTTATTTTTATTTTATTTGCATGTTGGGCCTCAGTTTTTGGGTCTTGGTTATGGATTTGAGAACAGTAAGGCTTACTACGGGCCTTGGGAGCTTTATGTCGGCCCAAGTCCTAATGTCGGTCCGGCCCATGGGATCGGATCATGACAAATCATAAAAAAAGCTCTCCTGTAACCTAAAAAAATAGGGTGAACAGGATTGAGCGTTCGACTCATAGAGTAAAATATTGATTTTACTTACAATTTCTATAACTATTTATGTCTAGTGCATCCTAAGAGTGAAATGCATTATCTTCACATATTTCAAACAAAGCAAGTTATAATCACATCAAAGGCAATCTGGAGCACTCACACACCGTGTGTCACATCCACACTTATACATATATATATATATATATGGGAGTTGATCCCCTATATAGCTCTCTTAGTTCTAACCTCTGCCAGCGAGATCAACTCAAAGCCGGACTTCCTCTTAATATCCAAATATGGGGGCTAGCGAGATCAACTCAAAGCTATGCCTACCCGAGTTATCCATAATAAGGATCAGGTCTCAACAAGTCAAGCTCCAGTCGCGTCTACCCGTCCTACCCATATCCATACACACTCCACATACACACTCACTCACACATATAGCTCCAGATCACCATAAGACAACAATCATAGTAATATCATCAAGAACAAATGCAATATAAAGCGTGCCTGATATTTACTACATAGATATATGTACAAGCGATGCATGAACATGCTTTAAATATAATAATATTAAAATTATAAATAAAATCAATATATACTCACAAATTAATAGAAAGTCACTACGGCGGCTGGGCAGAGGAGGAAGGCTGACCCGCTCACCTAAACATTATATCAAAAATTTTATCAATATTTACTTAAAACAAAATTTTAAAGAATCAAGGGACAATCTTAAGTTTTGTCAAAAATCTTACAGAATTTTCCCTATACCTAAGACTTACCCAGCTTGCAAAAAGATCCAAATAACACTTCTAAATCTTAAATTCCCACAACCACATCTCATCAACATCATATGGCCCCTCCTGGGCCCTCCAAAATAGTAAAAAATCATACAGTTACACATAAAATAATTATTTAAAAATTTGGGGTGTTATATTCTTTTCCCTTTACCAAAAAATTCATCCTCAAATTTTATACAAAGTAGAACAATGACACGGAGTTACATATCAAATAAATATGGATACTTGCTATGCATATCCCACTCTGACTCCCAAGTGAATCATTCATAGATTGACTCCTCCACAAGACTTTAACCATAGGAATCTGCATAATTTTTCTGCCTTCTGAAAGCTGTCTTTAAATATTCCTTGATCAAAGGAACTATCTCTGAAGTGTACTACACCATATCTAAATCATGTACTCTCGCCTCTCCAACTTCTATCCAACACAGAGGAGATCTACACTTCTTGTCCTATAATGTTTCATGAAGCATCTTTCTGAAATAACTACCTTTGCATGCACCTTATTGGAAATCATTGCTGATCTTATTTGGCCATTGAAGTGTTAGCAAGACTTTTCTCCGTGATAAAAGCACCTATACTTCTTAGTTTCGTGATATTATGAGCTTCTAGTTTACTTTTTTGCTATGAGGTCATTGTACCAACTCCTGCTTGTCTTATGTAACCAGCTGTATAAAACTCCATCCATCTCCTCTGTCTCAAATTTCAATCCCTCTGTTAAAAAATATACTTTAAGCTTTTATGGTCGGTGTATATTTCGCACATTTCACCATATAGGTAATGCCTCTAAATTTTTTATGCAAAGAGTACAACTTCCATTTCCATACCATGAGTGGGTAGTTTTGCTTGTGCTTCTTTAATTGCCTTGAAGCACAAGCCACTACTTTACTATGCTGCATTAAAACACACCCCAACCCAACTCTAGAAGCATCACAGTACACTTATACCCTTCTCCACTCACCGGTAAAGTCAACACAGGAGCTATAGTTAAACAGTCCTTAAGCTTCTAGAAGCTTTCGTTACATTCATTTGACTAAAAGAATGAGACATTCTTTCGAGTCAATTGTGTTGGAAGAGCTATTATTCTAAAGAAATTATGCACAAAATGCCTGTAGTAACCTGCTAAGCCTAGAAAACTTCACACCTCATTGACTATAGTAAGCCTAAGCTAATCAGTTACTGCTTTAATTTTTTTAGGGTCCACCCAAATACTTTTACTAAAGACCAAATGTCCCAAGAATGAGATGCTCTCCAGCAAGAACTCACACTTTGAAAATTTTGCATACAACTGATGCTCCCTCAGTGTCTATAACACCATCCTCAGATGCCATACATGCTCTTTCTCGATTCGAGAATACACCAAAATGTCATCTATGAATACAATGACAAAGCGATCTAGGAACAGCCTAAACACCCTGTTCATTAAGTCCATAAAGGCCACTGGTGCATTAATGAGTCTAAAAGACATCACCAAGAACTCATAATGACCATACCTGTCCTGAATGCTGTCTTTGGCACATCATCACTTCTGATCCTCAGTATGCGATAACATGACCACAAGTCTAGTTTTGAAAAGCATCTTGCTCCTTATAGCTGATCAAACAGGTCATCAATCTAAGAAAGTGGATATTTGTTCTTAACAGTCACTTTGTTCAACTATCTATAATCATTACACAACCTCAAAGTTCCATCCTTCTTCCTCACAAATAGAACATGAGCACCCTAAGGTGAAGTGCTTGGCAGGATGAAACCCCTGTCCAGCAACTCTTATAGTTGCTCCTTCAGTTCCTTTAGCTTTATTGGTGCCATCTTGTAAGGTGGCATAGAAATGGGATTTGTACTTGACACAATATCTATGCAAAACTCTATCTCCATATCTGATGGAAATCCTGGAAGCTCCTCAGGAAACATATTTACAAATTCTTTTACAATAGGTACATTCTCAATATCAGTACCTTTAACAAATGTGTCCCTCACTAGTGCCAAATATCCCTGACATCCACGCCTCAACATCTTTTTGGCACTAATGGATGACACTAAGTTGTATGGAGCTACACTCTGTCACCATCAAAGCTAAACTCTTCCACTCCAGGAATATAGAAATACACCTTTTTATTATTTCTTAATCTTAACTCTGTGATTGGTTTTCATCAGCACATCCACCATATAGTATCACACTATAGTACTAACCTACTACTCATTTTATAAAACACAAGCCATTCACCATGGATGATTCTTCCTGTTCCTCCCTCCTAACATGACCATTAAAACATTATTGTCTCCTACTATCCTTTGTAAGGAATTGCCATATCTATTACCTATATGTGTGTTGTACCATAATCCTAGACAAGATACTTTATATATTCATTCTTCTTGATGTAGCCATATCTATTACCTATAGGTTTCCAAACTTCAGCCTCAACTCTACCCATTAGCAAAAGTTTCATCATTGAATCTCATCCACAGATATCACTCCCTCCAGCTTATAGTTCAAAAGGGCTACGAGCCCTAGTAACTAATTTTATCTAACTCCTGTCATTGCTCTGATCGTTCTTTTATACTTAACATTAGGTACACACTTAACGTTATTTCCTTTTAAAGAGAATGTGTATGGACTGGTGCTTACCAACTTCTTAAATACCAGGTCACCTCAACACAATTTCCCTTGCTTATGTAGTCTTCTTGAGCCGAAAGCACGAGCTAAACTTGAAGAGAAAGAGGAATCTCCTCCTATACTCAACAACACACTATTTTTTGTAGAATAATGTTCAACCCATGTCTCTTGGTCTTTCTTTTGAAATTTCATGATTTCTTTGTATAAGATATCTGGTGCAACAATCCTTCTGTTGTACCACCGATTTGCCTAACAAATCATCTTAAGATTTACTATCTCTACTTATGCTTCATTTTTACCTTTTATGCCTACCCTCGTTGTATCACCCTCATACTAAGTATTTCTGTACATTCTACTATTTTGGTGACTCATGTCTGTCCAAACAGTTAGAATGTTTAGAACAAAACTTAAATTACATAGAGAAGCCACAAATAAAATTGATAAAGATCAAATGAAGTTGGATTAAAATAGGAGTAATGAAGCATAAATAGGTTAAATGAGCATAGGTCCCAGCGATGAGTGACCTACATGGGAAATAGCTATAAGTTCAGTTGCCACCCTAAATTCGTGTGGGACCCTATGGAGACTTTAATGAAGGAATTATTTAAAAATTATTGGGAATTTGGAAATCAAAGAAATGAAAAGGGAAGAAGTAAAATTAAGTGAATCAAAACTTAAAGACTCATCGGGTGTTATGGAAAAAGATACATTATATCCCAATGAGGGGCATTTTGGTCAATTCACTTCAAGAGGTGACTTTTGACCTAAATGTCCATTAAATTGTATGAGATTAAAATATTGAAAAAGAATTAAAAAGATAGAAATGTGTATAGAAAAGAAAAGAAAGAAATGAAATTTTTAAATTTTAATTACTATTGTGACATAAGCATGATACAAGCATGACACAATTAAAATTATAAATTAAATTATTTAATTTTTGAGGATAATTATCTCTCTATATATATAAGAAGACAAATAATAATTAAAATTAAACAAAAGAAAATCTCATCTTCCTTAATTATTGGCCGGCGACCAACCTTCTCTCTCTCTTCCATTTTCATGCTCTTCCAAGCTTTGATTCCCTACTTCCCTTCCATAAATCTCACATCAAATTAATAGAAAACTTCTAATTAGCCCTAGATTGCAAGTTTGGGAGCAAAAGAAACTAAAGAAAGTGAAGAAATTTGAAGATTAAAAAGCTCAATAAGAGGTAAGTCACCTCTCTAGCTTAATTGATGGTGTATGCATGAAATTAAGTTTGGAAATGGGGATTTAGCTTAAGAAATCATAAAAATTATGCATGAATCTTGATGGATGAATTTCGGCCAGCTTGGGGACTTTAGGGTTTTAATGGTTTGATCTAATTAGAAGAGATTTTTAATGTTAGATGATGATATATGTATGGATTTTGTAGTTGAAATTGATTGAGCTTATTGAAATTGAAGATGAACAATTAGGGTTTACGGGAAATTAAGGCTTTTGTGGTATGTTATGAAATTGATGTTTATAAAAGCAAATATGGCCATTTGGTATGCCTTGGTTGAGAATTGATGTGAATTGATGAAAAGAATGAATGGATTGGTAGTGTGTTGAATTGCTGGAATCTAGATACTTGAGTCCAGTGTGCTTAACAACCCACAAATTAAGCTACATAACTCCAATTGATATAAAATCAATTGGAAAAGAAACCTAAGACATAATGCTAAGTTTTTTGTGAAGAGAGTTTACTCAGAAAATGACCATAAGTTACCTTAAATGAGCCTTGAATCCGGATTGTAATTCTGGACCTGATAAAAAATGACCAAATGAACAGTACTTAGTAAATTAGGCATAACTCACTCTAGAAAATCCCAATTTAAGGATTCTTGAACCAATGGAAACCTGAGACATAGGAGAACAATTATTATGAAGACCATAGAGCTAAATTATGAATCTAAGTTGATCAAATTGCTAGACAAATTTGATATAGCAAATCTGCCTTGATTCTAGACTAACCTGGAAATCCTGAACAATGAGCTATCAAACTAGTTTTGGCAAAATTGCCATAACTTGGACTACAAAACTGCAAATATAGTAATTCCAAAGCCAAAATTCTTATAATACATAGAACTAAAAAATTTATGTTTGACCAGAACCCAGTTCTTAGGGCAAGATAGGGGAATTATTGGGATAAATTAGGAATCCTAAATCTGGAATTCTTGATCCTTAGCTAATTGGCCCTGTGACCTCCAAATGGTTATCAGGCCATAACTTCTTCTACAAAACTCCAATTTAAGTGATTCAAAATGATTTGGAAACATAAGACAAAGAACTAAAACATTGTTTCTGAGACTAGGGTCAAATTATGAGATTAAGAGGCCCGGATATAGAATGCAAAGTTAAGATACAAATGTGGAAAACCTGAAATTTCAGGATATGACACCTGGAATAGTGATTAATGTTTTAGCCATAACTTGAGATCTAGAACTCCAAATTGAGTAATTTAAATTGGAAAATAAAACTAAGACATAAAGGAACAATTTTCATGAAGAACACTTCACCAAAGTATGACTGGAACTAGGTTGAAATGGGATTGTAAACTCAGGGTTCCAAACTGTCCAGAATTAGAAATTATTGAAATTGCATAGCAAACTTAGGAAATTCATTAGGCATTTATTGAATAACTTTTAGAGATAATTGGGATGAGTATTGAGACATTTTAATTGTATGTTTCAGTAGAAAAGGAGACTTTGGGAGACAAGAAAAAGTAAATCAAGAGAAAGGAAATCCATTAAGGTTTGTGCACAACTAACCTTTTTCCTTGGTTTTAACCTTGTAAATTAATTTGAATGAATTTATTTTGAATGAGTTATGATTTTTCTTGCAATTGAGTATTTTAATTTATGAAATGAATTTGTGAATGTGAAAAAGTGGATGTTGGCCCTTTTAAATCATTGTAGCACGGGGGTGGGCCGGTTTTGAATGATTTTAGAAGTGTTTAAGAAATTATGTGTTGCTAACCCTTTGTGGGTTTTATGATGATTTGAATGTGGTTATTGTTTTGCAAATGTGATTATTGATTGAGAAACCTTTGAAAATTATTTTTGTAACACCCTAACTTTAGCTAGTCTGTGCATTCGACTATTTCGGTGATTAATGTCAGTCTGGACAGTCATAATGTTTGGAACTATATATAAACTAGAGTGAGGAGTCATAAATGACTCAAATAACGATAAGAAAAATTTAGAAAAAATTTTAGAAATGAAATGCAGCAAAGTTAAATGAGCCAGTGCCCCGGTGATGGGTGACCCTAACGGGAAGTTGCTGTCTTTACAGCTAGTAACCCTAAACCTGAGAGAAACCCAGTGAAATAATTTCCGGGATGCCAGAGAAGAGTTACAGCACCCTAGGTAGCATTAGAATGCCAAGAAAAGGTTAGGAGAATTTTTAAGATCGGTACAGATAGTTTTGGCTCCTTATGTAACACCCCTCACCCGTCTACAGTGTAGCCGAGCAAGGCGTGTCACACGGAGTGCCGGAGCACCTAATCTTATCTGATTTCATTACATTTCTTGATTTACTTGTTTAAAAACTTTATCTAAGGTTTAGGCTATTTTTACTGTTTATCAAAATCTGACTAATTTGGAAATTTCAAAAATTTTAACGACAATCCAGCAGAGTTTCGGCTGTAATTTGGACTAACAGTTTTTCTGAACCTGCCAAAAACAATTTCAATATATACTCAAATTCATAACTTAGATTATCTCAAAGCATTCTCAACAGTTTCTCAAACTCAAATTCAGTCTCAAAAATTCTCAAACTTAATCTCATTCATAATCATTATGATTAGATACTTAACTCATATATCAGAATTCTTACATTTCATTATCTTACATAATTTGCCAACTAATTACATAAGTTTGTCAAGTACAGGATATACAAATAATTTACAATATACTTAGAATGAACAAAATACATAACATGTGTAAATATGAGCCCTATCTACATGCATTGCTGAGGAGGTGACAACCTTGAACTCTTCTGACACTTCTGCAGATCTGGACTCCAAAATCTCAGTCGAAGTACCTTCGCAAGGAAACAATTCCATCGCGCTAAGCATTTCTACTTAGTGATGCAATAATATAATAAGAAATAATATATGCAAATAAAGAAAGAAATAAATCATAATTTAGATATCCAGGAATCAATTGTTCTAACTATATTGTATTTTAAGTCTCTACGGTTTTGCAAATTATATTTTTGTTATATTTTTATTGCTAATCTCTTTTACTCATTTCATTCAATGCTTTATTTAATTGTACTGAAATTTCCGTATACTTAACTTAACTTAACTACCTGAATTGAATAATGTTTTAATTGACTGCCCGTGTAGCCTATACACTGACCAAACTGGATAAACGGATATACTAGCACTGGGTACCTAATACCTCGGGCCGTCACACCATCGGTCATAAAGTATCTCCCAATGTGCAAACAGTGTGGCTAAAAAGCCATATAATCAATCAGGCATGAAGCCAAGTATAATAACACAATCCATGTAGTCATAGGCTATTAAAATCATAGTATGGCATAATAAGTCAGAAAACACAATATGGTGTAAAGCCATTTACAGAACAGCTGTCAAAATCCTATTGGCATGCCAACCTATCCAAACTAGTCAACTAGGCAAACTAAGGAATATTACAAGGTTACATATTTAATTCTTTATTCTTAGGGTTTATAAGTCTTTATGCCTTTCACTGGTCAACAAAATTGTTGACCTTTTTATGCATCATGGATAGGTTGATTCTAGTATAACATGTCAAATTATTCAGTACATCATCAGACAGATCACATTTCATATCAATTGTTCCGAAGTACCATTGTGCTCAAAGCATTTTTCCTGTCTCTGATAATAAGGACTAATGTCCCATTCACACATTCATGTGATTTATTAAGTCATTATGTTTCTTATTCACATTACTAGTCAAACATAAACATTGACTTTTCCACACTAAACAGCTATGTTAGTTCTAGTTGCACTATGATTCCTCATTTTGAGCTTATACTTGTTGGCATTGATTTCTAAACTTAATTCAAGGCTAATTATATATGATTCCAAATTTTTAGATTTCATGGCCAATGGTTACTGTTCTATTGGGTCAGGCTATAGGGTGAAATTAGTAAAATTCTCTTCATCAAATTATTTCTTATTGTGTCTTCTTTAATTCTCTTTTTGAATTACTCCATTTTGAGTTGTATAACTCAAGTTATGGTCAATTAACCATAACTAGATCAAATCTGAATTTTGGTTCCCTTAGTAGTCATTTTGATTTTGGAATTTACTAATTTATTTGGACTGCTTATAATGACATTCAGGCCTAGTGTGCTTCATAGGATTTGTTGCCCTATGTCTTATAGTCATTTAGAAATTTTACTTGTAATTTTTCAAGTCTTATAGAATTATTTATAGTCAAATTGTTGACTTGGACTCAAAGGTCCTATATTGGCATGGTCCTCAATTAGGTCAATGGCTTTGACCTTAAATTCTGGCCTTATACATTTATAATTTAAGGAAGTTGCCTAAAACAAAGTTTTAGGTCTCTTTCTTAGCTTTCCAGATTGGTATGGCTCATTACATTTGGAGACTTCTTGTGGGAGATATGCCTATTTGAATTTTCTAGACTTAATGGTCAATTGTACCAATTCCAAATTTAGTGTGTCAACTTAATTGGCCTAGTTCCCTTGATTTCTAGGTTCTGGTCAAAATTTAATATTGTAGGTTTATGTCTTATTGAACTTTTGGCACGATTTTAGGTCATTCTGAGTTGTATAGACCAAGATATGGTCAATTTACTAAAGCTAGACAGATTGCATTTTCAATGCAACTTTAGGTCATTTTTAGGTCATGTTCAATTCTGGCAGGTTTGGTACCCTAACTTGGGCAATCAATTTGAATTGGTTCTAGTCATTTCTGGGTTTTGGTGTCTTCATAAAAGTTATAGCTCTATGTCTAATCTTTCCATTGATATAAATTTCAGGTCATTTGGACTTGTTTTGAGTGAGTTATGGCCAAAATACTGGTTACTGTTCAAATGGTCAAATATTCTGGGTTTTAAGTTACCAATTCCGGATTAGGTCACTTTTTGAGTCACTTTCTGGATAGATTTTTGGTAAGGCTTCTACATGAAAGTTAGTTCATTATGTGTCTAATTTTACCTTCAATTGGCCTCATACTAATTGGGGCCACACAATGAGGGTTATAGCTCCACAAGCATACTGTCCTCGTAAAATTCTTCAAATATACAAACCATACACATTCAATTCCCTAATCCTTTAATTCCCATACCTAAATTCTGGATTCATCACATTAATTTATCATTCATCACATCTCATTATGGTTATTTTGGGCAGAATATACCAATCCTCAATACACCAAATACAATCCTAATTCACAAAGTCAAAGTTCACATAATTTACACATGAAATCACCTAACTAATACATGAAATTCTCACAATAAGTTACATACACCTACATTAATCCCTTAGTACCATATTTCATCAAATAAATTCATGAAATCAAACACTTTTCCATGAACCATAAGGCTGCCCAATTGTACATATGCTTCCATCTTCCATATACACTTCACAACCATACTTCAAAGTACCCATTTTAAGCATACACATAACACCAAACTACTAATACATATAATAAGCCTAATCAACTTCATTACCCATTAATTACATGTAAAAAAAAATTAAACTCCTTTAAAATCCATGGCTGCCTAATTCATGCTTCATCATTAATCATCAATTTCTCTCAAATTTCTTATCAATTCAATTCATCACAACCTTAAAACAAAGTTTAATGAATCAAGGGATGAAAAACTAGCACTAAACTCAATTTGAGCTTGACAAATCCTTGGAATTTCTCTTCCTTTTTGCTGCCCACATACTGCCCATGGTGTGAGGACCACTTTTAATAAAGGGAGTTTGAAGAAATATGACTTCAATCATGGTAGATTTGAGCTCATGCATGAATGGCCATGGAGGAAGCTTGGAAAAAAAAAACACATTCGGCCATGGAATTGAAATGAAGAAAATGAGGTTTTCCAAGTGATGAAGTCTGTCCCATATGTACTTATATAGTGGTCTACTAACTTTAGGTTAATTGATATAATATACTCCACTAAGTATAGTTTAATGTTATAATAATTAAACTTATTAATATTTCAATTAATCCCCCATAATTCCTTTAATCACATTATGTGTAAAATATCTATTTTCATGGCATTTTAAAATTTTTAATATCACTTATTTTTAATGGACATTGAGGTCAAAAGACAACTATAGGTGTCAAATGACCAAAATGCCCTTCTTCGGGTTGCATTCCCGATTTTTCGGTAATACCAATTTTTTTCGGTTTCTTGATTTTTCGTTTTTTTTCTTTGTACTAATTCTTAAATTTTCTTTGACATTTTTAATGTCAATTACACTTCAATAAACCTTTAATTATGTCCCGAAAATATTTCTCAGGGTTTCCGCAGTCCAGGGCTAGTCAACGGTCCTCACCGTAACTTACCGGTGCGGTCACCCATCGCTACAGGTTCGGCTCGTTTAACTTAGTCACATTTTCTCTCTTTTATTTTTCCTTAATTTTTCTCATCACATATTTCATTATTTTATGCCTCCTTACTGTCAATTAAGTGTAGTTCCAAACATTCTGACTTTCTGGGGCAGACATTAGTCGTCGGAACAGTGGAACATATGGACTACGTAAAGTGAGGATGTTACACCTTAAGCCAAACGGAGGGCATTTCGATCATTTCAAACTTCAAAGATAATTTTTGACTAACTTATCCAATTAAGTAAGTAAATTATATGACATAAAATATGAATAAAAAGTGATGAAATTTTAATTGAAAATAAGCAGAAAAGAAAATGAATTAAAATGGGAATTATGACATAATATGATGTCATTAAAAACTCTCCACCCAATTGCAACTTGACAAACTAATTAAAAGGGATAAAAACTAAATAAAAAGAGACATAATGAAAAAGAAAAATTTGCACTCCCATCTTCAACCAGCGGCCAACATAGGAAGAGAGAGAGAAGAGAGAAAACTCCATTGATGCTTGTTTACAAGCTTAAGTTCACCCACCAAACCCCTTCAAAACCCTAGCTTCCCTTCACAAAAATTTATCCTCACACCTAGAGCAAGACTTAGACAGAAAAAGAAAGAGAGAAAGTGGAGTTGGCAAGCTTGAGAATTTCTTCAATGTAGGTTAGTGCATATTAACCTTCAAATCTTATTTATTTCTTGCAATTTAGCTTAAATATGAGTAAATAATTAAGAAATTAGAAGAAATCATGTATAAAAGTGAGAAGTAAAATTTGGTTAGCAACCATAAGAGGAGGAATTTATGGGTTTTGTTGAATTAAGACTAGAATACAAGCTTAGATAAGGGTATATGTGTGATTGATAACCTTAGTTAGTGTGAAATTGCATGGAAATTGATTATGGAAGTTAGGTTTTGGAGCAAACTTAGGGTTTTGCTCATGTGTTGGTGCATGGAAGTCCCAATGGTCAATTAGTGACCATTTGGCTATATTTGATGAGGAATTGAAGTGATTTATGCTAATGGAATTGAGGTTAGGTATGCCACCTTAGGTGACCTGTAAGGCTGGGTGTGAGTCTAGCAGATTTAGACAGCTATAACTTGAGTGGTGTAAGTTTAATTAGTACAAGGCCAATTGGACATGAAACTAGACACATAATAGCACAACTTTGATGAAAAAACTTTGCCCAGAAAACAAACTTAGAATACCCTAAAAATTGACAAAATCCGGATAACCAACCTGCTGGTCCAAAAAATTGACCAAATGAACAATGCTTGTTCAAATAGTCATAACTCAGTGTAGAAAAGTCCAATTAACCTGAAATTTATATTAATGAAAAGCTTAGACAATTTAGAACAACTTTCATGTAGAATACAAACTCAAATTCTGGACTTAACCAAATGGAACAACTTGTCCACCAAAGTCAAGACATCAAATCTGGCAGAACTAATTCTGCCCAAAATTCTGGGTACAGGTCAATCCGACTAGTTATGGTAAAATGGCCATAACTTGAGCTATAAAACTCTAAATTGATTGATTCAAAAAGGAAATTAAAGAAGACACATAAAGGAACAACTTTAATGAAGAAAAATTTGCTAAATTGTCACTGTACCTTAGATTAATGGAACAGTAAACATAGGACACAAAAATTAAATTTTTGAAAATACTTCTAGGAGGCTTTGAATGGCAATTGGCAATCAATGCCAACATGTGTAAAACTCAAAATGTGGGATCTTAGTATAATTAGGATTAACATATTTGCTAGGTATGAAAAAGTCCACTTTTTGAATGAATAGTAAGGTAAATAGTAACCTCAAAAATATTAATGCAAAGGACCAAAACTTAAATTAAAAATGATAAGTTATATAAATAGTGTAATGAATAAATGAATCATATTAATGTATGAATGAGACATTAGTTCTCATTGTTGTAGAAAGAAAAAAAATACTTTGAGTACAATGGTATAGAAGGAATTGATGTGAATTGTGATCATATGAATGATCAAATGAATGTATAAATTATAATGAATGCATAAATTTCGTATAATTGTGAATAAAAAAAAAATTTATGTTTCCACTGGAAATAAAATTAAGTGATATAAATTATAATTAAAACTTATAACGAATTAATGATATACTAATACATATTAACCCTTAATGGTACTAATGTGCCCATGTATTACCTAGACACGTGTGTCAGATTGGATAGATTGGCATGCCAATAGCGTATTGTTTTAGCAATATTGCGTAAGGCTTTATGCCTGTATTCATGGCTTTGTGCCTGCACTCATAGCTTTTATGCCTGATTATATGTTATCATGGCTATTAGCTATACTGACATATTATCATGGTTTTTTAGCCATACTGACTACATACGTGGTTGATGTTCCGCATTTCACGTCCCATGGTATGACAGCCCGAGGCACCGCGTTATCCAGTGCCAATGACCTGTTATCCAGTTTAGTCAGCCTGTCATAGGTTACTTGGGCAGTGAAATTTATTGAAATGAGTTAAGAATATTAGCAACTGAAAATATTAGCAATTAAATAAATGAGTAAGAATATTTAGAATAAATTAGATTAGTTATTTAGTAGAAAGAATTGAAATGAATTGGAACGATATTAAAATTTAATTATTATGAAATAATCTATGATAATCTAGAAAGTATTGAATGAAATGATAAAAAGATTTACAAAATAGATATAAGTATATTACTACTGTGAATTTAGGAATAAATTATTTCTTAAGAGGAATAAATTAGAATGAAAGATAGTTGATACTAGAAGTATTATATTAAATTAGATTAAATTCTAGAGTATCCAAAGTATAATCCATTTCTTTCTTTATTTGTATATTATTTTATTGTTATATTATTGCACCACTAAGCAGCAATGGTTAACGCCATGGATTTGTTTTCTCGCGCAGGTACTGAAGATAAAACCTAGGGGACATTAGACTAGGATTTTGGAGTCCGGATCTGCAGAAGGGTCTGAAGTATTCAAGGTTGTCACCTCCTCAGCAATACATGTAGCTAGGGCCCATGTAGATCACATTATGTATTTTGTATGGAATTGTAATGAGTTTGTAAATTATGTAATTAATAGAAATTTGAGAATTTTGATATACGAAATAAACATGAATGAATTTGTACAAATGAGTATAGATTTGAATTACATAATGATTTTTAAAATGATGATATGAGTATGGATGAATTATGTATATTGTATGGAAAATATTGTTGAGATTTTTAAGCAGGTGAATAGTGAAATATGCCAAATGGTAATAGAAACAGGGGAAACTCTGCTGGTTTCTTCTTAGAAAAATAATTAATATTAAAATATAACGAGAACAAATTATTAAAAGAATAAAGTAAGATAAGATAGGGTGCTCCGACACCAAGTGTGACATGTCTTGCTTGGTTATACTATAGTCGGGTGAGGGCTATCATAGTTTTTAAATCACAGTTAGCATGACAGTCCCTTACTGTGTTTCTCCTCTTTTATGGAGTTGAGTTTGATTATGTGATCCTCCCTCCTTGGTTTACCAGTTGAGGTTGAGTTCGGATGAGTACTTATATAGCTAGCTAGCCACCTCCCTCATTAATAATAATTAGTGAGGTTGTAGATTGCTTTGTCATGATGTATAATACGGTATTGATTGAAAATTTTGTGTCGTGATCCTAACTGTGTGATTGTTAGCAATACAACTGATTTATGAATGCTTTGATAAGATGTGATTGAAATATATGATTTGTATGATTGTAAATTGTAAGATTGGTTTTATGACTTATGAAAAATATGGATATTCCAATTTCTTTATTATGCATTGACAAAGTATGTTTTATATTGAATTAAAAATTCTAGTTGTGCACCATTGAGTGTTATGCTCAGCGATGGCTATTTCATGCTATCACAGGTAAGGAGAAAGAAAAAGCTGCAGAGTGAGCAACATGGAGTAGTACTGAATATAGTTTTGGGTATATATTAAATATACCCTTTTTAAAATTCATTTGATGTAAATTAGCCTGTATGTACATAAAAGACAAATGAGCAGTTATACAAATGAAATTGTAATAATATTTTATTATCTTTTGAGTTGTAAATTTCTAAATGAGCACCTATTTTGATTTGTTTATGAAATATTTTGATTTGTATACAAGATAAACACATTTTCTTGGTATTGGTTGAATGAAATGAGATGATTGAGTTTGATTGACTTCAAATTGGGTATGAGATATTTTTATAAATTGTTTTTCAACCGATTTGAAGAACTATTTTATTGCATTTTTATCCGGCACCACGCAAAAATTTCATAAAATTTAAAAAATGCTAATTTATTTCTAAGTAAATTTATGGCATATATCCAACCCAAGGACACTCTAATAACTCTTTTATTGTCACTTTAAACTCTAAAATGAAATGGAACTGTTTTAAAATCCCTTGTAGTATATTTAATGGGTTATCGAGAGGAGAAATTCGGTAATTCATTAGGTATACTACGGGATCATGTTATACCTTACAGAGGGGTAAGGTATGACACTTGTTCTTTTGCTTCTCTATATCTCACTGTATTCTAGAAGATATCTCTCACTAACAGACTCTTCCATAATTGATTCTAATCATATATACTGCCATAACTCTTATCCTTGTACTTCACAGTGACTGGTGATCACTACTCATATATATCCTTTCCTGCTTTATCTCCTACTGTAGTTCTATTACTTATTTTCATTCATATTTTCTTATAAAGTGACCCTATTTGCCATACTGAAAATGCTTACCCATCCCTTGATCACAAACCCCATAATGCTATCTCCCCATCTCTTCTCAGGACCTAAGCCTATGTGCATTTTC
The DNA here is from genome assembly GCF_030052815.1 of Hevea brasiliensis. Lineage (NCBI taxonomy): Eukaryota > Viridiplantae > Streptophyta > Magnoliopsida > Malpighiales > Euphorbiaceae > Hevea > Hevea brasiliensis. The sequence goes on from NC_079509.1 coordinate 41,801,964, forward strand.
CACCATCCTTTTTATTCGTCATGCCTATTTGAACCATTAGGTATACTTTTATTTAACTTACTACTTATTAATTCACTCATTTGCCTAATAGAACAATTTAAGACACCATTACACATCCTATAACTTTTGCTTACTCTGGTTGCATTTCTTAACTAATTTTCCTCACACTGTTAGAAGTTTAAATGGATCTTATCCCATTGCTACCTATTCCATCTTGGGAATAGGAATAGATAGAGTTTGATCTATATCCTGCAAATCTGAACTCCGTGTTCTAGCTCCTGACACTACTCGAACAATGACCTGCTTTAAGTCCTACACTTTTGGATCCTATATCTTGACAATTATCCTCACTCATGTAATCTCGTTCTGGGCTTTCTAATATTGTTTTTCAATTCATCCTACTTACTTAGCCCCAGATGGCACTTTATGTACTTTATATCTCACTTTGATCTCCCTAATTTTATCCTATTATTGGCTATTCAGTTTGCTCTTTAATTTATCTCTTTTATGTTACCCAAAATATAACCTTGATTACTTTATTCCCTAGCTTCATTCTTCTTCTTAACCTGATAGCTATGCTAGATAACTGTATCTTTCAGTGTCTCTGCTAGGTCCTCTTCATCTTTGTACTACTCAGAATTGATCTTTTGACCACTCTGATTAGCACTTCCACTGCCATTTGAATTTCTCTCCTATTACATCTGAAACTAACTATTCAAATTTTTGTTTTTATATTTTCTTTTATCTACTGATATTCTATGACTTATTTTTGCTGACTTACAGTCATTGTCCTTTTTTCTACTTAACCAAAAATTACCCTCTAATACCTCAAAGAGGAGATATGAAAGGATTCTATTTCCTTATATTCACTCAATTAGTCAAAACTTAAGATACTGGACACCATAATGTTAGTTATGTGCCCCCTAGAGCATGCACTGATCTTGTAACTTGTAAGTAACATTATAAATATTTTAATGGCATAAACATTTCATTTAAATATTGTGTATATTTAATAACATATTTTATTGAAATTGTCCATTAGCAATATATTATATATTCTATTCTTATGAGATAAGAATATGAGTGATAGAATAAATGGAATATTTGCTATAAATCAGAGTTCGTAGCTGAAGGATATTTTGGTGGGCACATTATATCCAAAGAGCTGTCACCTCTTTTTATCTCCATTGATCAGTATGAGATACTGATGTATATGGAATGGTGAGTCTCATGCCATCTGATATGAGATATCAGGATAAATACAGTGGGCACTTATAAGATAAGTAGGTCGAACTTGTGACGAACACATAACATGAACATGGTGTTTACTCGAGTCAATAAAATGTTATCTGTGTCATACTAGTGTATATAATCCTCAGACCTGAGATGACACGGTTGTTTCTTATATAGCTGGTTTAAGTTTGATACCACTTATATATCTGTATTGTATATGGATATTTTGGTGTGTGTTGGCTCAGATTGGTCATATGTTGGGACAGGTGTTCAGTCAAGAGGGGATCCGTAGCCTTGAGTAAATAGGGTTAAAAGTTCTATGCGGATTTGAGCTGTTCTTAGCAAGATTAAGTTCCTGGCCAGGATGGATGACTTTGTCAGGAAAAGTGTTTCCTGATGGTAAAGTCTTATATGTCAAGAATCAGATTTCAAATGAGTGCATAAGATTCCACAATAAGGGGATTGACTCAACCATGACCCTTAATGGGATAGGGATATAATACGGAAGGATTTTAGTGCATTGTGATGTATGATTAAAGGTTCATTTTAAGATATTTCTTATTGCTAATTGGGTGGCCATGGCATATTATGCTAGGTGTCAACCATGGTCTATGAGATGGCTAAAATGATTTGGGCAAATAATTTGTGGGTTAGAAGAGTTCTAATGATATTAAGAGTTAATATCATTTCTCATTACCAGTTAGTAATGAGCCTAGTAAGTCACACACCTACACAAGTTAACCCCCAAGTTAATTGTGATTTAATTAAGTTAACCACCAAGTTAATTGTGATTTAATTAATTAATTAAAGAGTTTAATTAATTAATTAAATAGATTTGGTTTGCAATAAGATTGCAAAGTCTCTAGCATAACATGAAACCAAATCTTGAATATTGGATGTATGATAAAAGTTGAATTTATATTTAAAGAGTTTAAATATGAATTTAATAGTGAAATTAATTAATGGAGATTAGTTGATTAATTGATTTATATGTGATATAAATTAAATAGAGAGAGAAATTACTATTTTGGGTTGAGAACTCAAAATCCAATACAAGGGCAAAAATGGTAATTTTATGTGGTGACACATGGCACCATGAGATGGTGACATGTGACACCTATTGATGTGTGCCATTTGTCTTCCATGTGATGAAAGATGACATTTAGATGATTTAATCTTGCCTTGGCAAGTGGATTAATGAAATTAAGACACACTAAAAGCAAGATGAAATGGGATCTTGACATGTGGCACACTATTAACTATTTTGTCTCTTGTATATTAATGGAAGATAAGAAGAAAATTTATTTTTCTTCTTCGTCTCACCTTGGACGACAACAAGAGGGTTTCTCTCTCATTGTTTTTCTTACATTGATACTTGAAAGAAAGCTTGTTTCTTTCTTGAATCAAAAACTCTAAAAATTGTTTCTAGCCACCTACATCCATTAAAATATCACCTAAAGCAAATACCCTAATAGTTAATGGTTGGCAAACACCTAAGAGAGGATATGGGTTATTAAAGGTGACCTTGGTGGTAGCTTGTGGTGGACAAGCTAGAGGAGCTACAAGTGGAGCTCTTGGAGACTACCTAAGGGAGTAAGAAGTGTGATTTAGCGCCTTTGAGGTTAGTCTCCTTTAATACCTATTAAAACTAGGGTTTGGTTTGATTAATAGTTAATCAACAATCCTTGATGGTAAATGAATATCAAATGCATGTTAAAAGAGTGTTTTGACATGCTTTAGGGCATTAGTTGTTGGCTAGGATCATAATACATTTGTATGTTTGCATGAAATCCTAGAAAATTTTTGAAATGCAACCTCTAAAGCCCTAACCATGCTTCCCAAAACTACCTTCAATTGGTATCAGAGCCACTATATTTGCCATTAGGATTGATTATGGGACTTAATTATGTGATTGGATGAGGTTTGGGGTGATTTGATTGAGATTTGAATTGAAAAGAAACCCTAAGAAAACCTTATTGCCGCAAAAAACACGGCCTAGGTGTGTCCTAGGCCACTGGCCGTATTTCTGGGTTTGTGGCACACAAAAAGGTAGAGAGTTACACGGGCCAAATTATTGATTAACACGAGCAGTGCTATTATGTTACACGGCCGTGTAATTTAATGCCTCAGGCCATGTAAATGTTGCACTAGTCGTGTTATTGAACACAGGGCATGTTTTACTTGGAAGGCCGTGTTATGGGTGGTTTTAGGGACTTTTATGCAATTGTTGTATAATTGATGACCCGAAATTATATCTAGCCCTAATTAAATGGTTTAATTAGGATTTCTAATCATGCAAATAAATTTTGAAAATTGTTTTCATGAAAATTAAATTTCGAAAGGTTCCTAAATTTGAGATTAATTTTGAATGAGATTAAAAATTGAGGTTTAAATTGGATATATGATATTCAATTTAATTATGCATATATATTTATATTTAATTGTTAAATGTTTATATGCATGATGGATGATCATGGACAATAAAAGACCAATGTGATTGGATTTAATTCTTTTATTTTCTTTGGGATGTAATAATTATTTTTAATAATAATGGCATGTAATATAAGTGTTGTATTACATAGGATGTAATTTCATTTACTTAAGGACTTTTAAGTCCAAATTCTTGTAATTTCACCTTGGTATGTCAAGGGTTACTTTGTAATTGGATTGCAAGGAGGACAAGGAGATCAGGAACATTGGTGGATCTAGTGGGAGCACATCAAGATCAAGTGTTGGTTTATGTACTCCTTCAGCATCTCTTGTAATAAAATAGATGAAATGCACATAGGAAATGCCTTAATTCAATTCTTGGTGGCTCAGAATTGAATCCCTTAGAAAATCCATGATCATGCCATTTTATTTAGTTATCCATGTATGCATGAGATGTGTATGAATGGATGCTCGTATGAGATATATGCATGCCAAATGGATAATGTGCAAAGTGAGACCTTAATAGTAATTAAGCCGACCATAAAATCTTCCAATTCAATGATTAAGTTGGTAATGGTATAATTATGGTAATTATATCATGTCTCTCTACTAGGGAAATTAAATTTAGAAATTTTAGACACTCAAATTGTCGGTTATGGTTACATAGGGATGGTTTTTGTAGTCTAAGAGATTTTCTAAATTTAATTGTTAAAACATATGATGTTGTGAGTATGTGGGTACTTTGGTAATCAAGAATGGATGTACCTGAGGTTATCAAGGTTCAAACTTTCATATTCATTGATCTAGTGGGCTCAACTTAACTTATGCAAGATAGGCCAATAATGGATGTACCTGAGGCTTTGAACATTAGGGGCCAAATCTATTGATTGAATTTCACATAAGATGTGTTGAACAAGTGTTGTTCACTTATTTATTGTTAATAGCATCCAAGAAAATGTGATTTGAGGATATTTAACAATATATAAGAATTCAATCACCCACTAGAAATCCATCCAACTAGGATTTTCGTTTCCTACTTTGGAAGTGTAGGATTCGCCAAGTTAGTGGGAGGACTAATTTGATTAAAAGACCATAATCATATTGGTGGTTAATTTACTTGATACAAGATGTTTAATTTGAATCTTGCTTTTTCGGTAATAATAACATCTGATAATTATAGCACAAAGGTCCAACCCGTTATCATGCATACTAGATGAAAATAGGCTCACCGGACCTAACTTCTCTGACTGCCTGAGGAATTTGAAAATTGTTCTTAATCTTGAGCGTATAGGATATGTTCTTGATTCTAAAATTCCTAGTCCACTGCCACCTAAGGCCACAGAAGAAGAACATGACACTTTGAGAAAGTGGCATGAAGATGACATGCAAGCCAAGTGCTATATGCTTGCTTCTATGATTAATCAGTTATAGAAGTAACATGAGAAAATGCAAACCTCTTCTGAAATACTGAGTCACCTTCAAGAGTTGTTTGGTGAAAACAGTAGGTTGGCTAGATATGAGATATCTAAACAACTGTTCAGAATGAAAATGCATAAAGGCCAGGATGTGGGAGAACATGTCCATACCATGATCCGGCGTATAGAGCAGTTGGAGGCATTTGATTTCTCTATGGACTTTTCTCTTCAAACAGATTTGATCCTTCAATCCTTGCCGGAGTCTTTTGGAATCTTTGTCACAAACTTCCATATGACTAAACAAGAATGCACTTTGGCTGGTCTTTTAAACATTCTTGTAATTGCTCAAGGCAATATGCCTAGCAGGAAGGGAAAGGAAGTGGCACTTGTTGCTTCTTCTTCTTCTGGTAAGACTAAGAAAAAGAAGAAAAAAAATAAGAAGAAGCCATCTTCTGTCCCTGGTCCTTCTGGTAGAGTGGGCAAAAAGAGAAAAATTGTGCAGAAGAAGGCAGAAGCAGCTCCTACTGACAAAGGAAAGTGTTTCCACTGTCAAAAGAATGGGAATTGGAAGAGAAACTGCCCAGAATACCTGGAGTTGGTAAAGAATAAGAAGGTAAGACCTTCTGATGGTATAACTATTTCTTGTTTCTTAGATTCTGGTATTACTTGTCATACTAATTCTGTTTGGGTCATTGATACTGATTTTAATTCACATATAACTTCTAATGTGCAGGAACTAGTAAATCTTAGGAGCTTGGATCATGGAGAAGTGAGGTTGAAGATTGGTGATGGATCAAGTGTTGATGCCAAAGCCATCGGATCTACTTCTCTTATTGTAAATAATCATTTTGATGATGATTTTTTGTATTTAAAGGATGTTTTGTATGTACCCAACATGTATAAAAACATAATTTCTGCATCTAGTTTGATTAGAGACAGTTATGAATTTAGATTCATAAATGATGTATGTACAGTTTATTATGGTAATAAAGTTATATGTTTGGGTTATTTGCAAAATGGTCTTTATTATGTTGATAATTAATACAAAACAGTTCCAAGCATCGAATATGAAATTTATGTAATAGAAAATGTCAACCTTAATCTAAAACAACTTTGTCACTTAAGATTGGGTCATGTAGTAGAAGATAGGATCCCGAAATTGGAAAGGATGGCGATTTTATTCACTTTGGGAAATGAACCATCACCAACTTGTGAGTCCTGCCTTTAGGGCAAGATGACCAGATCTCCTTTTGTGGGATAAGGGAAAAGAGCTGAAGATATTTTAGAACTCATACATAGTGATATATGTGGGCCATTTAAAGAAATGGCTAGAGGTGGATATAACTACTTCATTACCTTCACTGATTATAAATCTCAGTTTGGGTATTTTTATTTAATGAAATACAAGTCTGAATCCTTTGCAAAGTTCAAAGAATTCAAGGCTGAAGTAGAAAATCAAACAGGAAAAAGTATTAAAGTCCTTCGATATGATCCAGGTGGTGAATACTTAAGTATAGAGTTTGATGAGTTCCTTCAGGAACAGGGCATAATTTCACAATTGACCCCTCCTGGTACACCACAGTTGAATGGTGTGTCAGAGAGAAGAAATTGTACTTTGTTGGACATGGTACATAGCATGATGAGCTTCATTGATTTGCCTATTTCCTTATGGGGATACGCATTAGAGACTGCACTGTATATTCTTAACAGAGTTCCAACTAAATCAGTTTCTTCTACACCATATGAGATATGGCATGGAAGACAACCATCCCTTAAACATGTTAAGGTATGGGGTTGTCCAGCTTTTATCAAAAGTTGAAAACTGATAAATTGGAAGCAAGATTCGAAAAAGGTAGGTTTGTTGGATATCCAAAAGATAGTTTTAGATATTATTTCTATCTTCCACAATCACAAAGAATTGGGATAAGTAGAGATGAAATTTTCTTGGAAAAAGAGTTTATTCAAGAAAGTGGCAAATGAAGGAAGATAGAATTGGAATTAAAGAATTCCACAAATAACCAACAACCTACACCCATGGATGTTGATCCAATGGGAGAGCCTATGCCTATAGATAATACATCTACAACATTGGTTCTTTGTAAATCTAGTAGAATATCTCATCCACTAGAGAGATATGGATTTCTTCATGAGAATGAACAAGAGTTGTTTATTCATAAAGAAGTTGATCATGAAAATGATCCTACTAGTTATGAGGAAGCTATATCAGATATAGATTCTTCAAAATGGCTAGAAGCAATGAAATCTGAAATGGATTCCATGCATAAGAACCAAGTTTGGGATCTTGTAAACCCACATGAAGGTATTATACCCATAGGATGTAAATGGGTTTTCAAGAGAAATATTGGTTTTAATGGAAAGGTAGAGACCTTCAAAGCTAGGCTTAAAGCAAAAGCGTTTTGCCAAAGGGAAGGAATTGATTATGAAGAAACATTCTCTCCTGTAGCCATGCTTAAATCCATAAGGATTCTTCTAGCTATTGCAGCACACTATGATTATGAGGTTTGGAAAATGGATGTCAAAACCGCTTTTCTCAATGGTGTTATTGAGGACAACATATACATGGAACAACCCAAGAGTTTTGAATTCAAGGAAGGTTCCAAGGTGTGCAAACTTAAGAGATCCATTTATGGTCTTAAGCAAGCTTCTAAAAGCTGGAATAAACGTTTTGATGAAGCGGTTAAAACTTTCAATTTTATTCAAAACATTGATGAACCATGTGTATACAAAAAGACTAGTGGCAGTATGACTACCTTTCTGGTGTTATATGTGGATGATATATTACTGATAGGCAATGATATTGGTATGCTAATATCTGTAAAAACTTGGTTGTTAAGTACTTTCTCTATGAAAGACCTTGGGGAAGCCACCTATATTCTAGGAATTCAGATCTATAGAGATATACCGAAAAGAATAATAGGATTATCCCAAAGGCTTTACTTGGAAAAGGTGTTGAAGAGGTTCATCAAGCTTGATTCCAAGAGAGGATTGTTACCAGTTAGGCACAAGATTCACTTTTTTAAGGAACAGTCTCCCAAGACTGCTGAAGAAAGGGAAAAGATGGCTAAGGTTCCTTATGCTTCGGCTATAGGAAGTCTAATGTATGCCATGCTGTGTACTAGGCCTGATATTGCCTACGCTGTGTGACTAGTAGGTTTCAATCCAATCTAGGTTTGGAACACTGGATAGCTGTCAAGAATATTCTTAAGTACTTGAGAAGGACTAAGGATTTATTCTTGACATATGGAGGAAGTGAACTTCAACTAGAAGGATTTACAGATTCTGATTTCCAATTAGATATTGATGACAAAAAGTCTGTCTCAAGGTTTGTATTTTAGTATAATGGAGGCACTGTTTGTTGGAAAAGTTCCAAGCAGACAACTACAACAGACTCCACCACCGAAGCTGAATATGTTACTGCATGTGATGCTGCAAAAGAGGCTGTTTGGATCAAGAAGTTCATTTCAGAACTGGAAGTGGTTCTTCCATTGAGTCAATAGTTCCTCTTTACTGTGACAACAATGGAGCCATTGCTCAGGCAAAGGAGCCTAGGTCTGACCAGCGATCCAAACACATAGAGCGGCAATTTCATATTATCAGAGAAATAGTTGGAAGAGGCGCTATCGCCATGCAGAAAGTAGCTTTGGCTGACAACCCGGCTGATCCACTAACCAAGGCCATGACACAGCAACAATTAGCCAAACATCTTGGAAAGATGGGTCTTAGATATTGTAATGAATAGCTCTAGTCCAAGTGGGAGATTGTTAGTTATGTGTGCCCTAGAGCATACACTGATCTTATAACTTGTAAGTAGCATTGTAAATATTTTAATGGCGATAAACATTTCATTTAAATATTGTGTATATTTAATAACATATTTAATTGAAATTGTCCATTAGCAATATATTATATATTCTATTCTTATGAGATAAGAATATGAGTGACAAAATATATGGAATATTTGCTATAAATCAGAGTTTGCAGCTGAAGGATATTTTGGTGGGCACATTATATCCAAAGAGTTGTCACCTCTTTTTATTTCCATTGATCAGTATGAGATACTGATGTATATGGAATGGTGAGATATGAGATATCAAGATAAATAAAATGGGCACTTACAAGATAAGTAGGTCAAACTTGTGATGAATAGATAACATGAACATGGCATTTACTCGAGTCAATAAAATGTTATTTGTGTCATACTAGTGTATATAATCCTTAGACCTGAGATGACACGGTTGTCTCTTATATGGCTGGTTTGAGTTTGATACCACTTATATATCTATATTGTGTATGGATATTTTGGTGTGTGTTGGCTCAGATTGGTCATATGTTGGGACAGGTGTTCAGTCAAGAGGGGATCCGTAGCCTTGAGTAAATAGGGTTAAAAGTTCTATGCGGATTTGAGCTGTTCTTAGCAAGATTAAGTTCCTGGCCAGGATGGATGACTTTGTTAGGAAAAGTGTTTCCTGATGGTAAAGTCTTATATGTCAAGAATCAGATTTCAAATGAGTGCATAAGATTCCACAATAAGGGGATTGACTCAACCATGACCCTTAATGGGATAGGGATATAATACGGAAGGATTTTAGTGCATTGTGATGTATGATTAAAGGTTCATTTTAAGATATTTCTTATTGCTAATGGGGTGGCTATGGCATGCTATGCTAGGTGTCAACCATGGTCTATAAGATGCTTAAAATGATTTGGACAAATCATTTGTGGGTTAGAACAGTTCTAATGATATTAAGAGTTAATATCATTTCTCATTACCAGTTAGTAATGAGCCTAGTAAGTCACACACCTACACAAGTTAATCATCAAGTTAATTATGATTTAATTAATTAATTAAAGAGTTTAATTGATTACTTAAATAGATTTGGTTTACAATAAGATTGCAAAGTCCCTAGCATAACTTGAAACCAAATCTTGAATATTGGATGTATGATAAAAGTTGAATTTATATTTAAAGAGTTTAAATATGAATTTAATAGTGAAATTAATTAATGGAGATTAATTGATTAATTGATTTATATGTGATATAAATTAAATAGAGAGAGAAATTACTATTTTGGGTTGAGAACTCAAAATTCAATACAAGGGCAAAATGATAATTTTACATGGTGACACATGGCACCATGAGATGGTTACACATGGCACCTATTGATGTGTGCCATCTGTATTCCATGTGATAGAAGATGACATTTAGATGATTTAATCTTGCCTTGACAAGTGGATTAATGAGATTAAGACACACTAAAAGCAAGATAAAATAGGATCTTGACATGTGGCACACTATTAACTATTTTGTCTCTTGTATATAAATGGAAGATAAGAAGAAAATTTATTCTTCTTCTTCCTCTCTCACCTTGGACGGCAACAAGAGGGGGTTCTCTCTCTTTGTTTTTCTTCCACTGATGCTTGAAAGAAAGCTTGTTTCTTTCTTGAATAAAAAACTCTAGAAATTATTTCTAGCCACCTGCATCCATTAAAATATCACCTAAAGCAAATACCCTAATAGTTAGTAGTTGGCAAACACCTAAGAGAGGATATGGGTTATCAAAGGTGACCTTGGTGGTAGCTTGTGATGGACAAGCTAGAGGAGCTACAAGTGGAGCTCTTGGAGACTACCTAAGGGAGTAAGAAGTGTGATTCAGCGCCTTTGAGCTTAGTCTCCTTCAATCCCTATTAAAACTAGGGTTTGGTTTGATTAATAGTTAATCAACAATCCTTGATGGCAAATGAATATCAAATGCATGTTAAAAGAGTGTTTTGACATGCTTTAGGGCATTAGTTGTTGGCTAGGATCATAATACATTTGTATGTTTGCATGAAATCCTAGAAAATTTTTGAAATGCAACCTCTAAAGCCCTAACCACGTTTCCCAAAACTGCCTTCACATAACCCATCATTCAATTCAAAGGGTTTTCATCCATCAAGATCCAATCACTTATGGTTCCTACAATGAAACTTATACTGTCTCCAAGATACCTAAGCCAACTGTTCTTTGCCACACTCCAGAGTCCCATTTAGGACATCATTCCACATATCATTATATTAGTAATACTATTCTGTCTCTCTTGAGAAGACATCACTATACTCTACAGCATCATTAACTGTAAGATAGGTACCACATCTACTGCATTACCACAACTATATAAGGCTATTTGCCCTTTCTCTATATTGTAATCTTTCCTAAAATTCCATTTCGCAGGCTACTAATACACTTGTATTATATAGATATTTTTAAGCACATTTGTATACTATTTCATAGCATTTAGGCAAGCAATCTCATGCATAGTCCTTAATTTCATTTACTTTTGTGATTTCCATTGACAAACTCTAAATTCCATGTTTTCTATATCATTTCAGGTGTTTGGATGAAGTTCCAAGGTATGGGAGTACAAAAGAAAGCTTGGAAAAACACAAAGGGAAGAGAAGTGTTGCTGATACACTTTACACGGGTCGTGTAAGCAAAGACACAGACTGGTGTAACCTGCTACCAAAGGAAAGCAGAGAAGGACAAGGAAGAAACGCAATACACGAGCCGTGTACTTAGACCCGTGTAAATTATGGAGACTCATTTAAGTCTCTGCTGGCCAAGTTTGAAGAATTCTCTGTAGAATAAAAGTATACGGGCTATGTACTTGGACCCATGTAACCTCCTGCACCCCGTGTAACCTTCTATGACATTGTGAGATGCAAACCTTCAGAACACCAGTTAGTTATAGGGCCCTGGGCCATGTAGTGATACATGGGCCATGTATCCATCGACAACCAACTTCTTGATTTTGCTCCAGCTGCAGTTTTTGACAGAGAGAAGAGACTCCTAATACCTTAGGGACTCTAAAAACCAAACCCTAGGCCATTCAATATAAACAGAGGCTGCAGATAATAGAAAAAGAAAAGAAGACAAGGGGAAATCCCAAAGCCGTATAATCACTTTCTCACAGCCATCTAGAAGAGCAGGACATCAGTATCAAGGGGGAGCCTTTAGCTATAGTTCCACAAGATCAAAGCTACAAATCCTCTTTGGTTCTTTCTTTCTATTTCTTTTAGAGGATTTTTATTGTCTTTTACTTTGTTATTATCATGTTTGCTGAACTCACCATGAGTGAGTAATTTTCATATTCTGAAATTAGGAGAGTAATGCTTGTAATCGTTATTATGGACAAACATTAAATTTTGTTTACTGGATTTGAGATTGGTTCCTTTATTCAATTTCTTGTGATCTTAATGCATGCTATGTGTTGATACCCACTTAGTATTGATTATAAATATTAATTGAAGGACTGAAAGGTGAAGATTAATATTAGAAAATCAAGATTTTAAACTTAGGAAATCTGACCTAGAGATAGGCTGATGACCTCTGTGGAGTTCCGAAATTAGTCAAAGATCTTAAAGGGTTTTAAGTAATTTAATCACCATGAAAGTAAGATTTAGGTTAATTAAAATACACCCTAGGTGCCTTAAGAGAGGACTTAGGATATCTTAGGATTAATTTCCATCAAGGCAAACGATTCTCAATCCAGTAAATATACAAGATTACATCCATAGTAAGATTAAAGTGTGAAATCTTAATTCTAGAATTGTTTCAAAATAGATTATTCCATTTTAAGTTTATTATTCTAGCGTTTAAAATAGACAAGTTTCATTCCCTCATTTTATTTGATAGCCTAGACAGCCAAATCACTATGTAGTTTGGTATTTACTAATTAAATTCCTCGTGGGACAATACTCTACTCACTACTTTATTACTTGTTCGTGATCCGTGCACTTACGAGATTGAAAAACCAGCAAATAAGTTTTTGGCGCTGTTGTCGGGGAGTTTAATTTTAGTAATATTAAGCAATAAGTAATTTAGCTGATTTAGGCATTTTCATTTATTGTTTAATTTTGTTTAAATTGTTTTATTCTCTTATTCTTTCTCAGGTGATTGGTTTGGTACATGACTAGAATAAAACCAGAGGAAGAAGTATTTGATTTGGATCCAGAGATAAACAAAATTCTAAGAACTATTAGGAGGGAGATGTAACACCCTCCCGGTAACTACTCCGTACATCCTATTGTTCCGGTGACTAGTGTCGGTCCGGACAGCTAGAATGTCCGGAAAAATATTTAAACTAAAGTGAGGGACCATAATTAACTCAAATATTAATAAGAAAAATTTGGTAAAAATTTTAGAAATAAAATACAACCAAGTTAAACGAGCCGGTGCCCTAGCGATGGGTAACCAGAGGGAAGTTGCGGTTCTCGCAACGAGGAGCCCTAGACCCGGGAAAAAAATTCATAAAATAATTTTTGGGACTCCAGAGAAGGGTCATTGAGGTTCCTATGGTATTAGAATGCCAAGAAAATACCTAGAAAAATTTTCCAATCGGTACAGACAATTTTGACCCGTTAAGCCAAACGGAGGGCATTTTGGTCATTTCACCTTCAGAGGTGATTTTTGGCCGACTTGTCCAGTTGAGTAAATAATTAATATGACACAAAATATGAATAAACATTACTAAAAATTAATTTGAAAATGAGTAGTGATGAAAAGAAAAGAAAAATGAAATAAAATGCCAAATATCACATAGTATGATGTCATTTAAAAAGCCTTCTCCAATCATAATAAAACAACCAATTAATTAAGTAATAAAAGAGACTAAATGAAGACCAAAAGGACCAAAACCTAGCAGCCTTCCTCCTCATCCTCTTACCAGCCGAAACCCTTGCACACCCAAACCTCCATTGACAACCTCAATTAAAGCTCAATTTCCTTCCTTATTTCACCTTAAACCCTAGACACCTTTCACTAAAAACTTGTCTATACCCCTTGAGAAGTGTTTGGCAGCCAAGAAAAGGAAAGAAAGTGAAGTTTTGAGCTTGGGAAAATTCTACCACTTAAAGGTTAGTGCACTATATACCTAAACCTCTTTAATTTCATGAATAGGGACTTGAACTTAGTAAGAAAATGTAATTTAAATGAACAAAACTCATGTGTATGTGTACATGAATTTCTGTTGCCCTATTGAAGGAATAGGAATGAGTGTTTTGTTGGACTTAGAGTGAATTAGAAATGATGTTTAAGATATATAGATACATGGATAATAAATTGGTATGCTAACTAAGGCATTTTGTAGAAAACATAATGTGAAGCTAGGGTTTTGAGAAGTGAAAATTTGGCTTGGCTTAGGAAATTGTTAGAGAACATTTTAATGGTCAATTAGTGACCATTTTAGGTAAGTTGACCATAATATGGACTGAAAAATAGCATGGCAAAGAGAATGACTATGCTGCCTAGGGACAGCAGCAATGGTGACTGAGATTCCAGTCCAATTAGATAGCCATAACTTTGGCTGTGTTGGTCCAATTGGTATTTAGCCAATTGGACATGAAACTAGGCTTATAATGGCACATTTTTGCTGAAGAAACCATGCCCAAAAGACCAAAGCAAGAGGACCAAAAGTTGGCCCCAATCCGGATACCCTGCAACAGCACCTGCAGAAATGACTAAATGAACAGTAACTATTCATTTGGCCATAACTCACTGTAGATTTGGTCAATTGACCTGAAATTTTTACAGAAACAATTTAAGACATAGAAAAACAACTTTCATGAAGAAACCTACCCCAAATTATGGCCAGAACCTATTCAAACATGCAATCACACTCACTGTTCATGGTACTGTAGATTTGGTAATTCTGCAGTTTTGGAAATTCGGCCAGCTGTGGCTTTTGGGCCATATCTGGAGATACACAACTCCAAATGGAGTGATTCAAAAAAGTAAATTCAACTAGACAAAATAAGGAACAACTTTCATGTTTGTCATTTCTTCAAATTCCTACTGCAACAATGCTTAATGGAACAATAAACTTATGCTTCAAAAACTGAAATTTTCTGCCCTCTTGGTTTTAAGTTAGAAATGGTAATGGTGACCAATTCTAACAAGTTTTAATTGTAAAATGTGGTATATTGGGAGTGCCAAAGTCAATGTATATATTGTCTATCCAAAAGTCAACATTTTTATTGACCAATGAGGTGAATAGTAACACCAAAACTTGAAATTCACAAATTGAAGAATTTAAAAATTTCAAATGCCCTAGTATACCTAACAAGATTGGTTTGGATAGTTTGGCATGCCAATAGGGTTCAGTTAGCGATCGCACATGGCAATTTGCCATTCGTGATTTTATGGCTTTTAGCCATTCGACCTTGTATTGAGCTTTGGCCTTGTGCGATGTTATCACGGCTTGTTAGGTACATTACTGCCGGGAGATGCATATGTGACCGATGGTGTGACGGCCCGAGGTACTTGATACCCAGTGCCAGTTTACCCGTTATCCAGTCCAGTCATCTAGTGTAGGTTACTTGGGCAACCAAATGAATGAAAGTGGACAAAGATAATGAAATAATGGATACACCAATACCAAACAAAGAAATCATACACATTCTATACATACTTATTTTTTTTGCTATTTTCTTTTATTATACTATTGCACCACTAAGCATTATTGCTTAGCGCGTTGCTTTTGCCACGTGTAGGTACTGGAGATACAGATCGTGAGCCCAGTAGACCCATGAGTGGGTGAGTCTGTCGGCGATTGCACGCATGTCCGTGTCACCTCAACTTCTACAGTGCATTGGTAGGACACTAGGTGTCATTTTGATATTTTGTAGCTAATTTTTACTTTCTCATATGTATTTGAACTTATGTAATGTATTCTGATGTTCATGTAAATAATGAAAGTTATGGCTATGAATGCAAAATTTGAGCATTTATTTATTGTTTGTATATGAGTATTATGAGAAATGGATGTTTGAGAAATGAAAAGGTTATTGAGAATTGAAATTGAGAAATGTTGTGGATATCTTGATATTGAGATTTTGTTGATGAATTGAAGTTGGGATTGTTTGGAAATTATTTGGAAGTGTTTTTCACAGGTTCCGAAGAACTGTTTTCTCCATTTTTAGCCGGTACTCTGCCGGATTTTCTTTAAAATTTTCGGAACCTCAAATAAATTATAATTTCAATAAATGACTTAAATGAACTATATTTCATAAACTATATTCAAAACTATGACAAAAAAAATTAATTAAGGAAAAATATAGTGTGCCAGTACACCGTGTGACATATCTTACCCGGATATACTGTAGACGGGTAAGGGGTGTCACAGGAGAGGAATCATGAAGGACAAGATCAAGGAAATCCAGAAATTCTAAATATGCCCAACAATAACAACAACAGGCTGAGACTCTTGAAGGACTACGGAGCTCCCTCTATATAAGGATTCTAACCTAGTGTTACAAGAACCACAGTGGATGCTAACAATTTTGAATTAAAACTGGCATGGCTCCAGATGATCCAATAGACCCAGTTTGGGGATTCACCAACAGAAGATCCGCATTACCACCTCCAGTGCTTTCTTACCCTTTGTGACATGTTCAAGATGAATGGAGTCTCTAATCAAGCCATAAGACTCAGAGTATTTCCATTTTCCCTTCGAGATAGAGCAAGGAAGTGGTTATTTTCTCAACCAGCTGGAACATTCACCACTTGGGAAGACCTCTCACAAGTTTTAGCAAGGTACTTCCCACCTGCAAAGGCTGTAAAGTTGAGAGTTGAACTCAATACCTTTAGGCAAAGGGAAGGTGAATCACTCTATGATGCATGGGAGAGATATAAGGACTTATAGAGAGAATGCCCGCACCATGGCATAGAAGATTGGCTCCTGGTTTAGAACTTCTATAATGGGCTACTACCCTCTACAAGGATCACAGTAGATTCGGCAGCAGAAGGTGACCTAATGGAGAAAACAGTGGATCAAGCACTTGAACTTCTAGAGAGGGTCACATATCACAATTATGTGTGGTCAAATGAAAGGAGAAATACAAGGAGAATAGCAGGGATCCTAGAAGTGGATGCCCTAAGTATGATAAATGCTTAATTTGACCAGCTCACAAAGAGGCTTGATAAAATGCAAGCCAATGCTATAGGGATGAAGAGTCAACATGATGACAGCTATGGAGGAGGATACATGGGTTCAGAGTATAACAGCTTCAGTGAACTCCCCATAGAACAGATGAACTATGTGAATAATGGAGGGAACTTCAACCAGAGACAGCCCCACAATCCATATTTAAATACATACAACCCTGGATGGAGGAACCACCTAAATTTCTCATGGTCAAATTCTCAGAATCAGCCAATGAACAAACAGCAAGGGTACAAACCACTAGCTCCCTCGGGATTTCAGAATAGGGGACAAAACCCTACACAGCCACTGCCACCCCCTCAGAGCCAACAACCTGAATCAAGGTCAACTATGGAATCCACGATGAAAAGCTTCCTAGCAGCCCAGCAATAGCAAAATGAAATGATCAAATAGCTAGCTTCCAGAATGGACCAACTTGCCACCCACAGCAAGATGCTTGAAAATCAAATTGCTCAGCAAGCAACATCTTCAAGCAAAATTGCTGGTAAGCTGCCTAGTCAACTGGAGATGAATCTAAGAGAGCACTGTAAGGCGATATCATTGGGGAGTGGAAGGATTTTAGAACAATCAGAGGAAGAACCAACCTAGAGAACCTCTGATAAATCTGAAAACCAAACAAAGGAGAAAAAGGAAGAAGCTAAAGAGAAGCAAGAAGAGGAAGCAAGGAAGAAAAAGAAGCTACCAGAACCATATCAGCCTTTTCTCCCCTTTCCTCAAAGATTCCAGAAAGCCAAATTAGATAAGCAGTTTGGAAAGTTTCTAGAAGTCTTGTAGAAACTTTATGTAAACATTCCTTTTACAGAAGCACTCTCTAATGCCATCTTATGCTAAGTTCCTCAAAGACATTTTATCAAAGAAGAGAAGGCTGGATGACTATGAGACTGTTGCTCTTACAAAGGAATGCAGTGCCATAATACAGAACAAGTTGCCACCAAAACTCAAGGATCCAGAAGCTTATCCATACCTTTTCTTATCGGTAGCGTGAATATAGACAAACCCTCTATGATTTAGGTGCAAGTGTGAGTCTGATGCCTTTGTCAATATGTAAAAAGCTTGATGTAGGGGAACTTAAGCCTACAATAATTTCATTATAACTGGTTGGTTGATCTGTGAAATACCCTATGGACATTCTAGAAAACATCCCTATCAAGGTGGGAAAATTCTTTATCCCAGTTGATTTTGTTGTACTGGAAATCAAGGAAGACGTCCAAATCCCTATAATCCTGGGAAGACCATTTTTAGCAACTGCTGGAGCTGTCATAGATGTTAAGAATGGACTACTAACTCTCAAGGTAAGGGATGAAGAAGTGGAGTTCAACCTGTTCAACGCAATGAAACACAAACTCGAACCTGATGAATGCTTCAAGGTTAATGTAATTGATAAGTAAGTTGAAGATGAATTCATTAAAGCACACCTTGAAGATCCTCTAGGAGCATCCATCGTGCACAGCCACACAGAAGAGAAGGAGAACACAGAGATTGCAGCTTGTGCGCAATCCTTAACAACTAATCCACCCCTACTATTGGATCAAGTTTTCGCTATAGAAGAGTTAAAGGAGGAACAGCCCAAGGCAAGCTTCAGGAAAACACCAAATAGGTAGAACTGAAACCTCTTCCCTCTACGCTAAGGTACGCATTCTTGGACTCAAATTCTGAATATCCTGTTATTATCAATGCCAGTCTATTTGAAATAGAAAAGGAAAAATTGCTAAGGGTGCTTAGGACCCATAGCAAAAGCATAAGGTATAAAATAGAAGACCTGAAGAGGATTAATCCTTTCATTTGCATGCCTAGGATACCTATGGGAGAAAACAGTAAACCCATTATTGAACATCAAAGAAGACTTAACCCAAACATGAAAGAAGTAGTAAAAAAGAAAATTCTGAAACTATTAGATGCAGGTATTATATACCCAATTTTTTATAGCAAATGCGTTAGTCTAGTGTATGTAGTGCTTAAGAAAGTTGGGACAACAGTCATTCAAAATGCAAACGATAACTAATCCCTACTAGGGTAGTTACTGGTTGGCGTATGTCCATAGATTATAGGAAATTGAATAGTGCCACCAGAAAGGACTATTTTCCTCTTCCTTTCATAGATCAAATTTTAGAAAGACTAGTAAAGCATTCCTACTTCTGCTATCTAGATGGGTATTTGGGATTTTTTCAAATTCCTATTCACTTAGAAGACTAAGAAAATACCACATTCACATGCCCTTATGGAACATTTGCATATAGAAGAATGCCTTTTGGTCTTTGTAATGCCCCCGCTACTTTCTAAAGATGTATGATGGCCATCTTTTCTGATTATATTAAAAATATTATGGAAGTTTTTATGGATGATTTTTTTGTCTATGGAACTACTTTTGATGATTGCCTAGCTAACTTATCCAAAGTATTGCAAAAATGTGAAGAATCAAACTTGCTCCTAAATTGGGAAAATGTCACTTCATGGTAAGGAAAGGTATAGTTCTGGGACATTTGATATCAGAAAGAGGAATTGAAGTTGATAAGGTGAAAATTGAAATCATTGAAAAGATGCCACCACCAACATCAATCAAAGGAGTATGAAGCTTTTTGGGACATGTAGGCTTCTATAGAAGATTCATTAAAGATTTTTCCAAAATAGCTAAGCCACTTACCAACTTGTTAAGTCAAAATGTTCCCTTTGATTTTGATGAAAATTGCCTTGTCTCCTTCAACAGGATCAAAGAAGCCCTAATTTCAGCACCAATAATGCAACCACCAAATTGGGAGCTACCGTTCGAAGTGATGTGTGATGCAAGTGACTATGCAGTTGGTGAAGGAGCGGAAGCATGAAAAACACAAGTTTAGATCATTGAAATTCAAAATTTTTCTTCTAGGGTCCATGCATCATGCAAGATTTATTTTTATCTATTTGATTTCAATGATAAACAGCATATTAAAACTCTTTTAATATATTTTTGAATCTACATTTGCCATTTAAGATTTTAGAATTAACAGATTAATTTATTAGAACCCTAGATTAGATCAAGATCAAGTGCACTAACCTGTTTGATGCACTGCAGTGTGTTTAGCACCTTTGGGATACACCTAGGACACCAGATGTTGTCCCTCTAGCTTGTCCAAACCAAGATCACCAATGGCAGCCCCTTGAACAGCTTCTAAAGCTTTTCCAATCAATTAGAAAATCTAGTTTTTCCTTTTGAGAGATTACAGATGTAAACAGGACACTAGAAACGATTTCTAGAATTTTTAATTCAAGAGATTATTGGGAAATCTCTTTGAATTGATGAGAGATGAAGAAGATGAAACGGAGAGGTGCTTTGGGGTGGCACCAATGAAACAAATAGCAGCTAGGTATTTTTATTTTTCTTTTCATCCTTTCCCTTATATAGCTAGGTCACCACTTAAAACCCTTGTCACATGTCACCTTCTGATTGGCTCTAGGTTTAATTGACCCAATCACATTGTGACAAGTGTTAAACCTATATTTAATCTTTACTTTAATCATCTTACATGATTAAAAGACAAATGGAAAGCTTATGTGTAGTGCCATGTGTCACCATCTCATGGTGCCACATGTCACCCTCTGAAATGACCAAAATACTCTTGTGTCTTAATTCTGAGTTCTCAACCCAAAATAATTATTTCTCTTCTTCTAATCAATTTATATCAAATATAAATTAATTAATTAATCTCTATTAATTAATTACTCAATAATTAAATTCATATTTAAACACTTTAAATACAAATTTAACTTATACTATACATCCAATAACCTAGATTTGGTTTCAAGCCATGCTAGGGACTTTGCAATCTAATTGCAAACCAAACCTATTTAATTAATTAATTAAACTCTTTAATTAATTAATTAAATCATATTTAATTTGGTGATTACTTGTATATGTGTGTGACTTACTAGGCTCATTACTAATTGACAATGAGACATGATATCAACTCTTAATATCATCAAAACTCTTTCTTACCATAAATGATTTCTCTAAATCATTTTATGCACCTCATAGACCATGGTTAACACCTAGCATAGCATGCCATGGCCACCCAATTAGTAATAAGGTTTACCTTAAATGAACCTATAATCATATGTTAACATACATTAGAATCTCTCTGTTACAAGATCCCAATTCGAGCTAGAGTCATGGTTTATGTCAAACCCCATTTGCTATGAATATTATGTTCTCTTTTAATTCCAGTTCTTGATTAAAAAGATTTTCTCATCAGAAACTCTTTTCTGAATAAATTTATTTGTCCTAGCCAGGAACTTGAAACATCAAGAACAATTAAATAAACATATGATTTTATCCCTATTTACTTAGAGAAACAGATTCCATCTTGATCAACACCTACCTCCATATATAACTAGTAGGAGCCAACACATGCCCATATACCCATACACAGTACAAGTATGAAAGTAGTATCAAACTCAAACCACCTATATACAAGATAACTGTGCTATCTCAGGTCTAAAGATTATATACACTGATATGATTTATGACAATAGATTGACAAGAATAAACTCCATGTGCTTGTCATAAATGTCACTGGTTCGACCTACTTATCATGTATAAGTGCCTATCATGTTTGTTATATGGCATGAGACTCACCATTCCATCTTATTTACATCTCATATAAATAACTTAGGAACAAACATGATTACAATCTTTCTGAATAAATCGTGTCCTTATCGTGAAGTATCCTCGATTGTGAACCTATTTATGATACTTTGTGCTAGAAATACTGTCACTCATATTCTTAACAACTTAATAATAGAATTTCTGACAAAATATCAATGGACCTTTTCTATTACACATAAATATATTATGTAAATGGAAAAGTGAAAATGCCTTTCATTAATAAAAATATGTACAAGATACATACTAAATGATATGCTCTAGGGCATACTACTAACAGTTGGAGCATGCTCTGGCAAAGAAAAGATAAAAAGCTCCACGCCATTTATTATGCTAGCAAGACACTCGATGATGCACAAATCAATTATGCTACCGCAGAAAAGGAATTCCTAGCAGTAGTGTTTGTAATTGATAAATTCAGATCCTACTTAATTGAGTCAAAAGTCATTGTATTCACAGATCATGTTGCCATCCAATACCTTTTGAACAAGAAGGAGGCAAAACCAAGGCTGATTTGATGGATTTTACTCCTATAAGAATTTGACCTTGAAATCAAGGACAAAAAGGAATCCAAAAATGTAGTAGCTGACCATCTCTCAAGGCTAAAACTGGAATACACATGGGACATTGAGGATTTTCCAATTGATGATTCATTTCCTGATGAGCAATTACTAGCATTCTCATAAGCTCCATAGTATGTTGACTTTGTTAATTTTCTTGTATGCAGGGTATTGCCCCCAAACATAACTTATCAACAAAAGAAGAAATTTCTGCATGATGTACGGTTCTACACATGGGAGGAAGCTCTGCTTTACAAGAGATGTAATGATGGGATAATAAGAAGATGCATACCGAAAGAGGAAATAGAGAGCATTCTGCAACACTGCCATTCATCATTATATGGAGGACACTTTATCACCTCAAAAATAGCAGCTAAGGTTTTGTAAGTAGGGTTTTACTGGCCACATCTGTTTAAGGATGTAAGGTCCTTTGTGCTAGCTTGTGATCAATGCCAGAGAATGGGAAATATTTCAAGAAGGAATGAGATATACCTGCATGGAATACTTGAGGTCGAATTGTTTAATGTGTAGGGAATAGACTTCATGGGCCCATTCCCAACTTCCTTTGGAAACAAGTATATCCTAGTTGGCATTGACTATGTGTCAAAATGGGTAGAAGCAGTAACCACACCAACAAATGAGGCAAGAGTGGTAATGAAATTCCTTAGAAAGAACATCTTCACAAGATTTGGCTCACCAAGAGTGATAATCAACGATGGAGGAAGTCACTTATGTAATCGACAATTTGAGAATTTATTGAAGAAATATGGAGTAACTCACAAAGCGGCAACTCTTTACCATCCTCAAACCAGTGGCCAAGTAGAAATTTCATATCGGGAGCTAAAACACATCCTTGAGAAGACAGTCAATTGCTCAAGGAAAGACTGGTCCATAAAACTAGATGATGCATTGTGGGCATATCGCATTGCATATAAAACTCCCAGAACAATACCCTTCTGCTTGGTCTATGAGAAGGCTTGCCACCTACCCGTCGAACTTGAACACAAAGCCTATTGGGCCATCCAAACCCTAAACTATGACCTAAAAGCTGCTGGTGAAAAAAGACTTCTACAGCTCAATGAGCTGGAAGAGATAAGACAGGATGCTTATGAAAATGCCAGGATCTTCAAGGACAAAACCAAAAGATGGCACGACAAGCACATATCGAGGAAGGAAATCAAAGAAGGGGATCTTGTCCTGTTGTTCAACTCCAGATTAAAACTCTTTCCAGGGAAGCTGAAATTAAGATGGTCCGGACCCTTTAAGGTAACCCAAGTCTTTTCGCATAGAGCAGTAGAAGTGTGAAGTGAAACCTCAGGCGCATTTAAAGTCAATGGGTAGAGGCTGAAGCCTTACTTTCAAGGAGAACCCATAGAAAAGGGAGTCAATTGCACCTTTGAAAACCCTCCAGACAGATCATGAAAGATAAAAGCAAAGTCCAGCTAAAGACTATAAATAAGCTCTTTTTTGGAGGTAACCCAAATTTTTATGAACTTTCCTTCTTTCCCTTTCTTATTTTAATTTTTGTTCTATATTCATTTATGTTTTATTTTATAGGACCCCCAAGACATCAATTCTGAAAAAGCAAGGAACTGAAAGCAAGAGAGAAGAGGAATTGTCAAGCCAAACCACACAAGAGTAAATTAAACAAAACCGGGGAAGTAATCATGCTATTAATTCTTGCATTCATCTTATTTATATAAATAGGAATGGTCTGAGCACTTGATTTAATAATAAAAAAAAAAGTGAAAGGGTTACATGGTCCGTGTAATAATTTACATGCACTGTGTAACATTCTGGAGACCGGGAGTAAGGCAACATAAGGCTACAAGAAGTTACACCGGTCCCCGATGTAAATTGCACAGGCCGTGTAACATATTTAGCAAGACAACTTAAGAGAAAGGGAGTTACACGGATCCCAGAGCTAATTTACATCAGCCGTGTATCTTAGCGAAAGTTAAAATTTTTGGACAGAGAATTACACAGGTCTACATGTTGGGACCTGTGTATCACATCGCAGAATCGACACCTAAAGCGCGAAACGAAGGGTCACAACGACCCTTTAAATTCACCTCTCATCCTTAAACCATTCCCCATGCCAAAATCCTCCCTATCCACCTCTCCTAGCCTATAAAAACCTCTCAAATCTCCTCTCCCCTCACCAAACCCTAGCTTTCTCTCTCCCAAAAGTCTCCAATGGCTCTTACAAAGAGACCAGCAAGAAGAGTGGGCTCTCCCTCAAGGTAAGGAACCAGTTCTTCACCCTCACCCCCTCAACCATCACCATAACGCCTAAGAACAAGGGCCACACCACCTCTACCACCTCCACCGCAACCCCAATAGCCACCACAGTAGGAAATTTCCATTCTTTGGGGATTCTGCGACAACACCCATAGAGATTTGTGCACCCAGCTTCACACCCGAAAAATAATCTCAATAAAATATATGGATTTTGGGCTGCTGGAACAAATAGGGCTGTGAGAAGAAATCAACGGACTCCTTGACAGCATTAGGTAGACCAGATTCGCCCAACTCCAATTCCCTGCCTATCGAGACACCACATTAGAGTTTATGGGGAGCTTCAGGGCCACTTTATGGCCCACTGATGGGAGGACAGGGGAAGAATTGAATTTTGGCTCCTTAGTGTCGACCGGGTAATGAATATGGATAAGTTCAACGCCATCTTCAGATTTGACAGCACTGGACATCAAGAAATCCCGCAAAACCGGATGGTCTACAATAGCATTGACTTCTGGCATTCTTATCACGACCCAACCTACGAGCCAGACCAGCACTAGGACCTGGACCAGCCTAAAGCCCCCGAGGCCTGGAGTAAGCCTTATTGTTCCTAAACCCATGACCAGGCCCACAATTTAGGCCCAATATGCATATAAAATAATTTAAATTAAACTATTATAATTTTATTTCGAGCCGACTTAACCCAATAATTATCCGAATCTAAATTAGGGGAGCCCAGCTTAACCCTGTTACATCATTTACAAACTATTTAAAACTCATAAAAAAATTTTATTTATTAACACAAAAACTTAAATTCATACAGTCCAAATTCATACAGTCCTTGACAGGATTAATGCTATTACTAGTACATGCAGAGTTCTAAATTATAAATTTAGATAATAATAAAATAGTTAAGTAATTTTTCATAACCTGCGAGGAAAGGAACAGGTTATTCTAAAAAAGGTCTCCTATTGTAGCCTACAAAAAATAAGGTGAACTGGAGTGAGCGTTCGACTCAAAGAGTAAAATACCGATTTTAAGCACAATTTCTATAGTTATATAAAGCTAATGCATCCTAAAGAGTGGAATTCAACACTTTCATAATTTTCATACAAATCACATCATAGCAGCAAAAAGGTAATTTGGAGCACTCACACACCCAGTAAGGTTCAAACAGTACATATATGGGAGCTGATTTTCCTATATAGCCCTCTTAATCTAACCTCTGCCAACGAGTGTCTCTTAAGCCAGACTTTCGCTTAATAAACCAAATGCAAGGGTTAGCAAGTGTCTCTCAAGCCGTGCCTACCCCGACTTATCCATAAAAGGACTGGGTCCCAGCGAGTGTCTCTCAAGCCGCGTCTACCCGTCCTGTCCATAACCCATATCACACACCACACGCATGCCAACGCACTCACACTGCTCCAAATTACCATAAAACAACATTGATGAGCATTTCATCAATCAAAGATGCAACATATAACATGCCTAGCATTTAACTACATAAATATATTTATAGATCCATGAGCATGCCTGAACATATAGTAATATTGAAATTATAATTAAAATCAATATTTTACTTACAGTACACCGAGGACTATTGCAGCTGCTAGATGGAGGAAAATAGCTGACCTCAATCACCTAATTAATTATACTATAAATTTATTAGTACTAAGTCAAAATAAAACTCTAAAGAGATAACAGACAGCCTAATTCATACCAAAAATCCAGCAGAGTTTTCCTTATACCTAGGACCTACCCAACCTGCAAAAGTAGTTCAAATAACACTTCTAAACTTAATCCATATCTCATCATCATTATATGGCCCCTCCTGGGCCCTTCAAACTAGTCAATACTTACAATCTTAAAAATTACGTTTTAGTCCCTATAATTGACATTTTGTAAAGATCCACTCAAACAAGCTCTAAAAAATCTAAAATTTTGTTCTGCGATCCTTAGCAATATTATAAGGCTATTGCAATAGGAATCAAAATTTTTTGATCATCCATAAATATTTTATGAATTTTATTTACAAGATAAAAATTAAGCAATATAGAGTTCGTATTTACCTATGTCAAATCTGACAATTGGAACATGTCCAGAACGTTTGAAAATATTAGGATTGACTATAATATTGACCACGTTTTGAGACGGGCCATCGGGCAGCCGAATTTGGCTAAAAATTATGGTCCCGGCGTTGATAAGCTATCCTCGATCTGATTACACCTAAATAAATTTCAAATTTTGTTAATAATTATCATAAAATTATTTTAAAATTTGGGAATCGAAAAAGTTCAAAAATCTCACCAAGCGATCTGGACCGTCCGATTATTGCCTTTTTCAAACGATGTCCGATCGGAGCAGGACTGGTCCTATCTTGAAGATTTCGCCATCCTGAGTCCATCGGTGGTCTCAGATTTTTGATCCGATAGTCGGATCACTGGTAAAATGATCGAAAACTGATGAAACCCACATGATTTTTTCTCAACTTTTCCTCGCCAGATCGTCTCTCTCCGCTACCATTGGAGGTGAGGCTAGTTGGGACTTGAAGCTTGCTGTGCTAGGAGTTGAACAAGCCCTCCCTTGGTAGAAACAACCATCGGACGACGCCAGAATGAAGTCGAAAAGTAGCTGCCTTGCACACGCTTCTGTCTCCCTCTCCCTCCTTTCTTGCTGCTATGGTGGTCCTTGTCGGTGTCCATGGTTGCTAGAGGGTGGCCGGTCAGTGCGAGGGGTTGCTGGGGAAGGCGGCTAGAACCTTGGCCGGCGGTGATGGTGGTTGGCCGGAGAAAAAAATGGGAGAGAAGATGAGCGAACGGGAAAGAGAAAAGAAAGGTAGGGGGGGGGGTGTGTTCCCGTTTCTGGTTCTTTCATTTTTTTTTTTTTTTGTGATTGACAAATGAGGGTGCACTGCAACTGAAATTGCAGTTGTCACATCACCCTCATTATATATATATATATATATATATATATATATATATATATATATAATACTTTAACATTTAAATTCATTTAAATATAATATTTTATTTAAAACACTTTATCAAATCTCTAATCAAATCAATATTAAGATATTATTAATATTTATAATAAACTCTTACTTCATAAATTAATTAAACATAGTAATATTATTAATAATAATAAGAATAATTACATTAAATTTAAAAATATTTAAACATAAAATTATAATAAAAATTCAATATTTCTAAAGATTAAATCCAAAATAATTTTATAATGTATTAAAATGACTAAACAATTTTTAAGTAATTAAATACATAAATTATTTATTCTTTAGCTAATAATAAGATCAAGCACAACTTAATAAATTGTTAAAATCAATAAAATAATATTAAAATAATATTAAATTTATAATTTATATTTTACATAAGAATTCGGATTGTTACATTCTTTCCCCCTTAAGAAAAATTCGTTCTCGAATTTTCAAATAAACAAGGGATAAGGAAAGAGAGATAGGATAAGTGCGAGCATTTACTCCTTCAACTAAGCAAAATGATTAAAACACTTTATTCTCCAAACTTTTCGTGCACTATAGATCACATTTCTCTGCTCTCTGATTTTATTGTAGTATCCTAACTGTCATCATATTTTACTAGAGATGCTCTTATCTCTTAACTACTCATTGACCATTTTTCTAACATCTCAAGTATTCACTATATCTCTCTGTACTTTACTTGATGTCTCTTAACTTCAATCAAACTTGGCACTTACCCCTCAACCTTCTGCTTCCCAAGGACACGACTTATGTTTTTTATCCTACAATATTCTATAAGATGTTTTCTGTAGCACCTATCATAGGTATCTTTATTCTAAATCTTTACTTGTCCTTTGACCTTAACGGTTAGTACCTGTGCATCTTCTCACTTTCATAATACTTCAAATTTCCAATCTATTTATATCATTACTAAAGTACTTTGACTAACCTCTGTCCATCTTATGTAATTAGTCAGGTAGAGTTTCCTCCAAGGGCCAAGTGTATCATTTATCAACATTGGAAAGTGAACTGGGTCTCTCCTTCTATGTGACAAAAGTGTTTGTGTTCATTGACAACCTAGTTAGTGCGACCTTATCATTTCCCACTCCTTCTGTGGAATGGAAGTATCTTGACTTCTTCCTAAAGCTTCTGATAGTGTGACATACCTTTTCATACATTGGCACTTAGATCGAGGCCCTATTACTCCCTTAATCTATCATCTCACTATAACTTGTTTTAAACATCCCTCAGTGTATCCTTAGCATACTTACTCCTCCTTATTCTCCTCATTGTAACCAACTCTATTTCTGCTATTATTGATATCTTTTCATTCTGCTGTACTTATTCCTTAACCTTAGTCCTGTCTTAATTACTAGTTCCATTACTTCTAGAATTCTAACCTTACAATTAACTCCTACCAGCACATTCTTCCATTATGTGACATTTATAATCGACCATAGAAAATTTCTTCCTGTATCTCTTTTCCCAACTTGACCTTCAGAATATTATTATTTCCTATTACCCTTTGTAGTAAATTACTCTTCATGGTTAGATAAGTATCCTTGAATCTATAATTTTTACTGGACTTTCATAGTAGTAAGAAATGAGTATTGTATTATAATCCTAGATAAGATATTTCATGTAACACCCCTAACTGTATAGCCTGGTATATTTCACTGTTCCGATAACCGGTGTCAGTCTGGACAATTAAGGGGATTAGAATCACACTCAAGACAACTAGAGAAGCTATAAACACAAATAATTAGTAATGTCCAATTAGTTAAGTATAAACAAGAAAAATAGAACATAAGAAGTTAAACGAGCCGAGAGTCACAACGATGGGTGACCTTCTCGGGAAGGACTGCGAAGTCATTTTAAACTCAAATTTCGAACCGTAAAATGTGATGCCGCGGTCCTTAGGACCATTACGAACACAGTGGAAAAGAGAAAATCACAAAAAAGAATTGTTAAGCCGGTCAAATAATTAGGTCAGGGAGCCGAAAGAAATATTGAATTATTTGCAAACCGGGATGAACTGGCGAAGGGCAATTTGGTCAATTGACCCCGAGAGCTGACTCCTGACCTAAGTGTCAAATAAAATCGGAGAAAAGAAAATTTCGGAATCGAGAATTAAATTAAAGAACTAATAAAAAAATAAATAGAAAAAAAAAGAAAATGAAAAAGTGAAAAAAGTGATGACATCATGCATGACCTCATGCATGATGCAATAAATATGTAATTAACAAATTTAATTAAATTGATTTTTGGTCTTTCATAAGATAAAGACATAAAAAAAAAGAGAAAAAAAGAAAAGGAAAAAGTTTATTAAATCACCCTTATGACATCATCATGTGACAAAATTCATTTTAAATTTCCTACCTAAATTGACTAAGTCAAAAACATTTTTTTTAAGACATAAAATGTATAAAAGGGAAAAGAAAATCAGCTTGCCTTCTTCCTCACCCAAATTTGCCGTCCACTTCTCTCCTCTTTCATCTCTTTCTTGTTTCCTCCATTGAAGCTTAATTTAAAGCTTCACAAACCCTAAAACCCTCCATTAAATCCCTAAAAATTCTTGATAAACCCTACTTTGGGAACTTGAAAAGTAGATTGAAGAAGAAAAGGAAGGAAGAAAAATAGAGATTTGAAGATTGAAAATTCAAGAAAAGGTTAGCAATCTAAACTTGAAATAATTTAGTTAAATGTTTATGTTCTTAGTTAAATTAACCTAGAAATATACTTGAAATGAAAAAAAAAAAATCTTTGGAGGACCAAAGGAAAATTCATCCAGCCTATGTAGGGGTGAGAATTGCATGCATTTGATTGAATTAAAAGTAAAAATGAGTTTGAATGAGTTGAAAGATTGTGTTTATATGCTTTGAATTAGTTAATTACAATGAATTAGTGTGGTTAGGGTTTGAAACCTAGGGTTTTGAGGCAAAAATTTTAGAGAAATTGGTAAATGATATATTTGACCTAATGTGAAGTGAAAAATGGTCATTTGTGACCAAATGAGGTGTGTTAGAAGTGTTGGAATTAAAAGCCAATTCGGATTGGATAAGGTCATGTGTTGGCAGTATGACCAAAATTTCTTTTGAGGGACCAAAAAAGAAATTTTACAAGTCCAATGGATATGGGACCGATTGGGGATGAAAATAGGCACTAAATGACACAATTTTCATTTAGCAAGCCTGCCCAAAAAGTGACTAAAACCTAGTGAACAAAGTGGCCGAAGCCGGAAAATCGCAGGCTGCCTCTGCACAAACTGACCAAATGAACAGTATTTGTTCATTTTGTCATAACTTGAGCTAGACAGGTCAAAATGATCTGAAATTTTATCAGGGTTTAGATGAGATATAGGTCTAAAACTTTCATGAAGAACACCAACCCAAATTATGCCATAAACCCGATCAAATTACTAAGCAAATTTGGTGACCTGAATCTGCAGAATTGCAGATTGCCATATGAACAGTAAAGTTTCAATGGCTATAACTCTCTCTAGAAAACTCTGATTTAGGCGATTCTTGAACTGATGGAAACCTAAGACATATTAGAACATTTTATATGAAGAAAATTAGACCAAATTATGGACCTAACTTGATCAAATTGCTGAACGAAGTTGGAATCAATAATCTGCCAGAATAAAATTCTGCAGCATGAACACTAAACGTAATTTGCTTATAACTTGAGCTACAAAACTCCAATTGGGGTGATTCAAAAAGGAGAATAAACTTAAGAAAATAAGGAACATTTTCTATGAAGAAAGTTTTGCCAAATTCCAACAGTAAACTGACCAATGAAACAGTATAATTAGGGACACAAAAATTAAAAATTTGGCAATTTTGCGTAAAAGACCTAAGTTTTGGGAAAATGACCAAAACCAACAAGTTTGGTGACCAAAATGTGGTATGTGGGTAAAGTTGGAATTCCCATACCTATTAAGCCTTAGAAAGTCAATAATTTGACTTGAATAGTGTAGTGAATAGTAACCTGAAACACAAAATTTCAAGAACGTCGAATTTAGCACGTTAGAGCTAGGTAAAAGTGAAGTTAAATTTATTTTTGGATTTATGCTAAGTTATGATATTGAAACACTGTAAAATTGTGTTTTTCAGTTGAAAAGAATACTGGGAAAGAACCTGAGGAACCGAGTCAAGGCCAACAGGCAACTCGCTTGAGGTTTGTGCACAACGTATACTTTTTATAATTATCTTCTGCATACTGTTTTGAATAATGTGAAATATTGAATTATGGCATTCTTATGATGTTTGATTTAAATTGTGAAAGTTGTTGTGTATATTTGAAATGACAATGTTTAGCAAATTGTTAAGATAAGTTTTGAAACCACAGTGTCATGACCATATATTTGAACACCTCACTAGCATGACTAGTGGGGGTAATTAGTTTCGAATTTTGATTCCTTCTCTGGAGAAGTGTTGAAGTGCGCCAGTAAAAGAGAATGTGAATGGATATCCATATATTTGAGCTAGCTAGCCTTGTGATGTGATTTCTCTTTAGCCTCTGGCTATTGAGATTTTATTTGTTTCGAATGGCATGATCTAACTGTGGGTTTTATGAAATGTGTTTTGATACTTCGAAATGAACTTGGTTTGCATTAAAATCTCATAATTCATGTTTTGTGTTTAATGCTCATGTTTAGTCAAATTTTTGAATAAATGTGATTTTATTTTTGCATAAAGATTATTTAGTATGTTGTGCACCACTGAGTCCTAGTACTCAGCGATAGCTTTTATTGCTGTCGCAGATTTAGAGACTAGAGGAGCAGCAGACTGAACTGCTGAGGTGTGAGGAGCTATCAGCTTGAAGTCATTGGGTATAATTTATACCCTATCTGTAAATATTTCTTTTGATGTATGTATTGCACATAAATGTATGGACATGTAAAAATTGGTCTTGAGCAGTTTGTACAAAGTTTGTATAAAGTTGTAATAAAATTTAGTTTAAATTTTCATACTGTAGATTTTGGTATGATGTATATATAAATTGTTGTCTTTAATGAATGGAAATGTTTTATTTTAATTTGAATGAGATTGATTGTGAAATTGAAGCAGTAGTTGAGAAAAATTTTTAGAAGTGCTTTTTACAGGTATTTGAAGAACTGTTTTCTCAAAATACAGAGGGCACTCTGTCAAAATTTTTATAAAATTTGCGTAAAAATAAAATGGGCCAAAAATATTAACTAGTTTTAATTTTAACTAAATGTTTTAAGTACTTATTAGAAAATGCTCACCACTTATCAAAAATAAGAAAATTATTTTAAAATCCCTTGTAGGGTACTTAATGAGTTATCGGTAGGTGAAGTTCGGTAGCTCATTAGGTATTCTACGGGATCATGTTATGCCTTACAGAGGGATAAGGTGTGACATGTTTTAGTGGTATCAGAGCAAATTTTTGAAGTATGTTTTAACTTGAGAATTTGTGTCTTTTCTTTGTTAAGTATAACTGCTCAATGTCCATAATTGTTACATACAGTGCATTACATCATGAATATGAACTAACGGAGGGAAATCTCCATGTGTTACTTGTTCAGGAGATACCCTAACTTCAGCCTGAAATGGAAGAAGGGGATCGCTCAATTGAGCAGTCTGTTGAAGCTGAGGCACAAGGGGAAGCCCCAGCTTTACCGAATGTCAATGGGTCAGTAGCACTAGCCCCACAAATGCTGCAGCTTCCTGCACAGTTCGCACAGCAGATGGCAGCAATGTTTCAACAAAAGGCCGGGGGTATGCCTGCTCAAGCTCCACCCCAAACACCTGTAGCACAACCACTGCCTCCATCCACACAGTATGATAAATTATTGAAGTATGGGACTGCAGAATTTAAGGGTACAGTGGACCCTTTAGAGGCAGAGCAATGGCTTGAAAGAATGGACAGAGTGTTTAAGAAACTGCACTGCCCAGATGAGCTGAAGTTTGAATATTCTGTGTCGCTACTGCAAGGGGATGCGTATGATTGGTGGAAGACCATCCCCCACAGCTTGGCTGAACCACCAGTGCTAACCTGGGATGACTTCATCAGAGAATTTAGACCGAAATACATCCCAGATGCATATGTTGATCAGAAACTGCAAGAATTTTTGAGTTTGAAACAAGGGAACCGATCAGTGGCAGAGTATGAGAGGGAGTTTTCCCGCTTAAGTCATTATGTTGAGAGTCTCCTTACTACCAGCAAGGCAAGATGCAAGAGATTTGAGATGGGTTTAAAGCCCAGCATAAGGATGCAAGTTGTGGGATTTCGACACAGCAATTTTTCAGAACTTCTGTCTCAAGCACTTGAGTTGGAGAGAATTGAATCAGAAGTAACCCCAGTGAAAGAAAAATCAGAGAAAGCTGAGAAATCAGAAAAAGACAAGGGGAAAAAGTCAGTAGAGCTGAGTTCTGGTGGTACCTCTGGAAAGAAAAAGAAGTTTAGTGGACCCAGCAGGGGTCGAGGTGGAAGATTCGGTAGGGGCAGATTTTCCGGACAGAGACCCCCTAGGTCTGGTCAACAGTCGAGCAAGGGTTCACATTCTGCCCACCCCTGTGAGACTTGTGGCAAGATTCATGGAGGGGAATGCTATTGGGCCACTAGAGCCTGTTTTAACTGTGGAGGCAAGGGTCATTTAGCAAGAGGCTGTACTAGTGCTCCGTCTTCGAGATATAGTCCAGCTCCTACTACTGCCGAAGGATCTATTCAGAGTCCTACTCCCAGAGGTTCACAGTCTGTTGGCAGAGGTAGAAGCACTGCTTCAGGCAGTCAGGGCACAGTTGGTCAGTCAGGACAAGGAAGTGCTTCAACCAGAATCTACACAATGAGACAGCGAGAAGAGGCTGAGACTTCTAATGTGGTAGCTGGTACATTCTCTATCTCTGATCAAGAAGTATTTGTATTATTTGATCCGGGTTCAACCCATTCATATGTTAGTACTAGCATAATCTGTTCACTTGCTGTTCCATGTGTGCAAATGGGTTTTGAAGTGCTAGTAACTAGTCCGTTAGGACAAGAGGTCCGGGTCAACAGAATCTATAGAGACTGTCCTTTGGTGATCCAAGGACATGTTTTCCTATCAGACTTGATTGAAATGCCCTTCAGAGAGTATGATATCATCTTGGGCATGGATTGGTTAGCCAGGCATCACGCCATGATTGACTGTAGACTGAAGACAGTCACTTTTGGTCTCCCTTTGTACGGTGATGTGATAATACATGGGGAGAGGCATTTATTGCCATCAAACATCATTTCGGCTACACTAGCCAGAAGAATGATCAGAAAGTGGTGTGAAGCATACTTAGCACATGTGATAGACACCCAAGTGGGGAGCCGAGCACTAAGGGACATCCCTACGGTATGTGATTTTTCGGATGTATTTCCTGATGAATTGCCAGGATTACCTCCAGAAAGAGAGGTACAGTTTGAGATTGATGTTATGCCTGGTGTGGACCCAATCTCCATAACGCCATATAGAATGGCACCTGCAAAATTAAAAGAGTTGAAAGTACAGTTGCAAGAGTTGCTTGACAAGGGCTTCATCCGCCCTAGTGTGTCACCTTGGGGAGCGCCAGTGTTGTTTGTAAAGAAGAAAGATGGCACTCTCCATTTGTGTATTGATTATCGGCAGTTGAATAAGGTGACAATAAAGAATAGATACCCGTTGCCCCGTATTGATGACTTGTTTGATCAGTTGAGGTGTGCAGCTGTGTTCTCCAAAATTGACCTGAGATCAGGGTATTATCAGCTGAAAGTACAAGAGCAGAGTATTCCTAAAACTGCCTTCAGAACCCATTATGGCCATTATGAGTTCTTGGTCATGCCATTCGGGTTAACTAATGCTTCGGCTACTTTTATGGATCTGATGAACACTATTTTCAGACCATACCTCGACCAGTTTGTTGTGGTATTTATCGATGATATATTGGTTTACTCGAGGAGTGCAGAAGAGCATGATAGACATCTGCGGATTGTACTGCAAACTTTGAGGGAGAAATAGCTATATGCCAAATTGTCGAAATGTGAATTTTGGCTGAAGGAGATATCCTTTTTGGGGCACATAGTATTAGAAGAGGGCATCAAGGTAGATCCAAGTAAGATAGAAGCTGTCCTTAATTAGAGGCCACCCAGAAATGTCACAGAGATTCACAGTTTTCTGGGTTTAGCTGGATACTACCGTCGGTTTGTGAAAGGATTCTCTATGTTGGCATCTCCATTGACCAAGCTACTTCGAAAAGATGTGAAATTTCAGTGGACGGATAAATGCCAACAGAGTTTTGATGAATTGAAGAAATGTTTGACTGAAGCTCCAGTCCTTACTTTACCTACTCCGGGTAAAGAATACACAGTTTACAGTGATGCTTCTCACAATGGGTTAGGCTGTGTATTGATGCAAGATCAAAATGTCATTGCCTATGCATCACGCCAGCTAAAACTGCATGAGAGGAATTATCCGACACATGACTTGGAGCTTGCAGCTATAGTGTTTGCTCTTAAGATCTGGAGACACTATTTGTATGGGGAAAAGTGTTACATCTACGCAGATCATAAGAGTTTAAAGTATTTGGGCATCCAGAAAGAGTTGAATTTGAGACAGAGGAGATGGTTAGAGTTGATAAAAGACTATGATTGTCTGATAGACTATCAGCAAGGGAAAGCTAATGTTGTGGCTGACGCCTTAAGTCACAAGGCTATGGCAAGTCTACGAGTTACTCCTTTGTCTTTGGTACATGAGTTGAGATCATTACATGCCAGCTTAGAGATTAATGATGATGGGCAGACAGCAGTTGCATGGCATGTACAGTCAGTGTTGCTTGATCAGATTAGAATGGCTACTCAGAATGATCAGAAGTATCAGAAGCTGATGGAAGAAGTCTGACAGGGCAAGAAACCAGAATTCTTAATTAGAGATGATGGTCTATTGCTACACCAGGTCAGAATGTGTGTTCCTAATGATGTTGAATTGAGGAAGATCATTTTAAAGGAAGCACATGAGTCTCCTTTTGCCATGCACCCTGGTGGCACAAAAATGTATAGAGGGTTAAAGGAACATTACTGGTGGATGGGTATGAAAAGGGATGTGGCAGAGTTTATTTTTAAATGCCTAACTTGTCAGCAAGTGAAGACAGAGCATCAAGTACCCACTGGGTTGTTACATCCACTACCAGTACCAGAATGGAAATGGGAAAGAATAACAATGGATTTTGTAATGGGACTTCCGAGGACACAGAAGAGTTATGATGCAGTATGGGTCATTATTGACAAACTGACCAAGTCTGCTCATTTTCTGCCAGTCCGGATGGACTACAGTTTAGAAAGATTGGCCAAGTTGTACATTGATGAGATTGTGAGACTGCATGGAGTGCCAGTATCCATCGTATCAGACAGAGATCCTAGGTTCACTTCTAGATTCTGGGGTAGTCTTCAGAAAGCCCTAGGAACTAGATTGAATTTCAGTACTGCATTCCACCCACAGACAGATGGCCAATCTGAGAGGGTAATTCAGATCTTGGAGGATATGCTACGGGCTTGTGTGATTGAGTTTGAGGGCAGTTGGGATACACACTTGCCTTTGATTAAGTTTGCTTATAACAACAACTATTAATCAAGCATTGGAATGCCTCCATATGAAGCTTTGTATGGCAGAAAATGTAGAAGCCTGTTGTGTTGGGATGACGTGGGTGAAAGAAAGATGATTGGGCCCGAAATTGTTCAACAAACTGAGGAGAAGATCAGGGTGATTAGAGATCGACTTAAGACTACATCAGACCATCAGAAGTCCTACATTGATTTGAAAAGAAGGGATATTGAGTATGCAGTGGGTGAGAAAGTTTTCCTCAAAGTTTCTCCTTGGAAGAGAATTATGAGATTTAACAGAAAGGGGAAACTGAGTCCCTGTTTCATTGGGCCATATGAGGTTCTAAAAAGAGTGGGTCCTTTGGCATATCATTTGGCACTACCTCCAGAGTTAGAGAAGATACATAATGTCTTTCATGTGTCTATGTTGAGGAGGTATCAATCAGACCCATCTCATGTACTACCAGTAGAGGAAATTGAAGTGAATCCAGACCTCACATATGAAGAAGAACCCATAGAGATTCTGGCTTATGAGGTGAAACAGCTACGGAACAAGCAGATGCCATTGGTAAAAATGCTGTGGAACCATCATTCGAGCCAGGAGGCTACTTGGGAACGAGAAGAGGACATGAGGAGACAGCACCCACAGCTGTTCAGAAATTGATACCAGGTAAAATTTCGAGACAAAATTTATTTTAAGGGGGGGAGAATTGTAACACCCCTAATTGTATAGCCTAGTATATTTCACTGTTCCGGTGACCGGTGTCGGTCCGGACAATTAAGGGGATTAAAACCACACTCAAGACAACTAGAGAAGCTATAAACACAAATAATTAGTAATGTCCAATTAGTTAAGTATAAACAAGAAAAATAGAACATAAGAAGTTAAACGAGTCGAGAGTCACAGTGATGGGTGACCTTCTCTAGAAGGACTGCGAAGTCGTTTTAAACTCAAATTTTGAACCGTAAAATGTGACGCCGCGGTCCTTAGGACCATTACGAACACAGTGGAAAAGAGAAAATGACGAAAAAGAATTGTTAAGCCAGTCAAATAATTAGGTCAGGGAGCCGAAAGAAATATTGAATTATTTACAAACCGGGATGAACTGGCGAAGGGCAATTTGGTCAATTGACCCCAGTGACTCTCGACCTAATCACAAATAAAATCAGAGAAAAGAAAATTTCGGAATCGAGAATTAAATTAAAGAACTAATAGAAAAATAAATAGAAAAAAAAAGAAAATAGAAAAGTAAAAAAGGTGATGACATCATGCATAACCTCATGCATGATGCAATAAATATGTAATTAATAAATTTAATTAAATTGATTTTTGGTCTTCCATAAGATAAAGACATAAAAAAAAGAGAAAAAAAGAAAAGGAAAAAGTTTATTACATCACCCTTATGACATCATCATGATGTCAAAATTCATTTTAAATTTCCTACCTAAATTGACTAAGTCAAAAACATTTTTTTAAGACATAAAATGCATAAAAGGGAAAAGAAAATCAGCTTGCCTTCTTCCTCATCCAAATTTGCCGTCCACTTCTTTCCTCTTTCATCTCTTTCTTGTTTCCTCCATTGAAGCTTAATTTAAAGCTTCACAAACCCTAAAATCCTCCATTAAATCCCTAAAAATTCTTAATAAACCCTACTTTGGCAACTTGAAAAGTAGATTGAAGAAGAAAAGGAAGGAGGAAAAATAGAGATTTGAATATTGGAAATTCAAGAAAAGGTTAGTAATCTAAACTTGAAATAATTTAGTTAAATGTTTATGTTCTTAGTTCAATTAACCTCGAAATATACTTGAAATGAAAAAAAAAAAAATCTTTGGAGGACCAAAGGAAAATTCGTCCAGCCTATGTAGGGGTGAGAATTGCATGCATTTGATTGAATTAAAAGTAAAAATGAGCTTGAATGAGTTGAAAGATTGTGTTTATATGCTTTGAATTAGTTAATTACAATGAATTAGTGTGGTTAGGGTTTGAAACCTAGGGTTTTGAGTCAAAAATTTTGGAGAAATTGGTAAATGATATATTTGACCTAATGTGAAGTGAAAAATGGTCATTTGTGACCAAATGAGGTGTGTTAGAAGTGTTGGAATTAAAAGCCAATTCGGATTGGATAAGGTCATGTGTTGGCAGCATGACCAAAATTTCCTTTGAGGGACCAAAAATGAAATTTTATAAGTCCAATGGATATGGGACCCATTGGGGATGAAAATAGGCACTAAATGACACAATTTTCATTTAGGAAGCCTGCCCAAAAAGTGACTAAAACCTAGTGAACAAAGTGGCTGAAGTCGGAAAATCGCAGGCTGCCTCTGCACAAACTAACTAAATAAACAGTATTTGTTCATTTGGTCATAACTCGAGCTAGGCAGGTCAAAATGATCTGAAATTTTACCAGGGGTTAGATGAGATATAGATCTAAAACTTTCATGAAGAACACCAACCCAAATTATGCCATTAACCCAATCAAATTACTGAGCAAATTTGGTGACCTGAATCTGTAGAACTGCAGATTGCCATATGAACAGTAAAGTTTCAATGGCTATAACTCTCTCTAGAAAACTCCGATTTAGGCGATTCTTGAACCGATGGAAGCCTAAGACATAGTAGAACATTTCATAGGAAGAAAATTAGACCAAATTATGGACCTAACTTGATCAAATTGCTGAACGAAGTTAGAATCAATAATCTGCCAGAATAAAATTCTGTAGCATAAACAGTAAACGTAATTTGCTTATAACTTGAGCTACAAAACTCCAATTGGGGTGATTCAAAAAGGAGAATAAACTTAAGACAATAAGGAACATTTTCTATGAAGAAATTTTTGCCAAATTCTAACAGTAAACTGACCAATGAAACAGTACAATTAGGGACACCAAAATTAAAAATTTGGCAATTTTGCCTAAAAGACCTAAGTTTTGAGAAAATGACCAAAACTAACAAGTTTGGTGACCAAAATGTGGTATGTGGGTAAAGTTGGAATTCCCATACCTATTAAGCCTTAGAAAGTCAATAATTTGATTTGAATAGTACAGTGAATAGTAACTCGAAACACAAAATTTCAAGAACATCGAATTTAGCACGTTAGAGCTAGGTAAAAGTGAAGTTAAATTTATTTTTGGATTTATGCTAAGTTATGGTACTGAAACACTGTAAAATTGTGTGTTTCAGTTAAAAAGAATACCGGGAAAGAATCTGAGGAACCGAGTCAAGGCCAATAGGCGACTCGCTTGAGGTTTGTGAACAACATATACTTTTTATAATTATCTTCTGCATACTGTTTTGAATAATGTGAAATATTGAATTATGGCATTCTTATGATGTTTGATTTAAATTGCGAAAGTTGCTATGTATATTTGAAATGACAATGTTCAGCAAATTGTTAAGATAAGTTTTGAAACCACAATGTCATGACCATATATTTGAACACCTCACTAACACGACTAGTGGGGATAATTAGTTTCGAATTTTGATTCCTTCTCTGGAGAAGTGTTGAGGTGTGCCAGCAGAAAAGGATGTGAATGGATATCCATATATTTGAGCTAGCTAGCCTTGTGATGTGATTTCTCTTTAGCCTCTGGCTATTGAGATTTTATTTGTTTCGAATGGCATAATCTAACTGTGAGTTTTATGAAATGTGTTTTGATACTTCGAAATGAACTTGGTTTACATTAAAATCTCATAATTCATGTTTTGTGTTTAATGCTCATGTTTAGTCAAATTTTTGAATAAATGTGATTTTATTTTTGCATAAAGATTATTTAGTATGTTGTGCACCACTGAGTCCTAGTACTCAGCGATAGCTTTTATTGCTGTCGTAGATTTAGAGACTAGAGGAGCAGCAGATTGAGCTGCTGAGGTGTGAGGAGCTATCAGCTTGAAGTCATCGGGTATAATTTATACCCTGTCTGTAAATATTTATTTTGATGTATGTATTACACATAAATGTATGGACATGTAAAAATTGGTCTTGAGCAGTTTGTACAAAGTTTGTATAAAGTTGTAATAAAATTTAGTTTAAATTTTCATACTGTAGATCTTGGTATGATGTATATATAAATTGTTGTCTTTAATGAATGGAAATGTTTTATTTTAATTTGAATGAGATTGATTGTGAAATTGAAGCAGTTGTTGAGAAAAATTTTTAGAAGTGCTTTTTACAGGTATTTGAAGAACTGTTTTCTCAAAATACAGAGGGAACTCTATCAAATTTTTTATAAAATTTGCGTAAAAAAGAAAATGGGCCAAAAATATTAACTAGTTTTAATTTTAACTAAATGTTTTAAGTACTTATTAGAAAATGCTCACCACTTATCAAAAATAAGAAAATTATTTTAAAATCTCTTATAGGGTACTTAATGAGTTATCGGTAGGTGAAGTTCGGTAGTTCATTAGGTATTCTGCGGGATCATGTTATGCCTTACAGAGGGGTAAGGTGTAACATTTCACGTATTCGCTCTCTTTAATATAGTCACATACACGGCCCACAGCTTTCTAAACTTTAGCCTCAAATTTACCTATCAACAGCAATTTCATCCACTGAAACTCATCCACAAATAGCACCTCATACAGCTTATAGTTCAGAAGGGTTGCAAGCCCTGATATTTAACTCAATATAACTCTTGTCACTACTTTGATCATCCTTTCATACTTAATATTAGGTACATCCTTAATGTCATTTCCTTTTAAGGAAAATGTGTGCAGACTGGTGCTTACCAAATTCTTAAATACTGAGTAATCTCAATATTATTTTCCTTGCTTATGTAGACTTTCAGAGCCAAAAGTATGATATAAACTTGAAGAAAAAGAGAAGTTTTCTCCTATTGACATCAGTACACTATTCATATCTCATGGTCTTCTCCCTGAAGTTTCATCATCTTTTTCCATAAGATATTAATTATAACAATCCTTCTGTTATACCACTAATTTGCCTGACATATCATCTTAAGATTTTCTATCTTCACTTGTACTCCATTTCTACCTTTTTATGCCTACCCTCGCTCCTTCGCATCCCTATATCTTATTGTGTTCTAGAAGATACCTCTCACTAACAGACTCTTCTAAAACTGATTCCAATCATACTTATGGTCATAACTCTTATCCTTATACTGCTCAGTGACTTGTGACTACAACTCATACATATCTCTTCCTACTCTATCTCTTACTGTTGTCCTGTCATTAGTGCTTCACTGCAAAGTGATTTGATCACACTAAAAACATTCACCTGGCATTCATAACGAACCTCTAACTGCCTTCTCACTATTTCAAAAGTCTAACCTAAAGCCTATGTGTCATTATCTATAACTCTGTCCTCTCATCATACCTATTTGATTCATTAGATCGACTTTTATTCAACTTACTACTTACTAACTTCTTTTCTCTACCTGATTAGATAATTTATAATACCATTGCACACCTTTTAGCTTTTGCTCATTATTATTGTATTCCTTGCCTAATCTTCTTGATACTATTAACAAGTTAAAGAAATCTTGCTCTATTGCTATCTACTTCACTTTAGGAATAGTGAATAGATAGAGTATAATCCAACCATGCAACTCCAAGCTCTATATTCTATCCCTTGGCACTACCTCAACTATATCATGCTATGAGTATCACACTACTTGATTCCATACCTCCATCACTATTATCACTAATGTGGTCCCATTTTGGGTTCTCCACCCTTATCATTCACCTTGCCAAGAATAACACTTAGCCTACCCTATATCTTAACTTTGTTCATTTTATTCTACGTCCTTTAGGTTGTCCTTTCATTTATTTCATTTGTCTTATCCAAAATAAAACTTGACTATTCTATCCCTGGTTCCATTCTTCTTCCTAACATGACAGCTGTACTTGCTAACTATATCTTTTAGAGTCTCTATCGAGTTATCACATATCTGTGCTACTTAGATTTGGTCCTTTGACCACTCAAGCTAGTACTTCCATTGGCATTTAGATTATGTTGCATCAGCAATCAATTGTCCAAACTTTAATTCTGCACTTTCTCTATCCACTAGCCTTCTGTGATTTATCTTCACTAATTTATTACTCTTAACACTATTATAATTAGATCATACTATTGTTTTGAACAATATAAAGTTAGAAAGGAACTCAGGAAATTGCAGTCATACTTTTATTATATGATCTCTATTCTTATCTTTTAGCTTACATAATACCCTTACTACCTCTAGAACTGATTCTGCAACAATTTTATTTATTTGTTATTATTATTAATTTATTTTATTTTATTTTATTTTATTTTTCTTTTTTTTTTTCCATGTTTACTCAATAAGCCAAAACTTAAGATACTGGACACCCAAACCCGTCATTCAATTCAAAGGCTTTACATCATAACTGACTATAAAAAAATGTACTGCATCTACCACCTTGCCATAACCATGTCAGGCTATCTGCTCTCATATCATACTTTAAACCCCTTAAAGTGTCGT
This sequence comes from Hevea brasiliensis, assembly GCF_030052815.1. Taxonomy (NCBI): domain Eukaryota; kingdom Viridiplantae; phylum Streptophyta; class Magnoliopsida; order Malpighiales; family Euphorbiaceae; genus Hevea; species Hevea brasiliensis. The sequence continues at coordinate 41,845,490 of NC_079509.1, forward strand.
TTCACAGGCTATGAACATCATCCATAGTATCATGTCTCCTTTAGGGGAGAAAAATCGTACCCTGCGTCCTGCTGCTACATAAAGAAGATAATATTTTTCACTAAACTTTAGGCAAAAGGCCCATTGTAATGCCCAAACTATCTAAAACCCCATATTAAAGACCAAATGGCCTCAACCTATAGCTGTTACCTTTAATTTATGACTATACTGAAACCTCTAGTCTTTTGACAATTCCTGATGTAACTGTAGCTCATGCTATGGTAACTGCGTCACTGACTCTAGCTACCTTACAGCTATGACTCTTTGATATTTTAGCTCTAGTGTTTTAAATCTCTGCATAGGATTTCCAAACTCTGTTGCAGTAATAGAACCCTATTCTGGCATAACTGTACCAAAGCAGGACTGTATGCAAACATCCTCATAATGAGCACTATGGGGAAGCACGCAGCTCTACACAATAATTCCATGTCGGTACAATAATCTGCAGCTTACAATACAAATATCAAGAATATTGCATAGTTACTACAGTACGTCCTGACAGACTAGATCTCTCAATTTCTTATCATTCTTGAATCTACTGATATCATAAACTTGCTCTGACTGGGTCATCCACTAACGACTTCCAGCAATGGTATCCTCACCCTTATCTAGTGTAACTGTACTTTCAAGACTCACTTTTATGTACTCGTGCCTTGCACCAGATAGGCACACCACTTAAACCCATACTGACAAAAATATAGTATTTCTTGGAGTATGTATTTCCATGGCAGACCTCAACACGTCTGCTAAATCTATTTCACATCTCCATGTAAATCACAAAACTGAGGTACTAAACTGAAGCACTCTTATACTAACCGTGGAATGACGCAGAATTTAGAAGCAAGGAATTACAGAAGAATATCAAATAAAATCCTATACTCCGCATGTGACAAAATCTAGGTATAAACTTTCCCATGAACCTAAAGCCTAAGCTCTGATACCACATTTGTCAAGACCCAACCAATGGGCCGGATCAGTACTAGGACCTGGGCCAGCCTAAAGCCCCCGAGGCCTGTAGTAAGCCTTACTGTTCCCAAATCCATGACCAGGCCCACAATTTAGGCCAAATATGCATATAAAATAATTTAAATTAAGCTATTATAATTTTATTTCGGGCCAACTTAACTAAATAATTATCGGAATCTAAATTAGGGGAGCCCAGCTCAACCCTGTTACATCGTTTATAAACTATTTAAAACTCATAAAAAATTTTTATTTATTAATACAAAAACTTAAATTCATACAGTCCCTGACAAGATTAATGCTATTACTAGTACTGCGAAGTTCTAAATTATAAATTTAGATAATAATAATACAGTTAAGTAATTTTTCATAAACTGTGAGGAAAGGAACATGTTATTCTAAAAAAGGTCTCTTCCTGTAGCCTAGAAAAAATAAGGTGAACAGGAGTGAGCATTCGACTCAGGGAGTAAAATACCGATTTTAAGCACAATTTCTATAGCTATCTAAAGCTAATGCATCCTAAAGAGTGGAATGCAACACTTTCATAATTTTCATACAAATCACATCATAGCAGCAAAAAGGTAATATAGAGCACTCACACACTCAATAAGGTTCAAACAGTACATTTATGGGAGCTGATCCCCTATACAGCTCTCTTAATGCAACCTCTGCTAGCGAGTGTCTCTCAAGCCGGACTTTCACTTAATAAACCAAATGCGGGGGCCAGCGAGTATCTCTCAAGCCATGCCTACCCCAACTTATCCATAAAAGGATCGGGTCTCAGCGAGTGTCTCTCAAGCCGCATCTACCCGTCCTGTCCATAACCCGTATCACACACCACACGCACGCCAACGCACGCATACTGCTCCAAATTACCATAAAACAACATCCATGAGCATTTCATCAATCAAAGATGCAACAGATAACATGCCTAGCATTTAACTACATAAATATATTTACAAATGATGCATGAGTTGGCCTGAATATATAGTGATATTGAAATTATAATTAAAATTAATATTTTACTCATAGTACATTGAGGACTATTGTGGTTACTGGATAGAGAAAAATAGCTGACCTCGATCACCTAATTAATTATATCATAAATTTATTAGTACTAAGTCAAAATAAAACTCTAAAGAGACAACAGACAGCCTAATTCATGCCGAAAATCAGGCAAACTTTCTCTTATACCTGGGACCCACCCAACCTACAAAAGTGGTTCAAATAACACTTCTAAACTCAACCCATATCTCATCATCATTATATGGCCCCTCCTGGGCCCTCCAAACCAATCAATACTTACAATCTTAAAAATTATGTTTTAATCCCTATAATTGACATTTTGTAAAAATCCACTCAAACAATCACTAAAAATTCTAAAATTTTATTATGTGGTCCTTAGCAATATTATAAGGCTATTGCAAAAGGAATCAAAATTTTTTGAATATCGACGAATATTTTATGAATTTTATTCTAACCCAGTACAAGACAAAAATTGAGCAATGTAGAGTTCGGGCTTACCTATGCCAAATCTGACACTTGGAACGCATCCAAAATGTCTGAAAATGTTAGGATTGACTATAATATTGACCACGTTCTGAGACAGGCCGCCGGGCAGCCGAATATGGCTGAAAATTGCGATCCTAGCGCTGGTGAGCTATCCTTGATCCAATTGCACCTAAATAAATTTCAAATTTTGTTAATAATTATCATAAATTTTTTTTTTAAATTTTGGGAATCGAAAAAGTTCAAAAATCTCACCAAACTATATGGACCGTCTGATTATCGCCTTTTTCAAACAATGTCTGATCGGAGCAGGACTGGTCCTATCTCAAAGATTTTGCCATCCTGAGTCCATCGGTGGTCTCAGATTTTTGATCCGATGGTCGGATCGCTGGGAAAATGATCGGAAACTAATGAAACCCACATGATTTTTTCTTAACTTTTCCTCGCCGGATCGTCTCTCTCCGGCCACCATTGGAGGTGAGGCTAGTTGGGTCTTGAAGCTTGCTATGCCAGGAGTTGAACAAGCCGTCCCTTGTCGGAAATAACCATCGGACGACGCCGGAATGAAGTCAGAAAGTAGTTGCCTCTCTCACGCATCTATCTCCCTCTCCCTCCTTTCTTACTGCTATGGTGGTCCTTACCGATTTCCATGGTTGCTGGAGGGCAGCCGGTCAGTGCGAGGGTTGCTGGGGAAGGTGGCTGGAACCTTGGCCGGCGGTGATTGTGGTTGGCCGGAGCAAAAAAAGGGAGAGAAGATGAGGGAACGGGAAAGAGAAGAGAAAGGTAAAGAGGGGGGGGGGGGGATTGTTCCCATTTCTGGTTCTTTCATTTTTCATTTTTTTTTTTTTTTTGTGATTGACAAATGAGGGTGCACTGCAACTGAAATTGCAGTTGTCACGTCACCCTCATTATATATATATATATAATACTTTAACATTTAAATTCATTTAAATATAATATTTTATTTAAAACAATTTATCAAATCTCTAATCAAATCAATATTAAGATATTATTAATGTTTATAATAAACTCTTACTTCATATATTAATTAAACATAATAATATTATTAATAATAATAAGAGTAATTACATTAAATTTAATAAAATTATAATAAAAATTCAATATTTCTAAAGATTAAATCCAAAATAATTTTATAATGTATTAAAATGACTAAACAATTTTTAAGCAATTAAATACATAAATTTTTTATTCTTTAGCTAATAATAAGATCAAGCACAACTTAATAAATTGTTTAAATCAATAAAATAATATTAAAATAATATTAAATTTATAATTTATATTTTTATATAAGAATTCGGATTGTTACAGTTCTATAGTTCTGAACACAGAGCCTTACAACTCCAACAAGTCAAAATCTTCAAGTATCACTAGTCCTGCTCTGCGCTACATGCACCAGTTAGCCACACACACTATCATGGGCTATGGGGACAGCCTAGGTGTAGTGAACGCCAATGAACTCTTTTTCCTTTGGTGTATAGTCACTGGGTAGCGCTGTAGCATCGGCTTCTTCTTCTGCAACCACTTTCACCACCTATGTCACCAGCCTACAGGGCAAATCTTGCTTGGTGGCCTTATCACAGCCATCGCTCTCCACTTCGGATTTGTTCTAGGTCATCACAGGCTACGCTCTATTGCCGAGACCTCAAAGATCGATCAAACCATCTACATATCCATGGGGATATACAAGAAGGTCAGCAACACCTGCTACCTTATCGACGCCGAAGGGAATGTCATCTCTAGGAGAGACGAAGCACAAGAAGGCCCTGGTGAACCCTCACATGCCTAGGAGGAAGCCCAAGACCCACTCCATCACAAGTCTCCAGCTCGAGTGCCTCCATATACACCACCAACTACAGATTCGATCCTTGCATGCTTGCAGCGTATGGAGACCACGCTCAATAAAAGAATGCAGGCACTCGAGGATAGCCTCCAAGAAGCCCATAACAAGCTGGACATGATACTGGAGAGGCTCAATGAAGACGGACCATCCTCCCCTTCAGAGACCTTTTAGATTTAGGACTATAGGATAGCTTCTTTATTGTATAATTTCATATACCTTAGCCCTAAACTGCACTCTTAAGTCTGCTTTACTTGTTTTTGTTCAAACTTTCAAATTTTTAATACATAATATGTTTTCTCATAATTTCTGTGCTATCTTTTAAATTTTGTATATTGTGTTGACATTGAGGACAATGTCCGATTTGAGTTTGGGGGTACAAGGTCATTCCATGCATTGCATATCATTACATTGCTTAAAATTATCTATATTATACTTGTGTATCAAAATTCCAGAAAAATTTTACAAATTTTAAACCTTGAGTTTCTGAAACTTACAACTATAACTAAACCTTCTAGTGAGCTAATAATTGGACTCTACGGAATAGAGGAATGAACGTATCTAGATAGGCAAAAAGACTTCAATATGTTGTTTGTGAAAAACTAAATCACCTTAATGGAGCTAGACTAATTAAACCCCTTCATAGCTATTAATCTGTCACATTAGACTTGTAAAGTTAGGAGAAAATTTTTGAAATACAAGCAAATCTAAAAATGCCTCACCAACTCTAGAACATGTCTCTTAGACCTATCGAGGTGAAATCCTAGCATATGCTTGATGAAGAAATGATTAAGGTATTCTTTGATATAACCTCACTAAACCTTAGCCACCCTTAATTAAAATATATATCCCTTGCACCCAACTTGAAGCCTATATTTACCCTTTAGAATTTATTGCTTACCCATATTATTTACCTAGCCCCTAGCCTAAACACCTACCTTACCCTTTTGAGGAAGCCAAATGCAAAAGCAAAAAGTATGTAAAAAGAAAAAAATAGAGAGAGGATGTAGAACTCAAGAAAGAGTGCAAGTGTGCAATTGAAATCAAAGAAAAATTTGCCTTTCCAACCAAGCAAAAACAATGAGTTTGGGGGAGAGGACAAAAGGGACATAAAAAAAAAAGGAGAAGAAGTCCCAAGAGAATTATCATAGAAGCATGCTTGGCACTATAAAAAATCAAACACCCTTCCTCTCCATATAAAATCAGTGAAATAAACTTAGTATACTTGATATTTTATGCATACATGCTATCCTCATATTTGCATTCCCAAAAAACCTTTCATTGGTAAATAAATCATTATCCTCTAGCCCCATTATGTCCTTTTTAAAGACCTTTTAATCTTTTGAAAAGTGCATGCTACATTAGTGGAGATAGAAAATTGAGATATGCCTATGGAGTTGGAATTGAGTCACTCAATCAGAATTATCCATAATAGAGGCAAATTTGGGGGATTAAATGTTTCTCAAGTCGATATTGACAAAGTAGGTTATTTGTGACTCATTAATAGCCTTGCATAGAGAAATAACTAGTTGAAACACCATGAAGGGAGAGCAAGTTCTAAGCAGGTAGCTATTGAAACCCTTATGCCTTGAAAGAGAGTAATTGGTATGAAGGATTGGAGGAGTTCAATTATGTGCTTATTGAATTGTTAGTTATATTCCTAAGTTATCCCCTAAAATATGTTTTAAAATAGAGTTTTGTTTTGCTTGAAGACAAGCAAAAGTTTGAGTTTGGAGGTATTTGATACACTTGTATTATATAGATGTTTTTAAGCACATTTGTATACTACTTCATAGCATTTAGGCAAGCAATCTCATGCAAAGTCCTTAATTTCAATTACTTTTGTGATTTCCATTGACAAACTCTAAATTCTATGTTTTCTGCATCATTTCAGGTGTTTGGATGAAGTTCCAAAGTATAGGAGTACAAAAGAAAGCTTAGAAAAATACAAAGGAAAGAGAAGTGTTGCTTATATACTTTACACGGGTCGTGTAAGCAAAGACACAGACCCATGTAACCTGCTGCCAAAGGAAAGCTAAGAAGGACAAGGAAGAAATGTAGTACACGGGCCGTGTACTCAGACCCGTGTAAATCATGGCGACCTGTGTAAGTCTCTGCTTGGCTAGGTTTGAAGAATTCTCTGCAGAACAAAAGTACAAGGGCCATGTACTTGGACACGTGTAACCTCCTGTGCCCTGTGTAACCTTCTGTGACATCGTGAGATGCAAACCTTCAGAACTACAGTTAGTTACATGGCCCTAGGCCATGTAGTGATACACTAGCCATGTATCTATCAACAGCCAACTTCCTGATTTCGCTCTAGCTCCAGTTTTTGATAGAGAGAAGAGACTCCTAACACCTTAGGGACTCTAAAAAACAAACCCTAGGCGGCCATTCAATATAAACAGAGGCTGCAGATAATAGCAAAAAAGAAGAAGATGAGGGGAAATCCCAGAGCCGTATAATCACTTTCTCACAGCCGTCTAGAAGAGCAGGACATCAGTATCAAGGAGGAGCCTTCAGCCATAGTTCCACAAGATCAAAGCTGCAAATCCTCTTCGGTTCTTTCATTCTATTTCTTTTAGAGGATTTTTATTGTTTTTTACTTTGTTATTATCATGTTTGCTGAAATTACCATGAGTGAGTAATTTTCATATTCTGAAATTAGGAGAGTAATGCTTATAATCGTTATTATGGACAAACATTAAGTTTTGTTTACTGGATTTGAGATTGGTTACTTGATTCAATTTCTTGTGATCTTAATGCATACTATGTGTTGGTATTCACTTAGTATTGATTATAGATATTAATTGAATGACTGAAAGGTGAAGATCAATATTAGAAAATCAAGATTTTGAACCTAGGAAATCTGACCTAAAGATAGGCTGATGACCTCTACGGAGTTCTAAAATTAGTCAAAGATCTTAAAGGGTTTTAATTAATTTAATCGCCATGAAAGTAGGGTTTAGGTTAATTAAAATACACCCTAGGTACCTTGAGAGAGGATTTAGGATATCTTAGGATTAATTCCATCAAGACAAACAATTCTTAATCCAGTAAATAGACAAGATTACATCCATAGTAAGATTAAAGTGTGAAATCTTAATTTCGGAATTATTTCAAAATAGATTATTCCATTTTAAGTTTATTATTCTAGAGTTTAAAATAGACAAGTTTCATTCTCTCATTTTATTCGATAGCCTAAATAGCCAAAATCACTTTGTAGTTTGGTATTTACTAATTAAATTCCTCGTGGGACAATGCTCTACTCACTACTTTATTACTTGTTCGCGATCCGTGCACTTGCAGGGTTGTAAACCAGCAAATAGCTACTAGTATTATTCATAACCTCTAATCTCCTCTAGAGAGTAGAGCCATACTTATGCTCCACTGTCACACAAGGGAGGTGCTATCTTCATTAAACTTTAGGCAATATGTTCACTACAATGCCAACATTGCCAACGATCTCATACTGGAGACTAGCTGATTCCACTAAGTAGATGTCATCATTACACTGCAGCCATACTAAAAACCTCTAGTCTCGTGCCCTTTAAGCTATAACTTTGCGCTCAAGTTAGGATAACTGAGTCACTGACTCTAGTTATCACCCAACTGTGACCTTTGATATTCTATCTCAAGAGTCTTAAACCCTAACTAGGAGTTCCCAAATTTTCTATAAATATAGAACTTTGTTCTAGTAAAATTGTACCAAAATAGAGGTTATTCATAAACATCCTCATAAAGAAACAACACAGGGAAGCACGCAGCTCTATACAATAATCCCATGTCGGTATTGTAATTTGCAGCTTACAGCACAAACATCAATAACATTATATAGTTACTACGGTATGCCCCAATAGACCATATTTTCCAATCTTTTATCTCTCTCAAACCCACTGATACCATAACTTTCTCTAATTGGGCTATCTACTGACGACTGCCAGCAGTGACACCCTCACCCCTATTTAGGGTAACTACACTATCATAACTCATCTTTATGTACTTATGCCTTGCATTAGATAGGCACACCATTTAGCCCTACTTTGATAAAAACACAACATTTTTTGGAGTACGTATTCCTAAGGCAAACCTCAACACATTTTGCTAACTTTAACCCACATCACCATGTACTCCATAAAAATTGAACCACTAAACTGAAGCACTCTTACACTATCCAAGGAATAACACATAATCTAGAAATAAGGAATTATAAAAGAAGATGAAACAGGATCCTATACTTCATATGTGACAACTCTAGGTACACACTTTTCCATGAATCTAAAGCCTAAACTCTGATACCATTATTGTTACGACTCAAATTATGGGTCGGACTGACACTAGGACTTGGGTCAGCATAAGGCCTCCAAAGCCTATTGTAAGCCTCACTGTTAAGCCCAAACGATAAGCCCAATTTCAAAACCCAATTCAAGAAAATAATAGGACAGAGTCTGACCATAACTAGGACCATCCAACGGGGAGTTTTTGACTCACCAAACCTATAATCACAATATATATAACTATTTGGGGAGCTCAGCTCACCACAATATCCTCAATCAACATAATATGATCACTGGGAGCCCAGCTCCCTTATCCACATAAATAAAAAAATTTATAAGTCCACACATACACAATCAATAAGTTAACAAATTTAAATAGTTAATCTTTTATAGAACTAGTTAAATAAAATATTACTAACACATGCAGAGTTCTAAATTTTAGATCAACGAAAATAATTATAGACAATACACTAATAGACCTGCGAAGTAGGGGACAAGTCAATCATAAGAAAAGCTCTCATGTAACCTGAAAAAATAGGGTGGACAAGAGTGAGCGTTCGACACATAGAGTAAGATATTGATTTCACTTACAATTTCTATAACTATCTATGTCTAGTGCATGCTAAGAGTGAAAATACATCATCTTCACATATTTTAAACAAAGCAAGTCATAATCACATCAAAGGCAATCTAGAGCACTCACACACCCGTGTGTCACATTTACACTCACACATATATATATGGGAGCTGATCCCCTATACAGCTCTCTTAGTTCTAACCTCTACCAGCGAAATCAACTCAAAGTCGGACTTTCTCTTAATATCCAAATGCGGAGGCCAGCGAGATCAACTCAAAGCTGTGCCTACCCTGACTTATCCATAATTAGGATCAGGTCCCAGCGAGTCAAGCTCCAACCGCCTCTACCCGTTTTACCCATATCCATTTACACACCACATACGCACCCGCTCACACATACAGCTCCAGATTGCCACAAGATGATAATCATAACAATATCATCAAGAATGATTGCAATATAAAGCGTGCCTAATATTTACTATATACATATATGTACAAGTGATGCATGAACATGCTTTGAATATAATAATATTGAAATTATAAATAAAATCAATATCTACTCACAAATTAACCGAAAGTCACTACGGCGGCTGGGCAGAGAAGAAAGGCTAACCCGGTACACCTAAACATCATATCAAAAATTTTATCAATATTTACTTAAAATAAAATTTTAAAAAATCAAGGGACAATTTTAAGTTTTGTCAAAAATCTAACAGAATTTTCTCTATACCTAGAACCTATTCAACCTGCAAAAATATTCAAATAACACTTCTAAATCTCAAATTTCCACAACTATATCTCATCAACATCATATAGCTCCTCCTGTGCCCTCCAAAATAGTAAAAATTTATATAGTTACACATAAAATAATTATTTAAAAATTTAAAGTGTTACAATATTTATTTAAAAAAATTAATATACATCTATATTTATGAAATATATTTATAAAAAAAATATAAATTTTTATCATTAATAATAATTAATGCGTATATTAAATAAACTTCATTAATCTTATTAATATCACTAATTAATACATGATTTTTTAATTTATTAATACTTAATATGAAAATTTAAACAAAATTAATATAAATCTATATTTAATTTTAATTCATCTAATTTCCACTTGTTTTAGCTATATTTTTATCATTAATTGTTAATTACTAATATGTATACATTAAATAAATTTTATTGGTCTTACTAAATTTATGGTCATATTATTAATGTGATTTTTCGATTTCCTAATTTTTAATATAACTCAACTCAACTCAACTAAGCCTTTATCCCAAAAATTTAGGGTCGGCTGTATGGATTCTCTTTCTCCACTCTAAATGATTTTGGGTTAAATCCTCAGAAATATGTAATACTTCTAGGTCATATTGTACTACTCTCCTCCAAGTCAGTTTAGGTATACCTCTTCTTTTCTTTCTATCCTCTACCCTAATGTGCTCTACTTGTCTAATTGGAGTCTCCATATGTCTACGCTTCACATGACCAAATCACCTCAATCTCCCTTCTCTCAACTTATCCTCAATTAGCACCACTCCTACCTTTTCTCTAATACTCTCATTACGGACTTAATCTAATCTAGTATGGCCACTCATTCTCCTTAATATTCTCATCTCCGCAACTCTTATCTTAGACACATATGACTCCTTCAGTGCCCAACACTCACTACCATATAATATGGCCGGTCGTATGGCTGTACGGTAAAATTTTCCTTTTAACTTATTGGGAATCTTGCAATCACATAAAACTCCCGTGGCACGTCTCCACTTCAACCATCTAACTTTAATCTTATGACTAACATCCTCCTCACATCCCCTATCTACTTGAAGGACTGAGCCGAGATATTTAAAGTGATTACTTTGGGACAGTATCACTCCATCCAAACTAACTCCTTCCCTATCACCAGTTCGGCCTTCACTGAACTTGAATGCATGTATTCTGTTTTCGTTCTACTTAACTTAAAGCCCTTTGACTCTAGAGTACTTCTCTAAAATTCTAGCTTTCTATTAACTTCTTCTTGTGTCTCATCTATCAGAACTATATCATTCACAAACATCATACACCAAGGGATACTCTCTTGTATATGTTTCGTTAATTTATCTAAATCTAATGTAAAAAGGTAAGGGCTTACAGCTGAACCTTGGTGTAATCCAACTGAGATAGAAAAATCTCTTGTGTCCCCTCCCACTATGCGCACAATAGTAGTTGTTTTTTCATACATGTTTTTCAACACTTATATGTACCTAATAGATACCCCCTTTTGTTCTAACACTCTCCATAAGACATTTCTTGGAACACTATCATAAGCCTTCTCCAAATCGATAAAAACCATATGTAAATATTTCCTCGCATCTCTATATTTTTCCATTAAGCTTTTGATGATAAAGATTGCTTTCATAGTTGAACGACCAGGCATGAAGCCAAATTGAATGGGAGAGATAGAAGTATTATGACGTAGTCGATGTTCCACAACTCTCTCCCACAACTTCATAGTATGGCTCATGAGTTTAATTTCCCTATAGTTTGAGTAACTTTGTATGTCTACCTTATTTTTAAAAATAGGTACTAAAATACTCCTCCATTCATCAGGCATTTTCTTTGAATTTAGAATCTTATTAAACAATTTAGTTAACCATGCCACTCCTATATCTCTCAAACATTCCGCACTTCAATTGGTATTCCATTGGGTCCACAGGCTTTACCTACTTTCATTCTCTTAAGTGCTTCCTTTACTTCTAAAGATCTAATCCTTCTAGTATAATTCATATTCTTTTCTATTGCTCTGTAGTCTATATTCACACTATTACCATTTTGACTATTATTAAAGAGATCATCAAAATAATTTCTCCATCTTTCTTTAATATCCTCATCTTTTACCAACACTTTTCCTTCTTTATCCTTAATGTACCTAACTTGATTAAGATCTTGACATTTTTTTTCTCTCCTCCCTGCTAATCTATAAATATCTTTCTTCCCTTCTTTAGTTTCAATTTTCTCATATAACTTTTCAAAGGCCTGCGCTCTTACTTGACTAACTGTCTTTTTTGCTTCTTTCTTTACTATCTTGTACTGTTTATATGCCTCATTATTATCACGCTTAGATAATTTCTTATACCATTCTCTCTTTCTCTTCACTGCCTTTTGTACTTCCTCATTCCATCACCATCTCTCTTTTGAGGGTGGTCCATGTCCTCTAGACTCTCAAAGTACTTTTCTAGCTACTTCTCTAATCTTTGATGCCATCTATATCCACATATTATTGGCCTCCATATCCAGCTTCCACGCTTCAGACTCGAGAAGCTCATTTTTGAACTTCACTTACTTTACTCTTTTGAACTCCCACCACTTTGTTTGAGCTATACTATTTCTTCTAACCTTACTTGAATTATTCCTAAACTTGACATCCAAGACCACTAATCGATGTTGACTTGTTAAACCCTCTCCCGGAATGACCTTACAATCCTTGCATAGAGCTCTATTTGTCTTCCTGGTTAAGAGGAAGTCAATTTGGCTTCTATGTTGCCCACTTTTAAAAGTCACTAAATGTGACTCTCTTTTTATAAAGTAGGTATTTGCTAATATTAGTTCGTATGCCATAGCAAAATCCAGAATGCTTTTTTCCTCCTCATTTCGGTTGCCAAATCCAAAACCTCCATGAACATTCTCATAGCCTTGCCTATCACTTTCTACACATTCATTCAAATCTCCACCGATGAAAACATTCTCTTCATTCGGTATGTTTTGCATTAGATCATCCATATATTCCCAAAACCTTTGTTTACTCTCATTATCTAGTCCTATTTGTGGGGCATAAGGACTAACTACATTTATTGTTTCTCCTTCTAGTACTAGCTTTTCTAGTATAATTCTATCTCCTACTCTTTTCACAACTATTACAATATTTTTCAACATCATGTCTATGATTATGCCCACATCGTTCTTATTTCTTTCCTTTCTGGTAACCACAGTTTGTACTCTGAATTACCCACTTCCTTACTTTTCTCTCCTACCCATTTAGTCTCCTGAATGCAAGCAATATTCATCCTTCTCCTTTCCAAGATATCCACAAGCTCTATTAATTTTCCTGTAAGTGATCCAATATTACAAGTACCAATTATGATTCTCCTCCTATCATGTTCCTTCCTAATTGATCTCCTTCTATGATATCTTCTATTGTTCTATATGCCTATCTGGTGTTCTATTCTACTATATATTCTATTCATAAATAAATATCATGTAAAATTATTATTGAAAAAATAATTTTACTAAATTTTAATAGCAAAAAGTCAATATAAATTTAAAACAATTATAAATCATTCCATCATCATTTTGAAAGTTATAGTAAAAGAAATATGTTGAGATAATAAATAAAAGTTTCTATAACAAAAATTTAAGGGTTTTTTTTTTACATTTTTAATATTTTTCTAAAAGTTAAATATTATATTTCATTATTTATTTTAAAAAATAAAATATATCTGCGCAAACTCACGAGTAAATGTCTAGTTCCTATATAATATTTACGCGTCTCAGGCTTTTGAATTAGGTCTTTATAATTTATTATTAATTTGATTATTAATTTATTATTAATTTATAATTTATTAATAGAGCTAAAACAAGTAAAAATAAGATGCATTAAAATTAAATATAAATATATATTAATTTTATTTAAATTTTTATATTAAGTATTAATAAATTAAAAAAAATCACGTATTACTTAGTGATATTAATAAGATTAATAAACTTTATTTAATATATTCATTAATAATAATTAATGATAAAAATTTCTATTTTTTTATAAATATATTTCATAAATATAGGCGTGTGTTAATTATTGATTATATATACTAAAATATATAATCAAATTAATAATAAATTATTAATAAAAAATAGTACTAAAAATTAATATAAAAATATAATATAAATTACTAAAAAAAATTACCACATATATATTAAAACAAAAAAGTTACTAAAAATTAATACTAAAAATAATTTACTAAAAATAACTTTTATAAAAAATATTAACAAAAAATTAAATATAAAAACATATTTATAAGACAAATTACTAAAAAAATTACCATATATATATATTAAAACAAAAAAAAATACTAAAAATTAATACTACAAATAATTTACTAACAAAAAATATATTTGTACAAAAATTTTTATTTTATACCAAAAAAAATAAATAAAAAGATGAGAAAGAAAAAAAAAGATTAGGAAGAAAAAAAAATAAGAAAGAAAAAGATGATAAAGAAAATAGAAGAGAAAGAAAAAGATAATTAAGAAAATAGATGATAAAGAAGAAGATGATGAAAAAGAAAATAGATGGGAAAGAAAAAAATGATAATGAAGAAAATATATGAGAAAGAAAACGATGAAGAAGAAAATGGATAAAAAAAAAATGATGAAGAAAACAGATGAGAAAGAAAAAAATGATAAAGAAAATATGTAAGAAAAAAAAAGATGATAAATAAAATACATGAGAATAAAAAAGATAATGAAGAAAATGAGAGTAAAGAGAAGAAAGAGGGAAAAAATGAGTAGTGAGAAAAGAAAATAAGCAGTAGTTTATATAAGTGAATTAGCAATAAATTTTAACAACCGATTGTAGGTTGTTAATTTCTTTTAAAAATTGGGTAGAAATTTTTAAGAAGAAAATTTTACAACCGATTCATAATTGGTTACAAAATTGGTTACTAACAACAACTGATTTCAATTAGTTGTCGAAATCAATTGCTATTAGTAACCGATTTGCAAATCGGTTACAAATCAAAATAAGAAAACAAAAAATGGGTGGGAATTTTTTTGGGAAAAAAATCAATTGTAAAATTAATTGCTAATAATAACCAATTTTAATCGGTTTCAAAAGTTTATTGCTATTAGCACCGATTTGCAAATTAGTTACAAATAAAAAAAAAAATTAGGTGAGAACTTTTAGAGGAAAAAAAATCGGTTACTAAATTAGTTGCTAGTAGCAACCAATTTTAATCAGTTGCTAATAATGGATTCGCAAATCAATTGCAAATAAAAAAAGAAAATAAAAATTTGGGCAAAAATTTTTGGTGGGAAAAATTAGTTGCAAATTCGATTGCAAAAATAGATTGCAAATCGAAAAAGGAAAAAAAAAATGGACGGAATTTTTGGGAAAAAAAATTTAGCAACCAACACAGGGGAAAAAGTTCAATTTGCAATATATTGCATATTACACTATAAAAAATAATCAGTTTTGCAACCGATTATTGCAACTGACTGAAATCGGTTACTATTAACAGTCAATTTTACAATCGATTGGTAATTTCGGTTTTTTTAGTAAAATAGCTATTTTAAAAAAAAAATTAGCAGCCAATTCAAGAATCATTTGCTAAATCTATTGTTATTAGAAACTGATTTATAATTGGTTGCTAAAATCAGTTGCTAATAACAATCGATTTATAATTAGTTGCTAAATCGTTTGCTAATTGATATTAGAAAAATCTTAAATATATGATTAGCAACCGATTTTAAAATCGATTGTTAAAATTTATTGCTAATATTAACCAATTTTAAAATTGATTGCTAATAATAACCGATTTAGGGAATCGATTACTAAATTAAATAATTATTTTAATTTGCTCTAGAGTTGGCAACCAATTTACAATCAGTTACTAAAATTGGTTGTTATTTGCAACCGATTCTTTATTAATTGCTAATAGCAACTGATTTTTACATCGTACGCCCAAATCTCAAACCCTAAAACAACATAATAGAAGGGAATTATTCAAAATCTATAAAAAGAAAAATATACTCTTCTCTTTAACTTTGCAATTTTGTCTATGCTCTTCAAACTTGAATATCATAATCAATAACTATGATACAATCTGACTAAAACAACAAATTGAAAGCACTAAAAACACACCAAAAAAAAAAAAAAAGCGAAATCAATGCTCCATCTTTCAACCTTGAAAATTTTGCTAGCACAAGGTGATGGATTTTTCCTCTGAACACTATATTGTAGAGGTGTCTTGTATCTTGTTATAATATAGCCCAAGTGTCCCTGTTTTGCAAAGGACTCACACAACATTACTTTAAGAAAATATAGAGAGAGATATGACCTTTAATAGATAGCTTGAATAACAAAGTCCCACAAAATCTTGCCTGCTCACCTTCTTGACTCTAATTTTCTTAAGTCAAGGTACCAAAGAGAAAAAAAAAATGTTATTTTTGTTTTTTTTTTTCTATTTGATAATTGATATGCTCAGATTATTTTATCTCTTCATTTAATCACAAGTTATAAAATATTAATATGATATAATAAGATACATTAACAAACTACATTGCACTCAATCCAAATAGGAGGTTAGGGATAGTATTTTATATTGACACTATAATCTTAGTTACTGTGCACAAATTTTATATCCACTAATATGGGCCTAGACCGTGTTGGTCCATAATGAGTAGACTTTGTTTATTCCAACACAAACTATACACTAATAGCAACAACTAAAGCTCCGCTCGGTGTCATTGTAGTTTTTTAGTTTTTTATTTCTAAAACTAAAGGAATTAAGATAAAAGAAGAAGAGAAGTAAAAATAAAAACCTCAATGATTTCCAAAAAGAAAAACAGCAACACCACAATAGAACAAGTTTTTTGTTTTCTAAAAAGAAAATAAATGAAAAATGGTAACAACGATGCCATACGCCCTCTAAGTTTTAATCTCTAATTAGTTAGAATCGATTATATGTATCATTTTTCACAATTTAGTTCTGTTTGAAATTAATATCAATATCAAAAAAATTGTAAATTTTTTAATATTACTTCCCTCTACTTATTTTAGTTCTTCCCTTCTCCCATCTCATTCCTTCCACAGTGAATGTGGTCGTTCATAGTCTTATCTATTATCGTAACATATGAATTTTGGCTAGATTATTGTTAATTATATATAGATTCAACCTAAAATAAAAAAAGAAAATCTTTTCTTGAAAAAAAAAAATTGGAAAGCTGAAATAGTTCAAATCCATTTAAATTGCAAATTTAAAATCTTAGCTATTGTGATATCAATTATTATAGATTTAAGAGAATCACCCCAAAAACTAGTTATTGAAGTGAAAGAATTCAAGTCCATCTAAATTCCATATTTTCAATATAGAATTTCAAATCTCATAAGATTAACATTATCATGCTAGCAATTTTGAGAATTTTATCCTATATTTTCCTATTTAAATTTTTTATCATCGATAATAATTTTAAAAAGTTGTATATGTTATTAATCAAATTAGAATAACGGATTACAATTACAAAGTTGAGCAAATGTTTACATTTTTCAGAAATTTACTATTTGACCCTTGGTTTTGACTAATATTACAACTTGGTTCTTGTATTTTAGAAATTGAATGATTAAGTCCATATATTTAATAATTGCTGATATTATTAGAATTTATATTTTTTTCTTATTAACTTCATTTTTATTAAAATTTTTTTTTGAATTCTTTTTATAGAACATAAAGAATTAATTTTTTTAATAATTATTATTTTTAATTGAAGGAAAGCATAAATGAGAGACTAAATTATTCAATTTTCAAAAATAGGGACTAAATTATGATATCAGTCAAATCCCAGGAGCCAAGTAGTAAATTTTTCTTAATTGAATTAATAGTATATTTATCTTTTTATTGAAACTAATGGCAATATTAGACAGAAGGATCTTTGATTTTAATGGAAATATAAATGAGAGATTAAATCGTTCAATTTTTAAAATGAAAAAATTAAATTATAATATCAGTCAAAATCCAAGGACCAACAAATAAGTTTTCCTACATTTTTTTTTATCATTAACCTTTTGTTTAACATAAAAACAAGTTTTGTGTGCATAGAATTCATAGACCATATATATGAGCAATTAATCTCTTTATTCTCAAATTTCATACCAATATGATCATACCTATAGCTAGCTCATTGTGGGCATTTCTTAATTTAGAATCCAATGTTTCAGTACTTCGTTAAGTAAATCACAAATAGTAATATATTAATATTAAATAAGTAAAGCAAAATTTGGATTATAATAATTAATTTTTGTTCTAATTAATATTTCTTTTTAAATAAAATTTAAACAACAACTATGGAAACTTTTCAAGTATATTTGATCGCTACTGTGAAATATTAGCAAGACTAGAGAAAATTCTCCTCTTTCATTGTTATCTTCCTTTAGCCAAGTCAAAGTATTTGAATAAAATGTCTTCAAAATCGATGATTTGATGATAATATTCTATTAATCAAAAGGGAAATAAAATCAACCAATAAATTTCCCTTGAAAATATATATATAATTGAGTGCAAAAGGGCAAAGTCATTGGGGTAACATTTGGGTAATGGACACATTGTTGATAGAACAAAATTCTTGATCTAATAATAGACACCGATAACAGACAAAGTCATCGGGCCACCATCTGAGAAATAGATACATTATTGATAGAACAAATGCTATTTTCGTTGTCTTCACCACTTTTGACAGAAAAAGCAGGTCTTTTAGGACAAGCGATAGCTACATTTTCATTTTTTAGCATGGAATAAACTTCCAAGATTGACGGTCTATCTGTTGGACTTTCTTGCACGCATAAAAGGGCTACTTGCAGGCATCTCAAGAGTTTACATGAAGAAAATGAATCGTCCAGTGTTTCATCCATAAACTCCATTCCATTTTCCATTTTCCACAAATCATAAGCCTGTAAATTTTTTATAAGAAAATTAATAAGCCTGTAAATTAATAACAAAATCAGTCTTCTAAGGTCTAGTAACTTGATAAGCATGCAACATTAAGCCAGAGAAGCGTGTGACTTACATATTCCAAAAGGTTTAGATTTTCGCTCGAGCCATAAAAACATGTATTTTTCTTGCCACTTATGATCTGCAGAAGCAGAACTCCAAAGCTGTAAACATCGTACTTCATCGAGTACGTGCCACGTTTCACATACTCAGGAGGTACATAGCCACTGCATATCATATGAATATATTAGATAGTCTATGTTAATTATATGTACAAATATATTTCCTAAGAGACAATTAGCTTACTACGTTCCAACAATCTGGCCTGTTTTGGCTTCCTTGCTCTCATTCTGTAAAATTCTTGCCATGCCAAAATCAGAAATCTTTGGCTTCATCTTATTATCGAGCAAAATGTTGCTGGCTTTAATATCTCTGTGAATTATAGTTAAATTTGAGTATTCTTGGAGGTATAGAAGCCCTTGAGCAATCCCTTCAATGATGTGAACGCGTCGTTCCCAATTCAATTTCAATCTTCTATTATGGTCTACATCACAACAGAATTATGAACATGTATATAATTCTATTGAGGGATGAAATGAACAAGTAATATATGCACATACCAAATAGGTAGAAATCCAGGCTTTTGTTGGGCATGTACTCATAAATCAACATTTTCTCTCCCTTTTCAGTGCAAAATCCCAAAAGTCTCACTAGATTAACATGCTGCAACTTTGCTGTAAGTTTAACCTCATTTTTGAACTCCTTAAGCCCTTGATGTGAAGTTTTAGACAGTCTCTTCACCGCTATTTCTTGTCCCCTTTCAAGCTTACCCTGGTAAAGAATAGTAGAGCAAACATATATATAATATTCTTAATATTTCCTTATTAACCGTGAATATGTGACAATTCTGTTGAAAGTTTACCTTGTACACAGGTCCATAGCCACCCTCTCCTAGCCTATTTTCGCTTGAAAAGTTTCTTGTAGCTGATTTGATCTCAGAAAAAGTAAATACTTGCAGATTAGGAGCATTCTGGTCTGAATCTTCATTCACTAGTGCTGTATTTGGTCCTACTTCAAAGCTTTGTTCTTTGCCTGAATCCTTTTTTCCTAAACCATATATGAGATGGACAAAAGGAACACAATAGCCATGTTCATTGCGATAAAGGGATACTCAAATATCAGTGTTCATATAGGCTATGAAAGTCTATTGTACCTTTTGATTTGAGCATTCTTTTTCTCATATAGTATGACAAAGAACCAAGTAGGAAGAGCAGGATTACAATTGCAAGTGGAAGTGAAACTATAATCCTTAATGATAATGGCTTCTTCTTTTCATGATCTTTACCAACCTCATATGCTGTCAATTTTTCCCACCAATTAGAGCCACACTTGCACACATCAACACAAAAGAAACAAGGAAAAAATAATATTATATAAATGGATATTAACTATAACCAATGAGCTTTAGATGATTGATATTTCAATTATCTTCCAACGCAGAGCCAAATAAACAAAATAAATAAGAACTGTGGACATAAACCAAACAAGCAATTTCCCACCTGCCTGAGAAAGCTGCCAGTTGTCATCATTACCGAGTTGAAAGGAAATATAACCGAGTAGTTGCTTCGTCTTGGCATATGAAATTTTAGTCCTAATGGCCTCAACATCATCAAAATTGATCCAGATTGGACCAATGGTGAAGTAATTCACTACATACGTAGCATTGTAGGTTGAAGTGGCTCCGTAACCATAACCGGAGATGAATGATTTAATCAACTTATAGCCTGCAGAACCATCCTTTGTCAGAGCAGGTCCCAAGGCTGCTGCACCAATGGAATTGTCATTTGGGTTCAGAAGCGTCCATGCATAGCCATGGTAAGGCACACCCAAAACAAGCTTGCTTGCTGGAAATCCTCTTCTTAACCATTCTTTTATACCAGAATCGGCACTAAAATAGCCTGAAGGATCATATAAAGCAGCATGGTTTCCTGTCACTTTCTCCTTTAAGGGCACATGATAGTCGAATGCTATAACATTTGCCCAATCTATGTTTCTCAGAATTGATTCAACAGGAAAGCTTGTGGCACCAATAATCGGCATGTGATGAACAGCCATTGTCAAGACTAATCGTGGCTCACTCGTGTTTCTTGACTCAGAATTTATAGCAGCCCGCCACTCATCTAAGAGAACTCCAATATTTTTCATGTCAAAGCTTGTGTTAGGCCAGAGCCAAGAAAGGTCTAGACCACCAAAGCCATAAAGCCTGGCTGTCTCTATTGAGGATCTGATAAAAGACTCCCTGTAAGAAGGCTGGCTGGCCATTAAAGAAAAGGTGGAGTAGTTTCCATAAGCAAGCCCGATAGATAGAAGTGTGATCACTGATGGGTTCTTACGTTTAATCGTAGTTGTGAAGGTAGAGACAGTTGAATCATTGGAAAAGAGATCGAAGGAAAGCTGGTAATTGGAACTGTTAATATCAGCAAAACCATAATAAAGGTGGGTAAAAAGAGCAGAATTTACGCTGGGAACAGGAAGCTGAGAAGTACAATCATAATAGGCAGCTTTGATCCAGGCTTGCGCCCGCAGATTGAGAGTGACGAGGAAGATTAAGAGGACAAAGATTTTGGCTGTCATGAAAGAAGAAAGAAGATAGTTTATGCTTAGGCTTGATTAGCATGTGAAAGCTCGGTATCCAATTTTTGTTTACGAAATTTAATGATCTGTTTTCTTTGTTTAATTTTATGGTCTTATATTTGACAAATTCTATCTTCTGGTTTTTTCTTTGAGACTTTGATAAAAATTTCCGTACTATTTGCTTTGAAAAAATTGCACAAATCTCTTCTACTCAAATATAAACAAAACCAGGAAAGTCGGTATCCAACAAATACGGTTGATTGGATTTGAAAATGAAATGGTACAACCCCTCGTAGGAAATTGAGTATCCCACAATCTCAATTTTGACTTCTCAACTTTAACCTTAAGTTCGAGATTGATTATATTATTGTAATCTTGTTTCCTTTTAAGACCTCTGATATTTTGTTTGCCCTTAATTTTTGAAATTTGCTACGCTTTTGTGTGGCTTGTTGAGATGCCGTGTATGGTGTTGCCAAAATGGGGACGCAACCTAAACAATGCGTAGTCTGTTTTGAGACATTTATAGAACAAGTCTTGCAAATTTTGGACGCGATACATCCTAGTGTAGCTTGTTGAGGACGCAATCATAACTATGGTAAGGGATAAGTGTTTCATAACTATGGTAAGGATAAGGGATAAGTGCTTCATAACTATGGTAAGGAATAAGTGTTTCATAACTATGGTAAGGATAAGGGATAAGTGTTTCATAACTATGGTAAAGAATAAGTGCTGTCAACGTGATGTCACTCAAGAAACTATGTGTTGCCCATTTGTCTTGTGAAGGAGAGAATGAAATTAATTAGTTATGAAAAATAAAAAATACATTTAATTACTAAAAATAAGCCAAGATAAAGCAATGAGACACACAAAAATCAAATTTTAACAGAATTCTGTTAAAAAGGAAATAATTTCTTTTTGGCATTTTATGAATTAAGATTCAACAATAATAAAAAGCAAAAATAAGAGGATAACTATGAAATATAAATTTTAATAAAACTAATATTTCCACAAAAAATATAATCCCAACGAAGACGCCACACAAGGAACTTTTATGATAAGTTAAAACCTCACCACAAACAAATAATATTTAATAAGAAAAAAAAAGCAGCACTTGCTATTATGATAAACAACTCATAATGTTTTGAGCTTATAAGAATTGAGCTTTATATAAGCTAATTACAAGCACCATAAAGTAGAGATAGTAAGATTATTAAATAGGAAATTTGAATAATCTTCTAAATAAGGAATAATATTGAATCTTAAAAAAAAAAATGCAGAAATCTACCTATATGTTGATGCATGAATTTGAGGAGATTTGATTAACTTTTTAGCCTTATTTCCTTCCTTATTTACAAGAAACACAATCTTCTTCTGATTTCTTTGACTTGATCAATTCCAAACAGCAAATAGGGCCTCTTACACACGTATGGAGTTGTTTTCTTCATACTTAGTCAATTATCTTTATTTTAACTTAAACCTAGATATTTTAATATGCGCCCAACTCACACGCCCCATGGACTTAACAAGTCAAGCCCAACTTCGTTAATTATAAATACAGGCAAACAAAGTAATAAGCTTGCTCTTAGACCTAGTCAACGGGCCCTTGTATGTCATATCATTGTGTGGCACATCATCGCCCTCTTGTTGATTAGGATTTGCCCTTAAATTTAATTTTCCTCATCTTCAAAATTATCTTCCAAGTAAGGAAAAAGATCTCTTACATTAAAATAGTAGAAATATTGTACTCACTAGGCAAATCCACTTTATAGGCATTATCATTAACCCTTGCTACCACACGGAATGAACCATTAGCTCTTAGCATTAGCTTGGACTTTCTTTAATTCAAAAATCTCTCTTTCCTCAAGTGAAGTCATACTAAATCACCAGGTTCAAACTACACCTGCTTCCTCTTCTTGTTAGCAGGTTTGCTGTATTATTCATTTTTAGTCTCAATGAGCTTTCTAACTTACTCATGCATAGACTTCACCATCTTTGCCTTCTTCTCTCCATCAACATTGGCTCTTTCTTGAACAAGAATTGGCATCAAATCCATTGGCGTGATTGAAATGAATCCATAGACTACTTCAAAAGGAGAGTGCTTAGTTGAACTGTGCACACTTCGATTATAGGCGAATCAACATAGGCTAAACATTCATCCAAACTCTTTAAATTCTTCTTAATGATAGTTCTTAGCAAGGTAGAGAAAGTTCTATTCCACCTCCATTTGCCCATTGATTTGAAAATGACAGGATGTGCTAAAGAGGAAGCGAGTTCCAAGCTGCTTCCACAAAATCTTTCAAAAATAGCTTAGGAACTTGGCATCACGATCTGCAGCTGTAATACCCACCATTTTTTTATGTCAAAATATCTATCCTTGATGAAATATTCTTGTGAAAAGTAAAACTTCACTGATAAAAGAGTGGTGGTAAAATGTGAAAGTATGTTTATGCATGTGTGTTGTGTTCAAAATGTATTTAAGAAAGAAAAATGTTTTAAAGCTTTTATTTCTAAAAATTTTTTAAGTGAGTGTTTCTAGCGGAATGAGTTTTGGCAACCGAAGCCTCTTTTCCTACTCAAAAGCACTTTTAGATAGAATAGACTCCGACAGTCAAAAGTTCATCGATAGAGAGTCATAAAAAGGGTCTAAAGCTTATTTTATTGCCAAAAACACTTACGATTTTCTTCTTTCCTCTCTCTCTCAACTTTGGGGCATACAAGGAGCTATTGGAAGAGTATTCCTTAAGTTTTTGAAGATCTAGAGGTGGATTCTTTCATTTAGAAGTATGAAAGAGTAGATTCAAGCTTTGAGGTTTTGGTTCTCTCTTCTCCAAGCTCCAATAAAAGAGGTAACATTCATTTCTTCTTGATCTAATGGGTAGATCTAAGAGAATTGATGAGGGATTATATTTTTATAACTTTAATTTCATGAAAAGTTGTTTTAAGTTAAGTTTTTGGGGAAATTTATGCATGTTTAAGTTAGGATTTTGTGATCTTCTATTGAAATTGTAGGTTTTATGGTTAAAATAGTTATGTTTAAGTGTTATGAGCTTTAAATGGCTAGTTTCTCTTGATAGATTTGAAGAAATCCATGTATATGCTAAGTTGGGTTTGGGGAAAATCTAGGATTTGAGTTTTTGATTAATGTATGTGGGTATTAAGCATGTTTTCATATTTGTTTTAGGCTCTAAAGATGTGTATATGTGATGGGATTGTGTTTTGGAACTTTAAAATGAGTTTAGGTGTTGATGGGAGAAGAAATCTACAGGTTTCGACTTGAGAATTTTGGAAATTCCTAGGTTTGGCAGCTGAATCATACAGTTTCTTGGAAAATCTAAAAAAATTTCCAGGTTCAATAGCTGAAGGTAGCATTAGACAAAAGTGTTGTTCGAAGTTTAAGACTTCAGCAATCAAAGTTCAGGACTTTGGTAGCTGAAGTGGGTTCTACCTGACTTTTTTTCCCTTCTAGTTTAAGGTTCCAAAACATAATTCCATGGTTCCTAAGGGCTTAGAATAGGATATTTATGATATGTATAGATTTTTAAAACCTTATACAATACTCTGGGGTCCAATTTTATAAGATCGAACTTGAGGAACTCGGAAGGGTACGGATCCGAGAATAGCTTCCATTCGAGTAAGGTGATAATGTCCCATAGGAAGATCTTTAAGTTGCCCTTCAAGGGAGATCTGTAAGTTACCCTAGGGTACATGACATAAGTCATATTTTAAAAGAAAGTTTGGGGAGTTACTGGTGATAATGTCCATCTTACGTGAAATGCTTGTGATGTGAAAACCCACGTGAATGATTTATTGCACATGTGTGAATGAATGATATAATTATTAATGGTTAGTTACTTATTGAGCTTGTGTAAGCTTACCCCATTCCTCTAACCCCCCAAATGTAGGATTATAGGATTAGAAGAGTATATTGAAGAGAAAGCATCAGGCATAGCTTTAACCTTTCCCTTTATGTATGATGTATGAGTAGATGGATATGTAATCTATGAATGGATAGCATAATGTTGGTGATTAAAGAAAATTGGAGTTATGTAATAGTATCAAGTATGATGATGAATATGTTATCTTATCCCTTTATGGGAGTATGCATGTAGAACCATTATACTTTGGATCTTATGTATGTTAAGATTCAAATTATGAACCATTTTTATGTTAAGGATGTTTATGTATAGATGAAAAGACTAAGTTGTAATGGTTTGAAGTATGTTTAAATGGTGAGATGCAGGAATACATGTATGTTTCTCAGGTTTTAGGCTTGCTATGGGTTTTGGTAGCCTTAAGCTGACTCGATCCTTAGTGTCGGTAATGGCCCCTAGTTTGGGTCATTATAGAAACAATGCTCCTTGAAATACCATGCAACCTAGCAATGTCTTTAAAGAAAAGGTTAGTAATGCAACCTAGCAATGTCTTTAAAGAAAAGGTTAGTAATAAGAGAAGTATCATCAGTTTTATGGTAAGGAGCAAAATGAGCCATTTTAGAAAATCAATCAACAACAGCTAATATGGAATCTTTACCCCTTTGAGTTTTGGGCAAGCGAAGCACAAAATCCATGTTCACATGTTCCCATAAGTGATTAGGAACTAGAAGAGGCATTTATAGCCCTTGCACTATCTCTTTGCTTTTAGCCTTCTTGCATGCCACACATTTCTCCACTACTTTGTGCACATCTTTTATCATACTTGGCCAATGGAAATGCTCCTTTAAGGTTTCTAAAGTCTTCTTTTCACTAAAATGGCCAGCAAAACTGTTTCCATGTGCCTCCCTCACCAACAATTCTCTGATAGAATAGTTGGGAATACACAACTCTCCCATTATGAAGAGGTAGCCATCATGTTAGAAGAATGCCTAAAAGGCTTTCTCTTTACAAGAATCATAGATAGAAGAAAAGTCGTTATCCGACTTATATTGCCTAATCATCAATTCAAAACCCAACAGCTTAATATTTAGCAAAGAAATTAAAACATACCTCCTAGATAATGCATTGACCATAATGTTGGAGTGTTCTTTCTTATACTTGATCACATATGGGAATGATTTAAGAAACTCCACCCATTTGGCCTGCCATTTGTTCAGCTTACTTTGTCCTTTTAGGTTCTTCAAGGATTCATAATCTTTCTGGATAACAAACTCCCTTGGCAAGAGGTAGTATTGCCAAGTCTCTAAGGCACGAACAAAAGCATAAAGCTCTTTGTTATAGGTTGAGCAGCTCAAACTAGCTGATGAAAGCCTAATCGAATCACTAAGGATGGGTATGTTAGCTTTGGCCAAGCATGAAGGATCTATTCCAGTAACCAAGATTAACTCAAGCAACTCAAACACACTTAAACATTACCAAAAAAACCACAACACTAATTTGAAGAAGAGAAACCTTGAATATAATAACTAACAAAAATAGATTACAAAAAGTCAGAGCACTTGAAACAAAATGGTAACTTGTGCCAAGTAATCTCAATTATATGATTAAGACAATTTAAGTGACAAACTTGTATTGAATCTAAGTTCGAGGTGGAACTTAGCAAAGAACATAGCCTTACTTAAGAGTATTTGAGCTTAAGCTCTTACAAACTCTCTTAATAGAGTTCTAAAAACATAAAACCAGATCTGAAAATTGACAAAATGAAGAAGGAGTTTATATGGTTGTTTGGCCAAGCATGACAAATGCTTAATGGTCCATGCTTGGCTGGTTATTACACAATACCTTTCCTTAAATGTTTGAATGACTTAACTAGAAAAGGAAGGCCTCAAAAGTTAGATTTCTTCCCCTCAAGTCTGCCAAAGTCATATTTCTATCCCCAAAGTCTACCATTGTCTTAAAACTAGATTTGGAACTTTAGCTTTTGCAAAAAATGCAAAAAGGTTGGATAATGACATTTCCCACTCAACACTTGTACAATGGATAATGACTTGAACCAAAATGGTAGGTGAGCATGCCAACACATCATCCACAAGTGCTACCACCTAATCCAAGCTGCCATGTCACCATTCACATGGCATGCTAAGTCAGCAAGCCTCCAAATAGCTTCCTTCCAATTCGATCATGCTAGGATCACCTTGAATATGTAGTTGCAATATTGTAAAGCACTCCAATTGACTCCCCATGGTGTTGGCCGAATGTATTAGGGCTTATTGCTCCATGATTAGTTCTTGTAAAGCTTTGGCTCTTGACCTTGTTATGGCTCCTTTGAATTATGGTGCTTCAAGGTCCACCATGATGTCCTCATCATCCCCTCCTTCTTAAAAAGAATTCGACCACGAATTTGGATTTGCATCTTGAAAAGAAGACAAATCAGAAACATAAAAAGTATTACTAATAGCACCATACTTACCTTGGAGGTCAATTTTGTAAGCATTATCATTAATCTTCTCCTCCACTCTAAATGCTCCATCACTCGTTGGCTGTAATTTGGATTTTCTTTGGTTAGGAAACCTCTCTTTCCTTAAGTGCACCCATACAAGGTCACCCTTCTCAAAAGTGAGTGATTTTCGACCTTGTTTGCCTTAAAAGCATATTTGGCATTTTGAGCCTCAATTTGGCTCCTAGCTTGTTCATGCATTCTCTTGACCATTTCAGCCTTCTGTTTGCCATCTACACTATAAATCTCTTAAAGGGGTTAGTGGGTTAAAGCCATACACTAATTCAAATGGTGAGAAACTACTAGATGAATGCACTACCTTATTATATGCAAACTTAATGAATGGTATGCAATCCTCTCAGGACTTCAAATTTTGCTTAATCATAGCCCTTAATAGTGTAGACAAAGTTTTGTTTACTACCTCTGTTTGCCCATCTGTTTAAGGGTGATAAGTAGTGGAGAACAAAAGCTTAGTTCCCAACTTTTCCCAAATCACCTTCCAAAAATGACATAAAAATTTACATCTCTACCACTTATAATAGTTCTAGAAATGGCATGTAAGCGCACTACCTCTCTAAATAATAGGTTACCTAAATAAGATGCATCATCACATTTTCTACATGTTATAAAGTGCACCATCTTAGAGAAACTATCAACTGCCATAAAAATAGAGTCATTACCCCTCTGTGACCTAGGCAATTCTAACACAAAATCCATAGAAATGTCAACTCATTGTGCCTTAGGCATGGGTAAGGGTGTGCATAAGCCATTCGGCATCACCCTAGATTTGGCCTTCTTACATGCTTCACACCTTGCACATTTTCTCTCAATGTCTCTCCTCATATATGGCCAAAAGAAGTGTTCCCTAAGGATGTCTAGTGTTTTTGCTATGCCAAAATGCCCCATCAACCCACCTCTATGTGATTCAATCACAAGCAAGTCTCTAATTAAGCTGTTAGGCACACATAATTTGTTTTCCCTAAATAAGTACCCATTATGCCTAAAGAACTTTTTAAATGCACCATGCTCACATGCAACATACACTTGTGCAAAATCCTCATCATTTGCATACAATTCCTTAACATGTTCAAAACCAAGCAATTTAGAATCAAGTATGTCTCCTAGAAAGTGCATCAACTACTACATTCTCTTTTCCTTGCTTGTATTTAATCATATATGAGAATGACTCAACAAATTCAATCCATTTTGCATGCCTTTTACTCAACTTATGTTGGCTTTTAATATGCTTCAAGGATTCATGATCAGAATGTATGACAAATTCTTTAGGCCACAAATAATCTTGCCAATTTTCCAAAGCCCTAACTAATGCATACATCTCTTTGTCATAAATAGAGTAATTCATTGCAATTTCTCACTAAAGTATGCAATTGGTCGTTTCTCTTGCATGAGAACCGCTCCAATCCCTACACCACATGCATCACATTCAATCTCAAATGTTTTATTAAAATCAGGTAAGCTCAATAAGGGTGCAGAACAAAATTTATCTTTAAGTTCAGAAAATGCATGTTCATGTTCATGTTTCTTCTTCCACTCAAATGCAACATTCTTTTTTACAAGTTCATTTAAAAGAGCAGCAATTAAACTAAAATTAGGCACAAATCTCCTATAAAAACTAGCCAATCCATGAAAACTCCTGACTTCAGATGCATTTTTAGAAGTTGGGCAATCTTTAATAGCCTTGATTTTCTCATCATCAACCTAGACTCCTTTACTACTCATAATGTAACTAAGAAAGACAACCTTGTCCAAACAAAAGAACACTTTTTTATATTTGCATACAAATTTTCTTTTCTCAACACATCAAAGACAAGTCTCAAATGATGCAAATGTTCATCCATGTTGTTGCTATAAATCAATATATCATCAAAATAGACAAAAACAAATTTTCAAATGAAAGATCTCAACACGTGATTCATTAAGCGCATGAAAGTACTTAGCGTATTTGTGAGCCCAAATGGCATCACCATCCATTCATACAATCCATATTTAGTTTTGAAAGTAGTTTTCCACTTATCTCAAATTTTCATTCTAATTTGATAGTAACCACTTTTCAAATCAAATTTGGAAAATATGTATGCACCATGTAACTCATCAAGCATGTCATCTAGTCTAGGGATGGGATGTCTATACTTTACAGTGATTCTGTTTATGGCTCTGTAATACACACACATGCAATAAATCCCATCCTTTTTAGGTACCAACAACACCAACACAGCACACAGACCTATGCTTTCCCTCATATATCCCTTCTCCAGAAGCTCCTCCACTTGCTTTTGTAGCTCCTTTGTTTCTTCAAGGTTGCTTCTCTATGCAGGTTTATTTGGTATTTATGCTCTAGGTACAAGATCAATCTGGTGCTAAATCCCTCTGATGGGTAGTAATCCTGGAGGCAACTCATTTGGAAAGACATCTTCATATTCCTGTAAAAAAGAAATAGCAATACTTGGAATAGAACATTAGAAATAGACAAACAATTTTCTTTATACATTAACAAAAACAATGGCCTCCCTGCACATAAGGATTCTCTCACCTCTCTTCCCTTAGCATACAAACTAGCTTTTCTCTCGTTACTTTCCTTTTGCCTCGAGCCTTGTCCCTACTTCTTGGGATCTTTCTTCTCATGTTTTCTCTCTCCTTCATCTCTCATTTTACCACTAGATGGCTCGGCCTCTCCTTCATTTTCACTCACACTCACTTTTACCTCATTTATGGACTTCATAATGTTCATTTGGTCTTGGTGAGCTTGAGAAGGTGTTAATGGCAGCAAGGTGACCTTTCAACCATCCATCATGAAGGTAATGGTATCCTTTCAGCCTTCTATACTAGCATCTCTATCAAACAGCCAAGATCTCCCAAGTAGCAAATGTGTAGCTTACATAGGTATCACATCACAATAGACCTCATCATGATAGTTGCCTATGGTAAATGGAACAACACATTGCTTGGTCACTTTCACCTTTGCACAATTATTCAACCATTGTAATCCATAAGGTTTAGGATGCTTGAAAGTGGGTAACCCCAACTTCTCCACCATAAGTGAGCTAGCTACATTACAACAACTTCCACTATCCAGAATAACACTATAATGCTTGTCCTTTACTTTGCACCTAGTGTGGAAGATGTTCTCTCTTGTATCAGCTCCTTATCCTTCTCTTCCTTTGCTTATGTGGTCAATAAACACGTGGTCACAAGAACACTAGCATCATACCCCTCTGCTCCATAAGCACCTTCATCATCATCATCCTCATCTTGCACTTCCTCCCTCTCTTCCTCACTCTCCAACTCTCCATCATTAGTAAGGAGCATTAGTCTTTTGTTAAGGGATTGGGAAGCAATGTGCCCATTCCCTAAACACTTGAAACACTTTATATCCCTACTTCTTTGTGTAGCATTTGGAGCAATGGAAGTGGTGTTTTTCTCCTTCCCCTCAAACTCTTTTCCCTTCCACTCTTTGGTGTGACTAGGAGTAGTTTTCTCAATCTTTGCCTTAAAATCAGCATTAGACTTCCATGAAGGTTTGAAGGCCAAATATGCAATTCCCCCATACATAGCTAAGTGCTTCTTCTTAAGTTGTTTTTCCACCTTCACGGCTATTTGCACTAGCTCATTCAAATCCACATAGTGGTGTAACTCCACTATGAAACCTAGCCATGGTAGCTTTAGCATCCTCCTCAATACTAGCCCTAATCATAGCCATCTCCATAGCTTTGTGATAGTCCTTCACACTTTTGGAACCTCGAGTTAGTATTTGGAGTCTTTGATGCAACTCCATAATATAGTGTGGTGGTACAAACCGATCCCTCATCACATCTTTCATGTATTCCCAATTCTGGATTGCTCTAGCTCTATTTCTTCTCCTACGGGCTTGCACTTGATCCCACCATACTATTGCATAGTCCTTGAATTCCAAGGCTACCAATTTCACCTTCTTCTCTTTAGTGTAATTATGGCAATTAAAGATCAAGTCAACTTTCCTCTCCCTTTCTAAGTGCACATCGGGTCATTCTTGCCAAAGAATGCTAGAATTTTCATTTTGATACTTCCTACATTGCTATCCAATCTCTCCCTTTCACCATGGTATTCATTCAGTCTTCTTCCCCCTACTTCATCATCCCTAGCTACTCGTCCTCCTCTTCTTCCTTGGTGGCCTAACTCCTCTACCCCTAAAGTGAAATGGTCACTGTAATGCCCTCACTTTTGGTAGTCCATACGTTTTACTGTTTCGGTGATCAATGTCTGTCCGGACAGCCAGAATGTCTGAAACTACATTCAAACTAGGGTGAGGAGACATAAATTGACTGAATAAAGACCAAGAAAAATTAAGGAAAAATAAAAGAAATTAAATGTTAATAAGTTAAAGGAGCCGAGACTCCGGCGATGGGTGACCATAATGGAAAACGACTGTGAAGACAGTTGCCGACCCCAGACTCACAAGGAATCCTGTGCAATAAATTTTTGGGACCAGATTGAAGGCTCTATGAGGTTTAAATGATATTAAAAATGTCAAAGAAAATTCAATAAAATTGTGCCAATAAGTATAGACAATTATGACCTGATAAGCATAACGAGGGGCATTTTGGTCATTTCAACCCCAGAGTTGAAATTTGACCTAAATATCAATTAAAATGAGAGAGATTAAAACACATAAAATAAATTGAAATCATGAAAAATGCAATGAAAATGGGGAAAAGAAAAGAAAAGGAAAAAAATAAAGTTTATGACCTAAGCATGATGTGGTGATAACATCATTAAAAATTAAAAGCCAATTAAATTTAGACAGACATATAAACATAAGACAAATCTCTTTAATACCTTCTTATCATTTGCAAGCTTCATCTTCTTCTTCAATTTACTTTGGCGGAACTCCTCTTACAACCCATTCCACCATTGTTAACTTTGTTTTTAGCTCAATTTTCTTGAGATTGTTACCACCAAATCACTAGCCACTAACATTAAACCTTATTATTTCATCTTGGTGAAGAGTTTGAAAGTGAAAAGAAGACAAGAACTTGAAGTTTTGGTTGGCTTGCACTTGGCTCCAAAGAGGTTAGTGCACTATACACACTCTTACTCTTCTTTAATTAGTATAAGCATTCTAAATTAGGTTCAAATTTCATGAAATCAAAAGAAAATCATTCGCAAGTAGGAACCCTAAAATTTGGTAGCCATAAATTGAGTTGAGATTTGATGATTTTGATGAAATTAATTGAGTTTATTAGTGTTATTGATGAGTATATATGATGATTAAATTGATTGGCATGTGTTTGCAAGAGATTGTGAATTTGAGTTAGGGTTTTTGACCTAACTTTGGAGAAATTTGTGTAAGAATTGAAATTGATGATGTTGAGACCAATTGTTGACTATTAGAAGTTCTATGAATGTGAATTGAAGTTTGGAAGTTGGGTGGATTTAAAATTGGGAGTGCTGATTTTCATGCAGGATTTTTAGACCCATGAGTCCAGTGTAGTTTTTAAGCTATAAGTAGAGTTGTGTTGCTCCAATTGGTGTGAGGCAAATTGGAGATGAAATTAGGGTCATAATGCCCCATTTTCATGAAGAGACCATGCCCAAAAACTGTCCCTAACCTGACCTAAAAACTACTTGAATCCGGACAACACTAATCTGGACCTAGGAAAATGACCAAATGAACAGTAAATATTCAAATGGCCATAACTTACTCTAGAAAGGTCATAATGACCTGATTCTTGAACCCATGGAAAGCTTAGACATAGTAGAACAACTTTCATGAATAATAGAAACCCAAATTCTGACTATAACTTAATCAAATTGCTAACTAAATTTAGCTTGTAAAAACTACCAAAACCAAAACTGCCTAGAAATTCTTGTCACTGAACCTATCCGACCAATTTTGGAAAAAATGTCATAACTTGGTCCAAAAAACTGAAAATGTAGTGAAACCAGTGCCAAAATTGTTATAAGACATAAAAATACAATTTTGATGTTTCCAAAATCCAAAACTAAAGGGAACTAGGTGATATTGCTAGAACAAGTCAGTACACCGAATCCTAGAATTTGACTAAATAGCCATTTGACCCCAGAATAGTGTTTATATCATATCTCCCACTAGGAAACTCCAAATGTGATGAGCCAAACTGTTCTGGAAACCTAAGAGACAGGGATCCAACTTTTATTTAGGAACCTTCCTTAAATTTCGAGTGTAAGAACCCTAAAATGCTAGACAAAGCCACTCACCTGAACCTGGAATCCTGTAGACACAGGGTACATGATTCCAGGCCAATTAATTTGTTATAATTAATTCTACAAAACTTGAAAAATTGTATTTCTTAAATCTAAGTGATCCTAAGACATAGGGTAACAACTCCTATGGAGAACATTAGGGCTAAAAGTGGCTGTAATATGTCCAAATAATTAGGTAAATTTTGACTCTAAAATCTGCCTGGTTCTGAAACTAAAGTGAGTTAATGAACTAGTTTTGGTTATTTGACCATAACTTGAGTTCTAAAACTCCAAATAATATGATTCAAAAAGGAAAACAGAGACAAGACATAGAGGAACAACTTCCATGAAGGGAGTGTGGCCAAACAGTGGCCACTTCTTAAACAATTTGCTAGGTGAATTTAAGACATCAAATCTGGACCTTGAGAAAGGTTCATAAAATGACTTGGCATATGATATGAAATGAACTAAAATAATTTGCTAAACATAAAAATAACATGAATATGCATGTGAGACTTACGTTTCCCATTACAAGTGACATGAAAATGCTATAAAATATAATTATTACATAATATGAAACTATAAGTACTTAAAAATACTAATTTGCCCAAAGTATACCTAGACTTATTTATATAGCATGGATCGATTGGTATACCAATTAGGGACTACAAATTGCAGTACAACCCATAGAAATAATCATTAATAGATAATATATGTTTGATATGGTTGTTCTATAGGCTTTATGCCTGCCCGTTGGTCATTGTGTCTATTATAATTTCTGGCTTTATGCCTGTCCGCTGGTCTTGTGTCTGACATGATAGATATATACATGTTAGACATATGGATGTTTAACTAGTATACTCCCGTGTATCCAGTTTTTATAGTTTGTTATAGGTTACTTGGACACAAATATGAGTAATAAGCTTTAAATATTTAAATAATTACATGAAAATATCCCAGTAAATTAATATGCTCCTAAGGAGCAACCAAAGTCATGAATGACTCAAAATTTATAAAATTATAAATAGAATAGTTACTTTCAATTATTTAGTCATTTTTATTTCTACTTTTATTTATGCACCACTAAGCGTTATGTTTAGCTCGTTAGTTTTTCCATCACGTAGGTATGGGAGACCAGTAGCAACAGCAGCAATAGAGCCTATACAAGATTTTGATCAGATCCACTACAGTGCAGATTGTCACCTCAGCAGTCCATTTTGGTAGGGCTCATGTATATTTAAATTTTGCAGTTTGATCATTGTACATAAGTAATGATGTAAATTATTTTGAGATATGTAATTAAATTTTTGAGATTGTATATAATTTGTACATTACTGTATGTAAATTTTATATGAATGAAATGAAAATTTACTTTCTTAAAAATTGTATGAATAATGAAATGATATGACATGGCATATGGAAAGAATGAGATGGATAGTATAACATATGATATGGAATTGTTTTTAACAGGTAAATAATAAAACCCGCCATACACTAATAAAAACAAAGGAGACTCCGTCTGGGTCTCCACCAAAATAATATGTGAATAAAATATATATATATATATATATATATATATATATATATATATATTTCTACACGTAAGATAATAAAATTAAATTAACATGATATACGACAAGACATGATAGGGTGCTCCAGCACCGAATGTGGCATACCTTGCTTAGTTACACTGTAGGCAGGTAAGGGGTGTTACAGTTGGTCTTCATCAAATTCAAATTCTGCCTAATCTTCCTCATCTGGATCCTCTTCCCATTCATGGTCATGTTGTTCCTCTCTTACATTTTCTCTCCTACCTCTCCCATTTCTACCCAAATTCAACCTTTCCACACCTATCTCATGTCTCTCCCTATTTTGATTCCTATCTTCATGACCCCTCCTCAATTCAGTTCTAAGTCCCTCAATGGAGTCTTGAAGATTGTTTAACACCATAGCAAACCATTCAAATTTTTGTGCTACTGCCCTCCTATACATGGTCTCACTCCTATTCCCTTCAACTTTAGTTTGTATCTCCAAATCATCACCAACAACGTCTCTTGCCCTACTAGTTTCCTCTTATTCCCTGGTGTGAGCCAATTGGAAATGAAACTAGACACATAATAGCACATTTTTTATTTAGGAATCATGCCTAGAAAATGACCATAACTTAATGAACAAGTAGGTCAAAATTGGGTGTAGTGCACTGCCACTGTACCAAAATGACCAAATGAATAGTATTTGTTCATTTGGCCATAACTGGAGCTATACAGGTCCAAATGACTTGATTTTTATGGAATTGGAAAGGTATGACAGAGCACTACAACTTTTATGAAGAACACAACCCAAATTCTATCTATAACCCAGTCGTTTTGCCACCCAAAGTTAGTGATTCAAAACTACCAGAACCAAATTAGGTGCCCAGAAATTCTAGGTAGACCAATCCGGACAGCCCTATTCGCTCCACAACCCGAATTATCCATTCCTTGGGGATTTCGTGATGATGCCCACAAGGCCATGTGCACCCAGCTTCACACCCAGAAAATTAGCTCCACAAAATACGTGGATTTCATGCTACTGGAGCAAATCGGGCTACAAGAAGAGATCAACGGACTCCTCGATAGCATCGGGTGGACAAGGTTTGCCCAACTCTAATTCCCCACATACCGGGACACCATACTGGAGTTTTTGGGCAGTTTCAAGGTCATCTTATGGCCCACCGACAAGGAAGATAGAGGCAGAATTGAATTTCGCCTCCTTGGTGTCGACTGGGTAATGAATGTAGATGAGTTTAATGCCATCTTCAGCTTCGACAGCACTGGCCACCAAGAGATCCCTCGAAACCTCATGCTCTACAACAGCATTGACTTCTTGTATTCCATAGCCCCGAACATGGAGTCTTATAACTCTAACAAGTCAAAATCCTTGGGTATCACCAGTCCAACACTGCGTTACATGCACCGGTTAGCCGCCCGCACCATCATGGGCCATGGTGACAACCTTGGTGTGGTAAACACCAACGAGATCTTTTTCCTGCTGTCTATTGTCACTGGGCAGCGCTGCAGCACTGACTTCTTTTTGTGCAACCACCTCCACCGCTAATCTCACCAGCCTACTGGGCACATCGTGCTTGGTGGCCTCATCACAACCATTGTCCTCCACTTCGGATTCGTCCCAGGAGATCACAGGCTGCACTCCGTCAGCAAAACATCAAAAATTGATCAAACCATCTAATATCAATAGGGATATGTAAGAAGGTCGGCAACACCTGCCACCTGCTTGATGCCGAAGGGAATGCCATCCCTCGAAGAGACGAAGCATAAGAAGGACCTAGCGAGACCTTGCAGCCACAGGCGGAAGCCCAAGAGCCATTCTTTCATGAGTCCCCTGCTCGAGTGCCTCCATAGACACCACCACCCAGAGACCCGATCCTCACATGCCTACAGCATATGGAGACCACCATCAACAACAGGACGCTAGCAATCGAGGACAGCCTCCAGGAAGCCCACAATAAGCTGGACATGCTAATGGAGAGGCTCGATGAAGAGGAGCCATCATCGCCATCATCACCATCAGAGACCTTTCAGAGCAAGGACTATAGGATAGGTTCTTTATTATAAAATCTTACATACCTTAGTCCTAAACTGCAATCATAGGTCTCTTTTATTTGCTTTTTGTCCAACCTTTCCATATTTAACACATGATATGCTTTCTTATTATTTTTGTACGGTTTTCTCTAATTTTGCATATTATGTTGACATTGAGGACAATGTCCAATTCGAGTTTGGGAGGGTACAAGTACATTTCATGTCTTGCATATCATTACATTGCTTAATTTCAGCTATATTATTCTTGTGTATATAAATTCCAAAAAAATATTGAAAAATTTTTTGAAAATTTTGAACTTTGAATTGTGAAACTTAGAACTATAACCAATTTCTAGTAAGTTAATAATTGAACTCCACGGGATAGAGGAATGAACGTATCTGGATAGGCAAAAAAGGATTTTAACATGATGTCTGTGAAAAACTTAATCTCTTTAGTGGAACTAGACTAGTTAAACCCCTTCATAACTATTAATCTGTCACATCGAACTTGTGAAGTTAGGAGAAATTTCTTGAAATATAAACAAACCTGAAAATGCCTCACCAGCTCTAGAGCATATCTCTTGGACCTATTAAGGCGAAATCCTAGCATATGCTTGATGAAGAAATGATTAAGGCATTCTTTGATATAGCCAAATTAAGCCTTAGCCACTCTTAGTCACAATATGTCACTTGTCCCCAACTTGAGCCTATATTTTTACCTATATGATTTTCCTTGTTTACCCATAATTATTGACCTAGCCCCTAGCCTAAACACATACCTACCCTTTTGAGGAAGCTAAATGCATAAGTAAAAAGTATATTAAGTGTAAAAAGGAAAATGGAGAGAGGATGAAGAACTCGAGAAAGAGTACAAGTGTGAAATTAAAACCAAAGAAAAATCTGCCTTCATAACCCAGCAAAAGCAATGAGTTTGGGGGAGAGGACAAAGGGACATACACATAAAAAAAAATTTTAAAAAAAAAGAGAGAGAAAGAGCAAAAGGGAAAAAGAGTCCCAAGATAAGTATCATGGAAACACGCTTAGCACTATAAGAAACTAAAAGCCCTTCCTCTCCATACAAAATCAGTAGAATAAACTTAGTATACTTGATATTTTATGCACCATGCTACCCTCATATTTGCATTCCCTAAAAACCTTTCATTGACAACCAAGTCATTATCCCTTTAGCCCCATTACAACCCTTTTAAAGACCTTTTGATCTTTTGAAAAGCAAATATTGCATTAGTGGAGATAGAGAATCGAGATATGCCTATGGAGTTGGAATTAAATTAAAATCACTACAATCATCCATAATAGAGGCAAATTTAGAGGAGTAAGTGTTTCTCAAATTTATCCTGATAAAATAAGTTATTTGTGACTTATTAATAGCTTTGCACAGAGGAATAACTAGTCAAAACACTATGAAAGGAGGTGAAGTTCCGAATAGGAAACTATTAGAACCCTTATGCCTTGAAAGAGGGTGAATGGTATGAAGGATTGGAGGAGTTCAATTATGCGCTTATCGAATTGTTGGTTATATTCCTGAGTTTTTCCCTAAAGTGCGTTCTAAAACAAAGTCTTATTTTGCTTGAGGACAAGCAAAAGTTTGAGTTTGGGGGCATTTGATACAATTGAATTGTATAGATGTTTTTAAGCACATTTGTATACTATCTCATAGCATTTAGGTAAGTAATCTCATGCATGGTAGTTGATTTCATTAGTTTTTGTAATTTCTATTGTCAAGATCTTAATTCCATATTTTCTGCATCATTTCAGGTGTTTGGGTGAAGCCCCAGGGCATAGGAGTCCGGAAGGAAACTTGGAAAGGTCAAAGAATTGAGAAAAGTTGCTGATACACCTTACACGGGTCATGTAAACAAAGCCACAGACCCGTGTAACCTTCTGCCAGATGAAAGCCAGAGAGCCAATGGAGGAACAAAAGTACACGGGTCGTGTAATTGGACCTGTGTAATCTGTAGGGACCCATGTATGTCACACCTTACCCCTCTGTAAGGCATAACATGATCTCGTAGAATACCTAATGAACTACCGAACTTCACCTACCGATAACTCATTAAGTACCCTACAAGGGATTTTAAAATCATTTTCTTACTTGTTAGAAGTGGTGAGCATTTTCTAATAGGTATTAAAACATTTAATTAGAGTTTGAAAACTAGTTAAAATTTTTGTCCCTTTTTATATTTCTGCAATTTTAGAAAAATTTCGGCAGAGTGCCATTTGTATTTTGATAAAACAGCTCTTCAAATACCTGTAAAAAGTACTTTCAATGATTTATCACACCAACTTCATCAAATCAACATCCATCACAACCAATTTTAACATCATTTCTCAAATTCCAAAAATTCAAATCCATAATTTCCAATTCAATATCATCCAAAATAATACTAAGTGATTTCATTCAAATTAAAACAAAATACTTCCATTCATATTTCATTAAGGATAAACAATTTACATATATCATTCCAAAAATTTACATTAGAAAAATCCAAACTAAAATTTATTACAAGTTTTATACAACTGCTCATGATCATTTTCTACATTTACATACATCAAAATAATTTTTACAATCAGGGTATAAAACATACCCAATAAAACTTTAGGGAAGATGGCTCCACAATTCTTAGCAACTCACTCTGCTGCTCCTCTAGTCTCTATATCTATGATAGCAATAACAGTCATCGCTGAGTACTAGGATTCAGTGGTACACAACATACTAAAATAATCTTTATGCGAGATTTAAATCATACTTATTCAAAAATTGAACTGAACATGAGAAAAAAATTCAAAACATGACTTATAAAATTTTAATCCAAACAATTTCATTTCAAAAGTCTCAAAATAAATTTCATAAAACACACAGTTATATCATGCCATTCGAAACATATTAATCTCAATAGCCAGAGGCTTATGAGAAGTCACATCACAAGGCTAGCTAGGTCAAATATATGGGAACCCATTCTTTTTCTTCTTCTACTAGCACACACCTCAACACTTTAGCCAGAGAATGAATTAAAATTCGAAACTGATTTTCCCCCACTAGTCATGCTAGTGAGGTATTCAAATATATGGTCATGACACTGTGATTTCAAAATCATCTTAACAATTTACTAAACATTTATTGCCATTTCAAACATACACAAATAAACTTTCAACAATTTAATGCAAAAGCATAATACACATTTCAATACAATTGTGTCACAATTTAATATCTCCATTCATTTAAAAATAATTTGCAGAAGAAAATTTAAATAAATTATATGTTGTGCACAAACCTTATACGAGTCGCCTCTTGGCCTTGACTCGACACTTCGGGTTCTTTCTCGGTATTCTTTTCTACTGAAACACACAGTTTCACAGTGTTTCAGTATCACAATTTATCATAAATCCAAAAATAAATTCAAATTTACTTATACCAAGCTTTAATATGCTAAACTTAACATTCTTCAAAATTTATATTTCGGGATTACTATTCACGATACTATTCAAAGTCAATGTGTTGACTTTCTAATGCTTAATAGGTATAGGAATTCCAATTTCACCCACATACTACATTTTGGTTACCTAATTTGTTGGTTTTGGTTGTTTTCTCAAATTTTAAGTCTTTTAGGAAAAATTGCAAATTTTCAGTTTTGGTGTCTTGTTTTGCACTGTTCCATTGATCATGTTGCTGTTAGAATTTGGCTAAGTTTTCTTCATAGAAATTGTTCCTTATTGTCTTAACTTTATTTTCCTTTTTTAATCACTCTATTTGGAGTTTTGTAGCTCAAGTCATAGCCATTTGAACATGGTTGCCAGATTGGTCTAACCCAGATTTTCTGGGCACTAATTTGATTCTGGCAGTTTTAAGTTACTAACTTTGGGTGGCTAAATGACTTGGTTAAAGGCATAATTTAGATTTGTGTTCTTCATGAAAGTTGTAGTTATATGTCATACCTTTCTAATGCCACAAAATCAGGTCATTTGGACCTACTTAGCCCAAGTTATGGCCAAACACTGTTCATTTGGTCATTTTGTACAGGGCAAAACACCCAATTCCGGATTTGGTCAATTTGTTCACTAGGTTTTTGTCACTTTCTAGGCATGATCCCTAAATGAAAAATGTGTCATTTTGTGTCTAGTTTCATTCCCAATTGGCCTCACACCAATTGGGTTGGTAAATATTCAGTTTTGGTCCCTGAAAGAGACCTTGGTCATACTGCCTGCAGAATGACTATATCCAATCCGAATTTCCATTTGGTTCCAACACTTTCAACACACCACAATTGGTCATAAATGACCATTCTTCAGCTCAAACAATGTCAAACACACCATTTGACCAATTCTCAAAATTTTGTCTCCCAAACCCTAGGTCCAAAACCCTAACTTCCATGTTTAGTTCATTTGTTGAATTATAATTGCATATTTAGTACTCATACACTTAATCACACATAACTACTTCATAATTTGCATCAAAATCACCCATTTCAACCTTAATCTACTACTGGCCAAATTTATATATAGTCCCTCAACAATTATTTTCTTTTCATTTTAAATTAAAATCTAAGTTAAAGTAACTCAAAACATGTATTTTTAAACATTAAATTTCAATCTAATGCTTACCTCAACTTGGAGTTTCCTCTTCGTCAATTCCTTCCTTTTCCTCTTTTCTTTTCTTGCTCAAACTTCTTTTCAAGTGAAATTAACAAGGTTTAATGATGGTAAGTAAGTTTTCTATAGTGGGATTTAAGGCATATAAAGCTTGGTTGGGGTGCTCCAATGAAGTTTTTGAGAGAGAGTTTGGGAGAGAGAGATAGGCCGGCTGTTTTGGGAAGAAGAAGACTTTTGTTTTTTTTTTTTTCTTTTATGTGATTTTAAGCCTTTAGTAAGACAAAAATTATCCTAAAATTTTAAATTTTTAATTATTAAGTTTATTGCATCATGCATGATGTAATAAACTTTTTCACTTTTTCAAATTTTTTTTTCTTTTTCATATATTTTTCTTTAATTCTTTAATTTAATTCTTGATCCCGAAATTTTCTTTTCTCTGATTTTATTTGACAGTTAGGTCAGGAGTCAGCTCTAGGGGTCAATTGACCAAATTGCCCCTCGCCGGTTCGATCCAGTTTGCAAATAATTCAATATTTCTTCTGGCTCCCTGACGTAATTATTTGACCTGCTTAACAATTCTTTTTCATGATTTTCTCTTTTCCACTGTGTTCGCAATAGTCCTAAGGGCCGCGGCGTCACATTTTACTGTTCGAAATTTGAGTTTAAATCGACCTCGCAGTCCTTCCCGAGAAGGTCACCCATCGCTGTGACTCTCAGCTCATTTAACCTCTTATGTTCTATTTTTCTTATGTATACTTAACTATTTGACAATTACTAATTATTTGTGTTCAAGGCTTATCTAGTTGTCTTAGACGTGGTTCTAATCCCCTTAATTATTCGAACTGACACCGGTCACCGGAATAGTGAAATATACCAGGCTATGCAAATAGGGGTGTTACAATGTAAGTCTCTGCCGGCACAAGCTTGAAGAATTTTCTAAGAACAAAAGTACACGGGTCATATAACCAGGCCCGTGTAGCCAAGGCAGACCCTTGTAAACCTCTATGCCAATGCAAGACTCCTCCATTCCGCTCCAGTAAGTTACATGACTCGAGGCCGTGTAGTGACACACGAGCCGTGTATCATGCGGCAGCCAGTTTCCTAACCCGAATTCCCGCTCTTGTTTACACATTCAAAACAGACTCCTAAGGCTTTTTAGACTCAAAATGACCTAACTCTAGAACAGCTATTATAGATAGAAGCAGAAAATATCAAGAAAAGGGGGATCAATCTTTTTATAGAGCTTTTTAGGAGTTTTAGAAGAGTGCTCGCTTCTGCACTCTCTTCAGCCATCTTGAGGAGAAGAATATCAGTATCAAGGAGGAGTTTTTCAGCTGAAGTTTTACAAAATCAAAGTTGCAAACCCTCTTCGGTTCTTTCATTCCATTTTCTTAGATGGATTTTTATTGTTCTTTACTTCATTGTTATTATGTTTGCTGAACTCACCATGAGTGAGTAACTTTCATATTCTGGAATTGGGAGAGTAATGCTTATAATCATTATTATGGATAAACATTAAGTTTTATTTATTGGATTTGAGATTTGTTCCTTGATTTAATTTCTTGTGATCTTAATGCATGCTATGTGTTGGTACCCACCTAGTATTGATTATAGATATTAATTGAAGGACTAAAAGGTAAAGATTAATATTAGAAAATCAAGATTTTAAACCTAGGAAATCTGACCTAGAGATA
Source organism: Hevea brasiliensis (assembly GCF_030052815.1). Classification (NCBI taxonomy): domain Eukaryota; kingdom Viridiplantae; phylum Streptophyta; class Magnoliopsida; order Malpighiales; family Euphorbiaceae; genus Hevea; species Hevea brasiliensis. Next base: position 41,889,560 of record NC_079509.1, read on the forward strand.
GGCTGATAACCTTTGTGGAGTTTCAAAATTAATCAAAGATCTTAAGGGGTTTTAATTAATTTAATCACCACGAAAGTAGGGTTTAGGTTGATTCAAACACACCTTGAATGCCTTGAGAGAGGACCTAAGATATCTTAGGATTAATTTCCATCAAGGCAACTGATTCTCAATCCAATGAATAAACGAAGTCACATCCATAGTAAGATTCAAGTGTGAAATCTTAATTCCAGAATCATTTCAAAATAGATTATCCAATTTAGATTTACTATCCTTTTTATCCCAGCTTTCAAAATAGATAAATTTCACTTCCTTATTATATTCGACTGCCTAGACAGTCAAAATTACTGTGTAAATTGGTACTTACTAATCACATTCCTCGTGGGAAGATACTCTACTCACTACTTTATTACTTGTTAGCGATCCGTGCACTTGTGAAGTTGTAAAACCAACAAACAAGCACTCATTTCACTGTGCTTTCGAATGTATTTTTAACATACATAATGTAATCTATAATTTAAAAAAAATAAAATTAAAATTTTATAATGATAATGCACTAAACTACAAAATCCATTTTAAAAATTATCCTATTTTCTAATTTTATAAATAATTTTCTTCCAAATTAATTTAGGTATGCAACCTTATTATGCAAATTAATATTATTTTAAATTATAAAAAAATATAATATAGGCAAATCAAACTTATTTAAAAAAAAAAGTAAAATAACAAATTTTGAATAAAATTAATTCACTTAACTAACTTGCATTTTTTTTTGTTAATTTATTTTAATTTTTAAATATCTTCGCCCATTTATAATATTTTAAAATTTATTATTATATTACATATAAGTTTAAAATTATATGTTATTATTATATATAACGCATAACTTTCATAAAAATATTATTCAAAATATAATATTTTTATCTATATAATTAATTAAAATAATATTATAATTATTATTTTAATTTAAGTAATTAAATATAATATTTATAATACTATGACAATATAATATCACGTATAAAAAAATTAATAGAAAATTATATATTAAAAAATTGAATTTCAGGAGAATATATTTGAAAACAATAACATATATCACACGTTACAGGAAAAACTAGTATAAGTAAAAATATAAAATGACTAAAAACAAGGCAAAACGAATGCAAACTATTCTCTAAATACCTATATAAAATGCATACATCACAATACAGTTAATGATTTAAATTTTATTTTAATTAAATTGAATAAATAATTTTAATAATTAAATAATAATTTTATTTATGGAATGTAAGTATAATATTTTATATTATTATAAAGCAAAATTAGATTAGATATGTTTTCAATATAATTTTTTTTAATTTATTAATCACATTAATATAATAAATATAAAAAAAAAATAGTCACAACATGTTATGCAACCATTTAAAGCTGTTTTAACTCTATTTTAAATTAAAACGTAATCAACCATCTATATTTTTTTAGAGAGAGAGGAGCTCTGTCTTCTCTCTAGCTAAAACCCGTCTCACTTGTTTTCCATTTTCCTAATCATTTCTCCTCTTCTTCTTCCACGTGTTTTCCCAAGTGACAACTTCTCCTTCCTTTTTTTTTTTTAATTTTTTAAATTTTTCTTAATAATTCTTAAATATGTGTCTGTTAAGAATAAATTATGAACATATATCTGAAAATTTATTATTATAGATAAATTTTAAGTGTTTAAATTCTAAAATTTGTCCTATTTTAAATTTATGTACTATCTCCTTATTGGGTTTTGTTATGTTTCTTTCTTGAATAGAGTTATTATATTTGTTTGTTATCATTTTTTTTAAAGGATAGAGCTCTACAAAGTACAATCCATTTTTTTAATAGAAGTTCTGTAAGTTGCATGCACAATCCACCTATCAGTCAATTTACATTCTTGGTCAATACTATTAAATTTTTTGAATTCTTTATATTTTTTTTTATATAAGTAATTTATTTATACAAAATTATAATATGTTACTTTTTTTAGAAAAAAAAAATCTATCATGCATATAAAAAAAGCCAAATTTTCTCTTGAACCTGTCGTGTATCATTTTCTAAAGAGAGTTTAACTTACTAATTATTTATTATTAATTTTTCTCTAATTTTATTATATTAATATTTTATTTTCCCTGTAATCATTTATATTATATTTAAAATTAATATATATTATAACCTATATATTTATATAATAAAAAAGTAACTGTCATTAATTATCACAATAATTGTTATTATTGTTATTTAAAATAAAAACAGTTTCGTTTAATACTATAATTAATTAGTTTAATTTGCATAATTGTCATTTCTTTTAATAGAATTTTTTTCAATTTAAATTTATAATAATAATAATAATATATTATAAAAAGTAATTGATAACCGTTAATTTAAGGCCATATGCTATTCAATTCAACATCAACCAATGAAACAGTTATGGTATTTGATATATATATATATATATATATATTTCAAACTCAACAGCCAAATTTTAAGGGCCAAGTTTAATAGGTAATTTTTTTTTATTAAAATTATTTATTGATGAAATTAAATCTTGATTTAATTTTTTTTTTTATTTTACTTATAAATAAATAGCATTTTGTGTCATTTCAACACAATTTTTTTTTTTGCTTTTTAATTAAGTATTATCTTTTTCAACTAAGTGCTCTTAAAATTTCTTTTGATTTACTCTATCAATTTTATTATTTTTTTTTAATTATGAATCTCGATGCTCAAAACTTATTTATATTTTCCGCTCTTGATTTTTTTTTGACATGAGGAAGAATTCATTAAATCTTAAAGGATAGTGATCAGTTGTGTCAGAATTATCGTCGGTATCACCATGCCTTTAACAAATATTTTATTATTATTATTTTCTAACACCAGCTAATTAATTTGGGACCTAATTAATAAAAATATCTTATTTAATTTTTTTTATACATAAATTAAAAAAATATATTTTCTTTAATGTATTTTTTTCCTTAAATCATTAAATTATATTTAAAATGTCACTCCAAAATCACTCTACTTGACTTTATAAAAGTGTTTGCTATTTTTAATACTTACACTTTTAAAATTAATACATATTGTAACCTACATAATTAATTAATAAAATAATAACCTTTATTATCATAATATTAACTGTCATCAAATTAGCATAATCGTTATTATCATTTAAAATAAAAATAATTTAGCTTACTATTATAATTATAACTAAAATCTACAAGATATGTGACACTTTTATATATATTTTTAATCTTTTTTATTTAATTATTTTTATGAGTGATTATATATTTGAATTATATATGTTAATTAATTTTTTTTTCATAGAAAAAAATTATAAAAAGTGATAAAAAAAAATGGAAAATATAAATTGAATATATAAAGATTAAAAATAAAGTATTAAGACTCTATTTATTTTATAAAAAATAATTTATATACAAAAAAATATTTTATAAAAAATATTTTTTATAAAAATATTTTTTATAAAAATATTTTTTATTATTTAATTATAATATTAAATTAATAATATATACTTATTTCATATAAATATTTTTATATTTTAATAAAATTATTAAAATATAAAAAATAAAAAATATCTTTCTTTGAAGTCCTTAAAAATAACTTAATTTTATCTTTAAATATACAAATATTTTTTATTAATTTATTTTTTTAAATACTCAAAATGTTAAAATTGATAAAATAAAACGAAGCCTAAAACTATAAATTTAGTAACCAAATCAAATTATATAAAAAAATGTTAAAAATAAATTTAATAAAAGAAAATAATAAAATTTAAATTAAATATATATATATAATAATTTTTATACTTCTATACTTTATTTTTAATTAATAAAATAATAAAATATCTGCCCTTTCCCCAAAAAAGAACTAAAACATAATTAAAAGAAGTCCAGTCAAGCGGTCGCGTGGAATTATTCAGACGTAATGCTTACGATTCAGACTGAATTGCAAATAACGCCACACATTGTCATTTCCAAACAAATGTCATCTAAGTCACTATCAGAATTTAGAAAGAGATTGTGCAGACCACAAACTAGACTGGACTATTCAGTCTCCGTACCAATTTCTCAAGTTGGCTCATTAACTTAATTTTATATTCAACGGTTTTTTTTAATTAGTGCAATAGTCATGGGCGGAGTCAGGTGAGGGCCAGAGGACGCATTGCCCCTTTAAATTTTAAAAACTTTTGAGAATTTAAAGGTAATTTTTAAAAATTAATTTTTTTATTTTTATATTAAATTTTAATAAATATTAAAATTTGAGAGTTTTAAAAATTTTAAGTGAGTTTAATAGTAATTTTTTATAAAAAAATTTTAAAATTTTTTAAAAAAAATGATATAATAAAATATAAATTATTAAATTAAAAAAAATTTAAAATATTATTATCAATTGATCTTATACTTTTTATTAATTTTATTTTATTATTTTTTTAACTAATAAATCTATAATTATTAATTTTATTTTTTAAAATTTAAATTATTATATAATATCATTAAAAAAAATTTAACATAATTTTTTCATATTTTTTCATCAATTTAAAATATTAGTAACTTTTTTCTTATAATCTCATTACTATTTAAAAATTTTTTTCTTACTAAAATATCTTAATACTCAAGTTAGAAAAAAAAAATCTTTCATAATATTAAAAGTTAAATTATATTATTTATTTTATTTTATATATGATTTTAATAGGATTTACTTTTTATAATTTTACAAAAAATAAATTTAAAATAAATGAGATAAATTTTTTAATATTAGAAAATTAATATATTTTAATTTTAATAATTCGTAATATTAATTATTTATTAAATTTTTAAACTTATAACAATTCCATTTAATTTTTAACAAATCAATTTAAAAAAAATTAAAGCGTTTATTTTTATTATTATATCTATTAAATATTTTTATTTTATAATTATAAAATTATTATTATTATTAATTAATAAATTTCTTTAATTAATATTTAAATAAATAATTTATTAATAAATTATATATTTTAATTAGATCTTTTAAGTCAAAATATTGATTCCGTCGTTGACAATAGTATTAATTTTACATCCACAATATAAAATATTATATTTTTAAGTGATACCACATTATTTTTAATATAATATTATAATTTTTATGTAGTGTTAATATTTTATGTTGTTGATGTAAAATTAATAATAAATAATTATATTTAATAAACGTTAACGGATACACTGTTACACTCGTTAGAAAAACCGGATATTTAAAACAGACTGGAATCCTTCTTCTATACAATCAATGGACCTATAAGACCGTTGCTTTAAATGGGACAACAGAGGCAATAAAATTAGTAGCTAAAATATGGAAACGGCCACTGCAATTAAATAGTGTGATTACCGCAAGCATAGATAACAAGAGTAACGATAATTGGCTTCATTTCAAATAAATCATTTAATAAAAAAAAAATTCAACACAATTTTCATATAATTATATTTATTTTTATTTTTTTAAAATAATTTTTTTAAATGAAAAAAATTAAATTTTTTTATTTTAAACATAAGAATTGATTAAAAAATAACTAGACAATAACCAAAGATAAGATCCTAAGATATTATATCACAATCCTAGCATACTAACTCTTAATCCTAATAGGAAATAAGTTCAAAAATCTATATAAATCAGTCATTTTGTCCACATATTGTGCGACTTATTTTTTTTTTATTTTAATAAATAATTTAATATTTATTTTTATAAAATTTTATATTTTAAAATCATACTATAAAATTTTATTCTTAGTTAATTATATTAAATATAATTAAAATTTGTTTATTAAAATTTTAAATAATTATATTCCTATTTAAATTAAATTAAATTTTTATTTTTAAAATGATTACCAATTATTTTGCTCTAAATATTCTTTCACAAAAATGTAATAATATATTATTTTTACAGTATAATTATGTTTTAAAAAAACCATATATTATTAGAAATAGTTTGTTTATAATAATTATAATAATAAATATGCTAAAAATAAAATCTTAAATATTACTGTAATTTTCAAGAAATAATAATAATAATAATAATAATAATAATAATAATAATTTCTTAATTTACGATTTACATTTTATTCTTCTCTCTTTTTTTTAGTATTAAGTTTATTCTTCTAATTTTAGTCATTTGACTTTCAAACTCTATAACTTTTATAAGAATGTCTATTTTTTGAAGCATAATCTATAATTATGAACACAACAAAAAAAAAAATTTAATTTGAAAAATAAAACATAATATATAATTAAAAAATAATTATTCAAGTTTAAAAATATAAAACAATTAAATTATTGCTATAAGTAAGTAAAAAAGTGAGATTTTAATGAGTCATATACTCAATATTCAAGAGAAATGGGAAATGAATTTATTTATTAGTATTAATAAATAAATTATTTAATAGTAACCGATATAAATTTAATTTTGAATTTTAAATTTTAAATTTTGATAAATGATTTGTAGTAGTATATTTTAAATTAGTTCATGTATACCAATAAAAAGATAAAAAAAAAAAGCAAAAATAAAATGTTACAACTTTGAAAGAAGTAAAATGGATAAAAAGAAAAAAAAGGAAAATAAAGATTTAAATTTTAAAATTAAAGATAATAAATTAAATTTTAAAGTAATCAATATTTATGCTAAATGGATATTATTTGACAAATTATTAAGTTATGTCAATTACAAAATGTGGTACATAATTGTAAGTTTTTAAGTACATTAATAAATCAAATGGCTTAAGTCTTATGAGGCCATTTTTGTGTTTAATTTTAATAGATACATATACCGATTGATGACATTAGATGGGCATATTTAGAGGTGTTTGGTTCACCTGTCGAGTGTAGCTGATAGCTGATAGATACTCAAATAGGTGAACTAGAGTGTTTGGTAAATTTTAAAAAATAAAGTTGATAGTTGATGAGTAGCTGATATGGTACCCATCAGCTGCAGTTCATATTGCTCATTATATAATATATATCATTATTGGTCATTTCACATATCAACAACAAAAGCTAAACATAATTTTACCAAACACTTAATATAAATCAGCTATCATCAGCTACCAACTATCAGTTAACAGTAACAATTATCAGCTAACAATTATCAGCTGTATTTAACAGTTAAACTAAATAAATTCTTAATTTAGTTATAATTTTATTTATTTGTAGTCAAGTTTTCAAAACTAACTTAAATATAAAAATGGTGATTAATTAAGTCATTTAATATTTTCTCTTATCTTACGAGTTTATAGAAAAAAATCACCAACAACATCACTTCTACGTCACTTCTACTAGAGTGATATATTTTTCCAATTAGTACTATTTATTTTTTTCATGCACTTATTTACTTTTCCAAACATAATGGAACCTATAGCTAGCTCACTGTGGATATTTGTTACCGTAGAATCTAATTTTTCAGTGCTTTTTAAGTAAATCACTGAAAATAATATATTAATATTAAATAAATAAAGAAAATTTTGGATTATAATTTTTTTTCAATTAATATTTCGAGTTGAATAACATTAAATAACGAGTACTGAAAATTTATGCTATATTTGATCACTATTATGATATTAGCAAGACATAATGAAAATTCTGTTCTTTCATATTTATCTTCCTTTGCATGTCTATCCGTAACAATACCATTCCTTCAAAATCCATGATACCACTCAAAATTGGATAGCGCCAAATGCAACGCAGTTCCTAGGGCTCAAATAGATTCTGCAAGTGCGAGGCTAATGGTTTACAAGGACAAAATGAATAGTCTAGTATTACATCCTAGGAGTGGCAATTTTAACACAGCCGAATACTAAAATAAAGAGTTTGGGTTGAGTTTTTTCATATATGTATCGATCTATTTGTGATACATTAATAATTATGTCATGCCATAAGTTGATTCGTTAATATGATTTAACATGTTTATGACAAGTTTTAATATTTATGTCACTTGTCAACTCGTAACGTACTAATTCGTTTTGACCCGTCAATCCTGTTTAATCCACTAACCCACAAATTACACTATTAAAAAGTTACGAATTAATAAATATAAGTCTAATTATGTATTATATTAGAATTTCATTACAATAACTAATTTATTTTCTTTTTATTAAAATTAATTTAATTTGTGAATTTATATAATAAATTAAAAAAATATTGCTTTATAATTATTATTTTTAATTTTTTAGTTAAAATGTTGATTAGTTAAATATTATAAATATTATTTAATTGTTTTATGTTATTTTTATATTTTAATATATTTTTAAATTTATGCATGTTAATATGCATAAATTTCATGTAATATATTATTTTATAAAAATTAAAAATCTTGAATTGTGTTAAAACATATTAAATGATTTATGTTTGGTCACGTAAAATCATGTTAAATAAATTGAGTCATATCAAATTGTGTTGAATAGTTTAATTCGTGCCATATTATATTAAATGGGTTGTGTTATGTTGAATTAACCTAATTTAATATTAATTATATCGTGTAAGCCATAAAATATAATATAATGATTATTTTTGTGTTTCAATTTTTCACACAATTTATTAACTATATCATTTTTTTATTGATCATAATCGTATTCGTGTCCATTATTTCTACACGATTACGACCCACTAACTCGAATTGTCATTACATAAACTCCATGCCATTTTCATTTTCCAAAAATCAAAAGCCTGTAAATTAATAACACAAAATCATTATTCTAAGCCATATAATATAATAGAATGATTATTTTTGTGTTTCAATTTTTCACACAATTTATTAACTATATCATTTTCATATCGATCATAATTGTATTCGTGTCCGTTATTTCTACACGATTACGACCCACTAACCTGAATTGTCATTACATAACTCCATGCCATTTTGATTTTCCAAAAATCAAAAGCCTGTAAATTAATAACACAAAATCATTATTCTAAGTTCTAGTCATGACTTGATCAGCAAAATTAATTTTGAGCTAGTAAAAGTGACTTGCATATTCCAAAAGGTTTAGATTTTCGCTCGAGCCATAAAGCTTTTATTTTTCTGACCACTTATGATCAGCAGAAGCAGAAATTCGAAGCTGCAAACATCATACTTGATTGAATACATGCTACGTCACACATATTCTTGAGGTACATAGCCACTATATATTATTAGATGATATGGTCTATGCTCATCTTACTATAAATATATCTACCTAGAGGCAATTAGCTTACTATGTTCCAACAGGCTAGCCTATACTGGCTTCATTGTTCTCCTTCTGTAGAATTCTTGCCATGCCAAAATCAGAAATCTTTGACTTCGTCTTATTATCTAGCAAAATGTTACTGGCTTGTAATATCTCTGCGAATTATTGTGAAATTTGAGTTTTCTTAGAGGGATAGAAGCCCTTGAGCAATCCTTCGATGATGTGAACAGTTCTTCCTTTGTATATGGGAGCAAAGTCAAAGTATTTGAATAGCATGTCTATCTCTGATAATACTATTCCCTCAAAATAGATGATTTCATGATACTACTTTATTAATCAAAGGGGAAATAAGACACACCTAATTAAAATCGAGCAATAAATTTCGCTGGAAAATATATAATTGACCACAAAAAGGCAAAGTCATTGGGGTAACACTAGGGTAACAGATACATTGTTTATTGAACATAATTCTTGATCTAACAATTAATACCCATAAAAAGTAAAGTCATCGGGCTACCATCTGAGAAATAGATACATTATTTATGGAACAAACGCTTTTTTCTTTGTCTTCGGCGCTTTTGACAGAAAAAGCAGGTGTTTTAGGATAAGCAATGGCTACATTTTCATTTTTTAGCATGGAATAAACTTCCAAGATTGATGGCCTGTCTGTTGGACTTTCCTGTACACATAAAAGGGCTACTTGCAGGCATCTCAAGAGTTTGCAGGGTGAAAATGAATCGTCTAGTGTTTCATCCATAAACTCCATGCCATTTTCCATTTTCCACAAATCATAAGCCTGCAATTTAGTAACACGAAATCAGCCTTTTAAGTTCTATTCATGACTTGGTAAGCATGCAACATTAATCTCGAGCTAATAGAGTGCATAACTTACATATTCCAAAAGGTTAAGATTTTCGCCCCAACCATAAAAACAGTTATTCTTCTTGCCACTTATGATTTGCAGAAGCAGAACTCCAAAGCTGTAAACATCGTACTTCATCGAGTACACGCCATGTCTCACATATTCAGGAGGTACATAGCCACTGCATATCATATAAATATATTAGATGCTCTATGCTAATCTTAGCAGAGCAGTATTTATAAACATATTTCCCAATAGGCAATTAGCTTACTATGTTCCAACAATATGGCCTGTTTTGGTTTCCTTGCATTCCTTCTGCACAATTCTAGCCATGCCAAAATCAGAAATCTTTGGCTTCATCTTATTATCCAGCAAAATGTTGCTGGCTTTAATATCTCTGTGAATTATTGTAAAATTTGAGTATTCTTGGAGGTATAGAAGCCCTTGAGCAATACCTTCAGTGATGTGTATGCGTTGTTCCCAATTCAATGTCAATCTTCTATTGGGGTCTACATCACAACAGAATTATGAACATGTATAGTTCTGTCACTCAAGGAATGAATTGAACAAGTAAAACTGTAACATAATATATGCACATACCAAATAGGTAGAGATCAAGGCTTTTGTTAGGCATATACTCATAGATCAACATTTTCTCTCCCCTTTCAGTGCAAAATCCAAAAAGTCTCACTAGATTAATATGTTGCAACTTTGCAGTAAGTTTAACCTCATTTTTGAACTCCTTAAGCCCTTGATGTGAAGTTTTAGAAAGTCTCTTCACCGCTATTTCTTGTCCCCTTGCAAGCTTACCCTGGCAAGCAATATTAGAGCAAACAGATGCATAGTATTCTTAATATTTCCTTCTTAACAGTGAATATGTGTTAATTTTGTTGAATTAAGTTTACCTTGTACACAGGTCCATATCCACCTTCTCCAAGCCTATTTTCGCATGAAAAGTTTCTTGTAGCTGATTTGATTTCAGAAAAAGTAAATACTTGCAGATTAGGAGCATTCTGGTCTGAATCTTCATTCACTAGCGCTGTATTTAGTCCTTCTTCAAAGCTTTGTGCTTTGCCTGAATCCATTTTTCCTAACCATATACAAGATGGAGGAAAGGAAAACAAAATTTGTTAATATATATATATATATATATATATATATATATATATATATATATATATATATATATATATGTTTATTTAGATAGAGGGATATTCAAATATCAGTGTTAATATATGCTAGAGAAGTCTGCTTTACCTTTTGATTTGAGCACTCTTTTTCTTGCATAGTATGAAACAGAACCAAGTAGGAGCAGCAGGATTACAATTGCAAGTGGAATTGAAACAATAATCCATAATGATAATGGCTTCTTCTTTTCTTGATCTTTACCAACTTCACAAGCTGTCAACTTTTCCCACTAATTAGAAGGATGTTGAGAGATGAACACAAAAGAAAGGAAAGAAAATACCATATGAATTATCACCAATGAGCTAGATGAACCATATTTGAATTATATTCCAACCCAGAACCAAATAAACAAAATAAATAAAAACTGTGGATAGAAAACAAACAAGCAATTTCCCACCTGCCTGAGAAAGCTGCCAGTTATCATCATTACAGAGTTGAAAGGAAATGTAACCGAGTAGTTGCTTCGTCTTGGCATATGAAATTTTAGTCCTAATGGCCTCAACGTCATCAAAATTGATCCAGATTGACCCAATGGTGAAGTAATTCACTACATATGTAGCATTGTAGGTTGAAGTGGCTCCATACCCATAACTGGAGATGAATGATTTAATCGATTTATAGCCCATTGAACCATCAACTGTTGGATCCGGGCCAGAGGCTGGTTCACCAATATTAGGATAGTCATTTTTGTTCACAAGTTTCCACCCATAACCATGGTAAGGCAGACCCAAAACTAGCTTGCTTGCCAGAAATCCTCTTCTTAACCATTCTTCTATACCAGAATTAGTACTAACATGGCCTGAAGGATCATATAAAGCAGCATGGTTTCCTGTAACATTCTCCTTTAAGGGCACATGATAGTCGAATGCTATAATATTCGCCCAATCTATGTTTGTCTTAATGGATTCAACTGGAAAACTGTTGGCACCAATAATAGGCTTGTAATGAACAGACATTGTCAAGAGTAATCGTGGCTCACTAGAGTTTCTTGGCTCAGAATTTATAGCCGCGCGCCACTCATATAAGAGAACTCCAATATTCTTCATGTCAAAGCTTGTGTTAGGCCAGATCCAAGAAAGGTCCAGACCACCAAAGCCATAAAGCCTGGCTGTCTCTATTGAGGACCTGATAAAAGACCCTCTGTAAGAAGGCTGGCTGGCCATTAAAGAAAAGTTAGAATAGTTTCCATAAGCAAGCCCGATCGATAAAACTGTGATTATTGATGGGTTCTTACGTTTAATGGTAGTTGTGAAGGAAGAGACAGTTGATTCATCAGAGAAGCGAAAGGAAAGCTGAAAATTGGAACTGTTCATACCAGCAAAACCATAATAAAGGTGGGTAAAAAGAGCAGAATTTACGCTGGAAACTGGGAGGTTGGAACTTGAATCATAGTAGGCAGCTTGGATCCAAGCTTGTGCCTGCAGATTGAGAGTGATAAGGAAGATTAAGAGGATAAAGATTTTGGTTGCCATGAAAGAAGAAAGAAGATAGTTTATGCTTAGACTGGATTAGTATATGAAAACTGCGAATCCATTTTTTGTGCCATAATGATCTTTTTCCCCTTTAATTTATGGTCCTAAACTTGACAAGTTCTGTCTTTTGTCTTTTTTTTTCTTCCTTGATACTTTTGATCACAATTTCCGTACTTGAAGAAAGTTCAAGACAAATACGTTTGAAAATGAAATTGAACCCGTCTCTTAGACTCAAGGATGAATAAAACTGGTTTCTAATGGTTGCCTAATTTTTTAATAATAATTTTAACAATAATATTAAATAAGCCCTGATAAAGGATTTTATTGATGACTACTCTAATTTTTTTGTTAAATTTTTTATTTTTTTAATAAATTCTCAAAATCATATCCGTATAGAATATATATAAGTTTATTTCTTGTGGTATGTGTTTACTAAAAATGAATATGAGATTTTCTTCCTATTATTATGGTCATGCTCTTTCAAATTATGAATTTCTAATTTCTCTATTTTATTGAGATTTTATTTATTTATTGTAATATTTGATAGGCTATTTAATAATTTGAAATAAGATTTTGGGTATAACTATACGGCTTATTCTTCTAATAATATTTAGTGGTTTAAATTCTTTTATAAGCTATAAAAATAGCAACCTTCCAAAAAAATAATATTCTATTCTATTTAAATCATTTCTAAAAATATTTATATTTCTTTTCCTCTTATAAGAATGTCATGTTGCCCTTATAATATGACACTTAGTAATGAAATATTAATTTTCTAACTTAATAAAAGAAAATATTCTACTTTTTTTAGTTTTTTTCAATTAGTTAAATCTTCTGAATTAGAAATAGAGCTTGAGAGCTCTTCAAATTTTTACTCAAGTGTTTCGTTTTGTTAATTAAATTTTTAAATTTTTATTTATTTATTTTAATTTTTAAATTACTTAAGTGTTCACATATGAATTCAAATTAATTTTCATAATTTCATTTTGATTTTCTGTTACTGTCATTTTAATTTTTAATTATTAAATTTGTGTTAATCATTATTATTTTTATTGAATAATCAATTAAATATATTTTCGTTCACCAACATTACATATTTAAGAAGACATTTTTTATTATTAAATATACTTTACTATATACACTAACATTATATTAATGAAATATAAACTTTCATGTCATTACAAAGAAAGGATAATAACAACAAATTATTGATCTATTTTAGTAATATTTTTTATGCTTTTTTTTTCTCCATAAACACTATTTTAAAATAGTGAGATTTGATTGATATTATTACTCTTTTATTTTAATATTGTAATTACTATTATTATTATATAAAAATTATTAAAAATAGCATTTATAAATTTTTTTATAATATCTATAATGTGTAAATTTTGTTTATAAGTAATAAATAATTAAAATTTCTTCTCTCTTAAATTTTACATAATTACAATATATAATTCATTTTTAATATTAAAAAATTTTTAAATACTGTGCATATGCGTTATTTTTATATACTAAACCTATTACCATAACAATAACAATAGTGTTAAGCTTTTTTTTTTAGATTGATTAATTAATTATTTTACTTTTTAACTAGTATTATTACTATTTTGTTTTATAATAAGACTCTATAATTAAGTATTTTTTTATTATCAAATTATTTTTTATTTAATATATTATAATCAGGAAATATTGAAAATTGTATTATTTATATTAGTTCGTTTTATATTAAACTATCTACACATAAGTAATGATTAAAATTTTATTTAAGTTAAATTGACTAAATAATTTTAATAATTATTGATACATAATATTTGTTTTATAAAATGCAAGTATAATATTTTATTTTATGTTATTAAAAAAAAAGTCATAGTATAGTTTGATTTAACGATGTCATATCAATCACTTGATAAATTTAAATTTAAGATTTGACTATTTAATTTCATTAACTAGAAAATAGTCAAGTGTTCTGGTTAAATTATGAAATTTACTATTTAATCCTTTTATTTTAATTAAATTAATAATTTGATCTCTAAATTTTAAAAATAAACTATCTAATTTTTATATTTTGCTTCAATTATTTAGCCTTAGTTTCTATATTTTACTTCTATCAAACTATTTAATCCATTAAATTTTATGTTAATAATACCTATAAAATTACTATTTAATCTGTTTATTTTAGTAAATCAAATTAATTAGTTCTTATATTTTAAAAATATTACTATTTTGTCCATTTGTTTTATTAAAACTAATTAATTAATTCATATATTTTAAAAATATAATATTTTAAAAAAATAATTTTCAATGAAAATAAAAAATTTTTTATGTAGAGATTAAATATAAATTTACATTTTTTTAATAATTTAAATATTTTTACTCAATTTCTTATGCATTATTTTTGTTTTCTCTATTGAAAAATAATTTTTCTCTATTACCATCTTGATTACTTAGACATCTAAGAAATTGAGTAACCTTTCTACATACAAAGTTTATATCAAATTCAATCAAAAAATAGAAAATGCATAAAGAATGAGGAGGAGAAAAATGTAAGTGTAATGAGGATGACACATAGAGAAAGAAAAAATAAGGGAGAAAAAATCAAGACAATTTAAGTATGAAAAAATAAAAATAGAATTAAAAATTTAACAAAATTAAATTACATGAATTAATTAATATATTTTTTAAAATATAAAAAATAAATAATTAATTTAATTAAAATAAAATAAATAATAATTTATTTAACATTAAATTCTTTAATTAATAAAAAAATTTAAATAATTTAATAAAAATAAAATATAAAAATTAAATAAAATATTTTTAAAATATAATAATTAAATAATTAATTTTATTAAAATACGAAGAATAAATATTTTCCTTAAATTAATTTTCTCGCAAATAATTAAGACGAGCCAAACGTTTACGAGTCAAAAAAGAAAAAAATTCAAAATGTCTTCTCCCATCAAATATGTGTTTGGCTACGATTGGCCTACTTGATAACAGTGTGAAACCAGCAATATAGAGGACCCACATGGAAATATAAAACTAATTATTCCAAAATTGACAAATGAAACCTCAAGGGTAGCTACACTCTTTGACCCTTGATGCCTACCATTCAATGGCGAAACTAGGAATCAAAAGGGACAGTGGGCCCCCAGCCTAAAGAAAATTTATAAAGACTATATTATAATTATATTATTAATGTCTAGGTGGATTAATGTTGCCACTTATCCCTGTTTAAATGCTTTTCTTTTTTAATTTGTAAATTCAATTTTTTTTTTACCATTTTAATCCCAATTGAAAGTGATCGATAAATTTAAAAAAGAGATTAAAAAAAATTAAAAATCTTTGCCCCTAACGTTAATTTCTAGTTCTGACATTGCTGCCATTCTTACTTGGTATAAGTACCTGTTATTTGCATTTCTTCTAATTAATATTTCTTGTCCAATAAAATTTAAATGAAAACTATTCAAAATGTAAAATAGATTTGAAAAGTCTCCTCTTTCACATTTATCTTCCTCTGTAAAACTGTTCCATTCTGAAGGGAATAAAACACAATTTGTCAAAAATCAACCCAATAAATTTCATTAAAAAAAGTACATATTTTAAATAAGAAAAAATATATAAAAAAGAAATTATAATTTAATTTTTATTAATTTATTCAATATTTTTTTCTATTAATAAATGTGATTAAAATATTAGTTAGTATTAAATAATAATGACGTAGTAAATACGTTGAGCTAATATGGCGAATACGTAGCTCTGACATAGCAACACGTCAGTGCCATGTAAGCATCACATCTATCATGTATAGTCGCATTTGCGTCGTTTAACGGTAACTAACAGTTTGAATTATATTTGTTAAATGGAGAGAAACATAGGTATCAAATCAATAAAAATTAAATCATGCTCCTTCATGTGTGCCGTACAAAGTAAAGTTCATCGGGGTAACATTTGAGAAATAGATACATTATTGATAGAACAAATGCCATTTTCTTCAGCTTCACCACTTTTAACAGAAAAAGCAGGTTTTTTAGGACAGGCAATAGCTATATTTTCATTTTTTAGCATGGAATAAACTTCCAAGATTGATGGTCTATCTGTTGGACTTTCTTGTACACATAAAAGGGCTACTTGCAGGCATCTCAAGAGTTTACATGGAGAAAATGAATCGTCTAGTGTTGAATCCATAAACTCCATCCTATTTTCCATTTTCCACAAATCATAAGCCTGTAAATTGATAACACAAAATCATTCTTCTAAGTTCTAGTCATGATCTTGATTAGCAAAATTATTTTTGAGCTAGTAAAAGTGACGACTTACATATTCCAAAAGGTTTAGGTTCTCGCTCGAGCCATAAAAATAGGTATTTTTCTTGCCACTTATGATTTGTAGAAGCAGAACTCCAAAGCTGTAAACGTCATACTTTATCGAATACACGCCACGTCTCACATAATCAGGAGGTACATAGCCACTGCATATTATATGAATCTGTTGGATGGTTTATGCTCATCTTAGTATAAATATATCTTCCAAGAAGCAATTAGCTTACTATGTTCCAACAATCTGTCTGTCCAGTATTAGCTTCATTGCTCTCCTTCCTAACAATTCTCGCCATGCCAAAATCTGAAATTTTGGCTTCATCCAATTATCTAGCAAAATGTTGCTGGCTTTAATATCTCTGTGAATTTTTGTAAAATTTGAGTATTCTTGGAGGTATAGAAGCCCTTGAGCAATCCCTTCAATGATGTGAACACGTTGTTCCCAATTCAATTTCAATCTTCTATTGGGGTCTACATCACAACAGAATTATTCTGTAAGTCGAGGGATGAAATGTGCAAGTAAAGCTGTAACATGATGTACGCACATACCAAATAGGTAGAAATCCAGGCTTTTGTTGGGCATGTATTCATAGATCAACATTTTCTCTCCCTTTTCAGTGCAAAATCCCAAAAGTCTCACTAGATTAACATTTTGCAACTTTGCTGTAAGTTTAACCTCATTTTTGAACTCCTTAAGCCCTTGATGTGAAGTTTTAGAAAGTCTCTTCACCGCTATTTCCTGTCCCGTTTCTAGTGTACCCTGGCAAATTCCAAATCAAGTTTTCAAAATAAAAAAAAAAAAAGCCATATGCCATATATTTCCCTTAAAAAAGCTTTAATTTTTCTTTTCTTCATCAAAATCACCTTGTAAACAGGTCCATATCCACCCTCTCCAAGCCTATTTTCATGCGAAAAGTTACTCGTAGCTGCTTTGATTTCAGAAAATTTGAATACCTGTAGATTAGGAGCATTTTGGTCTGGATATTCATTTCCTACTGCCTTAGGTCCTAATAAAAAGCTTAATAATTTGCCAAGTTCTATTTTCCCTGAACCAAAAACACAGAAAAATAATGCAAAATCTGTAAAGAAAAAATGTTGATAATATATATAAATATATATATTGGAGTTTTAGTCCATATATAATAAGTTTATTACCTTTTGATTTGATCCTGCTTCTTACATAGTATGATACAGAGCCAAGTAAAAGCAGGAAGATAACCATTCCACTTGGAAGTGAAATTATAATAATATGCAATTGCTTCTTCTTTCCATTGTCTTTATTGCCAACCTCAAAAGCTGTTAGTTTATCACAATAATTAGGAAAATTAATTAAGACCATATAGATCATTAATATATACTTAATGAACAATTTCCTACCCGCTCGAGAAAGCTGCCAGTTATGGTCATTTGAGAGTTGAAAGGCATTGTAACCAAGAAGTCCCTTTGTCTTGGCATATGAAACTTTAGTCCCAATAGCCTCAACATCATCAAAATTGATCCACAATGTTCCAATGGTGAAATAATTCACTACGTATGTAGCATTGTAGACTGAAGTGGCTCCATAGCCGTAGCTGGGGATCAACGTTTTAATAAACTTATAGCCTATGGAGCCATCCTTTGACAGAGCTGGTCCCGAGGCTGGTACACCAATGGAATTGTCATTTGGGTTCATTAGAGTCCACGCATAACCATGGTAAGCCACACCCAAAACTAGCTTGCTTGCTGGAAATCCTCTTCTTAACCATTCTTTTATACTAGAATCAGTACTAACATGACCTGAAGGATCATATAAAGCAGCATGGTTTCCTGTAACATTCTCCTTTAAGGGTACTTGATAGTCGAATGCTATAATATTTGCCCAATCTATGTTTCTCAGAATTGATTCAACAGGAAAGCTCGTGGCACCAATAATCGGCATGCGATGAACAGCCATTGTCAAGACTAATCGTGGCTCGCTAGTGTTTCCTGACTCAGAATTTATAGCAGCCCGCCACTCATCCCGCCACTCATCTAAGAGAACTCCAATATTTTTCATGTCAAAGTCTGTGTTAGGCCAGGTCCAAGAAAGGTCTAGACCACCAAAGCCATAAAGCCTGGCAGTCTCTATTGAGGATCTGATAAAAGATTCTCTATAAGAAGGCTGGCTGGCCATTAAAGAAAAGGTGGAGTAGTTTCCATAAGCAAGCCCGATAGATAGAAGTGTGATTATCGATGGGTTCTTACGTTTAATGATATTTGTGAAGGTAGAGACAGTTGATTCATTAGAGAAGCGAAAGGAAAGCTGGTAATTGGAACTGTTAATATAGGCAAAACCATAATAAAGATGGGTAAAAAGAGCAGAATCTACACTGGTTACAGGGAGATTGGTCACTGAATCATAGTAGGCAGTTTTGATGGGGAATTTACCGTACAAGGGTGAGTTAGAAATAAAAATTACTAAAAATGGGTGCAGTATAAAAAATTTATGAGATCAGGGTGAGAAAAGTCAAGAGCCCTAAAAACGCTAGTATCAATAGCGTTTTAATGTCCAAAACGCTATTAATAATAGCGTTTTGTGCGGATGACATCCAAATTAAAAAAAAATTAAAAAAAAAAACTGGACGCTACTATAAGTAGCCTCCAACTTTTGTTTTAATTTTTTTAATATTTTAAATAAAATATAAATATTATTTTAATAAAAAATATTATAATAATTAATAATATATATTATAATATTTTTATTATAAAAAATTATTTTTTAATTTAAAATTAAATTAAATTTTAATTAAATAAAAAATTAAAATTATAAAATATTATTATAATAAAAAAATTTTAAAAATTTAAATAAAAACCTGGATGCTACTGTAAGTAGTAAGTAGCGTCCAGCTTCTTATTTAATTTTTAATTATTTTATTTTTACATTTTAAATAAAAATAAAAATATTATTTTAATAAATAATAATATAATAATTAAAATCATATATTATAATTTTTTATTATAAAAAATTATTTTTCAATTTAAAATTAAATTAAAAAAATATAAAAAAATTTGTAATGTAATTTAATTTTAATTTTTAATTGAAAAATAATTTTAATTTTTTATTTAATTAAAAATATTATTTTAATAAATAAAATTATAATATTTAATATTATACATTATAATATTTTTATTATTATAAATATTATTTTTTAATTTAAAATTAAATTAAAATTTAATAAAATAAAAAAAATAAATAAAAAATTTAAGAAAAATTGGACGTATTATAGGTGACGTCTAATTTTTTTTTTAATTTTTAATTATTTTATTTTTAATTTTTTAAATAAAATATAAATATTATTTTAATAAATAAAATTATAATATTTAATAATATATATTATAATATTTTTATTATAAAAATTATTTTTTAATTTAAAATTAAATTAAAATTTAATAAAATAAAAAATAAAAAAAAAATAATTAAAAAGTTTAAGAAAAATTAGACGCTACAATAAATAGCGTCCAATTTTTCTTTTAATTTTTAATTATTTTATTTTATATTTTAAATAAAATATAAATATTATTTTAATAAATAAAATTATAATATTTAATAATATATATTATAATATTTTTATTATAAATATTATTTTTTAATTTAAAATTAAATTAAAATTTAATAACATAAAAAATAAAAAAAATAATAAAAAGTTTAATAAAAATTGGACGCTACTACAGATGGCGTCTAATTTTTCTTTTAATTTTTAATTATTTTATTTTTAATTATTTTAAATAAAATATAAATATTATTTTAATAAATAAAATTATAATATTTAATAATATATATTATAATATTTTTATTATAAATATTATTTTTTAATTTAAAATTAAATTAAAATTTAATAACATAAAAAATAAAAAAAATAAATAAAAAATTTAAGAAAAATTGGACGCTACTACAGGTAGCGTCCAATTTTTCTTTTAATTTTTAATTATTTTATTTTTAATTATTTTAAATAAAATATAAATATTATTTTAATAAATAAAATTATAATATTAAATAATATATATTATAATATTTTTATTATAAATATTATTTTTTAATTTAAAATTAAATTAAAATTTAATAAAATAAAAATAATTAAAAAATTTAAGAAAAATTAGATGTTACAGTAAGTAGGTCTAATTTTTCTTTTAATTTTTAATTATTTTATTTTATATTTTAACTAAAATATAAATATTATTTTAATAAATAAAATTATAATATTTAATAATATATATTATAATATTTTTATTATAAATATTATTTTTTAATTTAAAATTAAATTAAAATTTAATAACATAAAAAATAAAAAAAATAAATAAAAAGTTTAAGAAAAATTAGACGTTACTATAAGTAGCGTTTAATTTTTCTTTTAATTTTTAATTATTTTATTTTATATTTTAAATAAAATATAAATATTATTTTAATAAATAAAATTATAATATTTAATAATATATATTATAATATTTTTATTATAAATATTATTTTTTAATTTAAAATTAAATTAAAATGTAATAAAATAAAAAATAAAAGAAAAATAATTAAAAAGTTTAAGAAAAATTGGACGCTATTGTAAGTAGCATCTAATTTTTTTTTTAAATTTTAATTATTTTATTTTATATTTTAAATAAAATATAAATATTATTTTAATAAATAAAATTATAATATTTAATAATATATATTATAATATTAATTATTATAATATTATTTATTAAAATAATATTTATATTTTATTTAAAATATTAAAAAAATTAAAACAAAAGCTGGACGCTACTTATAGTAGCGTCCAGCTTTTTTTTTTTAATTTTTTTTAATTTGGATGCCATCCGCACAAAATGCTATTTGTTGACCCCGTGTAGCTCAAAATGAGCATTGATTTTGATGATAACAAAACTCAAAGAGAATCTATCTAACCTAACCTTTAAGTGATGTGTAGATTCTTTGTCTTATGCATAAAGAACCTTTGAAGTTGCATCTAAGAAAAAAAGATACTCAAAGGCATTCCAAGACAAATCCAAAATGAGAAAAAGACTATGGAAGCCAAGACTCAAAGAAAAGGTATGAAGAGTATAGTGTTAGAGTCTTAGGCCTTTTTGTGAAAAAGAATGGATGAGAATTTAGTCATATGGAGCTCAAAAATAAAAATTTATTTTCTGATTACTTTTTCTCATCATGACCTTGAACACAACCATTGAAACATTTTTCAAAGGTCTAAATCATTTTACATTGCAAGTTGAGACATGCAGCTGTTGACTTAGTTTCCTAACTGGTTTGCTAAAATTTTCGGTTTGCTAATATGTTTGCTAAAAACATTAGTTTGCTAACCAGTTTGCTGACTGCTCCTAAAATTTTATTAGTTTGCTAACTGTCCAGAGCTGCTCAACTTCGCACAAAAGGATAAAATAACGGCCATTTTGTCTTGGGCAGTGTGTATAACGTTCCAAAAGGGTTTCAAACGGTCTAAAATAATTTGGGACTATATATACACCTTCTCTACTTCATTTACAATTTAATGAAAGCTTACATTTGATCTCCAACATTGAATTTTCATTTATTGCTTTTATTCAAGAGCATTTAAAGATTTTGAGCTACCATTGGCAAATCAACTCATCTCTTCTTTATAGTTTGATTTGTATTGAGTAAGAGTGAGTGTTGAAATATTGAATTGCATTCAAGAGAGGTTGTACAAGCACCTATTGAAGCTTGGAAGTGTAAGTGCTTGTGATAGCACTTGTGGAGGTTTCAAGCTACCTTGGTGTAAAAGCTTGGTGTTGAGAAATTGTAAAGGGCTTTTGGTCTCTTGCCTTCAAAAGAGCAAATAGTGGAGAAAAGACTCAAAGAGGGTTCTTTGAGAGAGTGGATGTAGGCTAGCTAAGCCGAACCACTATAAAATCCTTGTGTTTGATTTCTCTAACCTTTACCTCTTTACTTTTATGCAATTTAAATTTCTTTTCTCATATACATGATAGTGAATGTTGGTTAAATAGATTGAGTTGATAAATTTGTGGACATATTGAGAGACTTGAGAAAATTAGTTGATAAATGCTTTATTAGAGATTGCCATATACATTGATTGAGAATTGAATTGCAACATAGAAACACATTGTTGAAGCACATATTACTTTCTCGTTATATAGAAGAATCACATAGTTGAACAAAGCCACAATTTTTCATTAGGCTATAAGCAAGGGCCGAAAAATTGTTAAAGTCCAATTCACCCCCCTCTTGGACTATTTTGGGACAACAAATTGGTATCAGAGCTTGACTCTCTTGCTTAGGGTATTACAACCTTAGAGTGATCCATAATGGCTAGTTCATCTAGTAACACTGCCGGCATACCTGCACCTTTAGTTGAAGGCTACTCAATCACTAGACCACCGCTTTTCAATGGCACTAATTATTCATTTTGGAAAGTAAGAATGAGAAATTTCATACAATCTGTAGATATTGATGCATGGAGAATTATTAAAAATGGTCCACATGTTCCTCAAAAGAATGGTACTGGAACTACAAAAGTTCCAAAACATGAAGATGAATATGATGACAATGATTGGAAGAAAATCTCTATAAATGCTAAAGCTATTAATATTTTGCATTGCTCACTTGACCTTAATGAATACAATCGTGTTTCAGGATGTCAATCTGCTAAGCAAATTTGGGATAAGCTTGAAGTGACTTATGAAGGAACTGATGTTGTTAAAGAGTCCAGAGCAAACCTTCTGATTCGAGATTATGAGTTGTTTGATATGAGGCCAGGAGAATCAATTGCAGATATGAGTACAAGGTTTACCGATCTTGTAAATCTTCTCAAAGCACTTGGTAAAAATTTGAGGAAGTGAACTTGTGAAGAAAATTCTTAGATCACTTCCAAAGTCTTGGGAAGCAAAAACAACAGTTATCCAAGATACCAAAGATTTCAAAACGTTCACCTATGATGAACTCATTGGTTCTCTCATTGCACATGAGATGGTATACAAGAAGGATGAAGTTGAATATGAGCAAAAGAAGAAGAAAAGCATTGCTCTCAAATCAAACAAAGATGAAGATAAGAAGAAAGGAGTTGCATTCAAAGCTGACTCAAGTGACAACTCAAGTGTTTCAAGTGATGATGAAGATGAAATGGCTGTGCTTGCAAGAAAATTTAAAAGAGCTTTCAAGAAAGGAGGAAGCAAATACAAGAAATTCTTGAAAAAGCATACTCCCAAGGACAAGTACTTTAAAGATTCAAAAGAAGAAATTGTATGTTATGAGTGTCACAAACCTGGACATATCAAGCCCAAATGTCCATTGCTCAAAAAGAAGAAAGGAAAAGAAGATAGGAGCAAGAAAGCTATGAAAGTAGTATGGAGCAACAGTGAAGAGTCTTCAAATGATGAATCGAGTGACAAAGAGGCTGCTCTTCTTTGTTTGATGGCATGTGAGGAGAAAGTTGAGAGCTCACAAAAAGATGAAGAAAGCGACAATGAGGTTTGTTGCAAAGGAATGAAGGAAAGTGATAAATGGTATATAGATAGTGGTTGTTCAAAGCACATGACTGGTGAAAAAGACAAGTTTTCAAAAATTGCAATGAAAGATGGAGGATATGTAAAATTTGGAGACAAAGGGAAAGGAAAAATAATTGGAAATGGCACAATTGGCACCAAGCCTTGTATTGAAGATGTATCACTTGTTGAAGGTTTGAAATACAACTTGCTAAGTGTAAGCCAACTGTGTGATAAAGGCTTTGAGGTAAAGTTTACTTCGTCTCTATGTACAATCAATAGTTTAGATAATGACACATTGTTCATTGCCAATAGATCAAATAATGTTTACTTGCTTGACATGAATAATTTTGAAACTAATCATGGTACATGTCTAGTATCTCTTGATAACTCTAGTTATTTATGGCATAGAAGACTGGGTCATGCAAGCATGCATACACTCTCAAAACTGTCTAAGAAAGAACTTGTTAATGGTCTTCCTAAGATTAAGTATGAAAATGAATTTCAATGTAGAGCATGTGCACTAGGAAAGCATACTAGAGCATCTTTTAAGTCTAAGAATATTGTGTCTACCACTAGGCCATTAGAATTGCTTCATCTTGATTTATTCGGACCCGTAACTCCTACTAGTCTTGGTGGAAAGTCATATGCTTTGGTTATTGTTGATGACTATTCAAGATATACATGGACATTTTTCCTTGCTCACAAAGATGAAACTTTTGAAAAATTCACCTCTTTTGGTAAAATGGTTCAAAATGAAAAAGGCTTTTGCATCTCATCTATAAGAAGTGACCATGGAACTGAATTTGAAAATCATTTGTTTGAGAAATATTGTGATAAATATGGAATCAATCATAATTTTTCAGCTCCTAGAACACCACAACAAAATGGGGTAGTAGAAAGGAAAAATAGGACTTTGCAAGAAATGACTAGAACTATGTTGAGTGAAAATAATTTGCCAAAGTACTTTTGGGCTGAAGCTGTTAATACATCTTGTTATGTGTTGAATAGAGTTTTGATTAGATCAATTTTGAAAAAGACCCCCTATGAGCTATGGAAAGGAAGGAAACCAAATATCTCTTATTTTAAAGCATTTGGTTGTAAGTGCTATGTGTTAAATAACAAGAAGGATAACCTAAAGAAATTTGATGCTAAATCCGATGAAGGAATCTTTCTTGGGTATTCAACAAAGAGTAAAGCCTATAGAGTGTTCAATAGAAGAACTTTGGTTATTGAGGAAACTATTCATGCTTTGTTTGATGAGACTAACCCTTCTATTAGAAGAAAAAATGCTTGTGATGATAATGAGCAGGTTTTTGGAAAAGAGAATATAATATCAAGTGAAGAAATGGAACAAGTTGATGACAAAGATGAGGAAACTCAAGGAGAAACTACAATAGATGTCTATGATGCCAATGAAGATCAAATTAATGAAGAAATGCCAAATCTGGAAGAATTACAAGTAAATGAGCCCCAGCATGAAGATTTACCTAAAGATTGGAGATTCCATAGAAACCATCCTCAAGAAGATATTATTGATGATCCATCTCAGAGGATGATGACTAGAGCACAATTGAGAAGATATTTTGGTAATGTTGCTTTTGTTTCACAAATTGAACCTAAATGTTTTGAAGATGCTCAAAATGATGAATGTTGGATTCTTGCCATGCAAGAAGAACTAAATCAATTTGAGAGAAATAAAGTTTGGAATTTAGTACCTAGACCAAAAGATCATTCAATTATTGGTACTAAATGGGTCTTTAGAAACAAAATGGATGAAAAAGGCAATGTTGTTAGGAACAAAGCTAGACTAGTGGCTCAAGGCTACAACCAAGAGGAAGGGATTGATTTTGATGAAACCTTTGCTCCGGTTGCTAGAATTGAAGCTATTAGGATGTTGTGTGCTTTTGCATGTTTCAAGGATTTTATGCTTTATCAAATGGATGTCAAGAGTGCATTTTTAAATGGTTATATTGATGAGGAAGTGTATGTTGCACAACCTCCAGGCTTTGAAAATCATGAGCATCCAAATCATGTTTATAAACTTACTAAAGCCTTATATGGTTTAAAGCAAGCTCCTAGAGCATGGTATGAAAGGCTTAGTAAATTTCTTTTACAAAATGATTTTCAAAGAGGGAAAGTGGATACAACACTTTTGTTAAGAAGCATCATAATGATATGCTCATTGTGCAAATTTATGTTGATGATATAATTTTTGGTGCTACTAACGAATCTCTTTGCAAGAAATTTTCTAAGATTATGCAGAATGAATTTGAAATGAGCATGATGGGTGAGCTCACATTCTTCCTTGGACTTCAAATTAAACAAATGAAAGATGGCATCTTCATAAATCAATCAAAGTACATCAAGGATATGCTAAAGAAATTTAAGATGGAAAATTTGAAGAGCATGGGCACTCCTATGAGTTCAACAATTAAAATGGACAGTGATGAAAAAGGTAAAGAAGTAGATACCAAGCTTTATAGAGGTATGATTGGCTCTCTTTTGTATCTTACTGCATCTAGGCCTGATATACACTTTAGTGTTTGCTTGTGTGCAAGATTTCAATCATGTCCAAAAGAATCTCATCTAAGTGATTAAAAGAATTTTTAGATATCTCATAGGGTCACAATCAATTGGTTTATGGTATCCAAAGTGCGAATCATTCAATCTTGTTGGCTATAGTGACTCTGATTTTGCTGGAAGTAGACTGGACAGAAAAAGTACCTCAGGTACTTGTCAATTTCTTGGTCATGCACTAGTTTCTTGGCATAGTAAGAAACAAACTTCAGTAGCTTTATCTACAGCTGAGGCAGAATATATAGCTGCTGGTAGTTGTGTTGCTCAAATTTTATGGATGAAACAACAATTGGAAGATTTTGGTTTAAAATATAATCTTGTTCCAATTAAGTGTGACAACACAAGTGCCATAAACTTGGTCAAAAATCCAGTCCAACATTCAAGAACTAAACATATTGAGATTAGACATCATTTTATTAGAGATCATGTTCAAAATGGAAATATCAAAATAGAGTTTGTTACCTCTGAAAATCAACTTGCTGACATTTTTACAAAGCCTCTTAATGAAGAAACCTTTTGTAGAATTAGAAGGGAAATTGGTATGTGTGAATCACTTGCTTGAAATCTAAATCATAATGACATCATGTATCTACATTTTATTGAATGTGTAATTGATCTGCTGTGATATTAGTTTGCTGAAAAATCTTTAAAGAATATTAGCTAACTTGTTTGTGTACTTGTGAAATTAGTTTACTAAGTAGAATTCTAATATTGCGTGACTAAAATTAGTTTGCTATATCGTAATCGCTCAAATCTCAAACCAAAACGTGATTATGGCTGAAATTTTCTGCGTGTCGATTATGCATTTATCTTTTCACATTTGATATTACATTCTCAATGTCAGGTCGACATGTAAAAATATTTATTTGTGCATATAAAGATAAATAGACTTGTTTAAAATAAAAAAAAAAGGGGGAAGAAAACAGGTTCAGAGAAAGTACACTGGAATAGAAAAGCGCGGGACTCAAGAGAACTTAAAATCCTCTGCCACACGAAACCGTCACCCTCTCTCTCCTCTGCTTCGGTTCACGAAACCTCCAAAATAAACCCATTTTCTTTCCGGCAAAATATATCCAAACCCATCAGACCTCTCGTCTCTCCTTTCCTCTCCACTCTTACATACCGAAAAACCAGTACTCAATTTCACATTTTTTTTTCGTCAATGGCTCATGCTAAATGAAAATCTCCAGTTGCTGCGGCTGCTTCCTCATCCTCATCAGCCTCCGACGATATCCCTGTCGCTGCATTACGAAAGAAATTGAAAGGGAAGAAAAATTTACCTGAATCGAAATTAACAAGTGGGTCTTCCGACCCATCCAAGGCTGTCGAACCCACTGTAACGACGCCAGAAAAGAAAAAGAAGCGGCAAATGCGAAAGAGTGATACCCAACGCAAAAATGGGGCTGCCCAATCTTTGGGCTCAGTGGATAAAGCACTATTAGATTGAAAATTTATCAAATGGGAGTACTTCAATCAGGTAAACTTTCAATTCAAAGAGATTTTTGAGTTTCAAGGATGGATGGTTTTGTGAATGTACAAATGATTTTGAATAACAGTTTATATGATGTATCTGTTGAACTGATAGCTACGGCTTTGAAATTGCCCAATGATGGAAATAAAATTTCCACCCATAAGGATGTTGCTAGGATGGCAGGCTTTAATTTGGTTAAGTTTGAAAAAGGTGCTTAGAGCAATTTACTATGGTTATTTGAGTCACTTGGATATGTGTATCATGTGGCACATTGTTAACAAAGTGAAAATGAATTTGGCATATTAGATTTTTAAGAACATGTGCAAAGCTTATGGATTTGGAAAATTGCCTTATGCACATCTCTTGATCTTTGTGTTTAAAGAGTCAATGTGAATGTCTCTAAGGAAAGCTCTAGGACTGATTTGATGGTGCTTAGAGAAATACATTCGCATAATCGATGGGAGAAAGAAAAGGTTTGAAAAGGGTGGTTCCTCCTCTGCTAAAATTGGTTCTGATTCTTGCATATTTAGTTTCCTAGTCTGTTTGCTACTTTTGGTTTTTAGTTTGCTACTGTCTACCTTACTGCGTCTACTTTGGGCTGACCTGCTTCTTTTTGGATTATTTTCTCCTATTTCCTTTTTGATTGATGACAAAAAGGGGGAGAATGGAAATATGTTGATGTGAATATGAAATATGTTGATGTGAATATGTGTTCATACTTACTTGTATTGATGGAAATATGGAAATATGGAAATGTGTTGATATACTTGTGAAGTGTGATGATATGAGAATATGTGTTGATACTTGTGTTGATGAATATGTGTTTATACTGGTGTTTATATTTGAGAATTGTGAAAATGCTTTATAGCATAAATTCAGGGGGAGCTTATGTACAGAAAATGGATTTCTTGGAAATTATGTGCATGTATTTAGGGGGAGCATTTTCGGTATACTATACTTGGATTTACATACTCACACATATTCTCACACACTTTTATTTTTGACTGATTGATTCAGTTGAGTTTTGTCATCATCAAAAAGGGGGAGATTGTTGACCCCGTGTAGCTCAAAATGAGCATTGATTTTGATGATAACAAAACTCAAAGAGAATCTATCTAACCTAACCTTTAAGTGATGTGTAGATTCTTTGTCTTATGCATAAAGAACCTTTGAAGTTGCATCTAAGAAGAAAAGATACTCAAAGGCATTCCAAGACAAATCCAAAATGAGAAAAAGACTATGGAAGCCAAGACTCAAAGAAAAGGTATGAAGAGTATAGTGTTAGAGTCTTAGGCCTTTTTGTGAAAAAGAATGGATGAGAATTTAGTCATATGGAGCTCAAAAATGAAAATTTATTTTCTGATTACTTTTTCTCATCATGACCTTGAACACAACCATTGAAACATTTTTCAAAGGTCTAAATCATTTTACATTGCAAGTTGAGACATGCAGCTGTTGACTTAGTTTCCTAACTGGTTTGCTAAAATTTTCGGTTTGCTAATATGTTTGCTAAAAACATTAGTTTGCTAACCAGTTTGCTGACTGCTCCTAAAATTTTATTAGTTTGCTAACTGTCCAGAGCTGCTCAACTTCGCACAAAAGGACAAAATAACGGCCATTTTGTCTTGGGCAGTGTGTATAACGTTCCAAAAGGGTTTCAAACGGTCTAAAATAATTTGGGACTATATATACACCTTCTCTACTTCATTTACAATTTAATGAAAGCTTACATTTGATCTCCAACATTGAATTTTCATTTATTGCTTTCATTCAAGAGCATTTAAAGATTTTGAGCTACCATTGGCAAATCAACTCATCTCTTCTTTATAGTTTGATTTGTATTGAGTAAGAGTGAGTGTTGAAATATTGAATTGCATTCAAGAGAGGTTGTACAAGCACCTATTGAAGCTTGGAAGTGTAAGTGCTTGTGATAGCACTTGTGGAGGTTTCAAGCTACCTTGGTGTAAAAACTTGGTGTTGAGAAATTGTAAAGGGCTTTTGGTCTCTTGCCTTCAAAAGAGTAAATAGTGGAGAAAAGACTCAAAGAGGGTTCTTTGAGAGAGTGGATGTAGGCTAGCTAAGCCGAACCACTATAAAATCCTTGTGTTTGATTTCTCTAACCTTTACCTCTTTACTTTTATGCAATTTAAATTTCTTTTCTCATATACATGATAGTGAATGTTGGTTAAATAGATTGAGTTGATAAATTTGTGGACATATTGAGAGACTTGAGAAAATTAGTTGATAAATGCTTTATTAGAGATTGCCATATACATTGATTGAGAATTGAATTGCAACATAAAAACACATTGTTGAAGCACATATTACTTTCTCGTTATATAGAAGAATCACATAGTTGAACAAAGCCACAATTTTTCATTAGGCTATAAGCAAGGGCCGAAAAATTGTTAAAGTCCAATTCACCCCCCTCTTGGACTATTTTGGGACAACACTATTATTAATAGCGTTTTGGACATTAAAACGCTATTGATATCAGCGTTTTTAGGGCTCTTGACTTTTCTCACCCTGATCTCGTAAATTTTTCATACCGCACCCATTTTTAATAATTTTTATTTCTAACTCACCTTTGTACGGTAAATTCCCCCAGTTTTGATCCAGGCTTGTGCCTCAAACAAAGGAAGATTGAGTGTGATCAAGAAGATTAAGAGGGCAAAGGATTTGGTTTTCATGAAGAGAAGAAAGATTGTGCTAATTAGAAAGTGAATACCTCTTCTTGGTATTCAATTTCTGTGTGAGCATTCTGACTTTTGTCCACGAAATTAATGATTTAACATTCTGTTTTTCCGTTTACTTCAACGGTCCTAAATTTGAAAATTTTCCATCTGGAGGTTTGTCAAGAGACTTTGATATCATTTTTCACAGTTGAAGAAAGTTGAGGGCTTGTTGGTTGGTAGGTGTTATGCGCCAAGTTTCAGTGAAGTGGTGCTTATGGCGTTTGACGTGTTTAGTTGCACCAAGATTTTGTACACCTTTTCTCGTTTGGTCGGGGAGTGATTAGGGGTGGAAGATGCATCAGATATTTTCTGCAACTTGGTGCTCTTCAGATATAATTATATCCTTAACAAGTTAAATAAAGTCGATCCAGGCTTACCCTAGTAGTTAAGACATTGCTTATTTTTGGCAATACTTCGGTTTCGAGCCGCTCCATCCCAAACAAAATGTATATCTGACTAAAAAGGAAATTTAAATAAAGATTAAAAAAAATTTGAAGATAAATTTAAAATTTCATATTTCAAAAAATTTATTTCCCCATTTTTAATATCCTCAATTTGGAGTGATTGTCATATGGTGAGCGCAGTGGAGAAAATTTTCACAACCTTTACTTTATGACTTCTAATATTATTATTCATTTTGTAAAATATAATGTAACATATATGATATAATTACCATGAAATTTAATTTTAACTTTTCATAAATTGGAATTTTATTCAATGATACTATCTATCATTGACTCGATCAAATGTGACATGATCAACATAGAATTTGAGTTAATACAAGACCTTTGAAATCTATTGTAAGCCCTATTGTTTTCAAAACACATAATTAGATCTTTTAAGTCTAATATAAGCCCTATTGTTTTCAAAACACATAATTAGACCTAACACAAGGCTCATATAAGCATAACATGAATAATATAAATTAAGGAGTCCAACTTGACTCAGTAACAACGTATAATTTTCAAGAGATTTCAACTCAACCCTAACTTAGTTGACCCCTTAGTTGCTGATTTAGTTAAAAGAAAAAAATAATCAGTTTGGATCACCTATACGAATACACCGAGGTGTATCAAACAACTAACCAAAAATAATTAATGCGTAAAGGAAACAAAATAAAAGCCCTAGGATTATATTAAAATTTTGACAGAATTTTCTCTTTATTTAAGACCTCAACTTCTACAAAGAAAACCATAGTTTATATAAGGTAACAACCTCACAGTATCCTCAAACCCACAACACTGCACTTATGCCCATCCGAGCCTGCCAAGTAGACCTAACTATCTCCCCTATTCTTTATCATCTCGGGTGCCTAAACTTCCTATAATAAATTATTTATTGTACTCAAAATTTTCAAAAATATTCTTGAGGGTACGTTATATTATTATTTTAATATTTCAATTCACTTTACTTGATTATTGTCAGGCCAAGAATATTTAATTAGGCCCTGAAAGTAAAGATAAGGACTTAAAGTTCAGGGTTAATGTTAGTTTTTAAAAATGATAAGCCAAAGGGCTTGAAAACTCACTAAGAAATCTCAGCCATTCGTGGCTCACCTAAATTTTTTGGAGAAGAAAATTATTCTAGTTGGTCTCAAATTGAAACCCTCAATGTGAGGAATCCATCAATTGTCTTGGATCATCCATGGTATTTCCAATTTGGGCGGGATCTCATTAGAAAACTCTACGGCTAAAAATTTTTTAGCTTCAATTCGTATGAGTTCCTACCATTAGTCTAGGCTTGCTCTACAATCCCAAAGGAGTTGATTGGGATTAGTTTTGGTCTTAGTGGTCCAACGGAGGAGATCTAGCGAGGAAGCCATTTTCAGGTTGCTTCCATTTATGACAGCTTTCTTTGGGTTTCTAGTGACTATGGCTATTTTTAGAAGGTGGGGAAGGCCGATCAAAGTTGGAGGAAGGGAAAGAAAGGACAAGTTTATTAACAGAATTAAAATTTGAGGACCAAATTGCTTTTAAATAACAAATCAATGCATGGAATCTAATCTATGTATGGGTTTTATTATACCTTAAGTACTTAGTTGTAAATTGACCATTCAAAAACAAAATGAAGAGGAAAATTAGGGGTATTTGAAAGTGGACCTTGAAATTAAATAATTGGACCCACTATTTTTTTTGGTAGACACAATTGGACCCACTTTTGCCATAGAGTTATGGCCCACTTTAATATGACATCTGCACTTTGTCCATTTAGCATAACACTAGTTTTTTTACAACGTTACGTTTGCAGCCGTTGTATATATTCATAATAATTTTTTAAAATAATATTTTGTTAATTTTTTATAATAATAGTAATAATTTAATTATAAAATTAATATTAAATTAAAATATAATTTATTTAAAAATAATTGGCTAGAAAAATTAAACATTTGAGTTGATTACTTATTTTATCTAAAACTTTTAATTTTTTACAATTAAATCAAAATTTTTGCAAATGAAGAAATTTTATATAAAATTGGAAATTCAGACTTTTGCCACAAATATGCAGTTTAATCTATATTTCTCAAACATTGTATGATAAAGATACATATAATTTCTCCCATTGTAAATAATAAACATAGAACATCTCATAAAATATTACAAATCTATACACAATTATTCAAATGAAATTTCTTACATTAGAAATTTATTAATTTTCATTGATTTCATTATTTTCTAAATTTTTCTGAGGTGATCCATTCTTTTTCTATCAACCAATAGCAAATTCATGCCTTAAAATAATACTAAGTGTAACAAATAAAAAATTAAGATGACATTTCATTCATGTTATCCCTGCCGACATATGTTGTGTATATGCAATGACTACCATAAACATTAATCTATAAATTTATAATATAATCTCATCATCTTTTCTAATTTTCTCTCATCATTTGAAAAAAATAATAAATGATAAACAACTCTAAAGTATAATTTGCATCGTGCACACAAAAATCACTATTACCTTCTTGACCTCTTCCTTACCCCCGCCCTAACTCCCATCCCTAAGGTCCATATTATCTCTCCCTCTCTTTCGTGCACTTGATTCTAATGTATTCTCTGCTTGCTTCTTTGGTGGCCTTCCAACTTCTCTCTTCTCCGCACTCTTCTCTAGCACCTCTTCCCCTAGAGTTCATTGAACTATAACTCGGAGTTCACAAGCAGTAAGACTTTCTAGTGAAAGTTCTTTGAACAAAGTAATTGCATTATTGATCTCTAAAGAATTTTTGAATGCAAACAGAGTAAACCCCTTCATCAAGCCTCCATTGAATCATTTATACTACCAAATCACCCTCTTGTACCTTTTAAATTCCTACAAAATAAATGATTTATGTAAGTATATAACTGATTTCTATAGCTGGTTTTCTAGTTATAGTTTTATTTAATAAAATTATTCAACTTTTAAAAAGAATATAACTATAATTGATAAAAAGTTGGATTATACTATTAGAAATAAGTTGAACGCTTAAGATCTTTTTTTTCTCTTAAAAAATTTTTTGAGATAATACACATTACCCACAAAATGGGCTTATGGATGACAACTCTCTCTAGTCTCTACATATTCATTACAATTACACTTATTTTATTTATAGTTATCCATATTTCTGTAGAGAATCCATTAGATAATGTTTATCTTCATTATATTATAAGTGTGCAATTTCATAGGCCACAATTTAATACAAACCCAACATCGAATTCTTATAATCACATTTAAATTCTATTACATGAGAATTATGATAAACTCCTAATACTATATGTAGTGTTTTTTTTTAATTACTTTCTTTACTTTTTAATTTTATGATATTTTTATTTTATTTAAGATATATTAAATTTTAAACACAATTTTTTTGATAATTATTTTAAATATTAAGATAAGATTGTAGACTTTTTATCTTTTTATGTTAAATATGATAATAAATAAATAAATAAAAATATGTTTTATGATGACACTTAAATTATTTTTGTTTAATAATATAATAGACGGTTTTTCAAAATAGAACTGTGAATTAAAAAGGATTTATTTTAAGGTTTTTTAAAAAAAAAAAATAATTTAAATTCAAAAGATTTTCTAGGCAAAGTAGGAAAGCAAAATAAATTTCTATCTTCTACCTATTTCCATTTTAGTTCCTTTTTCTAATTTATTTTAAATTTAGACTCCTATTTAAATAGAGATTTTTAAATATTTAATTATTTATAAAGAGTAATAAAAACTTTCTATTTGAAGAAAGAAAAAAATCTTCATCCATTCAAAATCTTTTAGCTGTTTTTTAATATAATATTTTAGAATGTATTTATATTACTTTTTTAATTATAATAGAATTATATTACAAAGTAAACTTTTATTGATTATTTTCTCTTTTTTCTTAATTTTATTATTTTTAAATATATTAATTTTTATTAGCCAAATAAGTTTAGTCCTACATTGTCATAAGTAGCACTAAAAATTTTAAACATATATAAACTCTAATATTAATTTCAATAATAAAAAATATAATTTTAAATAGCATAAAAATTAAGAATATTTTAAGAAATTCTAATGTTTCCTTCATATATTTATATATATTATAATTATATATTAATTATATTTTTTATTTTTTACTTATTAATTTTTTATTTTAGTTAATTTCTTCTTATAAAATTTTATATTTAATTGAAGTTAAGAATAAGTAAGACCGAGAATTTTATATTTTTATAAACTCTAAAATTAATAATTTTAAATTTATATAAATATTAAAATTAATTTAAATAATAAAATATAATTAAAATTAATTAAAAAAAAAGACATATTTGAGAAAGCTAATATTCTCTGGTTCCCACATTTATACATAGCATGGATCGATAAATAAATATGTATAAAAAAAACCAGTAAACAAGAAATTTGGCTTTTTTTTTTTTTTGTGGACGTGGAAAGGTATGACAAATTTGGAAATACTGTGTATCAACATTGTTCACCGAAATTTGGAGGAAAAAAAAAAAACCATTGTTCACCGAAATGCTTCACTTTTAATGTGTGGAGCGAATTATTTTTTATTTTATTTAATAATATTATTTAATATTTATTTTTTTATATTTTATGTTTTTAAAATCATATTACAATTTTCAATGTTAAAAATTTTAATTAATTATATTAAATATAATTTAAATTTGTCTTAAAATTTTGAATAATTATATTGCTATTAAAATTAAATTTTTGTTTTTTAAATACTTATTAATTATTTTTCTCCTCATATTTCTTTATAAAAATATAACAAAATTAACCAACTTTGTATTTGGAAAAAAGCTATAGAGATATATGCTATTACATTTTAAATTTTAAAATAAATTGATAAGTTGGTTAAAATATTATTTTAATTATTTTTTAAATTATATTAAGTATTTTATATGGCTATCAAAATTAAATTAAAATTTTATTTTTTAAAATGATTATTAATTATTTTCCTCTAAACATTTCTTAATAAGAATATAATAAAATAATATCTTATATTTTTAATAGCAACTTGATGTGGTCCATGGAAATACCTTACAGGCATAAAAATGTAAAATAGAGAACAAATGAGTCAGAGGTCCATCGAGGTGTTTCCGGTGAGGACCTCTGACACTCAAGTTAGAGCTTAATTATATGAGAGAATAATATATCAAAATTGATTAGGGAGAAATGACTTATCTCCATAGATGATTTGATCCATTTATATATATAATGATTAATTATAGTAAGTCAACTATATAATTATTAACTAACATAATTACGGGGATATATTGCTCTTTATAGTGCATAATTATATGCATTATCATCTTTGACAATCCTACAAAGATATAGATTAGTATCTTTGAATGGGATTCTTTACTTTAGTTGGGTGAATCTTATAGTGGTATGAATCGACTGAACGAAACTTGTAGTTTAATCATTACATACGATTAGGTCCATTGGCTATTCGAAACCCAAGTTAGTGCTTGTGTGTGTGTGTATATATATATGTTGGGAGTCATATCATTAGTCTTTCCTTAAATACAAATCTTTTAGTTTGTTTTGTTTAGTTATCAAAATTATGGCTGTTATCTTAAAATTTTTTGAGTGTGAATTATCACCTTAATTAATCTTTTTTGGGCTTAAATGGCAAGCAATCACTTGTGATAGCCTCTTGTAGGCTTAATGGGAAAAGATCTCCTTAGAGTATCTCTTCCAATCTTAGAGTGCCTTTTCATATTATAGGTGCCTTTTTCTGGTTTTAGGTGTTTTTTAGCGTATAAGTCTTAGTGTGCCTTTTTAGTCGTAGAGTGTCTTTTCAAGTATTGTGGGAGAAGATTGCTTTAGTGAGCCTTTTTGGGCTTGTAATGAAGGCGGGAGCTGGGCCTCTGGCCTTGTCTTTGGTTTTCATGGTCCAAAGATCCTTTACTTGAAGGTTTTTGACTTTAATTAAAGGCATTTGGCCTTGTTTTGAACCGTTGTTTTATTAGAAATCAAAAAAATTAATTAGATTCGATTCAAAATGATTTTTTTTATTAAAATTAAATTAAATTAAAAAATATAAAATATTTAAAATTAAATCGAATTAATTCGCTCACAATAAAAAAAATTAAATTGAATAAACCGAATAAATTCGGTTCAATTTGAGTTTTCGGACCTAAATATGTTCTGCCATGGGGGAGCAGACGACACAACCCTCTTCCAGTCCCAATCCAAACCCCCAAAGCGATGGCATTTGCTGACCTGAAAGGAACCTCAGCAATCAGGATAAAGGAAACAGGATAAAGGAATATTACCTCGAAATTCGCAAAATTTTTCCATTTTTGCTGCTTCCCTCCTTGTAACCCTACCCCCTCTCCCCTTCTTTCCCTTTTCAATATCAATCTTGTATCAATATCAATCTTGTATGCTGCACATAATCACTGATTCCTTTTGCTTGTTTTCTTTGCATTCATGGAAGTCGCTTCTCACCCAATTCATAATCCTCTTCTTCTCTGTAATATATTATATCTTTCTCTTTCTTGCTTGTTCTGTCTTTAATTCTTTAAACTTGTTATGCACTTTTTTCTAAGATTTTCTGTTCGTAACAACTTTCAGGTTGTGGAAGATCCAGCCTTTGTCTTTCATCTACTTCATTGCGGGTATTTATCTTTACCACTTGTTCTATTATGCAGCAAATTCCATTTTCCAATCTTTTTGTTTGTCTGTTTCTTTTGGATGGTGAGTGGGTGGAGGGTTTTTTGGAATGTTGTTGTTTGTGTCCTGGTTTGTTTCTGGGAAATTGGAAATAAATGATGAGGGAAATGGATAACTTTGTTCTCTTCTTAATTTGGTTGGTTGGGATTGGGCCTTCCTATTTAAATCTTCCCATGTGTATTCCTTTTCTGCTGTTTGTATTGTCAAACAATTTGTGGCAACACCTTATGATTAATTTCTTACAGAATCGCAACTATGGATGGTTTTCTTATTGTGGTTATGGTTGTTATGAGCCATGTTGATTAAGATAGTTCTATGGGTGGTTTCTAATAGACTTGTTCAAGTAGCATGGTGGGAGACCAAATCTTCTTCGAAATAAATGTGGGTTTGTTAAATAAAATTTGGGCCCTATTTGCTTTTTATACTTATCTGCGTTTGATGTTATTCCATGCAAAATTCTCCAGTCAAATGGCATGATATCATGTTTAGACAACCCGTTTTTTTTTTTCTTTTTTTAATTATACTTCCTCTGTTTTGGGTAAAGACGGTGGATTGGTTTTTGGGGGCTTAGGGTTGATGTTATTATGAAAGAGTACCTCAT
The DNA here is from genome assembly GCF_030052815.1 of Hevea brasiliensis. NCBI lineage: Eukaryota > Viridiplantae > Streptophyta > Magnoliopsida > Malpighiales > Euphorbiaceae > Hevea > Hevea brasiliensis. Next base: position 41,928,636 of record NC_079509.1, read on the forward strand.
CTATTCTTCCACCTAATCAACCTTTTAGCCTGCTTAATTCTATGTTTTTTTAGATGTTGGTATAAAGCATTGACCTTAGCCTATTTTAAGTTGGGAATCAGGGGACATCATTTCCTTCTTCTCTCTCTGGACTCTTTGAACCATCTTTATGCCCTTGCTTCTATAATTATTCAAATGTCGTGGATTACTGACATCTTACAGAGAAGAAATTACCATTGCCTTTTCCACACCCTTAACATTTGCTTCTTGACAGAATTGTATACATTTCACTTATTGCAGTTCTATGAGCATAAAAGACTATTTGGACACTTATCAATTAAGCAAGCAATTTTGAGAAATTCAACTAACTGTAAGTGAATACTTTTCTAGTTATGTAATTAATTATCTTTGCTTTTCACTAAATGAATGACTGAGAATATTGCAATTGAATAAGTTTAGCTTTACAATTTCTTTGAACAGAATTGCAAAGTGGTTGTTCATGGCTTGCTCAATTGCCTAGAAAAATAATTTAATTCTGTTTGTGCACCTATGTAATAATACCCAATGTTTTTTGAGTGTTCATCGCATATGTTATGCAATAATATAAAAGGTTTGTTTCGTATACTTTTTATGTGGAGTTCTCCTGTGCCTGTGCACTTGCCTTTCACCCTTCCTGATATTAATTACTCACCCTTTTTTCTGTGTGACAAGAGAGTGGTGAGACAAGAGTGTGGGGGGATGGATTTATGCAGAGTTTCAGTCTGCCTTGTTTTGTTAAACAGCTTCCACAACTGCTAGTCTGATACCACTGTCATAGATCTCTTATTGACATTTAGTACTGATTACAAATGTTTTTGGTCGAGATTTTAATAATCTCTTTCTGCTTATATTAAAAGATGTAACTTTAGTTTGCCGAAACATATGGTCTCTCTCTCTCTCTCTCTCTCTCTCTCTCATGCACACACACCCTGCACATACAATCTGATTACATATTTGTATTGAATATAAATGGTGGTCCTCTTCAGTATACAAAGAGAGTGATGTTCAGGGATTATGCTAACTATGGTTATACTAATATTATTGTCTTTATATACACATATGCACATGCACATGTTCAATCATTAGATCTTTGAATTGAATAGAAGATGGTAGTCTAATTTAGTATCCTAGAAGATGGTATTCTTGGATTATTGAGAACTTCATGATAATACCAATTTCAGAACTCTATATTATTGTTTTTTTTTAGTTTGTTTTGTTTTGCTTATTAGAAAAATGTTCTGTTGTGATTATCATTAACTGCCTTGGCATTCAATCCTTTGGTTGTTTGGTTTCGTCAGGATCTTTTAAATAGTTCATTTTATGTTTCAACAGCTGCTTTGAATGGCTCTTTATGCATTCAAAGGAAGCATGTGGGAATTCCATGGACTTATCACTCACAAGAGGAGTTCAACTGGCCATATTTTGACTATAAATTGAATAAAAGCAATAAGTTGCGAAGACACGCAGGTGTAAGATCTGAACTTGTGGGAAATGGGATCCCGGATTCTTCCTATTCATTATCAGGTAGCAGGAGCCTTTATCAGACATTTGCCTTAATTCAATTTCAACTTTGTGCTAATTTTGTCTTCTGAAAAACTTCTCTAAAGTGCAGAAACTAAATTAGGGTCAAAAGTTAGGGGAGTGTGCTTTTGTGCTGTTACTGCAATTGCTGCCATTTTTCTGTTTGTGCTGATGTTGGTACAGCATCCTTTTGTGCTCTTGTTGGATCGGTACCAAAGAAAAGCTCATTATTTCATTGCCAAAATTTGGGCATCGTTGAGTGTCACTCCATTTTTAAGAATCAAGTTTGAGGGATTGGATAATCTACCTTCTCCAGATACCCCTGCTGTATATGTTTCAAACCACCAGAGTTTTCTAGACATATATACACTTCTCACTCTTGGAAGAACCTTTAGGTTTATAAGCAAGACTGGGATATTTCTATTTCCTATCATTGGATGGGCCATGTTTATGATGGGTGTCATTCCTTTGAAGCGGATGGACAGCAGAAGCCAGTTGGTAAGAAGCTATATTTCCTCATGTTGTTATTGATACAGTTGCATCCAGTTTATTTTTTTAGATTAGATGGCAATATAAAAAGTGGGTTAATTAAGATTATTCATTTCTTTTATTCTCAGTGAGTTGTGGTTGCATAATTGGTTTTGGATTTGAAATTCTGACGGCTTGGTATGTGTAGGAATGTCTAAAACGGTGCATGGAACTAGTGAAGAAGGGGACGTCTGTATTTTTCTTCCCAGAAGGAACACGGAGTAAAGATGGAAAATTAGGCACTTTCAAGGTAAAGATCATTCTAGGATTCTAGTATATTTTTTTTCCATGATAAGGTGTTTTTGTGAGAACAGGTTTGCCACTTGTGTTAAAATCATAAAATCATTTTTGTTTTTACAAAAACCTTCATCATGACATGTGTTTTATTACTGAGAACTATTGCTTTAAAAAAACAAAGGAATTAATTGAAAATACAATAATGATGCACTAGGCATGCATCAGAATTTTTTGTTGCTCTAATTTTCAATCTCTGTTTATGAAACCAGTGTTCCGAAACAGGAAGCTGTGTCATTGGGATGTTTGTTGTAAGAAGTAATATAGGTGACATCAAATTCATGTTTCCCATATATAGCTTTTATTTTCTGGAATTTCAAACTGCTCTTAGAGAACTGTTGTATATTCTTCATTGGTTCAGAAATGAACCTACATTTCCTTTGGGGAAGTTTCGTTACTGGTGCATGATGAGTATTTGGAGGGGTACCCAACAAACCTTGTAGTAGCTTGTCTCAGTTAAAGTTTGTCTTGCTTTTTTCTCGCTGCTTGTGCTTTCTGATACGTCTTTACCTTGTGATAAATATTTTAACAGTGCTAGATAATTTGGAGGAAGATTACAACCTTTGTCTAATTCTGTTTCCTTTCTTCGTGCTGTTGATGTGCAGAAAGGTGCATTCTCGGTTGCAGCGAAAACCAGGGTGCCTATAGTACCTATTACCCTTATAGGGACTGGAAAAATCATGCCTCCAGGAATGGAGGGTATCTTGAATTTTGGGTCTGTGAGAATTGTTATTCATAAGCCAGTAGAAGGAAGTGATCCTGAAGTTCTATGCAGTGAAGTTAGAAAAACAATTGCAGATGTGCTTGAACAGCAAAGCTGACATTAGTTTTAATGGATTGATGGTATTAGGAGCTTGGGCTTCCATGAATGAGAATAATTTGCTGAATTGACGGAAGCTTTTCTCAAGGTTGGATGTTTTGTATGGCAGATGTGTTTTCTGAAGCTGCAGTTATTGAACAATATACACTTCGATATTGATATCTGACATGCAGGTCTTGGCGTGCCAGGACTTGGCTTGGCCATGATGCAGAGCACAAAATCAATCTTGCACCACTTTCCAAAATGATCATGCAGGTGAATCCAAAGGGATGCTAACGACTAATGAGTTCACTGAATGCAAATAACAATTTTTACATGAACTGGGTTATGGTGCATTTCGCCAAATGATGTCACAGTTGCACTAATCAAAAGGCGATTTTGAGTTGTCTATAGTTTCTAAAAGTTCAGTGTCTTGATCTTTTGTGTTTCAAGTTTTTTCTTTTATGCTGCCATTTAGTCATTCAAAGTGAAATAATGAAAGCATTCACTATTTGTACTCATAAAGGAATCATTTCTTGAGTGGATTGGATAACAAATTATATAATATATGCTTGATTATTTGTGAAACAGAACTAATGATTTATGGAAAAAAAATTGGAGCCCACACGATGGTTACATCATTACGAGAACAGAGCAGCCTGATATAAGGCGGAAATTTGATGATGTGATGACTATGTTAATCCTTGTCTGCTTGAATGTAGGAATACAAGCATTGCACTGCTTTGTATAGAGACTGAAAATCCTGAAAAGGCCTGCAAGGTTATAGAGATTCTTAAACCTTAATGCTGTGGTCGGTATCAAGTTTATAAAGAGGAATAATAAATAAATAAATTAATTAAGCAAGTGGTTGTTCATTGTTTTAATCTAACTAAGAAGTATGCTAATTGGGAAAAACTTATTTTTATTGAAATTCGGTTTCTTGATTTCATGCTCGAAGATAAGAATGGTTTTGGAGGATAGGGTAATGACAAGACAACAGAGTTTGTAAGCAAGCCTGCAAATTGTCACAACGATGCAAAATAGAGAAGTCAAGTTCAGCAGAGGAACGACAGAAATTCAGCTGAGTCGCTACGGTGCTGAGCTGAAAAAGTAGTAACAATGGTTATTTTTTTCTTTCTTTGTTTTAGGTTACATTTACTAAAGCGCAATGTAATTAATTATGTAATATAACAAAAATTATAATATAATGTAATATAATTATCATTATATTTCTACATTTGGTTACAAAATAAAAATATAAGTAGTGTAACGCAATAATTTTGATTTTAATATTTATAGTGTTAATAATAACTAGTAGTGGTTACAATGATTGATTGTTGAGTAATAATGATGGCTAAGTGATGTTAGTGGTGGCAATAATGGTGAACCTGAAGATTAAATTCTTACTTCTTTAATTTAATTTAATTATTTTATCAGTAAATTGATAAAAGTCAGTGTGTCTGTATAGATGATTAATGCCGGCCGAACCAACTACAGTCGAGTCATCAACTATATGAGATGAATATTAACTGTTTTTATAATTTTAATGTTATTTGTATTATCTTGGCATGTTATACACATTAGAAGCATCCCTTATCTGTTGCAATATAATTTTTTTTTTTTGTGTTATGTCACCTTGGGGATAAATTTGAACTTATATAAATGTATTATAGACGTGGAATCACTGGGTAGGTATAGCTTGAGCAATTCACTAACTTCCGTGGATATAGATATGGATGGGCGAAGTAGATACGGTGGCTATATAGATCAACTAACTCCTACCATTGCAAGGTAGGTACAACATCTATATGGATTGCTCACTCTCTCATAAAATGATTAAGATAACATGTTGGATTTTAGAGAGTCAAGTATGAGGTCGGCTCTCAATATGTATTAAGTGTGTGTGTATAACTCTAATTTATCCTCTTGTGCGAGGATTTAGGTGATTTGTTTGTTTGGTGCATTTTTATAATGATATAAATTTCTTTAAATATAATTTTTTATAAATTTTAATAATATTTTAATATTGTCTAATTTACAATTTTATAATATTTTTATTTGTATATTATTTTAAATATTTATTTAAATCATTCTCTTCTTCTTCTTCTTATTATTATTACTATTATTATAAAAAGGGCTTGATTGAAAAGTTTTGGACTTAATTGAAAAACTTTTGAAAAATATATGGACCCAATTGGAATTAGAAGTTAAAAAAAAAACTTAAAAATTTTGAAATCGATTCTCATTCCTCTCCCCCACTTTCCCTTCATTTTTCTCTTCTAACCACCCATCTCCAGCGTTGGTGAAGCACCGACAAACTTCCCCCACCTTCAGACGACACCTAGGCGGCGGCTAGCAACAACGGGGTGTGGTAGAACACAGTGAGGAGAGAGGGAGAAAGAGCGAGAAAGAAAGGAGGGAAAGAGAGAGGGTCGTGATTCCCACCACCCCATTAGTCCAGTTCGACTTCTCACATGCTAGGGAAGCTTTCCTGACCAGAAACACTTGAATCCATGGAGTTTTTGGCAAGAAATGAAGAGAAAGAAAGAGAAGAAAAGTGGCAGCGGGCTTTCTAGCCATTTTCCTAGCGATCTAAAATCATTGTTGAACTTAGCGTGACGAAACCTTCGAAATGGGAATAAATTCACTCCAATCAGACACCGTTTTGAAAAGGCGATCATTAGATGGTCCAGATCGCTCAGTAAGATTTTCAAGCATTTTTAATTCCTGGTAATTAAAAATAATTGTATGATAATTATTAACAATTTATGGACTTCGTTTAGGCGAAATCAGATCGATGATAGCTTACCGATACTCGAGATCGAGTTTTTAGCCCAGTCCTGACACCTGGCGGGCTATCCTAAAAAGTGATCATGTTTAGAGTCATTTTCGGCATTTTCAGATGCTCCAAACACATTCCAGATAGTAAAATTTGCAAAGGTAATCCTAAACTCAAGTTGTGTGATTTTTACCTTGATTAAGCTAGCTCATTAATCTATAAAAATATTATTAGCTTAGTAAAAATTAAGTAAAATAAATTTAATTAATACAAGGACAATATAAAGGACCTCCATGAATATTTTTATAATTTTTAAAGTATTAAAAATAATTATTTAGACTGTAAAGGAGTTAGAGACAAGAGTTAAAGTTTGAACGATTGGATCTAGATTGGGTTTTCTTGTAGGTCTCGGATGAGTATTATGATTGTTGTTATGGGCTTGAGGCCCTATATGTTGTGTTTAGTTGAATTTTGTTGCAAGACTAGTTATAGGGAAGACTCTATCAAAATTTTGACAAAACCTTAGGATTAATTCTTGCTTTTGTAGTTTAAATTAATTAGTTATTTTTTTCGGTTAGCTGATAAAGGTCAGTGTGTCTGTATAGGATATCGTAGCTGACTCTCTTTTTCATTTTAGCCGAACCAGTTATAGTCGAGTCGATTAGCCTGTAAGTTAGATATTGATTATTTTTATAATTTTAATATTATTTATATTCATGGTATGCTCATATATATATATATATATATATATATATATATATATATATATATATATATATATATATTGTTATAGATTAGACAGTTAGTCGCGGTTTAAACTAGTTTCAGAACTCAGTTCTTATGGATATAGTAAAGTCAAGGTGATGTACAACTTTATGAAACTGGCCTCCACACTTGGATTTTAAGAGAAAATCCAACTTGGGAGGTATCTCGCTGGCGAAATTTGGATTGAGAGAGTTGTATAGGAGATTAGCTCATAAATTTATGTGTTGATGTGATACACTTAGGGGTGAGCGCTATTTGGTTTAAATTAAATAAATCGAACCGAACTACCTTAATTCGATAATTCAATTCAATTTTTAAGATAATTCGGTTTGATTTGATTTTGCATTTTTAGAATTTCGATTATTTCAATTCGATTTGATTTTAGCGAGAAAAAATCAGTTGAACTGAACTGAACCAAATTACTTTATTAATTTTTAAATTTATTTATTTTTATAGGGAATTTATGAATTATAAGTAATTATATATATATATATATATATATATATATATATATATATATATTATTTAATTTATTGATTAATAGTTATTAGGGTCAAACCAAGATCAAAATCAGACCAAATAACTTAAAAATCAAGACAAAATTTAAAAACCAATCAAAACTCAAAAATCGATCATTCAAACCGAATCAAATCGAAATAGAGCAATTCGATTTGATTCGATTTTTCATTCATTTTGGTCTAGTTTGATTTCTAAAATATGGTAATTCAGTTTATTTAGTTTTGATGATTCGATTCGGTTCTGTTCGGTTTAAACTGAATGCTAGGCCTTAGATACACTGGGTGCATGAGTAGCTCTAAGATATTTTCTTATGCAAATATTTAGTGAATTATTTGTTATATGTGTTAGATGTGCATTTCATGGTAGAATTGTATTAGTTTTAGGTAGTTGTAGAAATTGCGTCTGTAATCAACATATAAACTCAATGAGTAGAACGCTCATATATGTTCGATAATTTTTCCCTAGGTTGCAAGAGAAGTAATTTTCTTTAGAGTCTAACTTGTACTTTTTCCCGCAGGATACAATGTTGTTAATTAAAAATTTTTACTTACTTATTTATTAGTTTATTTAATTATTTATTTTATTCTTACAACTCCGCTATGACACTATTTTATAAATATATTATATTAATTATTGAAAATTAATGGTATTAATGGTTTATGCATGTTGGGCATTAGGGTTGAGTTGAGCTCCTCTAGTTGTGGATTTTTTTATGATTATTGGATTGAGCTGGCCTAAATTGATTTATAATATTTTATTTTATTTTGTTTTATATGTTGGGTCTTGAAATTGGGCTTGATTATGGGTTTGAGAAGAGTAAAACTTACTACGGACCTAGAATCAGGTTGTGACAATTTTCATTAATAGAATTGCATTATAAATAGATAGTTGTAGAGATTATAACTATTATCAATATCTAAACTTATGAGTCAAACGCTCACTCCTATTTAATATTTTTCCTAGGTTATACGAGGAGCAAATTTTCTTTTAGAGTTCAATATGCATTTATCTTCATGGTTGTAGTGTTATTCTGTGACGCCCCTTATCCGTCTACGGTGTAGCCAAGTAAAGCGTGCCACATTTAGTGCAAGAGCACCCTATCTTATCTTGTCCTGTCCATTATTAATTTTAAACTTCATAGAAAACATGTGAATTTTTTTTTTTGTGTTTATTTATTTCTGTGGAGACTTGAACAGAGCTTCCTTCGTTTTATAAGCATCTGGCGGGTTCCACTATTCACCTATTCAAATTAATTTAGATCCATTCATCTTGTCATGTATCACATTATTCGTAGTTGATCATATAAATTTCAAGAATATAATATAACTCATTCATATGGAAATTTATATACAAAAATTCACATGCTTTATTTACAATCTCAAAAATATAATTACAATTTATTTACAACACAAAATATGATCACATAATACTTATGTACAATAAACCAAAATACTAAGTCTAATACATGAGCCCTACCAACAAAATACTGAGGTGACTCTGGATTGTGGCAGATCTGGTCAAATCTACGTCAGAACACTACTGCTACTGCTGCTGCTGTGGCTACATCTGGTCTCCAGTACCTACGCGATGAAAAACCAACGCGCTAAGCGAATTGCTTAGTGGTGCATAATTTAAAATAAAAGTAACTAAATAATTAAAAAATAATATCTCTATGCTTAGTTTCATAAACTCTAAGTCATTTATAAGCTTTCTGCACTTTGGGAATAATTAGATTTAACAGTATCTTTTCTATTCATTTCTCTCATTTTTAGTCTTAATAAATTTATAACAGTGCTCAAGTAACCTATAACAGACTATAAGTACTGGATACACAGGAGTACACTGGTTAGACAACCATATGTCTACCCTGTATACAATTGTCATGTCAGGCACAAGGCCAGCGGGCAGGCTTTTAAAGCCAGAAATGAAATTAGGCACAATGGCCAACGGGCAGGCATATAGCATGTAGAATAATCATATCACACATATTTTATCGATCAATGATTATTCATATAGGCAGTACTGCTATCTGTAGTCCCTAATTAGTATACCAATCAATCCAAGCTATATATATAAGTCTAGGTTTACTTTGGGCAATTAAGCATTATTAATTTCTTATTAGAATTTTCATGTCAATTTGTAGTGAGAAAGTGGGTCCCACCTACCTATTTCATGTAATTTAGTGTTTAGCAATATATTAGGGTTAAAACCCTACCATAAAATAATTGGTCTTATGAACCTTTCTTTAGGTTCAGTTTTAATGTCTTAACTTTACCTATCAATTTGATTAATTTGTGGCCACTGTTTGGCCATACTTCCTTCATGGAAGTTATTCCTCTATGTTTTGTCTTTGTTTTCCCTTTTTAAATCATTTGATTTGGATTTCTAGAACTCAAATTATAGTCAAATAACCATAACTGGTTCATTTCCTAATTCTGGCTCTTTAACTAGGCAAGTTTTGGAGTTACACTTTACCAATTTAATTGGACAGGTTGCTACCACATTTAAGCCTAGTGTTCCTCATAGAATTTGTTGCCCTATGTCTTATGGTCACTCAAAATTTTGAATTGCAATTTTTCAGGTTTTGTAGAATTAATTATAGGCAAATCACTAGCCTGGACTCAAGTATCCTGTGCCACCAGGTTTCTAGTTCAGGTCAGTGACTTTGACTCAACTTTTAAGATTCTTATATTCATAATTTGAAAAAAGTGTCTAAAACAAAGTTGGACCCTATTTCTTAGGTTTTTAGAACAGTATGGCTCATCCCAATTGGAGTTTACTAGTGGGAGATATGACTAAAAGATTGTTCTGGGGTCAAGTGGTCACTTAGGCAATTTCCAGAATTTGTATACTAACTTGACCTAGCCAATCGACCTAGTTCCCTTGATTTATGGGTTTTAGTCAAAATACCAATATTGTAGATTTATGTCTTGTGGAAATTGTGCCACTAGTTTCATTGCATTTGGATTTTTGTAGACCAAGTTATGGCCTTTTTGCCAAAACTAGTCAAGTAAGCCTATGTCCAGCAATTTCTGGGCAATATGGTTCTGGACAGTTTTGTGACTTAATTTGGGCTAGCAACTTGGTTTGGTTAGAGGCATTTTTGGGCTCTGTGTTTTTCATGAAAGTTGTAGTACTATGTCTAGACTTTCCAATGGTATAAAAGTCAGGTTATTTGGATATGTCTAGAGGTAGTTATAACCAAATGAATGTGTATTGTTCATTTGGTCATTTTTTCTGGATTCATTGTATAGTCAACCGGATTGGGTCAGTAATTAGGTCAAGTTATGGACAGAATTTGAGCATAATTTCTTCATAAAAAATGGAGCATTTTGGGTATAGTTTTACCTCCAATTGGCCTCATACCAATTGAAGCAATACAAATTTAGTTATGGCTCAAAACACATACTAGATTTATAAAGTCCCAAACCTGCAAAGAAATGTACACTTCCAATTTCATTTCCTCAAACTCCCAAACTACAAATTGGCATTCGTGACACTTCTAAATATCATCAACTCAATCTCAACAAAGTCATATATAGTAATTACACAAAATCTCCAATAGTTAGGTCAAAACCCTAACTCAAATTGTCAATCTCAAGCATACACATGCAATCCAATTCCTAATACATGTAACTTCATCACTCAATATCATTAGTCATCAACACTACTAATCACCATTTACATGCATGAATTTATCAAACCCTCATGTTTACCCTCATGTTTCCCAAGGCTGCGAATTTAGTGACCTCACAAACCCATTGTTTTCTTTGTTTTTTTCATGCAACTTTAACTCATCTCAACCTTAATTCAAGGTTTAATGAAGAAAGGAAGAGAAATTATGCACTAACCTTGAATGGACAATTCTTCAACTTGTGAAAACTCTAAAATTTCTACTCCTTGTAGCTGCCTAGAGCTTCCTTATGGTGTGGAGACAACTTTTATTAAAAGGATTTATAGAAAATATGGTGAGAAAGGGGAGGAAATCAAGCTCAAAAGCTTGAAAATGGTGGGAGTTAGTGAGAGGAAGGTTCGGCCATGGGAAATCAAGAGGAAGAAGATGACTTGAGTGGTTGAATTTTTAATTCCTTTAAGTGTCTTCTTATCCCCTTTTATAGTGGTTAATTTACCATTGGTTGAATAATTTAAATAATGTCATTATACATCATACTTAATAATAACTCATATATTTATATTTGATCTTCTTTCTTTCTTTTCCTATTTTCTATTCATATATTCACAATTTAATTTATTTTATATGTTTTAATCTCTCTTATTTTAATTGATATTTAGGTCAAAATTTGACTCTGGGGTTGAAATGAGCAAAACACTATTCCTTATGCTTGTCGGGTTAATTTTGTCTGTACTGATTAATAAATTTTTCTAAATTTTCTTTGACATTTTTAATGTCATCTATACCTCAGTAAACCTTTAATTAAGTCCTAAAAATTATTTTCTAAGGTTCTTTGTGGGTTTGGGGTCGGCAACTGACTTCGCAGTTACTTCCTGATACGATCACCCATCGCCAACTCCTTTAACCTAGTTACATTTCATTTCTTTTATTTTTCCTTAATTTTTCTTGGTCTTTATTTCATCAATTTATGCCTCATCACCCTAGTTTAAGTATAGTTCCAGATATTCTAGCTGTCCGAACAAACATTAATCGTCGAAAAGTAGGATGTACGGACTACCTAAGGTGAGGGTGTTACATATTCAGTTGTTTTTTTTTTTTTCACTTATGTACTTATTTATTTTATTTTATTTCATTTTTAGAACTCCAATGTGGCACTAATAATATATCATATTACTTAGTAACAATTAATAGTATTAAATGATTTATGTATGTTGGTATCAAAGTTGAACTGGGCTATCATAATTGTATTTTGTATGATGGCTTTTGGGTTGAATTAGCCCAAATTGGAATATAATGTTTTAATTTATTTCGTTATATTTTGATCCTTGAAATTGGGCCTAGTTATGAGTTTGAAAACAATGAAACTTAATACAGATTTCAAGAGATTTATGCTAGCCTAAGTTTTGGTACTGATCTTAGCTCATAAAGTTAGATGGTGACACAATAAGTCACTAAAAAATTAATTAAATATATATTAATTAAATATTACATTTATTAATATAATTAAATAAGTTCAATCAACTAAATTTTATTTTAGAATAAATATTTTAACGTTTATTAGATTATATTTCATGCATGTTAGTAATACTTTCTAAATTTTATTTGAAAATAGTTTAATTTAAAATTTTTTTTTCCTCAAAATTTATAATTAATATATAAAATAAGAAATATCTTTTTATAAATAATAACTATCTTCTTAATAAGTGTAAAATATTAATTATATATCGAAAATAAAACATAAACGTATCACTTTATAATTTTTTTTATTATTATAAATAAGAAGATAATGGTTAAATAAAATTTTATTTATTGGCTAAATATAAATTTAATTTTTACATATTAAAATATCAAAAATTGATTTTTAAAATTTTTTCAGTTTATATAAAACTTCACAAGCCTTATTTTAAAGTAAAATTTTTAATATTGATACATAACATATATGAATCATGAATTAAAATTGAGAAAATTATTAAATGCATGTAATAGTTGTATTTTGAATATTGATTTTATATATAATAGATCTTATTATATTCAACGTTTATATTGCACGCATTATATATATATATATATATATATATATATATATATATATATTAATTTAAGAGTTTATATAAATTTAAAATTCTTAATTTTACTTATAATTAACTTCTATTTATTAATTAAATTTATTAATGCAATCTAAATAAAATTTTATAAAAAAAATTTAATTAAAATCATAAATTCATAATAAAAAAAATGTGTATGTTTCATGTACTAATAAAAAACAATATCAACTTTTATAATAAAGCAAGGAAAATTAGTTAAAAAGTAAAATTTATTTATAATTAGAATTTTAATAATTAAAATTTTATTTATAAATAATTAAAGATATTTATAATTTTTATTTTATTTGATAAGTAATTCTAAAACAATTAAAAATCTATTTACAAATTAAATTTATTTTTATATTTAAATTAGTATATTTTATTTTATAATTACTTTTTATTTATATTTTCATCTTACTTCTAAATTTTATTTTAAATTACTAATTAGAACGAAGAATATAACAATAGACAAAACTAAACGCTACTCTCTTTAGCTAATTAGTGAAAATTATAGTTTATTAAGTTAAATGATATTAATACTTAAAAATATCCAAATTAGAAAAAGAAATTAAAATTTAATTATTTTTCTAATAATTTTAAATTAAAATTTTCATTGTAATTCAAATTTTATTATTTAACTAGATAAATATTCTATTAAAACTTTTATTTTAGTCTGTAAAGGTATGAATGGGAAAACGAATTTATAAAAGCATAAACATATTTTTAATTTTTTAAAATAATTTTTGTTATTTAAAATACTATAATATTAATATTGTATTCTAAATTAATTATCTTTAATAAAATTTCTAAATGTAATAACTTGAATTTTAAAATATAAATTTTATATTTTTATATAGTATTTAAATATTATTTTAATATTATCTAACCTGTGTGTTGCTATTATTATATTTTTCTTGTAAAGGGTAAGGTTCAGCTATAGGGGAGGCTCTGCCGAAATTTTGATAAAACCTTAGAAAATTATTTTTATTTCTTTGGTTAAATTAATTAATTAATTAATCCTGTAAGTAAATTTGATAGAGGTCAATGTGTCTATTTAGATAATCAGTGCTAGCTAGCCTTTCTTCTCCTTCCAGCAGGACCAACTGCAATTGGGTTGACCAGTTGGTGAGTTAAATATTAATTATTTTTGTAATTTCAATATTAATTATATACCTGGTATGTTCATGCATTATATAAATAATTAATTATGCACATAAATAGTTAATATATTAAGGGCATTTTAGTTGCTGCATATTTAATAATTATTATTTATTTGTAATTACCACATTGAGGATAATTTGGAGAGCTGTGTGTATGTTGGCGTGAGTATGGTGCAGATATGGATATAGGTAGGACTGGTAGTCATGGCTGGAGCTTGACTCGCTAGAACCCGATCCTTATATATTGATAAGTCTGGGTGAGTACGGCTTTGGGTTGATCTCGCTGATCCCCACACTTGGATTATTAAGCGAAAGTTTGGCTTAAGTTGACTTCACTGGCAGGTATTGGATTAAGAGAGTTGTATAGGGGATCAACTCCCATATATATATGTGTGTGTGTGTGTGTTGATGTGATACACTGGGTGTATAGTAGCTCCAAATTAACTTCTCGTGTGAATATTGGTTGAATTATTTATTTTATGTATTGGATGTACATTTCACGATAGGATTGCACTAGTTTTAGATATTATAATGATATCTAAACTCTCTGAGTTAAATGCTCATTTCTATTCAAATATTTTTCCCAAGTTACAGGAGGAGCTATTTATTTTTAGAGTCTAATCTGCATTTTTCTCTGCAGGTTGTGCTTCTTAGTTTAATAGTTTTATTGTGTCTATTTATTTATTTATCTATTTGTTTAATTACTACAACTCTACTGTGACATTGGTATATGAATATATTATATTAATTAATGAAAAATTTATGATATTAAATAGTTTGTACATAATGGGTGTTAAGGTTGAGCTGTGCTCCCTTAGTTTTGGTTTTCTGATGGCTATTGAGTTAAGTTGGCCCAAGGAAATTTATAGTATTTTATTTTATTTCTGTTTACATGTTGGACCTTGAGTTTGGTCCTGGTTATGGGTTTGGGAACAGTGAGGCTTACTACAGACCTCGGGAGCTTCATGCCGACTCAGGTTCTAGTGTCAGTCTGGCCCATAAATCGGGTTTTGACAAACTTGGCATCAGAGCTTAGGCTATAGTTTCATGGGAAAGTGTGTGCCTAGAGTTGTCACAGGCGGAGTATAGGATCATGTTTCATCTTTTTTAGTAATTTCTTATTTATAGACTTTGCATTATTCCTTGGGTAGTATAAGAGTACTTCAGTTTAGTGTCTCAATTTTCGTGGAACACATGGTGATGCAAACTAGAGCTAGTAGGCGTGTTGAGGTCTGCCATGGAGATATGTACTCTAAGAAGTTCTATAATTTTTGTTTATATAGGGCTAAGTGGCGTGCCTATCTAGCACAATGCATGAGTAGATAAAGGTGAGTTATGACAGTGTAGTAGCCCTAGATAGGGGTAACGGTACCACTACCAATAGTTGTCAGTGGATAGCACTGTCAGAGTAAGTTTATGGTATCAGTAGGTTCAAGAGAGAAAAGAGATTAGGAAGCCTAGTCTTTTGGGACTTACTATAGTACCTATACAATATTCTCGATATTTATGCTGTAAGCTACAGATTATAGTACTGACATGGGATCATTGTGTAGAGCTGCAAGTATCCTCAATGTGTTTCCTAAGGGTGTTTGCAGATGGCTTCTATTTTGATACAATTATGCTAGAACAGAGTTCTATTTTTGCAGAATAGTTTAGAACTCCTAGTTAGGGGTTTAAACCCTCGAGCTAAAATATTGAAGTTCACAGTTGGGTGGCAATTAGAGTCAATGATTCAGTTACCCTAGCATGAGCTAGAGTTATATTCGGAGTTGCCATACGATTAGAGGTTTCAGTATAGTCACAAAGTAAAGGTAATACCTATAGAGTGAGACCATCTGGCCTCTGATAAGGGTTTTAGACATTTTTGGCATTCCAATAGTTGTTTTGCCTAAAATTTAGTGAAAATAGTATCTTCTTTGTGTGGCAGCAAGGCATAGAGTATGATTTTGCTTTCCTAAAAAGAGACTGGATGCTATAAATGATGTTCATAGCCTGTGAATGATGCTTTAAGGAGTTTACAGTATGATAAGGGAGCAAATATCTTGACATGGTTATGGCAAGGTGGCAGATGTAGTACCTCTTTTATAGTTAGTGTGATATAGGGTGGTCTTATCCTTTTAGGAGAGAGAGAAGGTTACTACTAGTAATGGTGACCTATAGAATAGTGTCCCAAACGGGACTATAGAGTGTGGTAGAGAGTTGTTGGCTTAGGTATCCTAGAGAGGGTACAAGTTCCATTATAGGAACTATAAGTGATCAGGTCATGATGGGTGTAAAGCTTTTGAATTGAATGACAAGTTTGGGTATCTAGTATCTTAAGTTTTGGTTAATTGAGTAGATATAAAAAAATAAAATTCTTGTAGATCCCCTCCTCAAGGTAGTAGAGGGTAGTATGCAGTCTAAAAGATAGGAACAGAAATCACACAGTGAGTGTATGGCTGCAATCCCCTGAGTTCCTTTTTCAACTTCTTATTGCTTAAGACAAGAGTATGTTCTGAACAGTAATAAGTCAACAAAGACAAATTATAGAATGCCAGTAAATAGAGAAAGTGTAGAAATAAAAATTTGGACAATTGGTTGTAGATGCAGCATAACCCAAATGCCAGTAGAAGTACTAGCCAGAGTGGTCAAAAGACCAATTCTGAGTAACATCGAGATATAGATGACTTGGTAGAGACAGTAAAAAGGTACAAGTTTTTGACATGACAGTTAGATCAAGAAAGAGAATACAGCTAAAGAATAAAATAGTCAAAGTTTGGTTTTAGATAAGATAAAAAGAGTTAGCTAAAGAACAAACTGAAAAGCCCTGATTAGGATAAGATTAGGAAGAGTAGAGTCAAGATACAAAGGAGGCAGATGTGGTTCTAGGGAAGATAAATGAGATGACAAGAAAAGTAAGAATAGAGAGCTTAAAAAAAGACTATATTAGGGAGAACGTTTGTCAAGGTATAAAACTCAGAAGTGCAGAACTCAGAGCAGGTCATAGTTGGTACAGTGTTAAGAGCCAGAATATGAAGCTCAGAGTTGTAAGATATGGAATAGGCTTTGTCTGCTTTCTGTCTCTAACATAGAATAAGAGACAATGGAACAAAGACCTTTTAGATTGTTAATAGTATAATGAAAGTTAGGAGAGGTATGCAATTAAAGTAAATAATAACAAGAAGGTGCGCAACAGTAACTCAAACTATCTTATCAAATAAAGAAATGAAGTCATTAAGGAGTAAGTTGAATAAAACTCAATCTAATGGATTTAATTAAGCATGATGAGAGACAAGAATAAGGGATAATGGCACAAAGATTTGATGTTAGAATTCAAAATGGTGAGACCTAGAGTCTGTAATTAGGGGTTAGGCAGGCATTTTTTAGTGTGACCAACAGGACAACTTTGTAAGGAAGCATGAGTGATAGTATGATAATATGTAACGGAACACTATGAGAAAACATGATAGGAAAATATAGGTATAGATGTTACTCACAAGTTATTAAAAAGTACAAGGATTAGAGGAGTGATTGTTGGCAAAACTGGAGTTAGTTTTGGAAGAATTTGTCAGTGCTTTATCTTCCAAAATATAGTATAGTATAAGGGGCACTAGACAAGTGATTATAAGTACAGAGGACAAATAAAGAATAAAAAGAGACTATAAATTTTAAGATAATATGTCAGGTGGGATAACAGTACAACAAAAGGTAGATGCAGCTGATATCTTATAATAAAGCATAATAATTGCGAAGAGATGATGAATTTGAAGAGGAGGATTAAGAGACATGGTTAGATTTGAGGCTGAAGTTTGGAAAGCTTAAGCAATAGATGTGACTATATCAAGAAGAATGAATGCATAAAGTATATTGTCTGAGATTGTGGTATAACACACATTTCTCACTATCATGATAGTTCAGGCGGAACTTCTATGTTCAAGGATACCTATCTAACCATGAAGAGCAATTCCCTATAATGGATAGTAGGGAATGATAATGTTTTGATGGTCATGTTAGGAAGGAGGTACAGGAAGAATCATCAATGTTGAATGGCCTGTGTTCCATGATATGATTAGTAGGTTAGAACTGTAGTATGACGCTATATAGTGGATGTGCTGGTGGGAACCAATCACAGAGTTACAATTCTAGAAATAATAGAGTTAACAATCAAGTTAGGATAAAGAAGTGTAAAAAAAAAAGTTACAGTTAACACTGATGGGATGAATATCTTTAAAGGAAAAGGGCACGAGGTGAGAAAAAACTAAAAGGAATGGTATAAGGGGGACACTAAGGGATGTTTAGGATAAGTTATGGTAAAATGGTAGGTTAAAGGGGCGGTGGAGGCTTGATCCAAGTGCCAATGTGTCAGGAAGTACATCAGATAGTAAGAAGTTTCAAGTAGAAGTTAAGGAACTCCCTTTCAGAAAAGAAGTAGGTTTGATAAGTTGTGTTGACTGGGTGGCTCGTGAATACACAAACTTTTATCATGTCAGAGGAGAGATCATTTCATTTTTCTAATGTTGATAGATGGTTTAAGGAACATTTGGCTTTTGAACGGAACTCTACGTAGTTGATTACCTATGAGATAGGTAGGAGTTGGTACAAGGACTTTGTTAGTGGCACGAAGTAAGTGGGAAGTTCACAATGTCATGGAATTAAGAAGTACAGGTGCTTTTAGCATGGAGAAAAGTCTTGCTAAAGCTCCATTGGCCAAATAGGATCAGCAATAATTTCGAGTAGGGTGCATGCAAAAGTAGTTATTTTAGAAGGGTATTTCATGAGACATTGTAAAACAAGTAGTATGAGTCACTTTTGTGCACTACTAAGAATGGTAATAGAAGAGAACAGAGATTAGAATTTCAAGCTACTACACTAGAGTGCAGTGGAAAAATATAGAGTACCAGAGATGTCAGAAAAAGATTAAAGAGTGGTTTGAGGTAAGATTTTCGTTATAAAAGGATGATGATGGTTAAGACGTTGCAGCAAAGTTAGAGAATAGTAGAACATGTTTGACAGCATATGTTGAGTTTGAGGAGCAATGACCAACAACCTTTTTCCCTTGGGCGTTTTTGTTTGAAATTCAGGAACGAATTTTTTTTAAGAGGAGAAGATTGTAAGAACCTAAATTTTAAAATATAAATTATATATTTTTATATAGTATTTAAATATTATTTTAATATTATCTAACTAATTTATAATTTTTTAAATTCATTTATATATTTTTAATGTTATTTCTAAACATATTTTATAAATTATATAGCAGTCCAATTTTAATTGAAATAATTAGTTTTATAAATTAATATTATATCAATTAACAAAATATATTATTTCATTATTGTTAACCTTGGGTCTAAGATTTGATTAATTGTTATTAATTTGATTATTATTATTATTATTATTATTATTATTATTATTATTATTATTATTATTATTATTATTATTATTATTATTATTATTATTATTATTATTATTATTATTATTATTCTTGTTGTTGTTGTTGTTGTTGTTGTTGTTGTTGTTGTTGTATTTTACTTAAAATCTAACTTTAACTAGTTAAGGTAATATTGAATCCTATTGAAAAACAAGTTTGGACCTAATTGAAAAACTTACAAAACTTTAAGGATTCATAAGAAAGTAAAATGACTTTAATTAATGCAAGGATGATGTGGAGGACCTCCAGGAATATTTTTATAATTTTTGAAGTGCTAAAAATAATTATTTAGACTATAGAGGAGTTAGGGGCCCAAATTAGAGTTTGGAGAATTAGACCTAAATTAGGATTCTTGTAAGTCCCAGATAGGCGTTATAATTGTTATTGTGGGCCTGAGGCCTTGTGTATTGCTGTTATTGCATTTTTCTTATAGAGTGGTTAGGTCCAGTTACAGGGAAGACTCTACTGAAATTTCAACAAGACCTTAGGAAAATTTTCTTGTTCCTTTGATTAAATTAATTAATTAATAAATTTAATAGAGGTCAATGTATCTTTCTAGGCAATCTGTGCTGGCTAGTCTTTGTTCTTCTTTCAGCCGGGCCAATTGCTATGGGGTTGACTAGTCGATGAGTTGGATATTAATTATTTTTGTAATTTTAATATTAACTATGTATCTGGCATGCTCATAC
Source organism: Hevea brasiliensis (assembly GCF_030052815.1). Classification (NCBI taxonomy): domain Eukaryota; kingdom Viridiplantae; phylum Streptophyta; class Magnoliopsida; order Malpighiales; family Euphorbiaceae; genus Hevea; species Hevea brasiliensis. Next base: position 41,948,833 of record NC_079509.1, read on the forward strand.
ATTCTATAAATAATTAATTATGCACATAAATAGTTAATATATTAGGAGCATTTTGATTGCTGTATATTTAATTATTATTATTTAGTTGTGATTATCACCCTTAGGTAATTTGGAGTTGTGTGTGTGTTGACTTGAGTATGGTGTGGATATGGTGATAGGCACCCAAATGAACATTGCCTAAGGATGCAGACCTCTAATGGAACCCAAGGATCATCAACACCAAAACAAGATTTCTTTGAGCAAAATAAGATGCAATCTCTATGGAAAAAGAAGCACCAAAATATATATTTCAAAGAGGAACAGATCAAGTGTCAACACAATAACCCAACTTGTGGGAGATTACATTGATTATCAAGTAAAATAGGCAAGTGATCAAGTTGCCTAAGTTTTAGTTCTTCTAGAAACTAGTAAGAAAGAAAACTCAAACTCTCTCTAAGGGAAGCTCTCATGTACAGCAGAAATAAAAACTGAAGGAAGAATATGGTGTTCTCTTCCTTATAAACCTAGGGTTACAGAAACACAAGCTAAAAATGTTAAGAAAAAAGTTACAAATAATTGTGCCATGTTGGCTATCCTAACAAGAACAGTAAGTGTAGTAATTATAAAGACAAAAGATGGCAGCAACATTAATTGCAAAAGGGCAGAAGGTGGCAGCAATTGATTCCTCTTTGTGGCAGAATATTGGGGCCCACTTGATCAAAAAGTAGCTCTCTTTAATTCAAATGAACCAATGAGCTCCCTCCACGTGGCGTGAACCCTACAAACACTTAGGTGGCTGCCAAGTAGACTCCAAGGTGGCATGAGGCATGTCCAAAGTGGCTGGTGAAGTGGTCAGTGACGTGGCAATGGAAGCTGACGTGGCTGGTGATGTGGCAATGAAAGCTCCAACTTGGCACATGGTGATCCACTTAGATTCTTAGAGCAAGCAAGCTAGGCCTTCCTTATGCGGTTCCCCTCCTAAGTTGAAAACCTTTTTATGGTCCATGAGCATGCTTTGAAGTTGCTTAGCTCTCACCCTAGTGATTGCCCCTTTGAAGGGTGGTGGTGCTCCATGATGATCCTCATCATCCTCTCCCACTTGAAAAGAATTCATCCTCGAATTTGTTTCTGCACCAAGGAAAGGAGTAAGATCAGTTGCATTAAAAGTATTACAAACAACATAATCACTAGGTAATTCTATCTTATAAGCATTATTGTTAATTCTTTCAAGCACTTGAAAAGGGCCATCACTTCTAGGATGTAACTTAGATTTCCTTTGGTTAGGAAACCTTTCCTTTCTCAAATGGATCCATACCAAGTCACCTGGTTCAAAAATCATAGGCTTTCGCCCCTTATTAGCATGAGATGCATATTGCTCATATTTCTTTTCTAGATGCAACCTAGCTTATTCATGCATCTTTTTAACCATTTCAACCTTTTTCTCACCATCCAATGAAGCAACATGATCAATAGGCAATGGTAACAAATCCAAGAGAGTAAGTGGATTAAAACCATAAACAAGCTCAAAGGAGAGTATCCACTAGATGAATGCATAACCCTATTATATGCAAATTCTATGTATGGTATGCATTCCTCCCAAGACTTTAAATTTTGTTTCACTAAGGCTCTCAAAAGTGTGACTAAGGTCCTATTCACTACTTCTGTTTGGCCATCAGTTTGAGGATGGCAAGTAGTAGAGAAAAGTAGCTTAGTTCCTAATTTTCCCCAAAGAACCTTCCAAAAATGACTCAAGAACTTGACATCCCTATCACTCACAATGGTTCTAGGTATACCATGTAACCTAACAACCTCCCTAAAGAATAGATTAGCAACATATGTAGCATCATCAGTTTTGTGACATTGGATAAAATGAGCAATTTTTGAAAACCTATCCACAACAACAAAAATTGAATCATGACCCCTTTGTGACCTAGGCAATCCCAAGACAAAGTCCATGGACAAATCAACCCAATGATGCTTAGGCACGGGTAGAGGTGTGTATAGCCCATGAGGCATCGCCTTAGACTTTGCTCTCTTGTAAGTCTCACATCTAGCACATAGTCTCTTAACATCTTTTCTCATATGGGGCTAAAAGAAATGCTCCCTAAGGACATCTAGTGTTTTGGCAGCACCAAAATGCCCCATAAGGCCTCCACTATGACTCTCATTTTACAAGCAATTCCCTCAAAGAACTTTTAGGCACACACAATCTATTTTCTTTAAACAAATATCCATCATGCTTAAAGTACTTATGGAATGCAGATTTCTCACATGCATGGAATATGGCAGCAAAGTCATCATCATGCTCATATAATTCTTTAACATACTCAAATCCCAATAATTTACAATCAAGAGTAGTAAGAAGATTATACCTGCGGGAGAGTGCATCAGCTACCACATTCTCTTTGCCCTGCTTATATTTCACAACATAAGGAAAAGACTCTATAAAGTCTATCCATTTAGCATGTCTCCTACTCAACTTATGTTGGCTTTTGATATACTTCAAAGACTCATGATCAGAATGTATGACAAATTCCTTAGGCCATAGATAATGTTGCCATGTCTCTAATGCCCTAACTAATGCATACAATTCTTTGTCATATGTAGAATAATTCAATGTGGCACCATGCAACTTTTCACTAAAGTAAGTAATTGGACGTTTCTCTTGCATGAGAACAGCTCCAATCCCTACACCTGATGCATCACATTCAATCTCAAATGTCTTGTCAAAATTAGGAAAATTAATAAAGGTGCAGAACACAATTTCTCGTTAAGCATGGCAAATGCATGTTCATGTTTTTTACCCAAAACAAATGTCACATTCTTTTTGACAAGTTCATTTAATAAAGCAGCCAATGTACTAAAGTTATGTATAAATCTCCTATAAAAACTTACTAATCCATGAAAGCTCCTAACTTTAGATGCATTTTTAGGTGTTGGCCAATCTCTAATTGCCTTAACCTTTTCATCATCTACTTCAACACCTTTGCTACTCACAACAAATCCCAAAAACACAATTCTTTCTAAGCAAAAAGAAAACTTTTTCACATTTGCATATAATTTTTCTTTTCTCAACACATCAAACACAAGTTTCAAATGATACAAATGATCATCAATGTTTTTGCTATAGATAAGAATATCATCAAAGTAGACAACAATAAACTGTCCAATAAAAGCTCTCAAAACATGATTCATAACCCTCATGAAAGTACTAGGGGCATTAGAGAGACCAAAAGGCATCACTAGCCACTCATATAAGCCATGTTTTGTTTTGAAGGTAGTTTTCCATTCATCACCAACTCTTATTCTAATTTGATGGTAACCGCTCTTCAAATCAATCCTACTAAAAAAGCAAGAATCATGCAATTCATCCAACAAATCATCCAATCTAGGAATAGGGTGGCGATACTTTACAGTGATTTTATTCGCAGCTCTACAATCCATGCATATCCTATATGTTCCATCCTTCTTTGGCACAAGCAAAACAGGAACCGCATAAGGACTCATGCTCTCACGGACATGTCCCTTAGCCAAAAGCTCATCTACTTATCTTTGAAGCTCCTTAGTCTCAGCTGGACTACTCCTATAGGCTGGTCTATTAGGAATTTGAGCACAGGAATGAAATCTATTTGGTGTTCAATACCCCTAATAGGTGGTAAATCCGAAGGTATCTCATCCGGAAACACATCCTGGTATTCCTGCAAAAGAGACACAACAGAAGAAGGAAGATTGGGGTTAAGGTCAGAATTATTTAAATAATTCTCCCTATACATGAGAATGCACAATGACATCCCGCCACTCAAAGCTCCTCTTAACTCCCTTCCCCCAACGTACAAGTTCATCTTTTTCTCTCTTGTCTCCTTTTGTCTCGAGCCCTCTCCCTTTTCCATTACACTCACTTTCCTTTCTTTCACTTCTTTCTTTTTCTCTTTCCCATCACTCTTTTCTTTACTCTCTTCACTCTTGTGCTCGGTCTCTCTTAATTTTTCTCTCCAACTCTTTTTTCTCTCCTCAATAGCCCTCAATATTCTCATTTGGTCCTCATGTGCTTGTGATGGTGACAAGGGCACCAAGGCATGTGTGTGGCCATCTTTCTTCAAATTGTAGTGATTCTTCCTCCCATCATGAATCACATACCCATCATACTGCCATGGCCTACCTAGCAAGATATGTGTAGCTATCATGGGCACTACATCACATAAGACCTCATCATGGTAGCTCCCTATAGTGAAAGGTACCACTACTTGCTTAGTTACGTTCACTTTGTTGCAATCATTTAGCCATTGTAACCCATAAGGTTTAGGATGCCTAAGGGTAGGCAATCCTAATTTCTCCACAAGTAAGGAACTAGCCACATTGCAACAACTTACCCCATCTATAATCATGCTACACAATTTCTCCTTCACCACACACCTAGTATGAAAGATGTTTTCCCTTTGCAACTCATCACTATCCACAATAGGTTGAGCACTCAAGGTCCTCATGGTAACCAATGCAAAGTCATACCCATCGGATGGCTCTTCAACATGCACATCCTTTTCATTTTCATTCCCCTTAACTAACATCAAAGGTTCGGCCTCATTTTCTTCCTCACTCTCAACCTCCCCATCTTCCCTAATCACCATGACTCTTTTGTTAGAACATTGGGAAGCATAATGCCCATATCCCAAACACTTGAAACACTTCACATCTCTAGTCCTAGTAGTGGCAGTACCCCCCTTTTCCTTATCTTTACTTTTTACCTTTTCTTTCCCCTTCCACTATTCTTTCCTAAACTTAGGAATTTCTTTCTCACCCTTAGAAGTCTTATCTACATTTGGTTTCCAAGGGGCCTTTGGAGCTGAATGGACACCACTACCATACTTCAAAGCTCTCTTCATCTTCAATTGTTTTTCTACTTTAATGGCTATGTGCACCAACTCAGTCAAATTAGTGTAAGAGTGCAACTCAACAACATGTGCAATCTCCATGTTAAGACCAGCTAGGAAATGTGTCATAGTAGCCTTTGGAGGTTCATCTAATTGTGCCCTTGCTAAGGCTATCTCCATTGCCTTATAGTACTCCTCTACACTTTTCCCTCCTTGTGTCATCATTTGCAACCTTTGGTGGAGTTCCCTAAAGTAGTGTTGGGGAACAAATCTCTCCCTCATTGCTTCTTTCATAGCCTCCCAAGAAGCAATGGGTCTAAGACCTAAAGTCCTTCTCCTAACCATCAACTGGTCCCACCACAGTATAGCATACTCCTTAAACTCTACGGTTACAAGCTTCACCTTCTTTTCTTCACTATAGTTATGACACTCAAAAATTAGCTCAACTTGCCTTTCCCATTCCATGTAAGCATCCGGATTCTCCTTCCCATGAAAGGGAGGAATTTTCATCTTAATACTAACCACATTAGTGTCTACCCTCTCTTCTGGACCTCCATATCCATAATCACTATATCTATACTTGCCAAATCTAGGCAACCTACCTCCTCTTCTACCTCTAGGTCCCCTGCCCCTAGGTGGTCTATAACCCCTACCACCATAGTTGTAGTTCCCAACCTCAAATTGTTCTTCTATCTCTTCCTCAAACTCTTCCTTAACATGCACTTCACCCTCAAGGTTCTCCACTCTTGGTTCTCCTATATTTCTCACTTCTTGCCTTCTGTCCCTAGCATCATCTCTACCCCTTGCTCTCTCTCCCTATCCCTTCTCATCTCCTCCAAAATCTTATTCATGTCATCCCTCAATGTATTCATGCCTAAGGTTAACCTCTCAAATTGTGTAGCCACGGTGTCCCTATACATAGCTTCATCAACTAGGACTGTCTCCCCACTACTACCAGTTTCATTTGACATGATTTTGAGCTGCAAGAAAATAAGTTAGTAGGAAATGGCTAACCCTCTCTAAGTGTTTCACACAAACAGATGGCTTTTACCCTCTAATGCACTCACACCCTCAAGCCTTTTACCACTCACTTCTTCTTGCTTAGTTCCCTTGGAACTAAGATACCAATGGCAATTCAAAAACTCATAAATTTTAAACAAAATGATCAAGAACGACAAGGAACAAGACGTGACACAAGAATAAATAATGTGACACTAGGGTCAAAATAAAAGATAAACACCAAATGAAGAGTTAGTAAACTAGAATAAAGACAACCTAATGAAATGATATTAAGCTCAAATATCAAATTTCATAATCAATGCAGCACAGATACCAGCAGTTCACATAATTTACCAAAAATATGCTCCAATTTTGGTTCACTACACAAACGACTATATTTTGATCTAAAATTTGGTACACACTGGAAACCCAACACTAACTAACTACTGGTTAAATTTCAGGAGTTTGTGAGGTGGTTTACTATGTAAACTAAATTTGATCATGTCTGCTGCAAAATTTTGGTTTGGTAAGAGAACAGTGTCAAACGACCCCCAAAATTGACATGGGAGCTACAAAAATGGGGTATAAATAGCTTATAAATTTTTAGAGTTTTCTAGATTGGTTTCTTATGTGAACTAAATTTGATCAGGTCTGCCACAAAATTTTGATTTGTTAGGCAAAAAATGTCAAACAACTCCTAAAATTTACACCGGAACTAGTAAAATAGGGTTTAAACACCTTGTAAATTTTTGAAGTTTTCTAGATTGGTTTGTTATGTGAACTAAAAATAGTCCAGTTTCTCCGCAAAATTTGATTCAATAGGCAAACAGTGGTATTTTCACCCCAAATTTGGTATGCAGCAAAATAATTATACCCAAATGATGTTGGTGAAATTTCAAAACCAAATTCAAACTTTAACCCCACATTTCTATAATTTCCCCTAATTCAACAATGGTAACAAATCAAACTTTCAGCACAAACACCACAAACTCCAATTGGGCAGTAGATATATCGTCAAAATTGCATTGCTATCAGTCACTAATCATGTCAATTCCCAATTTCTGTCATCAATTCATCAATCTCTCATAAATCAAAATTACTACAGTAGGCTCAACATGCTTAATATTATGCAAGAGTTCAAAGAAATTAGGTAGCACAAAGATGGTATAAGCTGGAATATAGATTAAACCCTAAGACAAAACTGGAATCAAAGACAGATTTAAAGAAATTTCTCTAAAACCCTAGATGAAGATTTCAGCAGCAAGTATTAGAAACAGAAATGAAAAGCATGGAAGATGAAGAAAAACAAAAACCCTAGAAATGTCTTGTTTGGCAGAATGCCTTAGAAGCTTAAACTAAACAAAAAAATCAACTAAAGGAAGATAAAGAATGAAGGACAGTTACTTGATTTGATGCCCTAATGCTCTGATACGAATATGATAGGCACCAAAATGAACATTGCCTAAGGATGCAGGCCTCTAATGGAACCTAAGGATCATCAACACCAAAACAAGTTTTCTTTGAACAAAATAAGATGCAATCTCTATAGAAAAAGAAGCACCAGAATATATATTTCAAAGAGGAATAGATCAAATGTCAACACAATAACCCAACTTGTGGGAGATTACATTGATCATCAAGTAAAATAGGCAAGTGATCAAGTTGCCTAAGTTTTAGTTCTTCCAGAAACTAGCAAGAAAGAAAACTCAAGCTCTCTCTAAGGGAGGCTCTCATGTATAGCAGAAATAAAAACTGAAGGAAGAAGATGGTATTCTCTTCTTTATAAACCTAGGGTTACAGAAACACAAGCTATAAATGTTAAGACAAAAGTTACAAATAATTGTGCCATGTTGGCTATCCTAACAAGAATAGTAAGTGTATTAATTATAAAGACAAAAGATGGCAGCAACATTAATTGCAAAAGGGCAGAAGGTGGCAGCAATTGGTCCCTCTTTGTGGCAGAATATTGGGGCTTACTTAGTCAAAAAGTAGCTCTCTTTAATTCAAATAAACCAATGAGCTCCCTCCACGTGGCGTGAACCCTACAAACACCTAGGTGGCTACCAAGTGGACTCTAAGGTGGCATGAGGCATGTCCAAAGTGGCTGGTGACATGGTCGGTGACATGGCTAGTGAGGTGGCAATGGAAACTAATATGGCTGGTGATGTGGCAATAGAAGCTCCAACTTCGCACATGGTGATCCACTTAGATTCTTGGAGCAAGCAAGCTAGGCCTTCCTTATGCAGTTCCCCTCCTAAGCTGAAAACCCTTTTATGGTCCATGAGCATGCTTTGAAGTTACTTAGCTCTCGCCCTAGTGATTGCCCCTTTGAAGGGTGGTGGTGCTCCATGATGATCCTTATCATATGGATATGGGCAAGATAGGCAGTCGTGGTTAGAGCTTGACTCGCTGGGACTCGATTCTTATATATGGATAAGTCAGAGTAAGTAAGGCTTGAGTTGACCTAGCTGGCAGGTATTGGATTAAGAGAGCTATATAGGGGATCAACTCCCATATATATGTGTGTGTGTGTGTGTTGATGTGATACAGTGGGTGTGTAAGTAGCTCCAAATTAACTTCTCGTATGAATATTATGTGAATTATTTATTTTATGTGTTGGATGTGCATTTCATGGTAGTATTGGACTAGTTTTAGATAGTTATAGAAATTACATCTATAACCAATATCTAAACTCTCTAAGTCGAACGCTCATTCCTGTTTAAATATGTATAGCCATCGGCTAGTATTATGCCTCAGCCATACTAGGCCTCATGGATTTGTCCCTTGGGCTTTTACACCGAAAAGCGCGCTAACCAGGTGAGGAAGGCCCCCACATATATGGCCCAAATCTTTCCTTCCCGTTCCTCCCACATCGGAAACGAGAAGGAATGATTTGGGCCATATATGTGGGGGCCTTCCTCACCTGGTTAGCGCGCTTTTGGGTGTAAAAGCCCAAGGGACAAATCCATGAGGCCTAGTATGGGCTGGGCCAAAGCGGACAATACTAGCCAGTGGGCCGAGCTGTTACAATTGGTATCAGAGCACTCAGCATGGCCTCTTGTGCAATGGTGGGGCAAACCTTAGCGAGGATGCTAAGTCCCAAAAGGGGGGAGAAAGGTCCCTTAGGCAAATCCCACATCGGAAACGGGAAGAAAAGATTTGGGCCATATATGTGGGAGCCTTTCTCACCTGGTTAGCGCACTTTTGGGTGTAAAAGCCCAAGGGACAAATCTATGAGGTTTAGTAGGGGCTGGGCCAAAGTGGACAATACTATCCAGTGGGCTGGGCCATTACAAAATATTTTTTCTAGGTTGCAAGAGGAGCAAATTTATTTTTCGAGTCTAATCTGTATTTTTTTTCGCAGGTTGTGCTTCTTAGTTTAACAGTTTTTATTTGTTTATTTATTCATCTATTTGTTTAATTACTAGAACTCTGCTGTGACATTGATTTATGAATATATTATATTAATTAATGAAAAAATTATGATATTAAATAGTTTGTACATAATGGGTATCAGGATTGAGCTAGACTCTTCTAGTTTTGATTTTCTAATAGTTATCGGGTTGAGCCAGCCTAAGTAAATTTATAATATTTTATTTTATTTTTGTTTGCATGTTGGGTCTTGAGTTTGGTCCTGGTTTTGGGTTTGGGAGCAGTGAGGCTTACTACGAGTCTCAGGGGCTTTACGTCAGTTTAGGTCCTAATGCCGATCTAGCCTAAAAATCGGGTCATGACAAAAAAACTTTTTACTTACCTGATTTAAAAAATCACAAATATAAACTTTTCTAAAATATATAAGTTTCAATTATTATACTACTTGATAATATAATATCTTATTTATGTATGCAAATGCATTTAAAAAATAAATAATCATAATATTTGAAAACTATATGATCTTTTAAAAAAAAAAGAAATAAATAAAAGCTACATAATCTAAAATTTATTGAATTGCTACTACCTAATATAAATTATTTTTTTTCTAAAGATTCATATTAAAAAGATTAATTAAAATAAATCAACATTAGTATTTGTAATTCTCTAAAATATATATCTATATCACAATATCAATCTATAAACGTCTGAAGTAAAAAAATGATATTTTTAATTTTAAAATTTCTTAAAAATTCCAATTAATATATATATATATATATATATATATATATATATATATATATATATATATATATATATATATATATATATATAACTTTTATATTTTAAATTTTCATAATTCTTAATGAGTATGATAAGTTTTTTAAAATTTTCTTTTTTAATGAACTACCAATCTTAATACTTATTGTTGAATTAAAGATAAGCAATCATGATAACATATCATTATTAATTATTTGACACTAAATAAATTATTAATGGGCATAAATATTTAAATTAATACTAAATAACATATAGTTGTCAAAGAAAATAAATTATCATATTTTGGAAAAACTTATTTCGGAAAAACTTACTTACAATTTTATTGTAGATATGGAAAAATTTTCTAAATAATGAATATTAAAACATTTCAAATATCTACATATTATATTGTACAAATTATATTATAATATTAATTATTATTAAAATTTTAATATTTTAATTAAGTAATTAAATTAACATTTGATTATTTTATATATAAATAAAAATAATTACATATTATAAACTATTTTGAAACACTAGTGTGTGTATATATATATATATATATATAACAATTATGTTGAATAAATTCTCAATAAATTGACAAGACACACGTGCAATTATATTGTAATTTTGTATTGTAAAAAATGAAGGTTTAAATTTAATTGGTTATTAAAAATCAAATTATTACTTATTGGTTCAAAAGAAAATTCTATTTATTTTATTATTTTATTACAATTTAATATAAAATTTTATAAAAAAATAAAATAAAATTTTTTGCTTTTTTCAAGTTACTGCATATTTTAAAAAATTTAGATCTAATTTTATAAATTAACTAAAAAAACTATATTTTGTTTTCTTTTTGTAAATTTCATGTTTTCAATAAAAAAGAGGACGAATATATATCTAATTGAAATTTAAAGTGTTTTTTTATTGCACTATTTGTGGCCTTTTTTTCTTCTAGGGCCGATATTTATTTAATTATTCAAATTTATTAATTTATTATAATATCTAAAATATAAATGATAGGAGCATATGTTAGTAAATAAAATAATATATGATATTATTTATTATTCATAAAATCAGATATTAATTGTAGAATTTATAATTCAATTTTTTATTAATATATTATTTCTTTAATAAGTCAAAAGTTTTAAATTCGTATATATTTCTTTGTAATTAATGATGAGATCATTTATTATTATGAAATAATGAAATTTTTTATTTTTTAATTAATTATTTCAAAGTTATTAAGTAATTAAATAGTAAAACATTAATTAATATACTGATTTTATAATTTTATTTAAAATTGCTAAAATTAAAATATTAGCTAAAAGATAAAAATTTGCAAAAATTATGGTAATTTATAGTATTTAAATTTTTTTTTCTTTTTCAAGACCTTAATTATACTGATATTAAATTCTTCTTTGATCTTGATGTTCATCTTATTGTTATTATAGTTTATCTGTTTAAATAAAGAATGTATTTATTCCTTATTGATGTATAATTACTAATAACAATATTAATTGCCTATACATATACAATGATATTTGAATATGTTATCAAACATTTTTATTAATTTAACTACTATTAGACAAGTAATATTAGAATTTTCTTTTTTAAACCCGTTTTATTATAGAGTCAAAATAAAAGTATATGAGATTTATATATTTAATATATAGGTCTCATTAGAAGTGAGCATTCGGTTCAAATCGAACCGAACCAAATTAAATTATAAAAATCGAATTATATATTTTAGAAACCGAACCGAACTGAAATGAATGAAAAACTGAATCGAATCCAACCGCTCTATTTCGGTTTGGTTCGGTTCAAACCGATCAGTTTTGATTTTTGACTATTTTTTAATTTAGACTTATTTTTAAGTTATTTAATCTAATTTTGATTTTGGTCTGAACCTAATAACCATAATCAATGAAATTAAACAATTTATATATATATAATTAAATATAATTCATAAATTCTCCATAAAAATAAATAAATTCAAAAATAAATTCTGTTCGATTTAAATATATAAAATTACTATTTAGTTCAGTTCGGTTTAACTGATTTTTTTTCTCTTCAAAACTGAATTGAACTGAGATAACCGAAATTTTTATAATATAAAATCGAATAGAACCGATTGAATTTTAAAATCGAACCGATTGAACTGAATTGATTCGGTTCAGTTTGATTTTTCGGTTTGAACCGAAATCTGCTCTCCCCTAGGTCTCATCATATTTTTTGTATCTTAATCCATGATAGATAAGGATAACTAAGAAAAGTTCTCATCAATAACATTAATAAAAATGTCATATTGAAGTTATATTATACATAGGACAATTTCAACGTTACTCAAAATATAGAAATGGTGGAACTAAAGAAACCATAAAATATAAAAATAATGGAATCAAAGGATACGATTTAAAAAAAGTATTGTCCAATTTTATTTAGATTTACCAAATTAAAAAGATAAAAATAAAAAAAAATACAAATTAATTTTAACTATAAGTGAAATATAGTTATGGTAATTTGGCACGGTTCAGGAACTACTAGTTCATGTTCAATAAAATTATGAACCCAAACTAAACTGCCATAGAATGGTTTGAAAGATGGTCTTTGAACTGTCGATTCTAGTGCGAACCCCAGTTAAAATAATTTGAATGGCAGTTCAAAAAATGACGATTCAAGATAGTTTGGAGGGCAATTTAAGGATGGTTTAGGAGCGATTTAGGGGCGATTTAAGGACAATTTAAATAAAAAAATTAGAGAAAAATTTTATTGATTTAGAATTAAGTTATATTTGTAAAAATATTTTAATTTTTCTTAAATCTTTCAATGAAAATAAAATAAGAAAAAAGAGAATGAAATTAATTTATTTTTAAGAAAAATTTAATAAGAAAAGACTTGGATTTGATTAAAAAATTAGAGCTTAAATTATTTTTTTTAAAGAAATTAAAAAAAATGTGTATGAACTTAATTTTGCATATTCTTGAATTTTAGAAGAATCAAAGTTTGCAGTTCTAGTGCTTGTCCTCTTTCTAAATGTTGTATAATAATTTGATAATTAGAAAAAGTATAAAAGAGAAAAAAAATAAAATATAGAGTATTAGAAATTTTATTGTGGAAATAAAATAATAATAGAGTAATTGAGATAGTATTGAAAATTTTAGTGAGTATATAAAATAACAAAGTAGAAAAATTGGGATAATATTGAAAATTAAAAAGAATGTAGAAAATAATTATTTGAAGAATTTGAGAGAAATTGAGAGTATTGAAAATTAAAAAGAGTGTAGAAAATAATTATGTGGAGAATTTAATATTTATATAAATGAATTAGAAGTAGGGTAAGATATTTATTGAGTTATTTTATATTTAAACCGCATGTTTAGTTTGATTTGAAATCATCGGCTCAATTCGGTTCAGAACCGTTGATTCACGGTTTCTGAAAAATATGAACTTGAACCAAATTGCAGAAAGACAGTTTTGGTCTGATTCAAAGCCAGTTTTGATTTTGACTATTTTTTGTTCAATTTTAACCGAACCAATTTCAGTTCAGTTCCAGTTTGAAACGGGACCATGCCCACCCCTAGGTAATATAATAATAAAAGACTTAATTTAAGTGGTTATTAAAAAATTAAAATACTGTGTATTATAATACTATATTATATATGAAAAATTAATAAAAAAAAATTATATATAAGAAAAGATAAATCACTGCAGTGAATGTAAATAACGTGCAACGAATTAAAAGAAAGAATTAGTTATTGTAAATATCATGTATGGTGTTTTGTTAATTTGATGACACATTCTTAATTGTTTATATATAAAAAATAACTGTAACTCATTTCAATTATTCCTTCCTGCAAAAACGTTTAGAAAGAAAAATGTTTAATTTGCACCCTAGCGAACTCATCAATTTGATATTACACAGCTGGCTTCAGAGATGGGTTTAGTTGCTTTTAAACATGTTTATCGTGAGTGCAACCAAACAACTCATGCTTTAGCCAAAAAAGCTTTAAATGATTACTCTTTTCTGTGTAATCCTCCATATCAAGTGAACTTTGTAATCTCCTTAATGCCATTTTAGTGGCCTATCAATGAATTTTCCCATCTTTGATTAAAAAAAAAAAAAAAAATCAATGGTCATGCCTTTAAAAAATGCATTGTTATAATCACTCACTCCAATCATGAAAAGAGATTTTTTATGTTTCTTAGCACATTATGTTAATTCTAACAAGATGAAACATTAATATTTATAATATTAAAGATCTAAGTAAACTTCGTAGTTGTGGCAAGTTGTATTGAAATGGCTACCTATCCATTTGAGCTGTATATAAGAGAACTATCGGTAACAAGGCAACGACTCCGTTTTCTGCAAGAAATTTCAATTGATTAACTGGTGGAACCACTTGATATCTGAGTACTTGATACTTTCCATACTATGGCTATTTTCATCTCCTCAAGCACCTTTTTGAATTGTGCTCGAACTCATTTATCCCTCTTCTCGCATGTATCTATGGTCGCCTTCATGAAACCTGGCAAGTTTAGCATTTAGCTCACCTAGTAGGTTATCGCTTGAACTTCCTTCACTGTCTCAAAGAGGTTATCCACTTTGTCCAGAAGCTGACAATATTCGAATGAATTTGAACTTGTGAACTCTTGTCCATGAATTTAAAAACCAAAAAGGATTTTTTAAATGAATAAACTTTTAAGATTTGGGAAAAAAAAAAAAAAGATTCTGGACCATGAATACTTCGAGTTTCGAAAAAAAAAAAGTTTCAAAATGTGTTGGTATATTGGGTTTATCAAGAGAGGAATTATGTCCTCAATATCTCGGATTATGTCTCCCATGTAGCACAAAGATGACAGCTTGCAGGGCAATTCTACTCTAGAGTCAATAAATTAATGCTCTTAGAGTATTCTCATTTGAGGCGGCAGTATTGCACGCTAGAATAAGAGGAAGACATGGAAGGATCATAGCAAGACCTGAAATTGAATTTTCAGATATGTGTTTGGTAAGGTTGACAATGATATACGGGGGTAGATATGCTATGGAATAGTCTTGTGTGAGATAGCATGATGAACTGCTTAGCTTTGAAAACAGAGGAGGGTGTAAAAATGGTAGTGAGCTGAAAAATATACGTCAGAGGACATGTTATGGGCTCTTTTATATGAACTAGAAGTAGATAAAAGGGAATAAGGAAGAAAAAGCGAATGAGTTTCAGTTTGAATTGTTTGCGTCTTTGCATGAACTAGGATTAGGTAGATCACAAGGGGTGAGATGTTGAGTGAATGGATTAGGTACGTACATCATCTTGGCGCTGTTCTTCTTCACCGACTATTGGCATCTCTCGCATTTTGTGCTTCAACTGCTTACTTCACAATCAATGGAGGGGACTGCTTGAAATTCAGCATGATGGCCTACTGTGCTGTGCCCATTCGTTAGAAATCAGTGTCCAATTCAATCACTGAATTATTCAGAAAGATTTGTCCATGTCAACCACTGAGAGTGATTTTTTCTATCTCAAATCTCAAAGTAGTGCTGCAATTCAGTTTACAACTCATATGAAAATCAAAACAATCATGAAAATTCCATTCTAACTTATTTCAGTGTTAGTACATATCATAATCTAATTTCAAAACCAGAAACTAAAATTTTGCATTCCCAACTATGTTTAGTTTTATTATTATTTTTTTTCCAATTTCTTTTCAGCAAGCTTTCTTTGCAAATATGAACAATTTCCTGTACTACGGTTCCACTGCCTCCAAGTATTGAATGCTTGGATTTGTAATTTGTTTGGTAGAGATTATTTACATACACCCTTATCAATAATTATGAGAAATTAATTTTCCTTATTTCCTATAAAACTTATATTTTTGTAAGTAAAAAAGCAATGCATTGAGATTATTTTAAAACTAGACATCAGGCCGCGGGTTCTTTTTATTTTTAAATTATTATTGTATAATATTATAAGCTGTCACTTTATTATTTGATTGCATTTTAAAATTTTATTTGCAATTATAACATATAAAAATAAATTTTGTATGATACTAAAAGAAATTAATATAAAAACAATTTTTTTATTTGTAGACTATGTATTTTGAAAAAAAAAAGGCAGTGATATCATATCACTAAAATTTCATAGAAAGTTCTTACTAGTTTCTTGAAATCGAGAGCAAGTTCTTTTTGGTTTCTTGAAATGGAGATGACTTGAAAAAAAAAAAACCTACTATTAATTTAGGTGCACCTTAAGTTAGTAGGTAATACTGTGATTGTTAGGTGAGAGTTGATACTTAATTTTCATTGCTTTCATCAGTGTATATAAATTGCTATAATGAAAGGGCTGGTTCACGATTATTTGAAGAAAAAAAATTATGAAAATTTGATTTGGACATTGTTTTAATTTCTTGATAAGAAAGTGTATGGTGCACTCCATTTATTCAGAAAAAAAAATAACATGCATATATTATATTCTGTTACTGATATTAAACTTGTTCTCAGGTTATTTGTTGATTTTAGTCATAATTAACTCCTTATAAAACATACCAAAGAAACTAAGCAATACACAGAAAATGATTTGCATGCTCCATTTTCTATGAAAGAACATTAGATTCTTTGCTATTATTTATTTTGTAACACCAGAAACTGGAGGGGTGAGAGAGTTGATATTTTAAAGACTACAGAGAAAGAAGAGAAACGGTTAAATTTAAGTGAAAGAATGAGGGAGATAAAGAGTTAAGAAAGGAGAGAAATACAAAGGGTTGAAGAACATTTTGTCTAAAAAATTATTAGTATTTTGTTGTTAAATCTTTGGTGTGGCTCTATGATTATGCCAAGTGGCACTAATATAATGAGTCAATTTTACATTAATAAGATGCCTAAATGATCAGCTTTATTATATTTATATTTATATATATAAATAGACATAGATCTCCCTTTTTGGAAAAAGTTTATTTATTTTAGCAATTTTGTGTTTAATGCATAGTTTATTTTAAATTTATGTAAATCATGAGGTTTTTTTTGCATCTCATTAATTTTTAATAAAGATATTTTAAATTTTAGTAGAATTTTTTTATTATTTTTTTTCTATATTCTTACTATAACAGGAATTTATTGTCACATGATGCATTAATTTTGAACATAATTAGGCACGTTAATGACTATAATTAAAAACTAGAAGGTTCAGAAGCCAAGTTGACTATTACCTTAAATTTAAAGTCTAATTACCTTAAACTCAATATTTGTTATTCAAAATATAGTACACAAACATAATTTGATAATTAATTGATTGATTACCATCTAGAATTTATTTGCTTCATCTAAACATTTTATCAAAATCTCAACATTTCACCTACAATAAATTAAAGGGTAATTATCACACGCAGGTAATGTTTTTATAAAAGTCACTGAATTTAAATTTTTTCATAAAACTCACTGAATTTCAATTTAATTTCATAAAATTCATTGTGATTGAAAATTAAAAGTTTTCAAATTAACCTACTGACTTGTTAACTATTTTACAAATAAAATTATCTAGCTAGAGATTGCTAATGAAGAAGAAATGGAGAAAGGAGAAGGATTTGATTGTGAGGGGGTAGCTGAATGCATTTCATACATTATATTTTCTTTTTCTTTAAAAAACTAATAAAATAAGGTAATTTTATTTGCAAAAAGTTGACAAATCAGTAGGTTAACCTGAAAACTTTTAATTTCCAACCATAGTGACTTTCATAAAATTAAATTAAAATTCAATAAATTTTATGAAATCAAATTAAAGTTTGTGACTTTTATGAAAACGCCCATAGTTAAGTGACAACGTGTGGTATTTACTAGGCTCTTTGCTCGTTTTAGGTTCTCCTCCACCTTCTCACCAGACTTTACCTCTGATTCCAAATTATATAGGTATCTTTTTGCAAATTTTAGTTGCTGATGTTACAATGTAAATTGAACCTTGCCCATGGAACTCTTGACAAGAGTGATGAATATTTAGCATTTGAAAGTAGATTTGAATTTTGAGCCATTAGAGTTTTATTTTGTCGCTTCCAAGTTATAAAATTCCATTATTTTCGTGAAGTTATATAAATTGTTGCTGAGGAATTATGAGTTTTGTATGTAACTTTGAAGAAACTGTTAGAAAATTTGGGTAGACTTTTTAGGATAAAAAATGACACTCTAAATAAATTTTTATTAATTTGTGTTGGATAAATTACATATTTATTCAATTTAATTTAGGTTTATTCAAGTGATTGAATTATTTTACACATCAAAATTATTAGCTAATCTAATAGTACAACACAACCACTTTTATATTACTCTTTTATTTCATATTCTTTCAATGTGGGATTCCCAATGTATGATAATTTCTAATAATACAAAATCTATCAACATGGCAAGTACAGAGCATATTTTGAATCATACCAATGCCTTGAGTACGACACTCTCATACTCTAACAATTTTCTCTATTCTCACTTGGATGGAAATTCTAGCTCTCATCTCACTTCACTCTCGTGCCCAAAAACTTGAAGAAGCATGGCTATTTATAGCCTGAAAAGTAGAGATGTCAAAAGTTCCCGAACCCGATTCGACTTATATATTGTTAAAATAATATCTAAAACTTGTATTTCTAATTATGTTTTATTTTTTAATAAATAAAATTATATTATATACTAATAAATTAAAATGAAAAAATTTTAAAAAAAAAGTAAAAAGAAAACTCCTCATAGGGAAATCCGTTCTGCCCCACTCCCCAATAGGAAAGTCCCCGCGCTGACCCTGAACTACTGTGGGGTAGGGACGGGGGAGCGATCTCCGCTCCGAACCTACCCCGTTGCCATTTCTACTGAAAAGGTCCCATAACATTTAATTGAAATCCAAGCAAATGTAAGAAAAAAATTAATTCAAAGATTTTGGATGATTTTAACCATGTGCTCAAATATTCAAACTAAATTAGTATTGACTTCAAGAGGAACATTATTATTATTATTATTATTATTATTATTATTATTATTATTATTTGATTTAAACTACGAAATTGGCTAGCTGCAATATTTTTTTCTTAGTTCTTAGTAAGTGCTTTTGTTTGCTAGGATCAAGATTTCTTGCTCCGTTAACCCTCACGCTATCAACACTATTTTTAATTCCTCACCATGTTGCCCCTAATCCCATGACACGGGTTCATGGAGCATTGTTGTTCCATAATCTAGTGAATGGAAATCAAATTTTAGGTGCTTTCTTGCCTACCCCTTTATCTGTTAAATATCTGCAAGACTGTTATACATTCATGTTCCTCAAATAGGATTCACATTGTTTTCTTTTGTACTAGCAGTCAATCTATTTTATTTTGGTTAGTCTTGCTCAAAGGTTTTAAAAAAAGTTTGTCTGGTAGCACTACAAAAAACAGTCTCTTTAGTAGTGAAATTTTTCCCCACTAAATGTGGAAATTTCGCCACTAATATTTTTAGTGGCGAAACAAAATTTCCCCACTAGTTCACCACTAAAGGTGCGTCACTAGAGCAATTAGTAGGGAAATTTTATTTCGCCACTAAATAAAAATATTAGTGGTGAAATCACATTTTCCACTAAAAGCTCTTCTCTTTAGTGGGGAAATTTATTTTCCCTACAAATTGTATCATCTTTAGTGGGGAAAAATTTCCCCACTAAAATGCTTGCTTTTAGTGAGGAAATGACAATTCCCCACAAATTGACATCCTGTTTGGTGGAGAAAAATTTCCCAACTAAAAGATTTGAAATTATTGGGTAAATAGTAATCCCCATAAATTGATCTCCTCTTTAGTAAGGAAAAAATTTCCCCACTAAAATATTTGAAATTGGTGGGGAAATGGCAATCTCCCATAAATTGTAAAGCATTAGCGTCCAATGTTTTACCTATTGAAATATTTCAATTTCCTTACATTAATTAATTCAAAGATTACAATAATATAATAATAGCTACAATTTATAAATATATAATCATTTACATAGCACAAAATAGAATCTATACATCAAAATGTTATAAATATCTTCCCAAAATGGACATAGCTCATTTAGTTGTATTTACATAAACAAAAGTATGAAGCAACATGTTTCATACAAAAAGGAGAGCACTTATTGAGGATCGACTAATAATCATATACATGCCATCGATCTTTGTCCATATGGAAGCACAACTTTAAGGCCTAATCAAGCGAAACAATATGATATTAGAATTCATCATAAACAGATTACAAAGTTATTATGAGAGCATGAAAAAGTAGAAAATTGAAATTAAAATATGAGCTTCTAATGTACAATTATATAATTCACCAAATTAAAAATATGATGCTACATATAGGTAGAGAATATTTGTGACCTTTCGACAAAATGGTTTAATAAACTTGATCAAATCTAGACCATTGTCTTCTTTGATCTACATTTTGCAATTAAAGAAATGCAAGTGTTATATATGACAAATATATGGAAATAAAAGCTCGAAATCATTGGTTGATAATAACTTGCTAATTATATTCATTTAACAAAATGAAAGCATCTACATAAATGCAAAACTAGCACAAATGATATAAAGTAAAAAACATATACCTAGCATCAAAAACAAAAAAGTTAACTTCTTATTAAGTAGTCCTTTTACTTCTCATTCACCTTAGCTATCTTCCTTGATAAATTTCCTTGTGAAATATATAAAGATGATAATTTTCTTCCATTTGACAAAATAGTTTTAGAAAGGTAAATTTATATAACTAAATCATGTAATGTCCAAGAAATCAAATTATGAGGAAATTAAAGCATATTAGAACTAATAATTGTTTGAATGGATTGCTTCTTAAACACTTTCCCAGGAGTGGACATGGACATGTGCATTGTTCTTTGATCTAAAATAACAAAGTAGATATTAGTCTCTTGAACCTTTTTTTTTTAAATAAAAAAAAATAAAATGTTATAAAAAAATATATTTATATATAAGTACAAACATTTTTCACTTCTTATGTGAATCATGTAAAATTCTATATCTTTTGAAGCAAATTTACGTGTTGATCATTTCATTCTAGCCTGAAAAGTTGAACATATATTAGAAGATATTAGACACATATAGAAGCAACTCATAGTAATGAGAATGAGGCTATTTATTGTTACATACATCAATATCCTTCATATGATCATATTCAAGCATTGAATTCTTCATTACCTATAAAGATGAAATAAACAAAATGTAATGATTAACCTGAACAAGATAATGTAATATGTAATAATTGTTGAAGTAAGATTGAAGAAGCAAAATAATTAGCTAACAGTGTGGTGAGAATTGTGCGTCAAAGTTATGGGTCCAACCTGAAAGTTCAATAAGTAAAAAATATAAGGTACATATAGAAGCTATTCCTTAAAAAAAAAAAATAGGTCATTTATTGTTACATACACCAATATCTTCTAAATGATCAATTTCAAGCATTGAATTCTTTGTAGGATATAAAGAGGACACAATATATTGTCAAAATGTAATGAATCACTTAAATAATATAATGTATAAGTAATAATTCTTAATGTAAACTTCAAGAAGAAAAGGGCAAAAAAAACTTACACTTTGGTGAGAATCGTGAGTTGGTGAGAATCATGCATTGAGCATTTGTACTTGAAAGTTCAACATGAAGTAAAAGATATGAAGCACGTAAAAACTCTTTACTAATAAGATTTGGGTCATTTATTGTTACATACATTAATATCCTTCATATGATCAGTTTCTCGCATTAAATTCTTTGTAAGATGTAAAGATGGAATAAAATCCTGTAAAAAAAGCAATGAACCATTGACTAAGATAATCTAATAAGTAATAATTGTTGAAGTAAAATTAGAGAAGGAAAAAATAACTAACAGTGGATACGTAATCAAGCATAGAGGAAAATTCTTGTTGAAGTAATGAGCACATTTCATTTCGTATCTCATCACGCAACTCGGCCTTCACTTTATCACGAATTTTAGCTTCCTTTTTTGTAGAAAACTCAGCTACTTGTCTTTCCACTTCAACTTGTATTCGAGCATTAATAGCATTTTCATCAAGAGTAGAGCCATGTTGATCTTGACCTCCATGATAAACACGTTTCAAAGGAGGCCAGCCTTCTCTCATGCCTCTTTGGTACCTTGATTCATGTCCTAAAATAAATTATATATGCTTCAGTGGTTGAAAGATTATCCACCCTATGCTCTTCCAATTGTGCTTTATGTAAATCCAATGGCTTTTGATATGCTTCCTCAGCCTCTTTATCAACCCAATTTCCATCCTTCTTTTTTCTTTGTTTCACAAAAAGTCTTATATACTCTGGTTCTTTGACATTTTCTTTTTAAGTTTTAGATTGCTACAATTAATAATAAATAACAGTTACAAAGTGTGCTTGACATTAATTAATGCTAAATAAGAAAGTTTAAAACACAATTACCATTTCATATGCAATCTTTGCAATGGACTTCGTGCCAACACATGCCAACATCTCTTGCTTCTCCCTATTCCTAGAATTGGTCCCACTTATATGCCATAATAGACATAAAATATATATATATATATATATAAGAAATTTAAAAAAATACAGTTAAGGTTTTTAAAATAAGTTTAAAAAAATAGGTGCACTTCAACCAAATAAAAAATAATTGGTTTCACTTAGATGCTATGTTAGGGCCTCACTGCACTTCTAAAGTGCAACAATGGGCTACACTTTTTAAGTGCATATAATGTGACCCCTTACTTCTTTTGTATTCTTTAAAAAACTTTTAAAAGATAACTTAATAACAATCAAATTCCATAAAATAACTAAACTTGAAATTTTTTAGTTCCCCAATATTTTTCGACTAACCACTTTCAATCTTCTTCGTCAATATCATTAGAACAGTTATTTAACCTTTCCCTATCAGTTTTATACTTGCAATAATACTTCTTCCTCAAGTTGTACTACCAATTTCCAAATCTTTTCATTATCATTCTCCATGTAGCACAATCAACATTAGAATTGTTAGGAAATACAAACTTTTCTTGAAACCAATAATGTAAGAAATAAATGAAAATAAGACTATTGTATCATACACATTTACGAGATATTTAATTAATTTTTGAAAAGTTAAGAGTGAAAAAAAAAAAAAAAAACCTTCACTTCTTTCATGAGCCGGCCTTTGATCTTTGAATCAATATGTACCCATTTCAAAATATTCAAAGGACAATATTGCTTAACAAGTTAACTTGTCTCAGTAATAAATTATTGTGCATTTTCACCAATAGCTCTCATCAATAATGGTGGTATATCAACTTTCACTGGTGCTTTGTTTGCCTCTCTCTTCTTTTTCCATTTTGTCCCTCGAGTTCTTCCACGTCTAATTCTTACTACTACATTAAGAACTAAAGAAAAGAATGGTACATTGTCAAAAATAATTACAAAACTAAATATATTTTGCAAACAGGACAAGTATTTAGGCATAAGACCATGTTAACAATATACCTGACTCAGCCTCAATTGCCTCTAAAGGTTCAACTTTCATGTTTTAAGTATTTGATAGAAATCTAAACACATGCAAGCACCTAAAGTAAAATAATAATAATAATAATAATAATAATAATAATAATAATAATAATAATAATAATAATAATAATAATAATAATAAATAAAAACATATCATAAAAAAGTACTTTATACCAAATAATAATTGTACTAAACAATAATAAATGATATAAAAGCACAAAAGAGACTTAAAAAAGTTGTATTATATACCATTAATCATTGTCACTATACCCATCATCATCATCTTCTTCTTCTTCTTCTTCTTCTTCCTCTTATTCTTCTTCTTCTCCTCCATCATCATCATCACCAAACATATCATTATCAATAAAAATTTTCTTAAATTCCTTTCGATTTCTAGTAACATTATGATCTATTATCTCGGGCTTCATGTCATCTCTTGCTAATGGAATAAGTATATCTTCTCCCTTAACAATAGAAAAATTCAAATTTTCACTCGAATGGGGTTCCCTAACATCCCAATATGTTTTCACTCAAATGGGGTTCCATAAAATCCCAATATGGCTCTATATCATAAGTATCTTTCTCTTTATCAAGAGGCATATCATAAAAGTTGCGAGCCATAGTCTTGACTACCAGTAGCCATTTTGTATCCCATTGGTCTATCACATAATAAACTTGTTCAACTTGGCTTGCTAACACAAATGGCTCATTAGTTTGCAAAAATTATGTGATATTCACGATGATAACCCCATTTCCATCTTTCTTCATTCCTTTTTGCTCATCATACACGTCATACCAATCACGTCATAATAGTATAGCTTTTTTGTCCCTACTATATTCCAATTCAATAACTTCTCGTAATAAGCCAAAATATTCTCTCTCCACTATGTACATCTCTTTTTATAACAACTCCACTATTTTGTGTTACATGATGGTTGCCATGTTCTTTGGTATGAAATCTATACCCATTAACATTATAACCATTGCAATAAGAAACTCTTCTAATTGGGCCTTGTGCCAAAAATAGCAGTTCTTTTGTCACTCATTTATCTCTTCTATCCCACAAGTGCATCACCTATCAAGAGATCATAATTATAAAATAACACTATTAAATACATGCAATTAAGTTTTATAAAATCTTATTGTACATTTACTTACAATGTTGCAAAACCATTTGACCAAGTTGTTATTCTGGACATGATTGACACCTTCATATTCTGTAAAAATAATTGAAATTGATTTTTCTTATTACAATATAATTATCAAAATATAAAACTCATAACCTAGTTTACAATCCTTACTCAATGAAGGATTGCACTTTAACACAATTTCTTAAAACATATAGTTGAGCTCATGTCAAATCTTCAAAACTCAATTCTCTAGTTTTTGCTTTACTCAAAGGCTTTCTAAATTTTGCAAAAATGGACAAACTCGCATGTTGAGCTTCACCTTCATAGTTTCTTTCTTTCTGATTAAATCTAGTCTCATTCTTAGATAAATACCTTGAACAAAAGGTGAGACGCTCATCTGCAATATAACCTTCAGCTATTGATCCTTCTGGATGAGCTTTGTTTTTAACATAGGACTTAAATTTTCTCATATTCCTAAGACAAAAGAATTAATATAGTTTTAGTTTTAACATAGTATAACAATATTTTTTTTATGTGACTAAGAATATGAATATGTGATCTAACCTTTCACAAAGAAACATCCGGTGATATTTAACAGGTCCTGCCAACATTGCTTTCCGTACTAAATGTATAGGCAAATGTACCATGACATTAAAAAAGGCAGGAGGAAATATTTTTTCAAGCTTGCAAAGGGTTCTTGTAATGTTGCATTCTAATTTTTCCAATATCTCCACCCTTAATGCCTTAGAGCATAATTGCTTAAAAAACATTAATTCCAATAATGGCTCATATACTTCTTTGGGTAAGAGCCCACGAAAAGTAGGAGCAATCAAATCTTGCGTGAAAACATGACAATCATGACTTTTCATTCTAAAAATTTTACCCTCTTGAATATTTACACATCAAGCAAAATTAGAGGAGTATCCATCTGGAACTTTCAAATTATATAAAAAATGACATACATCTCTCCTTTCTTTTAAAGTCAAAGTATAAGCAGCTACAGGCATTTCATATTTGCTTTCAATTTTGTGTACAATATGCAACTCCTTGCGAATACCCATCTCCATAAGATCTACCCTTGCATTTACATTGTCTTTAGTTTTTGTAGCAATTCCCATAATTGTTCCTAAAATATTTTCACAAATGTTCTTTTCAATATGCATAACATCCAAGTTGTGATGAAGTAAGAGTTTGCTCCAATAAGGCAACTGAAAAAATATGCTCTTTTTTTTTTTGCAATTAAATTGTAATGAAGATTCACTCCTTTCTCGTTTGTGACTACACTTACTAAACACCACATTATTGCATTCACTCAACTGCTTAAGAATATCATCTCCTAAAAGATGCTTAAGAGTAGAACGCATTTCAACGGTGCCATCAAAAGATCTCTTATAAAACCTCCACTTATGATTAGCCTCTAAGAATCTTCGATGACCCATATAACAAAATTTATGACCGTGGGTCAATCTAAGTGAGCATGTGTCACTGTTACAACAAGGACACGCCAAAGCCCCTTTAGTACTCTAACCAGACGGATTTGCATATGCTGGGAAGTAATTAACAGTCCACAACAAGGCTGCATGTAACTTGAAATTAGATGAAGAAAAAGCATCATATGTGTCAAATCCTACTTCCCATAACTCTTGTAATTCTTCTATTAAAGGCTCTAAATAAACATCAATGTTATTTCCAGGAGCCTTTTCTCCAAGAATTAACAAAGACAACATAGAAAAATCACTCATTATACACATCCTTGGTGGTAGATTATATGGCATTAACATAACAGGCCATATGCTATAAGAAGTGCTTAAGTTGCCAAATGGATTAAAACTATTTGAGGCCAAACCAAGTCTTACATTTCATATGTCCAAAGAGAAATTTGGATATATCTCATCAAATGATTTCCAAGCTTTTGTATCAGCTGGATGCCTTAACACCCCATCAGCAAAACGTTTATCCTTATGCCAACACATATGAGATGCTATTTTTTAAGACATGTAAAGCCTTTGAAGTCTTGGTATCAATGGAAAATGACACAAGACTTTATTAGGAACCTTTTTACCTTTGCCTAAGCCCTCACTATCACCTTTAACACCTTCATTTTTCCACCTTTAGTAACCACTAATTGGACAACTTTGAAAGTTGGAATACTTCTTTTGATAAATGATACAATCATTCTTACAAGCATCAATCTTCACATAATTCAATCCCAAATCTTGTGTATATTTCTTTGCTTCATATGCATTCTTAGGGAATTTCTCATCATGGAGGAATACTTACTTTAATAAATTCAATAACATGGTGAAAGAATTGTCACTCCAACTATTAATGCATTTAATATGAAGAAGATGTACAACGAATTCTAGCTTTGAGAAGTTTTTACAACCTGGAAACAACTCTCTCTCAGCATCTTTCATTAATCTAACAAATTTCTCAAGCAGCTCCTCATTGACCATAGTCTCACAACCAATCTCATCCATACCTTCACAAATATTTATGCTCCTAACATTGATTATATCTTGAATCATACCAATTGTCTCATCAAACCCAATAGAATCATCATCACCTATTATCCCATCATTTTCTTCTTCATCACTACTCTCTTCTCCATGCAAAGTCCATTTAGTACAATCCCTTAGGATCCCAAATACAATCAAATGAGTGAAAAAATCATCTTTACCAAGAAAAACACAATTGTTGCTGTTATAGCATGGACACCTTATTTTACCTCTTGCCCCTACTTTATCAAATGTAAATTTAAGGAACTCCATAATTCGTTTAACATATTTTGGTTTTTGTTTGTTGCCAACACCTCTATGATTGATCCAATTTTTTTCCATGACATATACTTGTGTCTCAAAACCAAATCTAGATTCAAACAAACAAATAATGCAAAATAATTGATCACAAATTTCTTACGGTATCTTGTATCATATATACAATACAAAATTTAAGGAAAAGCCTAGGAGGAGATATTAAAAATATGGATGGTGTTGAAATAGCTTGCCAAATTTATAACTTTGTTACTAGGCATCTACATATATATATATATATATATATATATATATATATATATATATATATATACAAAATTTCCAATCCTGTACCTAGAAAAGATAACAATAATCAGTCTATCAGCAGCCTTATTTATCATAATAATGCAGTCCCATCACAAAAGAAAAGAAATGAAAATATATTAATAAATGAAAAGCATATATTAAATATCAAGAAAAGATAAATAAATAATTTTGTGTTTATACTCTATGAAGCATGGAAACGCCTATCACTTGCATTTCCAAGTGTCAGAAACATTTCCGTCCCGGAAATGGTGGGACACGGCCTTGAAACATTTCGGGGCCGTGTCCAGAAAATCCAAAAAATGGAAACGCGTTTCCCATTCGGAAACGCGTTTCTCCTAAAAAAAAGGAAATTGCAGCAGGAGGAGAAGAGGACCCAACTCTCTTTTACTATTTCATTTCCCATCAGCAAGCAACCAGGCCAACAAAATTTACCAAATCAACAAACCAAATCTTTTTTTTTTCTTTTAATTACACAATAATACAAAATGTAATAAAAAAGATCAAGGCAAAGCAAAAGCACAGGAATTGAAAGATGAATTAGAAGAAAGAAAACCCTAGATTAACTAGGCAAAAGTTCAAACAATGACTCACTTGGAAGAGAAGAGATTAGATTGAAAAGACAAATTAGAAATGGATGTTGTGAGATCTGAAAAAGTTGAAAGGCAATTAAGGAGAAAGAGAGAGGGAGATTAGGGTTTGATAGAATGGAACCAAAAAAGATGATAAAAAGCTGATAATCGGTGGAGAAGAAGAGTATTAAAGAGAGAGCGTGAGAATGAGAAGAACGGGAGGCTGGCTTTTAACGTTGTGTCGCACATGGCCAGAAAACAAATGCTAGAAATGCTAGCTTTTAAGGAGAGAGAGAGAGAGAGAGAAATGCGAGGCTGGCTTTTAAATTGAAAATTTTTATTGTAATTTTTATCTTATTATTTTTACTCTTTACTTTATTTTTTAAATTGATTTTAATTGAGATGTAAACTCAAATTTTAATATCTTTAATATATTACTTTTAATAATTATACAAAAGGTGAGAGTTTAAAATAAATAATTATTTTTATAATTTTTAATAGATTATTGAATTTATATATATACCCCTATATTTTTTATATTTACGCGCTTCTTTCACGTTTCCATTTCCTATATTTTTTAAAATGTCGTTTTCTAGTGTTCGTTTCCGCGTTTCCCCGTTTTCACGTTTCTGTTTCCATGCTACATAGTTTATACTCAAATGAAACTCAGATTTGTGGGCCAGGAGTAGTTTTCTCTATTAGATTGAATTAATTCTTATAAAATTATGTCACTAATTATATAATTATGGTTATTACGAATTTAGCCCATTTTTAACTTTTGATCCAATTTAACCAAGAACTTTTGATTTAAGACTAATTTAGCCAAAAATCTAGAATTTAATCTACATGCTCCACTTTGTAATATTTAATTACTAGATGTATTTTTTAATATTAAAATATCATTTTTTATATTTTATAATTAATTAAATAAAATTATCAAAATATTATTTTTATTTTTAGTTATTTATATGAAAATATAAAAATAACATATTTTTTAAAATTATTAATTAAAATATTAATTATGAAAAAATATATATTTTTTTATTTTCATATAATTAAATAAAATTAAAATTAAAATAAAAAATATTATTTTTCATTTTCGTAAAGTTAATTGAAAATAAAAAACTAAAATTAAAATTAAATGTAATTATAATAATTATTATTTTATATTTTACTATTATTTTTATATAATTAAAATGAAAAAACTATAATATTATATTTTTTTTTATATAAAATATTAAAATTAAAAATCATAATTAACTATACTTAATTAAATTGAAATATAATAAAAATATTTTTTTATTCTCATAGAATTAATTAAAATTAAAATTATGATTTTAATTTAGATAATTAAAAAGCATTAGTTTTTATATATTCTTACAATAAATAAAATTAAAAATTATAATTACAAATATTTAGAATATTATTTTTATATTTTCGTGTTATTAATTAAAATTTAAAAATAAAAATATTATTTTTTATACTTTCATATTATTAATAAATATTAAAATTGAAAATATAAAAAATAATTTATTATAATTAATTAATTGACAGGCTCTAAATAATTAACTAATAATTACAATTAAAAATATTTAAAAAAAAAAAAAGCATTTTCCAACACCCCTGATGTGTGAGTTGATGGGCCAAATGGGTTAAAATATTCCTTTTAGCCATTAATCAATTTCTACGTCTCCATATTCTACCAACTTTACTTTAGGTAAGGCTAGAGCAAAAACAAGAAATGTCCACATAAGCAAGAGCTTAGTTTAGCATGCTACCAGTAATAAAAGAAGGGCTGCCTTGGAGTAGTTTTAATTCCAGTCCTTTCCATAAGAATGAGTATAGGCCTATAACTTTGGTTAGGCACTGATCCAATACCGCTAGATAGTTTTTATGTTCTTTAGCAAATTACAAAATCAATAAACAATACAATATGTAACGTGTACATTTTATAGTAACAGATTAATTCCTTCAACCTTACAGATCCAATAACAATAGAGTGATCTACATCAAAGGAATAAATGGAACATACTGAAGAATCAAAAGATAGCCAACTAATCAAAATTATCTCATGGTCAATCCCAATACCCATTTAAGATCACAACACTAATGAACAGAGGTGTGGAATTATTCTATAAAGAAAAATTTATAAGACACATTCTATTTCATCCAAGTTAACAAAAAGATAACTTGAATGAGCAAAGGGAAACACCAAATCACTTGCAGCTTAACTGAGAAAAAGGGGTCCAAACTTTAATAGGAAATACAACACCATATAGACTGCCAATCCACATCATTGAATAAATAGGGAGCAAAGACCTTGTCAACAAATTGGAAACTGCTAAAAATTAACCCAAAATATTATTTTTTGAAATAATATATTTTTTTATTAACAACTAAAATGCTATTAACAAATCAACACAATTAATCCAATTGGAAATATCTACACAAGACCACCAAATAAAACTAGTAGAAAATGGCATACAATATGCAAAAACTTGAAGAACATTAACAGGGCAGTTGCACTAGGAGAGCTCATCCTGATAAAGCATCCCTATCAAGAGACCTCATTGTAAAGTCCTTTGCAGACTCATTAAAATCATACAAGTTGCACTCACTACCTTTCTAGTTGTGAAATCACAACTATTTAACAACCTCACCCACTGTCCATGATGAAGGTATAAAATCTTCCTCAATGGGCCATAACAGGTAAGTCATAGATGGATTTAGGCATAAAAAAAAAATATGCTGCTCAAATTCTCTAGCTGAATATCAAAAACAGAACCAATCTATTTTCAGAGAAATCAAAGTTACCAGTCCATAGGAAATCATTATCGACTTTTTGGGACCTTTCCGTCAAAGACGCAGGCCATCATGCAAGATCTTCAGCTAAAGGCTTGTAAAACAAACATGTTGACAATAAGAGCTCTTCTAGCAGCTCAAAAATATATTCACCAACTCCAACAACACTATACCAGAACATATTAATAACCCAAAATGTCCAGATGATGACAGAAACAATTTTTAGGCAAAGCATAAACAACAAATTTCAAAATCTGAGCTCAATTTTATTTAAAACATTAAATAAACTACAGGTAAAGAGAGTATTGAAAGAACAAGCAAAAGTGGGTAAAATCCTTTACTTTTATGCAATAAGAAAATTCAACTAGAACAGGGTAGTCCCTTGTAAGTGACTGAATTCACATACACTCTCAAGACTCAACCATCAAAAAGGCACCACTGCAAAACCAAGCATCTAAAACATGATCCCTAAATTAATTATTTAACTCTAATTACTAATAGAATGAAAAATCAACAAAAGCACACAATCTCACCAAAAGAAGTAGAATCAGTAATTGGTGAAATAAAACTTCTACTAAAATATAAAAGTATACAGTAACTGATGAAATAAAAAAAAAAAAAAAAAACCTTATTCTCTGATTTTTTTTAAATACGTTTTATTAATTTTTTGGCAAAAGAAGTCTTGGCGTGCTTAACTTGCATCTCACATTTTATCATTTAGTGGCAATTTCTTTTTTCCTACTGAAAATTCCCCACAAAAAGTGCATTTTCTAATAGAGCAGGCTATAACAAGTTACCCTGTTCGTATTTTTATGTGATTTACTGAGATAATCTTGTAACTTCCGCGTTATGCTAAAGGAAGCATGGAATTGCATGTCGTCACATTCACAATGCCAATGAAACTATTAGGCTTGCATTGACTCCTTTGTCCCAGAGTTCTAACTATTTTTGGTTTTTTAAGGCTTCGTATATTAAAGGCATAAATTTAATGTGCATGCTTCCTTTACCCTAATCCTTGATTAGTGATCTCACTAAAAATATATATCAGCAATGGAATTTTCCTGTTGACGTCCAAAAATCTAATGTTAATACTCTCATCGATAAGTTTTGCGATGGCATTTGGTCGCTATCACTAAATTTAGCAACGGCCATAGTAATGCCAAAGTTAACTCCAACATTAAAACTCAATGATCATCAATTGAATTTCTGTCAATAATGTTGTCACTTACTCCGCCGTTGATCCGTTGAAACGTCGTCAATAACCTGTCACTGAATCTCAAAAATCCATCAATAATTTTTCAAAAATTTTTAATATTTTAAAATATTTTTCTCACAAATCTATCACTAATTTGACATTCTCTATCACTTTTTTTTAAATTTCTTCTATTATTCCTATGAATTTATAAGTACAATAAACCAATTATAATATTTTAATAAACAAAATTAAAATGCATATTTTAATAAAATTAAATAATCCATGCAAATTGCCTAATATTTATAAAAAGTAAAATTATGATCACATCCATAAAAATGAATTATTATTCGACACAGGATAAGCAAACATAAATAAAATAGTGATGCAAATATAAATAACATAAATAATATTCCAAATGTGGACATAAACTCCTTTTGCATCTCCTAAATTATCTCACTTTCATCATCATTTCATGAATCCACAGTGCCATTTTATCAATTTATGAGAATTGCTAAGAATTTAAATATCTATCAAAATGCAAAAATCTTTTGATTTTCTAACAAATCTGCTAACACAAGTTACTAGAGAGTAGAGAATGATAAAAGTTATTAATTGCTACCTGAATGATATTTACAATTTGCTCAATGGCCCATCCATACAAAATTAAGCCAAGTAGAAAAGAGACAAGTGAGCACTCTTCCATAGATTTTATAAAAACCTGAAAAGAAAGAAAATATTAGCAATCAAGAGAAATCCTACATGCAAGCAAAGGGAAAAAAGGTTATGCTTGCCAATTATAAAGCTACATCCATCAAATTTTCATTCTTTTATTTTGCAATGAGAAATAAGATTCTATAGAGAACCTGCAGAAAAAGAATT
The DNA here is from genome assembly GCF_030052815.1 of Hevea brasiliensis. Classification (NCBI taxonomy): domain Eukaryota; kingdom Viridiplantae; phylum Streptophyta; class Magnoliopsida; order Malpighiales; family Euphorbiaceae; genus Hevea; species Hevea brasiliensis. Next base: position 41,981,954 of record NC_079509.1, read on the forward strand.
TACTAAGTAATTAGACAAACCAAAGTTATAAACTTATAATTACCTCACAAGCTGCACAGCAGTAAGCCATGAACATCCGGTTTCCAGTAAGCCTTGAAATGCCAATTAGAGCTGTCTTTCATATCTTTATGGCTAGATTTACCTAGCAAGAATGTACTGCAATTAAAGTATCAAAGACCCAGCAAAAATACAGCAAACTATAATCAAGGAGTACACATCCATATTTAAATAGAATGATCCATGTCTGAAAGAATAAATTATAAATGTTATATAAAGGAAAGTTACCTGTACACCTGCAGCCAATGGCTTGCAATATCTAGGGCAAGCAATAACACAGAAACCAAGCAAGGTCTATATAAAACAAATCAACCAAAAGAGATCAAATAGAAATGCATATGCTTTATTGCAACTGTATTACACATGGAGTAAATAGGAAAATTATTACCTGTATACCTGGGAAAGCATTACTAGTAGACAAGCAGAGAGAAGTGTGAAAAGAGAAACAAGAAGAATTATATGACAATGATAGACAAGCAATATCTTTTCTTTCCAATATGAGAAGACTCGTGGTGTTGAAGGTCAAAGATCTATATTAAGTCACATTGTTCAGAAACAAAATGAAGCAAGAATATTGTTGCCAAATCTAGCTAGAATCTCACTAGAATTTAAGTCTCTATTACATAATGAAGTGGCTCAAAGAGGCAGGGTTCAATGATGACTCCATTAGAGTAAGAGACAAGGCTGCTCTAGCTTATATTGTGAAACTTGAATCACATTTGTGCAAGATTGTCTCTGTTAGAATCCATCAATTAGTGTAAATCCTTTAATCAGTGTAAATTAGCTGTAAATTAAAATATAATTAGAAATCATTGTATTTATTGACTATTATTAGTTTTCTAGTTAGTCCTAGCCTTTGTATATAAATTAGAATTTTTGTAAATTATTTTAGTATAAAGAAATATAAAAGAAATTTTTTCAAATTCTATATTTTCTACATGGTATCGGAGCAGTGCCAAAATTCATTGGCGTTAACAGTGTAGTTCTGTGTTTTTTTTTTTTTTGGGTTAAGCTTCTACGTCATTCTAGGAAGGGAGGCAACTATCACCACCCACTTGAGGAGGAAGGACACCAGCCAATCGGCCTACGGCGGCCACTTGAGGAGGAAGGACACCAGACGATCAGCCTACGCCCGGAGTCCCGCCATCGTCCGGTGAAGCGCGTGAGCTCACCAGCCTCCAGAAGTCTCACGTCATTCTTCACGCGCCAGCGCGTGCACCCTTTTCTTTCAGTGATTTCTCTGACCGCGCCTCTTACTGACGACCTTCCCTGTCCAGCACGTCTCTGACCAAAGTGTTTTCACACCTGGTTTGCACATTTATTTTTTGGGTATCTTTCATTGTCCAGTTTCTTGCTTTTTGTCTCAGTACCTATTTCTTTAATTAAAAAATGACTGATGAAAAGAAGAAAACCTCTTAAACAAAAGCTAGATTTGTTGGTGATAATCCCTTTTACAAATTAGTCCTGTAAAGTTGGATGGAACTAATTATTTGGCATGGTCTAGATCTTTTCTACTGTTCATTCAGGCTAGAGGACACAGGGGTATATCACTGGAGATAGAAAATAGCCAAAAAGTACTAGTCCTACCTACAACCAGTGGGAGTCGGAGAACTCTCTTGTTATTTCATGGCTTATAAATTCTATGCAACCTCATATAGCTCATGGGTATTTACTATTGGACAGTGTCGCTACCATTTGGAGTGCTGTTTCTCAGACTTATTCTCAAGTTGGGAATGATGCACAAGTTTATGAGCTTAGGAATAAGGTTCATGGAATGAAATAAAGTGAGTTGACTGTTGCTCAGCATTATGCGGAATTGAGTAGTCTATGGCAAGAGTCGGATTTCTATCAGGACTTTCGGGCTTCATGTCCGGTTGATGTAGTTAAGTTCTAGAAATTGGTTGAGAAAGAGTGCATATATGATTTTCTTGCTGGGCTAAATGTGAAGTATAGTCAGATTCAGGTCCAAGTGCTTGGTAAGGATCCTTTGCCCACCTTGAGGCAGACATACTCTTATGTTCAAGAGAATAGTCATATGGTCCATCAGATAAGAATCACTTACATTGTGACTACTGTGGGAAATCTCGGCACACCAAAGAACAATGTTTAAAGCTGCACGGTTGCCCAACTAAAGGGTGTGGAGTAAAAAGGATGGGCTCTGCTAGATCACAAGCAAATGTATTTGAGGTTGTGAGTGTTTCTGAAGATATTGCTATCACTGGGATGTTTTCCAATGAAGAGGTACAGACTCTGAGATGATTCCTATCACAGCTTGAATCACAATCCACTACAATTGCCTTTTCTAACTTCGTCAACTCAGGTAATGCTTTTCTTGTCAATCATAATAATTCATTTTGGGTTATAGATTCTAGAGCAAACAAATATATGACAGGCTTTTTGAATAAATTCATATCCTATTCTCCATGTTCAGGCAAAGAAAAAGTCTGCATTGTGGATGGATCCTTATCTAATGTTTCTGGAATAGGTTCTGTTAAATGCACTCCTACTATAAGTCTTAGTTCTGTCTTACATATGCCTAGCTTTCCTATTAATCTTTTATCTGTCAGTTCTATCACAAAAGCTATCAACTGCAAAATTGATTTTTTTTCCCACTCACTGTGTGTTTCAGGGGTTGATAATAAGGAGAACGATTAGCAGTGGTAGACTGCAAGATGGGCTATATCTATTGAATGATTGTGTTGATCAGGCCATGTTGGGACAGCCTATGGGCACTGAGGAAGAAATTATTCAGTGGCATAGGAAACTTAGACATCCTTCATTTACTGTTTTAGAGAAACTTTATCCTCTTTTGTTTAAGCAATGCAAAACTGAATTGTTAGTATGTGATGCTTGTGAGTTTGCCAAACATACTAAACAATCTTATCTTGCAATAAATAATAAGGCTTCAATTCCTTTTATGACTATCTATTCTAATGTATGGGGGCCTACTCAAACTATGTCTTTATCAGGTTATAGATAGTTTGTGACCTTTATTGATTGTTGTAGCTGGTTAACTTGGGTATATCTAATGAAAGGGAAAAATAAAGTATTTTCATATTTTCAGCAGTTTCATAAAATGATTAGCATCCAGTTTGATGCTCATGTTAAAATACTGAGAACTGATAATGGCACAAAGTATATGAATGGAGTTTTTCAAGAATATTTGAAGTCACACAGAATTTTACATCAGACTAGTTGTGTTAACACTAGTGCTCAAAATGGAGTGCCTGAGAGAAAAAATAGACATTTACTTGAGGTTGCTACGTCTCTTATGTTTACAATGAATATTCCCAAACCTTACTAAGGGAATGTAATTCTTTCTGCTGCATATCTTATTAACAAGATGCCACTCCAGACTTTGGAATTTAAGAGTCCTTTTGAGGTTTTAAAAGGTAAAAATTCATATACTGTTCCTCCAAAGGTCTTTGGTTGTGTTTTCATTGTTCATTAGCCTAATAGGGGAAAGTTAGAACCTCGAGCCCTCAAGTGTATCTTTGTTGGTTATTCCAGTATTCATAAGGGGTATAGGTGTTACCACCCTCCTACACGAAAATATTTTGTGAGCATAGATGTTACCTTTAGGGAATCTGAATCTTATTTCCATCCACCTCTTCAGGGGAAGCATAGGAAGGAAGAAGAGGTGTCTTTCCCTTCTTTTTTGTGCTCTCCCAACTTTTAACTTCAAAGGAAAAATCTGGGTCTAAAGCCTATACCTAATAATGATACTCAGGGGGAGTCACCTAAATCTCAAGGGAGACTGAATGGACCAGATTTGAGAATCTATACTTGGCGGAACAAGATAGATATAGCCATCGAGCAGGAGACTGCTGATCAACTGGAATCTCTGGATTCAATTCCTGAACATCCTAAGGTATGTGATGAGTCTCATTTGGTTCCTGAAGAGTCTAATTTTAATTCTCAATCTACTTTTTCTTCTTCTAATAATGATTTTGATATTCCTATTGCTCTTAGAAAAGGTGTTAGAATATATACTAAACATCCCATCTCTAACTTCCTTTTTTATAATTCTTTGTCTCCATCCTATAGAGTCTTTCTATTGTCTGTTTCTATCCCACAGGATTAGAAGAAAGCATGTCTTGATCCAAAATGGAAGGCAGCCATGGTGGAGGAGATGAAAGCTCTAATAAAGAATGAGACATGGAAAATTGTTACTCTTCTAATGGGGAAAAAATCAGCTGGATGCAAGTGGGTGTTCACTGTGAAACATAGAGCAGATGGTTCAATTGAAAGGTATAAGGCTAAGCTGGTAGCAAAAGGCTTCATAGAGACGTATGGGGTAGATTACCAAGAAATATTTGCTCCTATTGCTAAAATAAATACCATCAGAATTTTACTATCATGTGCAGTAAATCTTGAGTGGGATTTGCAGCAGTTTGATGTAAAAAATGCCTTTCTACATGGTGATTTGGAAGAAGAAGTATATATAGAAATCCCTCTAGGGTTTGAGAATGGGAAGACCAAAGGAAAAGTTTGCAGTTTGAAGAAAGCACTGTATGGTTTAAAACAATCACCTAGGGCATGGTTTGATAGGTTTAGTAAGGCTATGGTTTCTTTTGGATAATGCCAAAGCAATGCTGATCACACCTTATTTATAAAACACTATAGGGGTAAGATCACTCTGCTTATTGTCTATGTGGATGATATTGTGGTAACTGGTGATGATAGGGAAGAAATGATTCATCTGAAGGAACAACAAGCATAGGAGTTTGAAATCAAAGATTTGGGAAGGCTAAAGTACTTTCTTGGAATAGATGTTGCCAGATCAGATAAAGGAATCTTCATTTCTCAAAGGAAGTACATACTAGATCTGTTGGAGGAAACAGGAATGCTAGGTTGTAAACCAGCAGAGTCTCCCATTGAGGCAAATCACAAATTGTAAGCTGGAGTTGGGGAATCCGTGGATATTGGGAGATATCAGAGGTTGGTTGGCAGACTGATTTACCTTTCACATACCAGACTAGATATAACATATGCAATGGGTCTAGTGAGTCAATATATGCATGATCCTCGTGAACCTCATTTGGAGGCTATTTTTCGCATCTTGTGATACTTAAAATCTGCATATGGGAAAGGACTTTTTTTCTCAAAGAATTGCCATCTTCAGATTAAGGCCTTTACAGATGCAGATTGGGGTGGATCTCTTGATGATAGGAGATCGACATCTAGTTACTGTACTTTTGTTGGTGGTAATCTAGTCACTTGGAGAAGCAAGAAGCAAAATGTGACAGCTTGATCCAGTGCAGAGGCTGAGTTTAGAGCAACGGCTCAAGGTATTTGTGAACTATTGTGGTTACAAAAGTTGATGGAGGAATTAAAATTGCTGGAAACTAGTGGTTTGTCCTTGTTCTGTGATAACAAAGCTGCCATCAGTATAGTTCACAATCCAGTTTAGCATGATCAGACCAAGCATATAGAGATTGACAGACACTTCATAAAAGAAAAAGTTATCAATGGTTCCTTGAGTATCTCTCATGTAGGGTCGAAAGACCAATTAGCTGATGTGTTCACTAAGGGATTAAGTTGTAAGGGGTTTCATACCCTAGTTTGCAAGTTGGGCATGTGCAACATATATGAACCAACTTGAGGGGGAGTGTTAGAATCCCTCAATTAGTGTAAATCCCTGAATTAGTGTTGTCGCAAGGGGTTTTGCGGTCGCCTGGACGAACACTCACCGAAGTGGGAAAAGTGAGGCTTCAAATTTTTTTGGCCATTCCCTGCAAATCTCATAGTAAAGTACGTGAGGTTATCAATTTCAAATCCAAATCTTATAGCAAAATTTTAAATGATTAATAGCGCATTAGGTAACAAGATTAAAGAAGGACAATGTTAAGGAAGCAAAGAGATAGGAAAATATGACTTTATTATGGTTTTAGGAAACAAAGGTACAGTGTCAAAGGAGAAGGGTACAAGGACAGATCTCACATATTCCTTATAGTTAGCTTTGAAGTCTTTTAACTGCCATTATTTCAAGTACTCTGAAGCCTCATGCCACGACGGTTTATGTCCATCCTCGGTTTCATGCCCCGTTCCTTATTTCTCCCTTTTGGTTCTTGGGATGCCCTTTCGGGTTTTCACCCCTAGATTTTTCCTTCTTTTTTTTTTTTTTTAGGCATAGTATCTCTTGACGGTGTCAGCATTCACAGGTCTTGGAAATTCTTCACCGTCCATGTGGGTCAAGATCAAGGCCCCACCAGAAAATGCCTTTTTAACCACATAGGGTCCCTCATAGGTTGGTGACCATTTGCCCCGGGGATCGTTTTGAGTTGGCAGCACTTTCTTCAGAATTAGGTCCCCAGGTTGGAATTCGCGTAGGCGAACACTTTTGTCAAATGCCCTAGCCATTCTTCTCTGGTACAACTGCCCATGACATGCTGCTGCTAGCCTCTTTTCATCCAGCAAGTTTAATTGATCCAACCTCGACTGGATCCATTCTGACTCATCAATCCCTGATTCCTTTAGAATCCTTAGGGAAGGAATTTCAACTTCGATAGGTAATACAGCTTCCATCCCGTAGACCAGTGAGTACGGAGTTGCCCCAGTTGATGTTCTTACGGAGGTCCGGTATGCATGAAGAGCGTAAGGGAGCATATCATGCCAATCCCTATAAGTGATCGTCATTTTTCGAATTATTCTTTTGAGATTTTTATTCGCGGCTTCCACCGTTCCATTCATCTGGGGACGGTATGGGGAGGAATGAAGGTGTCGAATTTTGTATTGATCACACAACTTCTGGATCTTTGGACCATTCAAGTTCTTGGCGTTGTCAGTGACGACTTCATTGGGGAGACCGTGCCGGCAGATAATATTATTTCTGAGGAATTTGAGAAAAGTTTTTTGTGTAATGTGAGCATATGAAGTCGCTTCAACCCATTTAGAAAAATAGTCGATTGCCACTAGGATAAATCTGTGCCCATTAGACGCCTTAGGGTTGATGGGACCAATCACATCGATGCCCCACATTGCAAAAGGCCATGGTGAGACGAGGTTGAACAATTTGTGAGGGGGCACATTAATCGGATCTGCATAGATCTGACACTTATGGCATTTTCGGAAATACTCGATGCAATCCTTTTCCATTGTAGTCCAAAAATATCCCCGTTGCATGATTTGCTTAGCCATCATATGCCCGTTGGCATGGGTTGCATAGTTTCCCTCGTGAGTCTCGAAAAGGATTTTTTTCGCCTCTTTTGCATCCACACATCTCAGCAATTCGCCGTTAGAGCTCCTTTTGTATAAGGTTTCCTCACTGGAGAAGTGTCCCAATGCCAATCTCCGAATCATCCTCTTTTCGTTTTTGCTGGCCCCTGGAGGGAATTCTCTGGTTTTGATGTAGAGCAAGATGTCATGGTACCAAGGTTTACCATCAGGTTCTTCTTCGATCATGAAGCAGTAAGCCGGCTCACTTCTTTCTTTAATCTTTAACACCTGAGTTATTTGCCCTTCTTCCATTTGAGCCATAACAGCCAGGGTGGCTAAGGCATCTGCAAATTAATTTTTGTCTAGACTAAGGTGAGTGAAAGAGATTTCTTCGAATTTCTTAATCAGCTCCAGTAAGTACTTCTGATATGGGATTAGCTTCGGATCCTTAGTTTGCCATTCTCCTTTGACTTGATAAATGATCAGAGCTGAGTCTCCATACACCTCCAACTTTCTGATTTTCATTTCGATAGCAGCTTGTAGACCCATTACACAAGCTTCATATTCTGCGACGTTGTTGGTGCAGTCAAATCTCAACTTGATAGCTATCGGAAAGTGTTTCCCATCCAGAGATACTAATACGGCTCCGATTCCATTCCCGGACAAATTGACAGCTCCGTCGAAATACATTTCCCATACATCAGCTGGCTCTTCTTCTCCGCAGTCTACTTCGTTAATATGCTCATCAGGGAACTCAAAATCCAGAGCTTCATAATCCTGGATAGGGCTTTCTGCTAAGAGATCAGCGATCAAGCTACCTTTCATCGCTTTCCCGGTCATATAGATAATGTCATACTGGGAAAGTATGACCTGCCACTTGGCTATCCTTCCTGGCACGAATGGGCTTTCGAATACATACTTGATAGGATCCATTCTGGAAATGAGCCATGTCTTGTGATTCAACATGTAGTGCTTGAGGCGATTCGCTGTCCAAGCTAGTGCACAGCAAGTTTTCTCTAGGAAAGAGTACCTTGACTCACAATCATTGAACTTTTTGCTTAGGTAATAAATAGCTCTTTCCTTCAGGCCGGTGTCATCATGTTGCCCCAAAACACATCCCATTGAGTTTGTTGGACTGTCATATACAGAATCAGAGGCCTCCCAGCCACTGGTGGAACCAATACTGATGGGTTTGACAGGTACTGCTTGATTTTCTCAAAAGCCTCTTGACAAATTGAATCCCATTGAGTAGTGTTGTTCTTTCGGAGTAGTATAAAAATAGGCTCAGCTTTGGCATTGAGATTGGAGATAAACCTTGATATGTAGTTCAACTTCCCCAAGAAACTACGTACCTCTCTTTCTGTTTTTGGGGATGGCATCTCTTGAATGGCTCGGACTTTGTCCGGATCAACTTCTATTCCTTTCTCGCTCACTATGAATCCCAACAATTTCCCAGATCTAGCTCCGAATATGCACTTTGCAGGGTTCAGTTTCAGCTGATATTTCCTGAGTCTCTCGAATACTTTCCTCATCACCTGCACATGACTCTCTTCTCCCCTAGATTTGATGATCATATCATCCATGTATACCTCCACTTCTTTATGCATCATATCGTGGAATAATGTGACCATGGCACATTGGTAGGTTGCTCCAGCATTCTTTAACCCGAAAGGCATGACCCGATAGCAAAATACCCCCCATTGAGTGATAAAGGCAGTTTTCTCCTTGTCTCCCTCATCCATTGGGATTTGATTATACCCTACTACCCCATCTATACATGAACACCTGCCCAATCCCGCAGCATTGTCTACTAACACATCAATGTGAGGGAGAGGGAAATCATCTTTTAAGCTTGCCTTATTAAGATCCCTGTAGTCAACGCACACCCTAACTCTCCCGTCCTTCTTCATTACCGGGACAACGTTAGCTATCCATTGGGGATATTTGACTACTTCCAGGAACCCAGCATCATACTGTTTCTTGACCTCATCCCTAACTTTGAGCAGTGTGTCAGGATTCATTTTTCTTAGCTTTCGCTTACGGACTCCCCCTAATTAGGGGAATTTTATGCGTCACTATCTGGGGGTCCAAACCAACCATATCATCATAGCTCCATGAAAATACGTCTAGGAATTCCCTGAGCAAACTGATCATATCTCCCAATTCTTTACTTTCTACCACCTTAAGTTCCCTTTTTACTTCTTCGGTGCCTAAGTTTATGGTGCGCGCTTCGTCTCCACAAGGCACTAGGGAAGGTTCATCCCTTTCTTCTGTGAGCTCCAACTCAAAATCACTTGAAGTAATGACAGTTATGGGGATTTCAAAATTAACCAGAGGAATTTCTGAGTCTATTGAATTATTAGGTGCTAATTGATGAATGGTCCTGAATGAACGAAAATAGAATATATCATAAGGATAGAATTCAAACGGAAAGAAAAAGAGAATCGGAAATAAATGCGCTATTAATTCATTAAGATTTACGACATAAGAAAAGGGTCCATTTACAATGTTACACTTGCCACCATGGACAAAATGATCAAGTGTAGAAAACCAAAGGTACTTTACTCGAAATTAAGTACAGGGATGTCCTCTGCTGTCCAGTTGTCCAGTTCTTGCCCCTCAGCTATTGGCGAGACCAGAGCCTCGTACAAGGAATCCAAGTGGATGACATCAATAGATGGTTCATCGGGTGATTCTTCGCTTTCATCCCCAGGTTCTATCATGTTCACGCCATTGCCTGTACCATGATTGGGCAATGGGTTTGAGGTAACATTGGGGAGGGAACCATTCCCCTCAATCTTCAACCACCCGTTTCTGATTAAAGCGTGCACTCTCCCTCTGAGTGCCCCGCAGTTGTCAGTTGAATGCCCTTGTGCCCCTCCATGATATTCACAACGGGCAGTGGCGTCATACCACCTGGGGTATGGTGGCTGAATTGGGTCTAGGAGAACTGGTACTATCTGGTTTATACCGACGAGGTATCGGTATATTTCACTGAGTGGGAGGGGAAGGGGTGGATCAAGATTTCTTGGTGGTCTGGGGTTATTCTGAGGTGGTCTGGGTTGGGTAGGTGGAGGAGGAGGTCTAGGTTGATAATTTGTAGGTGGTGGGTATTGTGGGCATGTGTGTGGATAATTTGGGAAAGGAGGTGAAATGTTTACAACTGTTTGGCCATGAGGGGGAGGATATGGCCGGTAGTTATTTTGAGGAAGTGGGGAGTAATTATTTTGCCGGGTGACGGAATGCACATCACCTTCCTTCTTTTTGCCAAAACTGGCAGTTTTCTTCGCAGGATTCTCAGTCAACTCCTGCAACCGTCCCATTCTTAAATTAGCCTCTATTCTCTCACCGGCTTGGATGATGTCCGAGAAACTGTTGGAAGTGTTTCCAATCATCAAATTGAAGTAAGGAGCCTTCAATGTTTCAATGAACAGGGAGCATAATTCATTATCGGTCACTGGAGGATATACTTCTGCAGCCTTCTCTCTCCATCTTTGGGCATACTCCTTGAAGCTTTCCCTATCTCTTTGCACCAGGTTTTGGAGGTCCCTCCTTGTGGGGCCCACATCACAGTTAAATTTGTATTGCTTCAAGAATGCGTCTGCTAAATCCTTCCAGGAGCGCAGTTTGCTCCTTTCCAACTGAATACACCATCTCAGGGCTGCTCCAGAGAGGCTCTCGTGAAAGAAATGGACGAGAAGTTTGTCATCTTCTATTAAGGCAGACATTTTGGCAATGTAGGTTGCCAGGTGAATGCGGGGATCCGAGTTCTCGGTGTACTTGTTGAAATCCGGGACTTTAAATTTGGGTGGCACCACCACATCTGGCACCAATCTAAGTGAAGCCACATCGACTGAACCATACATGTTCAGCCCCTCTATTACTCTCAATCTTTCCTCTAGAGCAGACAGTTTTTCATTTTCCCTGGTCTTATTTTCTCCTCCTACTGCAAAAGATACTCCCCCAGCTGGGAAATGAGGGGTGGAGTGAACCGGAGGGATCAGTATTGAAGGGTATGGGTCGGCATTTGAGATAGACGGGTAATGGGAGAAAGGTGGGTCATTATTTATAGTAGCTGGATTGACAGTGATTGTCGGATCCGGGATAGGTAATTGAAAGGTGAAAGAGATTGAAGCTTGGTGAGGATCCATTGTTGTAGGTGGTGGGGGAGGTAATGGTAGGTTAGGTTCTGAAGTGGGTTTATTTTGGGACATCTCCCTCATTAGTCTCATAAGTTCTGAGACCTGATCCTTTAATTCGGAAACCTGTCCTTGTAGGTTCTGTACTTGTTCCTGATCTTCCATTATCTTCTTTGCTCGAGATCTTGTTAAGTACACTTGCTTGGGTTGAACTGTGTGCTTGGTCAGACTTGCCTTGTTTGAAGCAATGTTGATTTTCTGTAGGGAGATAAATAAAAGCTTTTAGTGAATTTTGAATTTTGTAAAAGAAACTAAAGGTCCTGGTTCGGACGAAGGATACGGTGGCATTTGGAAGCCAAAATGAAATCTGCAGAAGGATGGTTGCATCAATTTTATCATGGCATCATTCGATAGTCTGACTGTGAATGACTGGATTGAATGCGCGTTCATGATACCTGTTCATATGGCATATCCAATTTTTTGCATAACCCTAGCGAGGGGGTTCCTACGGGAGTTATACTATTCATTCACAATTTTGCTAAACAATGACCCGAACCGCCTAATAGGTTCAACAATGGTTTAGCATTCTGTTCTGATCTAAGAACTTCTTCTGCCGACTGACTCGAGGATGCCATGTTAAAAATGATGTTTATCCTTTTACAGGCCTTATTTCGGTGATGCCTGCAGGAAAAATTTATTAGCAGGATAAATTCAGGTAATCTTGAATTATACTATTGGCAGAGTGACACCCGCACATTTATCAAAGTAGGAAAATGTGTAGGTTCTCTTAACAGTATGATTCAAGATTACCCTTAAAAATAAAAACAAAATAAAATAAATAGAATAGGGTAAGAGTAAGTATGCCCCTTTTGTCTTAACGTAAAGGAAAGCCCTAATACCGGCTAGGTGCTACCTAATCGGACAGTTCTATCTTACAAGGTAGCTTGCTACGGCTTCCAGCTATCGTGATAGTTTAGCTCAGGGTCTAATTTTCTAAAAGCCACAGGTTCCCAAATTGCCACTACTATAAACAGTAGAGCTCCATTCTATTCCCCATGATACTGTCGGGAAAATTCCACGGTATCACAGTGAATAGAATGAGTTCCAATTTGAGCAGAAGCCTTCACGGATACTAACGGGGTAAAACCCACGGGTACCGCTACATGACTCCCTCCTACTTTCCTAAAAGGGTAAGGAAGCCCGGGTATAGGGCTGAAGTGTGTGAGGACATCATGTGAGTGTTCAGTGTGTGAAGGGACACCTTTACCTCTTCCCAATTCAGGGGGATTTTTATTTTTCCCTTTTTTCCTTTTAAATGAAGAGCGTTGTAGAAAGTAAAACAAGCAAGACGGGCAAAATGGTTAGCAGGAATAACAATAATTAATGTATAGAATTTTTGCGGAGTGAGCCCACCTAACTATGATTTTGATCGCAACATTAAATTTACTTTTGGACCTCTAGACCGGGGTTAAGTTTTATATCTTCCCCAGCGGAGTCGCCAAGCTGTCGCAAGGGGTTTTGCGGTCGCCTGGACGAACACTCACTGAAGTGGGAAAAGTGAGGAGTCGCCACTTTAATTTTGAGGGAAATTAAAGAAAACCATTTGTGAAAGTAAGTTAAAATAAAACCACTTTAAAAATAGAGATTCTAGGTTCGGGGTCCATGAACGGGTGGGGAAGGTGTTAGGCACCCCACCTCGTCCCTCAATGAGGATAAGCAGATTTAACTTCACGTTCTTCATAGTTAGGAGGGTTCGAATGGAAATGTTAATCCTTTTGACCGAAAGGAATGTTTGATTTTTCACTAATCCGGATTGCCCAGATACATAAGTAAATGAGACGACCTTAGTGAGTTGCTGTTGCGTGTTAATTTTATTTCAGGGGGAATCATCTTACGTATTTGTTAAAATTTAATTTGGAAATCGGATAAGAACTCTCCTCCGATCTCCTTTAAATATTTATTAAAATTTTTAAGCTTGAGAATCGGATAAGAACTCTCCTCCGATCTCTATTTAAATATTTGATAAAATTTTTAAGTTTGAGAATCAGATAAGAACTCTCCTCCGATCTCTTTTTAAATATTTATTAAAATTTTAAGCTTGAGAATCGGATAAGAACTCTCCTCCGATCTCCTTTAAATATTCGATAAAATTTTTAAGTTTGAGAATCGGATAAGAACTCTCCTCCGATCCCCTTTTAAATATTTGATAAAATTTTTAAGTTTGAGAATCGGATAAGAACTCTCCTCCGATCTCTATTTAAATGTTTGATAAAATTTTTAAGTTTGAGAATCGGATAAGAACTCTCCTCCGATTCCCTTTTAAATATTTATTAAAATTTTTAAGTGAAAACCGGATAAGAACTCTCCTCCGATCTCCTTTATTTTAATAGGGATCGGATAAGGACTTTTCCGATCTCTAGAAACTTGATTGCAGCTATCCGTCACGAAATCCTAGAACTAAGGGTTTTGGCATTTAAAGATGCAGGGGCTCGGAATAAGGCTTCTTTTAACTCATTGGTATCTTGTAACTAGTCAGGAGATACCAAACCGAATTTTCTGACCTTCCTATGTGGTCGCCTTACCAGTACCTTTTGATACCCGATCTATCCCATTTACCTATCTTAAAGTTCGATTTTACTCTGCCTTGTGTTGTCTTACTCAATTGTCTTTTGCATTATTCTAGTGATTCGGCCTTACTATTTTCCCGACTTATTGTTTGGACCTTTTATTATTTTTAAAGAGACCCTTAAGACACGGTTACCTACATTTTACCCGACCCCTTTATACATTACTCGAGACTAGAAGACTTGCATTCAGAAATAACAAAGATTAACAAAAAGAATGGACTGATCAACAAAGAAGTAAACTCGAGAGTAACCTTTTGGTATTCTTTAGCGCAATATAAACTTAGAAAAGAAAGAAACTACGTACATAAAAGAACAAAGGAAATGCGTAAAATGAAAATGAGCACTTAATAAAATGGCAATACGAGCACTCACCTGTAGGGAGCCAAATCTACTAAACTAAGTATGGAATCACAAAGCCTAATAGAACTGCAGGTTGGTAACCGGAAGATTAAGGTCCGCCTTGAAACGAAGGTTGCTTCGCTAAAATGCAATCAGGTCAAAATAATATTCGAGTTTAAATGAGATTAAGCCTGGACAATGGGAGTGGAACTAAAGAGAACAAAGAGCTGAAAATGAGAGCACCACAGGATAATGAACGAACTGAAAATAGAGAGTTTCAGTATTCAAGAATCCCTTTTGCAAGAAAACACTTTATAAAACTGGTTTCAAAAGTTTTTCTTATGAATGCTAAAAAAAATAGCAGAGCAATAAACTGAATTAAGTTTCAGAGTTCTTCCACTATAGTCACTGCCCTCTTTTCGTCCTCCTTGAACAGTTTTTCATGCAGGTATTTATAGGAACCGGGTGTTCCCCATGGAGGGTCAGGATCTGTTTTGAAGGAGATGGAGGGTTAAGATTTTGAAGGACATGATCTAAGGGCTCGGGAATTAAAGAGAATCAGAACGGATGACTGGGATCCCTTCCGGAGTATTTGTCCTTTTCTTTCTTCTAATCTGACGGCCCAAAGTTCTTGTCAAGAGCGATCCGAGGGCTAGGAGTGAAAGGCGCTGATCTTGTCGTTTTCTTCTTCGATCTGAGGGCTTCAAGCTCGTCCTTACAAGTAAGATCAATGGTGGAGATTAGGATGTACAGCGCTGTCCTGACGTACTCTGGCACATGTCCGTAATGCGGGTGATTCTGGGGCGTGCGGTTGAGATTTCACGTGGAACGTTTTAACTAGCTCGACTCTGATTATGACGACAATCGGCAGGAACTGTCTTATTCTCTTTGTCTCCCGACCTCCCCTCCTTTCCGGTCTTTTCAACGTGATCCTTTTCCGATCTCTCATACCGGGTTCCTCTCTTCCAATCTCTCCTGACATGCTCTCTTCCGATCTTTCATGCCGGTCTCCCTTCTACCGATCTTTACCATACCAGTCTTCCTTTTTATCGGGTTCGGTCCAGTCAAAGCATTTATTTCCCTCAATTCTCAAGGCGTCCGCTTCGTTTTCTGCTTGCAATAAATGCTCAAATTTTCCTATATATATACCTTCAACCGGGAAGCCCTACTTCATTTGACTTTCTCCTCTATTCTCCTCATTTTCCTTGTTCTAGCTGCTCCGGCAACAATCCCGGACAAAATGACCGCTTTTAATCTTTTTCCAGTTGTCCTCTTTGTTCCTTGCCTGAAAATTTACGATCCCAGTGATCGAAAAATCATAATGACCTTATCTGATAACAGTGAGAGAACTGGACTAATTAACTGATCTGGATCGAGGATCTCGATCGTGCCGATCTCGAATCGTTCGCCCGATATAATCGGCGAACTGGTTTCGGGCGAGAAGATTGCTAATATTCCCCTCAACACCGGTGACTGCTCTTTGGCGTTCATCTGGCTCCTCTCCACATTGGGTGTTCCGACAGCGGCTCGGTTTCGAGCGGTAACTTTGATGACGACCTCTCTCATTCTCATTAGAGTTATAGTCCCGCCAGTCGGTCTTTTGGTCAAACACATCTTTTGACTCAGCCACGAGACTAGGCTTTGACATAGGCCTTTTAGATAGGATGTTCCACCGATCTCTAAAGATCGCTCTTATGATGTAATCAGACCTTTAATGTAATCCGATCTTTAGAGATCGCCCAAATGATGTAATTAGACCTTTAATGTAATCCGATCTCTAGAGATCGCCCAAATGATGTAATCAGATCTTTTCGGAAATAAAATTTATTTTGACAACTGTCGTTTTATTATTATTGCATTGATTATTTTTCCATCTCTGAAGTATTTATCCGATCTGACTCTTAATTTGAATGACACTTATCCGATCTGTAATTCAAAATACCTTGATCTGCCGCTCTATAGTTAACCGACCTCTTTATGGAATCTCCGGAATATTCGTGAGACGTGTCAGAACAGCTGACGAGTCTCGCTATCCGATGCATTACCTGGAACATCGTGAGCATTAAATGCTCGGAACACCCAGTGTGGAGAGGAGCCAGATGAACGCCAAAGAGCAGTCACCGGTGTTGAGGGGAATATTAGTAGTCTTCTTGCCCGAAACCAGTTCACCGATTATATCGGGCGAACGATTTGAGATCGGCACGATCGAGGTCCTCGATCCAGATTGGTTAATTAGTCCAGTTCTCTCACTGTCATCAGGTAAGGTCATCATGATTTTTCGATCACCGGGATCGTAAATTTTCAGGCAAGGAACAAAGAGGACAACCGGAAAAAGATTAAAAGCGGTCATTTTGTCCGGGATTGTTGCCGGAGCAGCTAGAACAAGGAAAATGAGGAGAATAGAGGAGAAAGTCAAATGAGGTAGGGCATCCCAGTTGAAGGTATATAGAAAAATTTGAGCATTTATTGCAAGCAGAAAACGAAGCGGATGCCTCGAGAATTGAGGGAAATAAATGCTTTGACTGGATCGAACCCGATAAAAAGGAAGACTGGTGTGGTAAAGACCGGTAGAAGGGAGACCGGCATGAAAGATCGGAAGAGAGCATGTCAGGAGAGATTGGAAGAGAGGAACCCGGTATGAGAGATCGGAAAAGGATCACGTTGAAAAGACCGGAAAAGAGGGGAGGTCGGGAGACAAAGAGAATAAGACAGTTCCTGCCGATTGTCGTCATAATCAGAGTCGAGGTAGTTAAAACGTTGCAGGTGAAATCTCAACCGCTCGCCCCAGAATCGCCCGCATTATGGACATGTGCCAGAGTACGTCAGGACAGCGTTGTACATCCTAATCTCCACCATTGATCTTACTTGTAAGGACGAGCTTGAAGCCCTCGGATTGAAGAAGAAAACGACAAGATCAGCGCCTTTCACTCCTAGCCCTCGGATCGCTCTTGACAAGAAATTTTGGGCCATCAGATTAGAAGAAAGAAAAGGACAAATACTCCAGAAGGGATCCCAGTCATCCGTTCTGATTCTCTTTAATTCCCGAGCCCTTAGATCATGTCCTTCAAAATCTTAACCCTCCATCTCCTTCAAAACAGATCCTGACCCTCTATGGGGAGCACCCGGTTCCTATAAATACCTGCATGAAAAACTGTTCAAGGAGGACAAAAAGAGGGCAGTGACTATAGTGGAAGAACTCTGAAACTTAATTCAGTTTATTGCTTTGCTCTTTTTTTTAGCATTCAAAAGAAAAACTTTTGAAACCAGTTTTCTAAAGTGTTTTCTTGCAAAAGGGATTCTTGAATACTGAAACTCTCTATTTTCAGTTCGTTCATTATCCTGTGATGCTCTCATTTTCAGCTCTTTGTTCTCTTTAGTTCCACTCCCATTGTCCAGGCTCAATCTCATTTAAATTCGGGTATTATTTCGACCCGATTGCATTTTAGCGAAGCATCCTTCATGTCAAGGCGGACCTTAATCTTCCGGTTACCCATCTGCAGTTCTATTAGGCTTTGTGATTCCATACTTAGTTTAGTAGATTTGGCTCCCTACAGGTGAGTGCTCGTATTGCCATTTTATTAAGTGCTCGTTTTCATTTTACGCATTTCCTTTGTTCTTTTATGTACGTAGTTTCTTTCTTTTCTAAGTTTATATTGCGCTAAAGAATACCAAGAGGTTACTCTCGGGTTTACTTCTTTGTTGATCAGTCCATTCTTTTTGTTAATCTTTGTTATTTCTGAATGCAAGTCTTCTAGTCTCGAGTAATGTATAAAGGGGTCAGGTAAAATGTAGGTAACCTTGTCTTAAGGGTCTTTTTAAAAATAATAAAAGGTCCAAACAATAAGTCGGGAAAATAGTAAGGCCGAATCACTAGAATAATGCAAAAGACAATTGAGTAAGACAACACAAGGCAGAGTAAAACCAAACTTTAAGATAGATAAATGGGATAGATCGGGTATCAAAAGGCACTGGTAAGGCGACCACATAGGAAGGTCGGAAAATTCGGTTTGGTATCTCCTGACTAGTTACAAGATACCAATGAGTTAAAAGAAGCCTTATTCCGCGCCCCTGCATCTTTAAATGCCAAAACCCTTAGTTCTAGGATTTCGTGACTGTAGTCAGAATCAAGTTTCTAGAGATCAGAAAAGTCCTTATCCGATCCCTATTAAAATAAAGGAGATCGGAGGAGAGTTCTTATCTGGTTTTCACTTAAAATTTTAATAAATATTTAAAAGGGGATCAGAGGAGAGTTCTTATCCGGTTTCCACTTAAAAATTTTAATAAATATTTAAAAGGGGATCGGAGGAGAGTTCTTATCCGATTCTCAAGCTTAAAATTTTTATAAATATTTAAAAAAGAGATCGGAGGAGAGTTCTTTTCCGATTCTCAAACTTAAAAATTTTATCAAATATTTAAATAGAGATCGGAGGAGAGTTCTTATCCGATTCTCAAGCTTAAAAATTTTAATAAATATTTAAAGGAGATCGGAGGAGAGTTCTTATCCGATTCCCAAATTAAATTTTAACAAATACGTAAGATGATTCCCCCTGAAATAAAATTAACACGCAACAGCAACTCACTAAGGTTGTCTCATTTACTTATGTATCTGGGTGATCCAGATTAGTGAAAAATTAAACATTCCTTTCGGTCAAAAGGATTAACATTTCCATTCAAACCCTCCTAACTATGAAGAACGTGAAGTTAAATCTGCTTACCCTCATTGATGGACGAGGTGGGGTGCCTAACACCTTCCCCACCCGTTTACGGACCCCGAACCTAGAATCTCTGCGTTTGAAGTGGTTTTATTTTAACTTACTTTCACAAATGGTTTTCTTTAATTTCCCTCAAAATTAAAGTGGCGACTCCTCACTTTTCCCACTTTGGTGAGTGTTCGTCCAGGCGACCACAAAACCCCTTGCGACAAGTGTAAATTAGCTATAAATTAGAATATAATTAGGAATCATTGTATTTATTGGCCATTATGTAACACCCCGTTTGCATAGCCTGGTAGATTTCACTGTTCCGGTGACCGGTGTCGGTCCGGACAATTAAGGAGATTAGAACCACACTTAAGACAACTAGAGAAGACATAAACACAAATAATTAGTAAAGTTCAATTAGTTAAATATAAATAATAAAAATAGAATAGAAGAAGTTAAACGAGCCGAGAGTCACAGCGATGGGTGACCTTCTCGGGAATGACTGCGAAGTCATTTTAAACTCAAATTTCAAACTGTAAAAAGTGACGCTGCGGTCCTTAGGACCCTTATGAACATAGTGGAAAAGAGAAAATCATGAAAAAGAACTGTTAAGTCAGTCAAATAATTAGGTCAGGGAACCGAAAGAAATATGAAATTATTTGCAAACCGGGATGAACCGGCGAGGGGCAATTTGGTCAATTGACCCCGAGAGCTGACTTCTGACCTAACTGTTAAATAAAATTGGAGAAAAGAAAACTTCGGGATCGAGAATTAAATTAAAGAACTAATAGAAAAAAAAAGAAGAGAAAATGAAAAAGTTAAAAAGGTGTAGGAAGATGACATCATGCATGATATCATGCATGATGCCATAAGTCATATAATTAATAAATTAATTAAATGGATTTTTGGTCTTCCTAAAGAGATAAAAGACAAAAGAAAAGAAAAGAAAAAAAAAATAAAACACAAGTCTTCTTCAAAAACGTCACTCTCCCTCTCCCACACCAAAACCTCCATTAAGGCTCAATTTTGAGCTTGCATATTATAAGATTTCACCATAAAAAAGTAAGCCACCATAGTTAAAGCTTGTCTAGGCAACTTGAGAAGAAGATTGGTCATCAAAGAAAGAAGAAAAGAAGAAAGAAAATTGGAGAAAAGGGGAGTTAGAAGTTGCTACACAAAGGTTAGTGATTTAAGGTGCAAGATTAGTTTACTTGTTGTGTTTTTAGCTTGAATTAGCTTGTAATATGCTTAAAATGAAAAAAAAAATATGTATGAGGGACTAAATTGAAATTCGTCCAACAGGGAGGGGAGAGTGATTTGCATGAGTTTGAGTGAGTTAAACATGTTAAAATGCTTGAATGAGTTGAAAGATTGTGTTTATATGCTTTGAATTAGTTAATTACCATAAATTAGTGTGGTTAGGGTTTGAAACCTAGGGTTTTGAGGCAAATTTTGGAGAAATGCATAAATGATGACTTTGACCTATTGTGAAGTGAAAAATGGTCAATAATGACCAAAGGAGATGTGTGGGAATTGTTAGAATGAAAGTCAAATTCGTAGGGTAAATGGTCATGCTGCTGGCAGCATGACCAAGCCAAATTTGAAGGACCAAAGCGGAAATTTTACAAGTCCAATTGATATGCCACCAATTGGGGATGAAAATAGACATAAAATGACACAATTTTTGTTAAGGAACCATGCCCAAAAACTGACCAAAACCTAGTGAACCAATTGACCAAAGTTGGTTAAGAGCAGTCTGCCACTGCACAAACTGACCAAATGAACAGTAATTGTTCATTTGGTCATAACTCGAGCTAGGAAGGTCAAAATGACCTGAAATTTTACCAGTAATTAGATAAGATATAGATCTAAAACTTTCATGAAGAATACCAACCCAAATTATGCCATTAACCTAATCAAATGATTGAGCAAAGTTGAGTTATTGAACCTGCAAAACTGCAGATTTCCATTTGAGCAGTAAAGTTCCAATGGCTATAACTCTCTCTAGAAAACTCCGATTTAGGCGATTCTTAAACCGATGGAAACCTAAGACATAGTAGAACATTTCGTATGAAGGAAATTAGACGAAATTATGGACTTAACTTGATCAAATTACTGCACGAAGTTGGATAAAAAATCTGCCAAAACCAAAATTGCAGCATGAACAGTGCATGTGAACAGTAATTGTATTTTGGCTATAACTTGAGCTAAAAAACTCCAATTGGGGTGATTCAAAAATGAGAATACACTTAAGACAATAAGGAACATTTTCTATGAAGGAAGTTTTGCCAAATTCCAACAGTAAAAGGGCCAATGGAACAGTACAACTTGGAGCACAAAAACTGAAAATTTGACAATTTGGCCAAAAGGATTTAAGCTTTGAGAAAATAATCAAAACCAACAAATTTATTGACTAAAATGTGGTATGTGGGTGAAGTTGGAGTTCCCATACCTATTAAGCCTTAGAAAGTCAACTATTTGACTTGAATAGTGCAGTGAATAGTAACCCGAAACAAAAATTTCGAGAACGTCGAATTTAATACGTTAGAACTAAGTAAATGTGAAGTTAAATTTATTTTGGATTTGTGTTAAGTTCTAGTACTGAAACATTGTAAAATTGTGTGTTTCAGTTGAAAAGAATATCGGGAAGGAACTCGAGGAACCGAGTCGAGGCTAAGAGGCGACTCGCTTGAGGTTTGTGCACAACATCACCATGTTTTAAAGTTATTGATAAAGTGAATGAAATATGTATTTTACATTTGCTTCGAATTGTTAAAAATTTATTTGTGACATTATTTATGATGTTTTGACTTAAATTGTTGAAAGTTATTGTGTATATTTGAAATGAAAATGTTTAGCAAATTGTTAAGATAAGTTTTGAAACCACAGTGTCATGACCATATATTTGAACACCTCACTAGCATGACTAGTGGGGGTAATTAGTTTCGAATTTTGATTCCTTTTCTAGAGAAGTGTTGAGGTGTGCCAGTAGAAGAGGATGTGAATGGATATTCATATATTTGAGCTAGCTAGCCTTGTGATATGATTTCTCTTCAGCCTCTGGCTATTGAGATTCTATTTGTTTCGAATGGCATGATCTAATTGTGGGTTTTATGAAATGTGTTTTGATACTTTGAAATGAACCTGATTTGCATTAAAATCTCATCATTTATGTTTTTGTGTTTAATGCTCATGTGTAGTCAAATTTTTGAATAAATGTGATTTAAATTTTGCATAAAGATTATTTTAGTATGTTGTGCACCACCGAGTCCTAGTATTCAGCGATAGCTTTTATTGCTGTTGCAGATATAGAGACTAGAGGAGCAGCAGACTGAGCTGCTAAAGATTGAGGAGCATTCAGCCTAAAGTCTTCGGGTATAATCTATACCCTAATTGTAAATATTCTTTTGATGTATATATTGCACATAAATGTATGGACATGTAAAAATGGGTCTTGAGCAGTTGCATAAAATTTGTATAAAGTTGTAATATATATTGTAGTTTGAAATTCTCTTAATGTAAATTTTGTAATGATCTATTTAAATTGTTTCGTTTCTAACGAAACATGAATGGAACTATTTTATTTAATTTGAATGAAATGGATTGTTAGTATTTTGATGATCATTGGATAGTGGATTTAAAATTGAAAGTTGAAAAATGTGTTGAGAACTTGATTGAGATTGCGTATGAAATTGAAGCAGTTGTTGAGAAAATTTTTAGAAGTGCTTTTTACAGGTATTTGAAGAACGGTTTTCTCAAAATACAGAGGAAACTCTGTCAAAATTTTTATAGAATTTGCAAAAAACTAAAATGGACCAAAATATTAACTAGTTTTAATTTCAACTAAATGTTTTAAGTACTTACTAGAAAATGCTCACCACTTGTCAAAAATAAGAAAATTGTTTTAAAATCCCTTGTAGGGTACTTAATGAGTTATCGGTAGGTGAAGTTCGGTAGTTCATTAGGTATTCTACGGGATCATGTTATGCCTTACAGAGGGGTAAGGTGTGACATGTTTTAGTGGTATCAGAGCAAGTTTTTGAAGTATGTTTTAACCTATGAATTTGTGTCTTTTCTTTGTTAAGTATAACTGCTCAATGTCCATAATTGTTACATACAGTGCATTACATCATGAATATGAACTAACGGAGGGAAATCTCCATGTGTTACTTGTTCAGGAGATACCCTACTCTGCATCATATGGAAGAAGGGGATCGCTCAGTTGAGCAGTCTGTTGAAGCTGAGGCACAAGGGGAAGCCCCAGCTTTACCGAATGTTAGTGGGTCAGCAGCACCAGCCCCACAAATGCCGCAGTTCCCTGCACAGTTCGCACAGCAGATGGCGGCAATGTTTCAACAAATGGCTGGGGGTATGCCTGTTCAAGCTCCACCCCAACCACCTGTGGCACAACCACTGCCTCCAGCCAGACAATATGATAAACTACTGAAGTATGGGGCTGTAGAATTTAAGGGTACAGTGGACCCTTTAGAGGCAGAGCAATGGCTTGAAAGAATGGACAGAGTGTTTAAGAAACTGCACTGCCAAGATGAGCTGAAGTTTGAGTATTCCGTGTCTCTACTGCAAGGGGATGCGTATGATTGGTGGAAGACCATCCCCCACAGCTTGGTTGAACCACCAGTGCTGACCTGGGATGACTTCATCAGAGAGTTTAGACAAAAATACATCCCAGATGCGTATGTTAACCAGAAACTGTAAGAATTTTTTAGTCTGAAATAAGGAAATCGATCGGTGGTAGAGTATGAGAGGGAGTTCTCCCTCCTGAGTCACTATGCGGGAAGCCTCCTTACTACCAGCAAGGCAAGATGCAAGAGATTTGAGACGAGTTTGAAGCCCAGCATAAGGATGCAAGTTGTGGGATTTCGACACAGCAACTTCTCAGACCTTATGTCGCAAGCACTTGAACTGGAGAGAATTGAATCAGAAGTAACCCCAAGGAAAGAAAAATCAGAAAAAGCTGAGAAATCAGAAAAAGACAAGGGGGAAAAATCAGTTGAACAGAGTTCTGGTGCTACCTCTGGAAAGAGAAAGAAGTTTAGTGGACCTAGCAGGGGTCGAGGTGGAAGATTCAGTAGGGGCCGATTCTCCGGACAGAGACCTCCTAGGTCCAGTCGATAGTCAGCGAGGGTTCATATTCTCGCCTGCCTGTGAGACTTGTGGCAAGATTCATGGGGAGTGTTATCGGGCCACTGAGCTCGCTTTAATCATGAGGAAAGGGCCATATAGCTAAAGACTGTACTAGTGCTCCGAAATATGGTCCAGCTCCTACTACAGCCGAGGGTTCTATTCAGAGTCCTGCTCCCAGAGGTTCACAGTCTGTTGGCAGAGGAAGAGGCAGAGGTAGAAGCACCGCCTGCAGCGATCAAGGCACGATTGGTCGATCAGACAAGGAAGTGCTTCACCAGAATCTACACAATGAGACAAATGAGAAGAGGCTGAGACTTCTGATGTGGTAGCTGGTACATTCTCTATCTCTGATCAAGAAGTATTTGTGTTGTTTGATCCGGGTTCAACCCATTCATATGTTAGTGCTAGCATAGTTAGTTCACTTGCTGTTCCATGTGTGCAAATGGGTTTTGAAGTGCTAGTAACTAGTCCATTAGGACAAGAGGTCCGGGTCAACAGAATTTATAGAGACTGTCCTTTGGTAATCCAAGGACATGTTTTCCTGTCAGACTTGATTGAAATGCCCTTCAGAGAGTATGATATCATCTTGGGCATGGATTGGCTAGCCAGGCATCACGCCATGATTGACTGTAGACTGAAGACAGTCACTTTTGGTCTACCTCTGTACGGTGATATGGTAATACACGGGAAGAGGCATTTACTGCCATCAAACATCATTTCGGCTGCACTAGCCAGAAGAATGATCAGAAAGGGGTGTGAAGCATACTTGGCACATGTAATAGACACCCAAGTGGGGAGTCTAGCACTAAGGGACATCCCTACTGTATGTGATTTTCCGGATGTGTTTCTTGATGAATTACCAGGATTACCTCCAGAAAGAGAGGTGCAGTTTGAAATTGAAGTTATGCCTGGTGTGGACCCAATCTCCATAACGCCATATAGAATGGCACCTGCAGAATTAAAAGAGTCAAAAGTACAATTGCAAGAGTTGCTTGACAAGGGCTTTATCCGCCCTAGTGTGTCACCTTGGGGAGCGCCATTATTGTTTGTAAAGAAGAAAGATGGCACTCTCCGGTTATGCATCGATTATTGGCAGTTGAATAAGGTGACAATAAAGAATAGTTATCCATTACCCCGTATTGATGACTTGTTTGATCAGTTGAGGGGTGCAGCTGTGTTCTCCAAAATTGACCTGAGATCAGGTTATTATCAGCTGAAAGTACAAGAGCAGAGTATTCCTAAAACTGCCTTCAGAACCCGTTATGGCCATTACGAGCTCTTGGTCATGCCATTCGGGTTAACTAATGCTCCGGCTGCTTTTATGGATCTGATGAACACTATCTTTAGACCATACCTCGACCAGTTTGTTGTAGTATTCATAGATGATATATTGGTCTATTCGAGGAATGCAGAAGAGCATGATAGACATCTGCGGATTGTACTACAGACTTTGAGAGAGAAACAGCTATATGCTAAATTGTCGAAGTGTGAATTTTGGCTGAAGGAGATATCCTTTTTGGGGCACATAGTATCAGTAGAGGGCATTAAGGTAGATCCAAGTAAGATTGAAGCTGTCCTTAATTGGAGGCCACCCAGAAATGTCACAGAAATTCGCAGTTTTGTGGGTTTAGCTGAATACTACCGTAGATTTGTGAAGGGATTCTCCATGTTGGCATCTCCATTGACCAAGCTGCTTAGAAAAGATGTGAAATTTCAGTGGACGGACAAATGTCAGCAGAGTTTTGATGAATTGAAGAGATGTTTGACTGAAGCTCCAGTCCTGACTTTACCTACTCCGGGTAAAGAATATACAGTATATAGTGATGCTTCTCACAATGGATTAGGCTGTGTATTGATGCAAGATCGAAATGTTATTGCCTATGCATCATGCCAGCTAAAACCGCATGAGAGGAATTATCCAACACATGATTTGGAGCTTGCAGCTATTGTGTTTGCTCTTAAGATCTGGAGGCACTATTTATATGGGGAAAAGTGTTACATCTATACAGATCATAAGAGTTTGAAGTATTTGGGCACCCAGAAAGAGCTGAATTTGAGACAGAGGAGATGGTTAGAGTTGATAAAAGACTATGATTGTCTGATAGACTATCAGCCAGGGAAAGCTAATGTTGTGGCTGATGCCTTAAGTCGCAAGACTATGGCAAGTCTACGGGTTACTCCTTTGTCTTTGGTACTGTCGCAAGGAATTTTGCGGTCGCCTGAACGAACCCTCACCGAAGTGGGAAAGAGTGGGGAGTCGCCACTTTAATTTTGAGGGAAATTAAAGAAAACCATTTGTGAAAATAGATTGAAATGAAACCACTTCAAGCAGGCACCAGTCACTCTCCAACACTCCCCCTTATGCCATCTTTGACAGTGTGGACATGCAGAAGATGTTGGGGCTGGTCCCCTGAACCCCATCCCTGGAGAGCTGCCCACTGATGGTGTGGACTGACCTCTCCTAGGGGTGAACTGTGGCTCAGGCCCCGAGATCGACTCGCCCCGTGGTCGAGCTGAACTCTGTGCAGAGGACCCTTGAACTTCTTCCCTGATGCAGGAGCTGAACTCGACTGACCCGGTCCCCTCTTCTGCTGTCTCTCTCTTCTAGTCCACTCACTAATTCTCACTTTTTCAACTCTTATTGCAGCTTCCACTAGCTTGCTAAATTCTGTGATTCCCAAGGCAGTGAGCTGTATCTTGATATTGTCATTCAGTCCCTCTTCAAATCTCTTGCACCTTTCAGCTTCGTTAGGGACTATTTCCCTTCCATAGCGGCTTAACCGAACAAACTCCTTCTCATACTCGCCATCGACAACCGTCTCGCCAAAGTTAATGAATTCCCTTCTTCTCTCTTCCGTATACAAGATCCACATATTTCTTCTTGAACTCGAGAGGAAGAAGTCCCAAGTTATAGCTTCGGCTGCACTTCATCGACACGATGTCCCACCATCCGTAGGCATCGTCTTGTAACAAGGATATAGCAGCTTCTAAGTTCTCGCCTGGGTGCAGTGGAGTTGTTTTAAGACTCGCCCATTCTGCTCAACCAATTCTACCGCAATGAGTCATCTTCTCTCTGCCATAAAAATCCATCGCCCCAAATTTTCTTAACCTCTCCAAGTGTGATTTACATTTGTGGAGCTGGTAGTGGTGGTGGTGGTGCCGGCATTACTCGGCCATTTGTCTAAAGAAATCGGCCATTTGTTGAAACATGGCTGTGGAGGCCGAAAGGTGTTCTCGCTTGAGCGGAGCGCATTCTCTCATGCCCCAGCCTCAATCACTGCAGGTGGAGCATGACTCTCCACTTCCTCCTCGACGGCTCTCTGAGATGACGGGTCCATATCCTATTCAGAATAAGAAAGATAAACAGATCTGCGTTAGTGTCACCTCGACTCTTACAAATGCAATGCATGGTATGGACTCAATCTAGGCCCGAGAACGCCTAAACCGTGCTCTCGATACCACTAAATGTGACACCCTTACCCGTGTACAAGATACCCAGTAAGTAATGCCACCGTGTACCTAGCACACTCTAATATTCCTCAATTAATTTAGACAATGCTTTTGCATATAATTTATGAAATACAATTTATTTAAACCATTCATCAAAAGTATCATTCATTTAAGGTTCCGAAAATTTTAAAGAAAATCCGGCGGAGTACTGGCTAAAATGGAGAAAATCGTTCTTCAGAACCTGTTAAAAACACTTCCAATATACAATTTCATTCATTCTCAACTCCAATATCATTACAAAACTCAATATCAAGATATCAACAATTTTTCAATTCCAGGTCTCAACAACCTTTTCATTGCTCAAAACATCCCTTTCTCAGGGTTCTCATATATAAACAACCATTAAATACTCAAATTAATACCATACATGACCATAAATCTTTATTATTTACAATAAGCTCAAAATACATTACATAAATCCCAAATACATATGAGAAATAAAAATTTAATTACAAAATGACAAAATGACATCTAGTGTCCTACCAATGCACTGCAGGTGACGAGGTGACACGGACACTGAGCAGAACTGCCGGATGGACTCACCCAGTCTGTGGTCTATTGGGCTCGCGATCGGGATCTCCAAGACTACGCTGCGTGGCAAGCAACGCGCTAAGCAATAATGCTTAGTGGTGCAATAATAAAATAAAAGAAAATAGCAGATATAAATATGTATTGCATGTGCATGTTTTATTTGTCATGTATTTGTATATTCATTCCTTTATTTCTTCTACATTGCTCATTTTCATTCATTTGGTTGCCCAAGTAACCTACACTAGACGACTGGACTGGATAATGGGTAAACTGGCACTGGGTACCTAGTACCTCGGGCCGTCACACCATCGGTCACATATGCATCTCCCGGCAAATGTAACGCCTAACAAGTCAGAATAATATCGTGCACAAGGCCAAGTCTCAATGCAAAGTCAGAATGGCTAAAAGCCATGAAATCACAGAATGGCATTTTTGCCATGTGCAGTACTGCTAACTGAACCCTATTGGCATGCCAAACTATCCAAACCAATCTTGTTAGGTATACTAGGGCAATCGAAACTCTTAAATTTGTCAATTTGTGAATTTCAACTTTTTTTGGTGTCACTATTCATCATTGGTCAACAAAAATGTTGACATTTAGAATAAAAAGGTGTACATTGACTTTGGCACTCCCAACATACCACATTTGGTGTTTAAAACTTGTTGGCATTAAGTGTTTTTACCATTTCTAAGCATTAAACCAAAGGAGCAGATTTTTCAGATTTTGTACCATAACTTCACTGTTCCATTGGACACTGTTACTGTTGGAATTTGAAGAAATGTAAAACATGAAAGTTGTTCCTTATTTTGTCTAGTTGAATTTCCTTTTTTGAATCACTCCATTTGGAGTTTTGTAGCTCCAGATATGGCTCAAAAACCCAAGCTGTCCGGATATGCAGTCTGCAGAAATTTACCATATCTACAGTGCATGAATAGTGACTTGAGTCACTTGGTTGAATGGGTTCTGGCCATAATTTGGGGTAGGTTCCTTCATGAAAGTTGTTTGTCTATGTCTTAACTTGTTGCTGTAAAAAATTCAGACCAATTGACCAAATCTACAGTGACTTATGGCCAAATGAACAGTTACTATTCATTTGGTCAAATTCTGCAGAGGCAGTTTCAGGGTTCCGGATTGTGGCTGAGTTTTGACCCTTTTGCTTTGGTCTTTTGGGCATGGTTTCTTCAGCAAAAATGTGCCATTATAAGCCTAGTTTCATGTCCAATTGGCCAAACATCAATTGGACAAGCACAGCCCAAGTTATGGCAGTGCAAAGGGACTGAAATTTCAGTCCCTATCTTTGTATCCATAGGGCAGTTTATACTTTCACTTTACCAGCCCATTTTTCAGTTCTAATTAGGGTCAACCTACCTAAAATGGTCACTAATTGACCATTAAAAAGTCCTCTAACCATTTCCAAAGTTAAGTCACCATTTCACCTTCCCAAACCCTAATGTTCAACTAAATTTACTCATAAACCTTGTCTAACATACTTAGTTAAATCTTCATGCATTTTAATACCTTAACCATGATTTTCAACCACTCTAAGTTTGTTAAACAATCAAACTCAATCTTCCATAGGGTTGCTGAAAATTGAAGGTACCCTTAACACATGTAATTTACTTCAATTCCTTAAGATTTCTTAGCTCAAAAATGTTCTAACTAGAATTTAAAAGAAGGAAAATGAGATTATAGCACTAACCTCACTTAGGGCAGATTTTTCCCTTCCTCAAAGTCTTGGTTTCCTTTTCTTTTTGCTCCCACAATAATCACCAAGATGATAGAATGAATTTTTGTGTTGGTAGTTAGGGTTTTTAGTGGAAGAAAACTAAGAAAAATGAAGGATGAAAGGTTGTTAATGGTGGAATGGGTAAGGGTGAGTGAGTGGCGTGAAGAAGAAGAGAGGGAGCTGGTTTTGGGTTTCTAAAATTCTGCCTCATTACCCACTTTTATTTCCTTTTTATGGACTTGCTTAAATTTGATTGGTTGGAAAATTTTAAATGATGTCATTAATAGCCATTTTTCCTCAATTTCTTTTCTTTCCTCCACTACTCATTTTCAATTCAATTTCTAGCAATATTTCTTCATATTTTATGTCATATTAATTATTTACTCAATTGGGCAAGTCGGCCAAAAATCACCTCGGAAGGCGAAATGACCAAAATGCCCTCCGTTTGGCTTAACGGGTCAAAATTGTCTGTACCGATTGAAAAATTTTTCTAGGTATTTTCTTGGCATTCTAATGCCATGGGAACCTCAATTACCCTTCTCTGGAGTCCCAAAAATTATTTTATAATTTTTCCCCCGGGTCTAGGGCTCCTCGTTATAGAACCGCAACTTCCCTCCGATTACCCATCGCTAG
The DNA here is from genome assembly GCF_030052815.1 of Hevea brasiliensis. NCBI lineage: Eukaryota > Viridiplantae > Streptophyta > Magnoliopsida > Malpighiales > Euphorbiaceae > Hevea > Hevea brasiliensis. The sequence goes on from NC_079509.1 coordinate 42,012,520, forward strand.
GGCACCTACTGCTTAACTTGATTGTATTTTATTTCTAAAATTTTTACTAAATTTTTCTTGTTAATATTTGAGTTAATTATGGTTCTGACTTTAGTTTGAATATTTTTCCGACATTCTAGTCGTCCCGACCGACACCGTCACCGAATAAGAGGATGTACGGAGTGGTTAATGGAGGGTGTTACAACTCTTCCTCTAATTTAAATTTCGTCCTCGAAATTTACCCGATGCAAACAGTTGAGTTAACTGTTTCCTCATCTTCTCTTCACTTTCCCAAGTTGCGTCCTCGTTGTTGTGGTGCCTCCAAAGCACTTTCACCAATTGAATTTGCTTTTTATTCATCTCTTTTACTTCCCGAGCCAGATTCGTAGAGGTTCTTCTTCATATGTCAAATCCGGTTGTATTTCAATTTCTTCCCCGAGATGACATGTGAAGGATCCGAGCGGTATCTTACGAGCATGGACACGTGGAACACATTATGGATCTTGTCACTGGTGGTAAAGCTAGCTCAGAGGCTACCGGTCCCACACGCTCAATAACTTCATATGGGCCAATAAACCTAGGGCTCAACTTACCTTTTCTTCCAAACCTCAACACTTTCTTCCACGGTGACACCTTGAGGAACACTTTGTCGCCAACCACATATTCTATTTCTTTTCTCTTGTGTCGGCATAAGATTTCTCTGCATGCGAGGCAACCTTCAAGTTGGCTTTGATTGATTTCACCTTCTCCTCACTGCTTTCACCGTGTCCAGCCCTACCGCTTGTCTTCGCCAATTCACCAAAGACACCGAGTTCTACATTTTCTCCCATACAAGGCTTCATACGGGGCCATTTGAATACTAGCTTGGTAGCTATTGTTGTATGCAAATTACGCGATGGGAGGTATCTATCCCACTTCCTCAAACTCAATGACACAACTCCTCAAAGATATCCTCAAGGACTCGACAAGTATTTCACGTTATTGTTATCATTTCAATTCAATATTTGTATCAATTTCATGGGTTTCAATTGTTTACCTGGATTACTCTTTCTGATTGCCCATCCGTCTGAGGATGGAAAGCTGTGCTGAAATGGAGTTGTGTACCCAAGGATTCATGCAACTTCTTCCAGAATCTCGATGTAAACCTTGGGTCTCGATCAGATATGATGGAAAGTGGGATTCCGTGCAGTCTAACTATCTCACTGATATACAATTCCGCTAACTTCTCTAGTGAGTAGTCAGTCCTAACTAGCAGAAAGTGTGCTGACTTTGTCAATCTATCAACTATCACCCATGCTGCATCATGTTTCTTCAGGGTGAGAGGTAGACCACTTACAAAATCCATGGTGACCCGATCCCATTTCCATTCAGGTATGCGTATAGGTCAGAGCAAACCCGATGGAACTTGATGTTCGCCTTGACTTGCCGACATGTCAAGCATTTAGTCACATAGTCGGCTATGTCTTTCTTCATACTGTGCCACCAATACATCAAGCTTCGTGTCATGATACATCTTTGTACTTCTGGATGCATAGCATATACACCGTGTGTGCCTCTTTTAGAATATCGCCTTCAATTCCCCATCATCCGGTACACAGTCTTCCTTTGTAATACAGACACCCATCTGCTTTCACCCCATAGTCAGTTGCTTTTCCCTCGGAGATCTTGCTCATAATAGCCATTAACTTTTCATCTGTCTTTTGCCCATCTAGTATCTGCTGTAGCAGGTTTGGCCTCACTTGCAACTCACCAAAATAGCTCCATCTCGAACCAAGGATAGACGGGCATTCAAAGATCTCAGAGTCGCTATGGATTTTCTGCTCAAAGCATCAAGAACTACATTTGCCTTCCTGTGATGGTAATCAATTACACAGTCATAATCCTTCAGGAACTCAATCCATCGCCTCTGTCTAAGGTTGAGCTCCTTCTGGGTTGGCAAATATTTCAGGCTTTTGTGGTCTGTGTAAATGTAGCACTTTTCCCCATACAAGTAGTGCCTCCATATCTTCAGTGCAAAGATAATTGCTGCAAGCTCTAGATCATGGGTAGGGTAGTTCTGCTCATGTGGCCTTAATCGCTGGAAGCATAGGCGACCACCTTCCCCTCTTGCATCAATACACACCCCAGCCCATTATGTGAGGCATCACTGTAGACCACAAAGTCCTTCCCTGACACTGGCTGTGTTAACACTGGTGCCTCTGTTAACATAGCCTTCAACTTCTCAAAACTGGTTTGACACTTGTCATTCCAGTCAAATCTGACATTCTTGTGTAACAACTTAGTCATTGGAGCAGCTATTAGGGAAAATCCCTTCACAAATCTTCTGTAATACCCAGCTAGCCCCAAGAAGCTTCTGACCTCAGTTGTATTCCTGGGAGGCTTCCATTCCATCACTGCTTCTATTTTCTTGGGATCCACCCTAATCCCATCACCTGACACTATGTGTCCAAGGAATGCAATCTCATCCAGCCAAAAGTCACACTTGGACAACTTAGCATACAGCTTCTTTTCTCTCAGGGTTTGCAGAACAATCCTCAAATGCTCATCATGTTCTTCCCTGGTCTTGGAATACACCAAAATATCATCAATAAAGACCACTACGAACCGATCTAGGTATGGATGGAAGATACGGTTCATAAGGTCCATGAATGCCGCTGGTGCATTTGTTAAGCCAAAGGGCATCACCAGAAACTCATAATGCCCATACCGGGTCCTGAATGCAGTCTTGGGCACATCTACATCCTTCACCCTCAGCTGATGATACCCTGATCTGAGATCAATCTTAGAAAATACTCCTGCTCCCTTCAACTGATCAAACAGATCATCAATTCTAGGCAACGGATATTTGTTCTTCACAGTCACTTTATTCAACTGCCGGTAATCAATACAAAGTCTCAAAGTCCCATCCTTCTTTTCACGAACAACACCGAGCTCCCCATGGTGACACATGGGCGTATGAACCCCTTATCAAGCAACTCTTGCAATCGAAGTTTTCAACTCCTTCAATTCGATGGGTGCCATCATATAAGGATCAATGGAATTGGGTGCTGTACCTGGCATTGTCTCCATAGCAAATTCGACTTCGCTTTCTCGTGGCAAACTGTGCAATTCTTCAGAAATACCTCTAGGAAGTCTCTCATTGTGGGTATGTCACTCGAGTTTAGCTTAGCTCGCTAGTATCCACCACATGTCTTGGGTAGGCTTCACACCTTTTCTCATCATTCTTCTTGCAATCGTGGTTGAGATGACATTGGACAAGAAATCATCCTTTCCCCACAATCGTGATCTCATTACCCTCTCAAGTTTTTAGAGAAATTCTCTTCAATTTGCAATCAACAATTGCCTGATGACGAGACAACCAGACCATACCCAATATCACGTAAAACTCATGCAAGTGCAACTCAAATAGGTAATCCAAGAAATAATACACCTGAATCCTCAACGGGCAACCCTAGTATACTTTGATCACTAAAACACTGAGGCCCAATGGATTAGTGACCAGAATGTCTTGGTCACTCTCCCCTAGCAATATACACCTTTCTACGGGTAGGTTGATGCAAATGTAAGAATGAGTTGATCCTGGATCCACCAATGCATGCAAAGGAGTATTGTAGAGTGAGAACGCACTCGATGACGCCCGGCATCTTGTTCCTCCCGAGCTCTCAAGGCATAATTTCTCGGCAGTGGTCCATTATCCGCCTCTCTGCCGCTCGATGTAGGCCTCTCGAGATGGTCCCACAGCCGGATTTACTGGACCTTCTACCCCTTGGTGGTGCAGAGCAGTCTGTCTACTTGTGTCGAGCAACAGTAGTAGTTCTGCGTGGCGGTTCCTCAACCGATGCTCTGTTGACCCACACCTCAAGCAGTGCACCGCCACTCTCCAACACTTCTTATGCCATCTTTGACAGTGTGGACATGCAAAAGATGTTGGGGCTGGTCCCCTGAACCCCATCCCTGGAGAGCTGCCCACTGATGGTGTGGACTGACCTCTCCTAGGGGTGAATCTGGCTCAGGCCCCGAGACCGACTGGCCCTGTGGCTGAGCTGAACTCTGTGCAGGAGGACCCTTGAACTTCTTCCCTGATGCAGGAGCTGAACTCGACTGACCCGGTCCCCTCTTCTGCTGTCTCTCTCTTCTAGTCCACTCACTAATTCTCACTTTTTCAACTCTTATTGCAGCTTCCACTAGCTTGCTAAATTCTGTGATTCCCAAGGCAGTGAGCTGTATCTTGATATTGTCATTCAGTCCCTCTTCAAATCTCTTACACCTTTCAGCTTCGTTAGGGACTATTTCCCTTCCATAGCGGCTTAACCGAACAAACTCCTTCTCATACTCGGCCACTGACAACTGTCTCTGCCTCAGGTTAATGAATTCCCTTCTTCTCTCTTCCAGGTATACAGTACCCACATATTTCTTCTTGAACTCAGAGAGGAAGAAGTCCCAAGTTACAGCTTCGGGCTGCACTTCACTGGACACAGTGTCCCACCATCCGTAGGCATCGTCTTGTAACAAGGATATAGCAGCTTCTAAGTTCTGCTCTGGGGTGCAGTGGAGTTGTTTTAAGACTCTGCCCATTCTGTTCAACCAATTCTCGGCTGCAACAGAGTCATCTTCTCTCTTGCCATAAAAATCCACTGCCCCAAATTTTCTTAACCTCTCCAAGTGTGATTTCTGCTGTGGAGCTGGTGGTGGTGGTGGTGGTGCTGGCATTACTCCGGCCATTTGTCTAAAGAAATCGGCCATTTGTTGAAACATGGCCTGTGGAGGCTGAGCAGGTTCTGCTTGAGCTGGCGGAGCAGATTCTCTCATGCCCCGCCTCAATCACGCAGTGGAGCATGACTCTCCACTTCCTCCTCGACGGCTCTCTGAGATGACGGGTCCATATCCTATTCAGAATAAGAAAGATAAACAGATCTGCGTTAGTGTCACCTCGACTCTTACAAATGCAATGCATGGTATGGACTCAATCTAGGCCCAGAAACGCCTAAACCGTGCTCTGATACCACTAAATGTGACACCCCTTACCCGTACAGATACCCGAGTAAGTAATGCCACCAGTGTACCAAGACACTCTAATATTCCTCAATTAATTTAGACAATGCTTTTGCATATAATTTATGAAATACAATTTATTTAAACCATTCATCAAAAGTATCATTCATTTAAGGTTCCAAAAATTTTAAAGAAAATCCATGAGTATCAAGCTAAAATGGAGAAAATCGTTCTTGAACTCTAAAAACACTTCCAATATACAATTTCATTCATTCTCAACTCCAATATCATTACAAAACTCAATATCAAGATATCAACAATTTTTCAATTCCAGGTCTCAACAACCTTTTCATTGCTCAAAACATCCCTTTCTCAGGGTTCTCATATATAAACAACCATTAAATACTCAAATTAATACCATACATGACCATAAATCTTTATTATTTACAATAAGCTCAAAATACATTACATAAATCCCAAATACATATGAGAAATAAAAATTTAATTACAAAATGACAAAATGACATCTAGTGTCCTACCAATGCAATCGCAGTGACGAGGTGACACGGACATCGAGCGAATCGCCGGATGGACTCACCACCGTGGTCTACCGGGCTCGCGATCGGGATCTCCAGACCTACGCTGCGTGGCAAAGCAACGCGCTAAGCAATAATGCTTAGTGGTGCAATAATAAAATAAAAGAAAATAGCAGATATAAATATGTATTGCATGTGCATGTTTTGTTTGTCATGTATTTGTATATTCATTCCTTTATTTCTTCTACATTGCTCATTTTCATTCATTTGGTTGCCCAAGTAACCTACACTAGACGACTGGACTGGATAACGGGTAACCGCACCGGGTACCTAGTACTCGCCGTCACACCATCGTCACATATGTATCTCCAGGCAATGTAACAGCTAACAAGTCAGAATAATATCGAGCACAAGGCCAAGTCTCAATGCAAAGTCGAATGGCTAAAAGCCATGAAATCACAGAATGGCATTTTTGCCATGTGCGATCGCTAATCAACCCTATTGGCATGCCAAACTATCCAAACCAATCTTGTTAGGTATACTAGGGCATTCGAAACTCTTAAATTTGTCAATTTGTGAATTTCAACTTTTTTTGGTGTCACTATTCAACATTGGTCAACAAAAATGTTGACATTTAGAATAAAAAGGTGTACATTGACTTTGGCACTCCCAACATACCACATTTGGTGTTTAAAACTTGTTGGCATTAAGTGTTTTTACCATTTCTAAGCATTAAACCAAAGGAGCAGATTTTTCAGATTTTGTACCATAACTTCACTGTTCCATTGGACACTGTTACTGTTGGAATTTGAAGAAATGTAAAACATGAAAGTTGTTCCTTATTTTGTCTAGTTGAATTTCCTTTTTTGAATCACTCCATTTGGAGTTTTGTAGCTCCAGATATGGCTCAAAAACCCAAGCTGTCCGGATATGCAGTCTGCAGAAATTTACCATATCTACAGTGCATGAACAGTGACTTGAGTCACTTGGTTGAATGGGTTCTGGCCATAATTTGGGGTAGGTTCCTTCATGAAAGTTGTTTGTCTATGTCTTAACTTGTTTCTGTAAAAAATTCAGACCAATTGACCAAATCTACAGTGACTTATGGCCAAATGAACAGTTACTGTTCATTTGGTCAAATTCTGCAGAGGCAGTTTCAGGGTTCCGGATTGTGGCTGAGTTTTGACCCTTTTGCTTTGGTCTTTTGGGCATGGTTTCTTCAGCAAAAATGTGCCATTATAAGCCTAGTTTCATGTCCAATTGGCCAAACATTAATTGGACAAGCACAGCCCAAGTTATGGCAGTGCAAAGGGACTGAAATTTCAGTCCCTATGCTGCTGTCCATAGGGCAGTTTATACTTTCACTTTACCATCCCATTTTTCAGTTCTAATTAGGGTCAACCTACCTAAAATGGTCACTAATTGACCATTAAAAAGTCCTCTAACCATTTCCAAAGTTAAGTCACCATTTCACCTTCCCAAACCCTAATGTTCAACTAAATTTACTCATAAACCTTGTCTAACATACTTAGTTCAATCTTCATGCATTTTAATACCTTAACCATGATTTCCAACCACTCTAAGTTTGTTAAACAATCAAACTCAATCTTCCATAGGGCTGCTGAAAATTGAAGGTACCCTTAACACATGTAATTTACTTCAATTCCTTAAGATTTCTTAGCTCAAAAATGTTCTAACTAGAATTTAAAAGAAGGAAAATGAGATTATAGCACTAACCTCACTTAGGGCAGATTTTTCCCTTCCTCAAAGTCTTGGTTTCCTTTTCTTTTTGCTCCCACAATAATCACCAAGATGATAGAATGAATTTTTGTGTTGGTAGTTAGGGTTTTTAGTGGAAGAAAACTAAGAAAAATGAAGGATGAAAGGTTGTTAATGGTGGAATGGGTAAGGGTGAGTGAGTGGCGTGAAGAAGAAGAGAGGGAGCTGGTTTTGGGTTTCTAAAATTCTGCCTCATTACCCACTTTTATTTCCTTTTTATGGACTTGCTTAAATTTGATTGGTTGGAAAATTTTAAATGATGTCATTAATAGCCATTTTTCCTCAATTTCTTTTCTTTCCTCCACTACTCATTTTCAATTCAATTTCTAGCAATATTTCTTCATATTTTATGTCATATTAATTATTTACTCAACTGGGCAAGTCGGCCAAAAATCACCTCGAAGGCGAAATGACCAAAATGCCCTCCGCTTGGCTTAACGGGTCAAAATTGTCTGCATCGATTGAAAAATTTTTCTAGGTATTTTCTTGGCATTCTAATGCCATGGGAACCTCAATTACCCTTCTTGGAGTCCCAAAAATTATTTTATAATTTTTCCCTGTCTAGGGCTCCTCGTTATAGAACCGCAACTTCCTCTCGTTACCCATCGCTAGGCACCTACTGCTTAACTTGATTGTATTTTATTTCTAAAATTTTTACTAAATTTTTCTTGTTAATATTTGAGTTAATTATGGTTCTGACTTTAGTTTGAATATTTTTCCGACATTCTAGTGTCCGACCGACACCGATCACCGAATAAAGAGGATGTACGGAGTGGTTACCGGGAGGGTGTTACAACTCTGGGCTAGATGACTTATGCTCGTAAATAATAAAGATTAACAAAAGTGTGGGTTAGCCAAAGACGGAGTAAACTAGAGCATATCTTTCCTATGTATCTTTTTTAGCGTGACATGAACTAAAAAAACAACAGGCAAAAGAACTAGGACAAATGGACAGACGAGAAACGAGAAATAGACTTAATAACATGGCGATATTAACACCGACTGTAGGAAGTCGAGTCTATTGAACTAATTACGATCGCAAAAGTAGCAAGATTGCAGGCTGGCAGCCGGAGGACTATGATTTGCCTCGTAATGAAGTATTCTTTGTTAAAATGTAAATAGATCAAAATAACCAAGCTTGAGTAGAGTTGAGCTTAGACAATATGAATGGAAATAGAGGATAACAAAGACAGAAAGTGGGAGTGCCACAGGATAATGAACGAACTGAAAATGAAAAATTTCAGTATTCAAGAATCCCTTTTGCAAGAAAACACTTCAGAAAACTACTTTCAAAAGTTTTTTCTATGAAAACTCAAAAAGAAAATAGCAGAGTAGCAAACTGAATTAAGTTTCAGAGTTATTCTGCTATAGTTACTGCCTCTTGTCTATATGTTTTTTTTTTCCGTCCCCTTGAACAGTTTTCAGGCAGGTATTTATAGGAATCAGGTGCTCCCCATGAAGGGTCAGGATTTATTTTGAGGGAGATGGAGGGTCTGGATTTTGAAGGACATGATCGGATGCTTGAGAATTAAAGAGAACCAAAATGAACGGCTGAGATTATTCTTCAGAATATTTGTCCTTTTCTTCTTTCAATCTGACGATCTCAAATCCTCTTGTCCAGAGCGATCTGAGGGCTAAGAGCGAAAGGCGCTAGTCTTGTCATCTCCTCTCTTGATCCAAGGGCTCCGGGTTCGTCCTTACAAGTGAAATCAATGGTGGAGATTGGGATGTACAGGACTGTCATGACATACCACGGCACTGCACAAGATTATGGCGATTCTTAGGCGTGCGGTGGAGATCTCTTCTGCCACGCTTTAACTACCTCGGCTCTGATTCTGACGACTGTTATTTGGGATTTGTCTTATTCTTTTTGCCTTCCGATCCCTCCCACGCTCTTATTCCGATCTCTCATGCTGATCTCCCATCTTCCGATCTCTATTATTCCGATCCCTAGAGATCTCCCAAATGATGTAATCCGATCTTTTTGAAATAAAAGTCAATTATCATCTTATTATTATTGCATTGATTATTTTTCGATCTCTGATGTGTTTATCTGATCCGTTCCTAATCGAACAACCCTTAACTGATCCGCAGTTCGAAACATTTATCTTAATATGCCGATCTCTAATTAGCCGTTCTCTTTATGGAATTTGGAGTGTTCGAGAGACGTGTCAGAACAGCTGGCGAATCCCATTAACTGATGCATTGCCTGGGACATCGTGAGCATTAAATGCTCGGACGAGTATAAATAGGGGTAGGGGTTAGCCAGTTTCTTACTTTATGCCATTTTCTGTCTCTCGCGAGCAATTCCAAAACTCTCCCGATTTTCAAGCTCTTCCGACTCCGTTCAAGCTCCGGTAAGGGTTTTAATCCTTCTTTTAGCTTTAAGTTCTATGTTTTCCTTAAAAATGAGCGGCGCAGAAGGTCAGAGAGCAGTAAGCCCACCTTCCGTCCATGTTTCATGGTCGTCTGATGAAGTAGAGGTGGTTGGGCCAAGCGCACGACCAGAACCTTCTAGGGTCTCCGCTCCAGCTCGGGGGCGAACCGCACCATCGAGACCTGTACCTTCCTTAGGGAGGGAGAATCTTCCTATGGGCGAGCTGCCGTCGATCTTGCAAGAAACCGATCTGCAGTCGTTTAGCCAGGAGTAGAACATTGAGCCCGATTCATATGAACTTATCCGGTGTCACGGCGATCACCGAGCCGATCACTCCTTTGAAGAGAATGACATGGTTATGGTATACGAGGAACAGTTAAAGGCTGGTCTTCGGTTCCCTCTGGACGACTTCTTCAAGGAGGTCCTAAAATTTCACCGAGTGTGCATTGCCCAAATTCACCCTAACTCATGGCGGATCTTGGTAGCCTTCCGAGGCCTGTGCCGAGCTAAGGGAATCAGACCTACGGCTAAGGTGTTTGCCGAATCGCAGTGCTAACTCACCGAAAGGACGACGAGCATCGTTCTTTTCAGCGAAGCCTCATTGCGGGCTCTTTACCGATCCGCCTCCTCCCTTAAGAATTGGAAGAACCGCTTCTTCATTCTCGAGGAGCAAAATCCGACTGCTTTGAGGACTTCCCGTAGTCTGGTGGCACCAGGGGCCCTTGATTCAAGCATATTACTCAACAAGGAGGAAAGCCTAGTAGTGATGGAACTGAAGAATCAAGCTGCCACTCTAAAGTACTCCTGTTTAGATGCGGTGACTACCGAGCTGCATCATTGGACGATGGAGTTGATCACGGGCGAAAGTCGCGGGCTTCCGCTCTCTGATCTTGGCATCGGTATTTTTCTATTTCTCAGATCTTTGGACCTTAGCGATCTCACTGACCTCTTTTTTGTGCAGGTATGGTGGTGAAGGTTCCAGAAGCGGAAGAAAGAAAGAGAGATTTCCCGGAAAATAAAGGAGATGAAGCGTTCGGCACTACTTCAAACACCCGGCCATGAACCTGGGGAGACGCAAGGAGGCCCGCCCCGACCTTCGGGACCGCTGATCCCAGAAGCTGTCCGATCTCCTCCTCAATGGGAAGAGCCGGCTCCACCCCCTCCAGTTGCTCCAAGCACAGAAGGGGGGTCATTCTCGACCTCCTGCGAGGACCCCTTCTCGTGGTGCCCAAGTGCTGATCGCTTCTCTGGAGAATAACTGGACTGTTCGGGAGAACCCCGATTTTGCCAAAGTCTTGGGGTCTTCCATCTGCCTTAGGGAGGATCGGGATAGACTATCTCCGGACAATCTTAATGACATCCTAACCCGCTCCATGAGTCTGAATGTAGAGTGCCTGGTGAACAGGCACATAGTTCGGGAAAAGGCTTACCGCCTGGGTAAGGAGGTCGAGAAGAAGAGTCAAGAAATCGAAAGGAAGAGTCAAGAAGTGGCATCCCTCCGATCCCAACTCTCATCCGCTCAAGATTACATATCTCAAATTGAGGGGAGGATGAAGTACTATGAGGATAAGCTGGCCGAACAGACTCATGTTCTGGCTGAGAGGGATCATGCTCTTGGAGAAGTCCAGGCGCTCCGGGCCAATGAAGCTGCTCAGGTCGCTCATCTTACCGAGGAGCTTAAGGCAAAAGATGAAGAGATGGTGAAAGGAATAGCCAGTGCTTAAGTGAATGCTCACAAGGATCTCTTAGCCGAGCTCCAGAAGCGTTACCCAGAGGAGGACTTCTCTTGGATGGCCGACCTGGCTCCCGGAGGCGAGGGTGAGGATAGTGAGGAGGAGGGTGAGGGAGAAGACGGACAAAATGTAGATCAGACTGGGGGTGATCCTCCAGCTGAATGACTTGTACAATTTTTTTGAAATGAAATGGAATGCCTCTTTTGTTCAATGAATGATTGTGATCGGAAAATCTCTAAATTACTTAATACTTGATTGTCTGAGTACATCGAAGTAACTGAAAGAGATTATTAACCTAAGTGTGAGAGATCGGAAAACATAATGAGCATGAGATCGATAGGGAATCAACGTTAATCGGGACTTAATTAAAATTGGAAATTTGGTGAACCCACTTAAAATCAAGATCATCATTACATCGGATTGGAATCTTAATTATTCCTAAACTTAAAATGAGAGATCGGCAATAAGACCAGTGACATAAAGATCTAGTATTGATTCAATTTTGTTTGGCAGGAGAGATCGGGAATGTAATCGACCGGTCAGGAAATTTAACAATTAGCTTGAGAGATCGGTGAGCGACTTGGCAAGACTTTAGATGATACGAGGGCTTAGCATTGATTCAATTCTCTGTGAAGAGAGATCGGTAATATGGCAAAGAGAGGTCGGAAATGTAGTTGGCTGGCAAAGGAAAATCTAGTGCTGGGGATCGGTTTCAAAGTTTATTAATTCTGGGGATCGGTTTCAAGGTTTATTGATTCTGGGGATCGGCCAAAATATGGTGTCGACAATGCCCTCTTTACATAATTTCTATTAAGGGAAAAATTTCCCGTGTAGGAATTATGTAAAGATTTAGACCCGTATTTTGGACGATTAGGTGTCCGAAACTAAAGCATACCTAAGTCAGTGACCTAGGGATCAGTATTTGAAGTTAAATTAAAATCAACTTGGATCAAGGGACCAGAGGTTGATAACAGGAAATGTAAATGCAGGAAATTAAAATCAACTTAGATCAAGGAACCAGAGGTTGATAACAGGAAATTTAAATTGCAAGAAATTAAAATCAACTTAGATCAAGGAACCAGAGGTTGATAGCAGGAAATTTAAATTGCAGGAAATTAAAATCAACTTAGATCCAGGAACCAGAGGTTGATAACAGGAAAAGTAAATCGCAGGAAATTAAAATAAACTTAGATCAAGGAACCAGAGGTTGATAACAGGAAATTTAAATTGCTGGAAATTAAAATCAACTTAGATCGAGGAACCAGAGGTTGATAACAGGAAATTTAAATTGCAAGAAATTAAAATCAACTTAGATCAAGGAACCAGGGGTTGATAGCAGGAAATTTAAATTGCAGGAAATTAAAATCAACTTAGATCCAGGAACCAGAGGTTGATAACAGGAAAAGTAAATTGCAGGAAATTAAAATCAACTTAGATCGAGGAACCAGAGGTTGATAACAGGAAATTTAAATTGCAAGAAATCAAAATCAACTTAGATCAAGGAACCAGAGGTTGACAACAGGAAATTTAAATTGCTGGAAATTAAAAATCAACTTAGATCAAGGAACCAGAGGTTGATAACAGGAAATTTAAATTGCTGGAAATTAAAATCAACTTAGATCAAGGAACCAGAGGTTGATAACAGGAAATTTAAATTGCAAGAAATTAAAATCAACTTAGATCAAGGAACCATAGGTTGATAACAGGAAATTTAAATTGCTGGAAATTAAAAATCAACTTAGATCAAGGAACCAGAGGTTGATAACAGGAAATTTAAATTGCTGGAAATTAAAATCAACTTAGATCAAGGAACCAGAGGTTGATAACAGGAATTTAAATTGCAAGAAATTAAAATCAACTTAGATCAAGGAACCAGAGGTTGATAACAGGAAATTTAAATTGCTGGAAATTAAAATCAACTTAGATCAAGGAACCAGAGGTTGATAACAGGAAATTTAAATTGCAAGAAATTAAAATCAACTTAGATCAAGGAACCAGAGGTTGATAACAGGAAATTTAAATTGCAAGAAATTAAAATCAACTTAGATCGAGGAACCAGAGGTTGATAACAGGAAATTTAAATTGCAAGAAATTAAAATCAACTTAGATCGAGGAACCAGAGGTTGATAACAGGAAATTTGAATTGCAAGAAATTAAAATCAACTTAGATCAAGGAACCAGAGGTTGATAACAGGAAATTTAAATTGCAAGAAATTAAAATCAACTTAGATCAAGGAACCAGAGGTTGATAACAGGAAATTTAAATTGCTGGAAATTAAAATCAACTTAGATCAAGGAACCAGAGGTTGATAACAGGAAATTTAAATTGCACTTACAAAGCAAGCCTAATCCGGACACAAGAAGTTCTTCCCCAATGAAGTGTTCTTAACAGAATCCCGAAGGCCAAAGATTAATGGAGGACGAGTTGCAAGACTTGACCTATGACCCCACTTTTCAAATGCCCTTCTTTCGTTTTTGACTTTTTCCCGAAAAGCGCCCTTACGGGTTTTCACTTCCCCTTCGTCCATATGACTAGAAACGCCCTTTCGGGTTTTCACCTCTACTGTTTTTTTTTTTTATTTTTTTTTATTTTAAAGATGCACTTTCGGGTTTTCATCCCTATTTCCTTTTATATACCCTTTTCCTGGTCATTCCCTGCAAATCTCATAGTAAAGTACGTGAGGTTATCAATTGTTAGATCCTAATCTTATGGCAAAAATTTTAACTGATTAATAGCGCATTAAATAACGAGATTGCAGAAGAATAATGTTAAAGAATAAATATAAGGGAAGGATAGAAGCATAGGGAATGAAGTAGGACTTTATTACGTTTTAATAAAAACAAAGATAGAGTTTCAAAGAAGAAAGGTACAAGGATAGATCTCACATATTCCTTGTGGCTGGCTTTGGAATCCCTTAACTGCCATTATTTCAAGTTTTCTGGAGCCTCATGTCACGACGGTTTATTTCCTTTCTCGATCTTATGCTTCTTTCCTTATTTCTCCATTTTGGTTCTTGGGATGCCCTTTCAGGTTTTCACCCCTAGATTTTTTTTTTTTTTTTTTTAACTTACTTTTTCAGGATGCCCTTCCGGGTTTTCATCCTTCACTCATTTTGCTGAAGGCACCCTCTCGGGTTTTCACCCTCTTTCCCACATTTTGCTAGGAGCACCCTTTCGGGTTTTCACTCCTACTTTTTCTCTTTTTTTTTTTTTTTTTTTTTTTTTTTTTTTTAGGCATAGTATCTCTTGACGGTGTCAGCGTTCACAGGCCTTGGAAACTCTTCACCGTCCATGTGGGTCAAGATCAAGGCTCCTCCAGAAAATGCCTTCTTAACCACATAGGGTCCCTCGTAGGTTGGTCACCATTTGCCCCGGGGATCATTTTGATTCGGCAGTACTTTCTTCAGAACTAGGTCCCCGAGTTGGAATTCGCGTGGGCGAACGCTTTTGTCAAATGCCTTAGCCATTCTCCTCTGGTATAACTGCCCATGACATGTCGCTGTTAATCTTTTCTCATCCAGCAAGTTTAACTGATCCAACCTCGATCGGATCCATTCTGACTCATCAATCCCAGATTCCTTCAGGATCCTTAGGGAAGGAATTTCAACTTCTACAGGTAATACTGCTTCCATCCCGTAAACTAGTGAGTACGGAGTTGCCCCGGTTGAGGTTCTTACAGAAGTCCGGTATGCGTGAAGAGCGTAAGGGAGCATATCATGCCAATCCCTATATGTGACTGTCATTTTTTGGATTATCCTCTTGAGGTTTTTGTTTGCAGCTTCCACCGCTCCATTCATCTGGGGACGGTATGGGGAGGAATTGAGATGTCGGATTTTGTATTGATCACACAATTTTTGAATCTTTGGACCATTGAGATTCGTGGCATTGTCAGTGATGATTTTATTGGGGAGACCATGCCGGCAGATGATATTGCTTCTGAGAAATTTGAGAAACGTATTCTGTGTGATGTGCGCATAGGATGTCGCCTCGACCCACTTGGAGAAATAGTTGATGGCTACAAGGATGAATCTGTGCCCATTGGATGCCTTGGGATTGATGGGACCAATCACATCGATGCCCCACATTGCGAAAGGCCATGGCGAGACGAGGTTGAACAACTTGTGAGGTGGCACATTTATCGGATCTGCATAGATTTGACACTTATGGCATTTTCGGAAATATTCGATGCAATCCTTTTCCATTGTAGTCTAAAAATATCCCCGTCACATGATTTGCTTAGCCATCATGTGCCCATTGGCATGGGTTGCACAGTTTCCCTCATGCGTCTCGAAAAGGATTTTCTTTGCCTCCTTTGCATCCACACATCTCAACAATTCGCCATTGGAGCTTCTCTTGTATACGGCTTCTCCACTGGGGAAGTATCCCAATGCTAATCTCCGAATCATCCTTCTTTCGTTTTTGCTGGCCCCTGGAGGGAATTCTCTGGTTCTGATGTAGACCAGGATGTCATGATACCAAGGTTTACCATCGGGTTCTTCCTCAATCATGAAGCAATATGCTGGCTCACTTCTTGCTTTAATCTTCAATGTTTGAATCATCTGACCCTCTTCGATTTGAGCCATAACAGCTAGAGTAGCTAAGGCATCAGCAAATTGATTCTTGTCCCTACTAAGGTGAGTGAAAGAGATTTCTTCGAATTTCTTAATCAGCTCCAATAAGTACTTCGATACGGATTAGCTTCAGATCCTTGGTTTGCCATTCTCCTTTGACTTGATAAATAATCAGGGCTGAGTCTCCATATACTTCCAACTTCCTGATTTTCATTTCGATGGCAGCCTGTAGTCCCATCACACAAGCTTCATATTCCGCGATGTTGTTGGTGCAGTCAAATCTCAACTTGACAGCTATCGGAAAGTGCTTTCCATCTGGGGATCTCAATACAGCTCCAATTCCATTACTGGACAAATTGACATCACGTAAATACATTTCCCATACATCGGCCGTCCTCTTCTTCGCAGCCTACTTCATTAATGTGCTCATCGTGAACTCAAAATCCAGAGCTTCATAATCCCGGATAGGATTCTCTCATAGGAGGTCACGATTACACTACCTTTCACCGCTTCCGGTCATATAGACTATGTCATATTGGGAGAGTATGACCTGCCATTTAGCTATCCTTCCTTGCACAACTGGGCTTTCAAATACATATTTGATAGGATCCATCCTGGAGATGAGCCATGTCTTCTGATTCAGCATGTAGTGCTTGAGGCGATTCACGTCTGTGCTAATGCGCAGCAAGTCTTTTCTAAGAAAGAGTATCTTGACTCACAATCATTGAACTTCTTGCTCAAGTAATAAATAGCCCTTTCCTTTCGCCAGATCATCATGTTGTCCCAAAACGCACTCCCATCGAGTTCTCGTTGGACCGCCATATACGTGATAAGAGGCCTTCCTCGCCACTGTGGAACCAATCGTGGGCTGGTCAAGTATTGCTTAATTTTCTCAAAAGCCTCCTAGCAAACTGAATCCCACTGAGTGGAATTATTCTTCCGGAGTAGTCTGAAAATAGGCTCAGCTTTGGCAGTGAGATTAGAAATAAATCTCAAATGTAGTTCAATTTTCCCAGAAATCGCGCACCTCCCTTTCTGTTTTTGGGGATGGCATTTCTTGAATAGCTCGAACCTTGTCTGGATCAACCTCTATTCCCCTCTCGCTTACTATGAATCCTAACAACTTTCCCGATCTAGCTCCGAATATGCATTTGGCAAGGTTCAGTTTCAACTGGTATCTTCTGAGTCTCTCGAATACCCTCCTCATCACCTGTACGTGGCTTTCTTTTCCTCTGGATTTAATGATCATATCATCCACATACACTTCCACCTCTTTATGCATCATATCGTGGAATAATGTGACCATTGCGCGCTGGTAGGTAGCACCAGCATTCTTCAACCCGAAAGGCATGACCCGATAGCAAAACACTCCCCATTGAGTGATGAAAGTAGTCTTATCGTTGTCTTCCTCATCCATCGGGATCTGATTGTACCCAGATGCCCCATCAATGCATGAGCACCTGCCCAATCCCGCAACATTGTCTACTAACACATCAATGTGGGGGAGAGGGAAATCATCTTTTAGACTTGCTTTATTAAGATCTCTGTAGTCAACGCACACCCTGACTCTCCCATCCTTCTTCATTACCGGGACGACATTAGCCACCCATTGGGGGTATTTGACCACTTCCAGGAACCCAGCATCATACTGTTTCTTGACTTCATCCCGAACTTTGAGCAGTGTGTCGGGGTTCATTCTTCTTAACTTCTGCTTTACCGGAATTGTCCTCGGAATTAGGGGAATTTTATGTGTCACTATCCGAGGGTCCAAACCCACCATATCATCATAGCTCCAGGAAAATACGTCGAGGAATTCTTTAAGCAGACTGATCATATCTCCCAATTCTTCACTCTCCACTACCTTAAGTTCCCTTTTTTCTTCTTCTGTGCCTAAATTTATGGTGTGTGTTTCGTCTCCACAAGGCACTAGGGAGGGTTCATCCTTTTCATTGCTTTCCTTTGTAAGGTCTTCCTCAGAATCACTTGAAGTAATGGCAGTTATGGGGACTTCAAAATTAACCGGAAGAATTTCTGAGTCTATTGGATTATTAGGTGTTAATTGATGAATGGTCCTGAACGAATGAAAATAGAACATATTATAAGGATGGAATTCAAAAGGAAAGGAAAAGAGATTTGGATTTAAAATGCGCTATTAATTCATTAATATTTATGCCGTAAGAAAAAGGTCCATTTACAATATTACACTTGCCACCATGGACAAAATGATCAAGTGTAGATAACCAAAAGGTACTTTACTCGAAATTGAGTACAGGGATGTCTTCTGCTGTCCAGTTGTCCAGCTTGCCCTCGCCATCAAGCGAGACCAGAGCTTCGTAGAAGGAACCCAGGTGAATGACATCGATGGATGGGTCATCAGGTGATTCTTCCACATCTGCCGGATTGTTAATGACCGGTTTAGTGAATACATCCGTAATTCTCGGGACTACTTTCATTCTCCCGATTTTCTGGTCGAATCTCTGATCTCGAAGTCTGTTTCTCATCCAGAATCGCCCATCCATGAGAGCATCTTCCTCATAACCCAATCCGCAACGGCCTATCTTCTGGATAGCCGGTATCGGCTCCACGATCCCTTGCAAGGCAGTGCCTAGGCCTTTTCCCTCTTAATACCCATTTCTTGACATTACTTTGGCCACCATAGCCATAGCCCCCTCCTTCCCGGTATCTTGTAATTTGAGGGCCTGGAAAGAGCTTTCCAACGACTCCTCAGCCGCTTCCACATAAGGAAGTGATTGCGGCTTGGTGACCAATATGGCTTGGTGACCAATATGGCTTCTTCACCCCTTACAGTGATGATTTTGCCGTCCTTAATGTATTTTATTTTCTGGTGCAAAGTTGAAGGAACAGCATTCGCAGAATGGATCCACGGCCTCCCCAACAACATAGTGTAGGCCGGCTCAATGTTCATCACCTGAAACGTGACGTTGAAAGTACATGCACCGACTTGGATTGGCAAGTCAATGTCTCCCAACACTTCTCTCCTGGTACCGTCAAAGGCTCTTACCACCATAGCACTCTGACGTATATACGATTGGTCGACCGACAGCCTGGCTAAGGTAGCGCTAGGCAGTACATTGAGGGCTGATCCGTTATCGATGAGGACCTTGGCCACTATACAACCCTTGCATTTCACAGTTACATGCAAAGCTTTATTATGCCCTAAGCCTGCAGGGTCTATCTCCTCTTCAGAAAAGGCTACAAAGCTGGATGCCTGGATTTGTTCTACTATCTTCTCAAACCGCCTGTGATGTCTGGTTTACAAAGGCCCGATCCAGATTCTCTGCAAGGCTTGTCGGTGGACTTCGAGCTCGAGATCGTGATAACAAAGTGAAATTCAGTGTGTGTCTTCCTCAACCGCTCCACTACATCATACTCACTGTTTCATTATTTGGAGCAGCTTCTTCCTCTTCTTTATGTTCAAGCAGGTCTACTTCCTGCTTTCTCAACCTCCTCTTCAGATTTCTTGATGACTCTCCCATTTTTACTTTCCCTTTCCTCTTTTCTCTTTCCTCGTCCAGAACACCTCCCACTTCGAGTTATAAACTCGACTTCTTGCTCAGTGGAGAGGGCTTTGTGGCGATAACGGGCCGAGGACTGGTTTGGGGAGTAATATTGCTGGTAGGTCCAAAGATAAGTCATTCTCAAATGCTCGTGAGGAGCAAAACATGGTTTTGGTGGTGCCGAGGTGAGGCAAGATTAGGAGCGGATGTACCGCTGACGCCTCGAGTGAAAACTTGGAAATTATAGTTCCAAGGGACAGCGTGAGTATTGGTGACAGGAGTCAAGCGAGTTCGGATAACCGCATCGCGTGAGGCTACCGGGGTGAGAAGGTGATTCTGGTTTGGAGGTAGAAGCGCTTGGCTGAATCTAGTGGTGTTCATTCCCCTTCCGTATTTGACTTTGTCCGCATCTCGTAACTTTGAGGGATAACAAGTTCGACCTCTTGTTTGAATCCTCACAATCTCGCACTCATGGTCACCGCCTCCATGGTAAGGACATCCCGTATCTTTTCCCAACCCCGATATCCGGGGCAAAGGTAGCCTTCTCATCGCCATGGCAAAATCCTCAAAGTGAGGGATGAGCTCGTCTACCTCTGTGCCAACCTCTCTCAATCAGGCTCTATCATATTTACACCACTGCCCGCATAATGGGTAGGCAGTGGGTTTGAGGTAAAATTGGTGAGGGAACCAATTCCATCGATCTTCAACCACCCATTTCGGAGTAAAGCGTGCACTCTCCTCCGAGTGCCCCGCAGCTTATCGCTGAATGCCCTTGTGCCCTCCATGGTACTCACAACGGCAAGGCATCATACCACCGGGATATGGCTACCGGATCTGCCCAAGGGGACCGGTACAATTTGGTTTATACCGACAAGGTATCGGTATATTTCACTGAGAGGGAGGGGAAGAGGTGGATCAGGGTTCCTTGGAGGTCTTGGGTTGTTTTGTGGTGGTCTTGGTTGAACAGGAGGAGGAGGTGGTCTTGGTTGGTCATTTGCAAAGTGGGATATTGTGGGCGTGTGTGGATAATTTGGGAGAGGAGGCGAAAGTTTATATGGTTTGGCCATGAGAGGAAGGATATGGCCGGTAGTTATTTTGGAGAAATAGGGAGTAATTATTCTGCCGAGTGATGGAATGCACATCACTCTCCTTTTTCTTGCCAAAATTGGCAGTCTTCTTTGCAGGGTTCTCAGTTGACTCCTGCAGTCGTCCCATTCTTAAGTTGGCCTCAATTCTCTCACCCGCCTGGATGATGTCAGAGAAGCTGTTGGAAGTGTTTCCAATCATCAAGTTGAAGTAGGAAGCCTTCAAAGTCTCGATAAATAGAGAGCATAACTCATTATCGGTCACCGGGGGATGTACTTCTGCCGCCTTTTCTCTCCATCTCTGGGCATACTCCTTGAAGCTTTCTCGGTCTTTCTGCACCAGATTTTAAAGATCCCTCCTTGTGGGGGCCACATCGCAGTTAAATTTATACTGCTTCAAAAAGGCATCGGCTAAATCCTTCCAGAGCGCACCGCTTCCTCTAATCAACGCACCACCTCAGGGCTGCTCCAGAGAGGCTCTCATGAAAGAAGTGGATTAATAGTCTGTCATCATCTGTCATAGAGGACATCTTGGCAATATAGGTGGCTAAATGAATTCGAGGGTCCGAATTCCCAGTATACTTGTCAAAATCGGGGACCTTGAATTTGGGCGGCACCACCACATTCGGTACTAATCTTAGTGATGCCACGTCAACTGAGCCATACATATTCTGGCCCTCTATAGCTCTCAATCTCTCTTCCAGAGTGGACAGCTTCTCATTTTCTCTCATCTTACTTTCTCCTCCTGTTGTGTGAGGTACTCCCCCAACTGGGAAATGAGGGGCAGAATGAATTGGAGGGCTCGGGACCGAAAGGGATGGTTCGGCATTCGGGATGGCTGGATAATAAGAGAAAGGAGGTTCATTATTTAGTGGAACCGGATTGACAAAGGACCGCTTGATCCGGATTGATGGTCGGAAAGTGAAAGAGGTTGAAGCGTAGTGAGAATCAACCGTTGTAGGAGGTGGGGAGGTAATAGTAGGTTAAGGTATGAAGTCGCTTATTTTGGGACATCTCCTCATCGCTTCATAAGTTCTCAAACTGGTCTTTAGTTCGCACACTTGCCCTCGTAGGTTCTCAGACTTGTTCCTGGTCTTCCATTAATTTTCTTGTTCGAGATCTTGTTAAGTACACTCTCTGGGGTTGAATCGCGTGCTTGGTCAGACTTGCCTTGTTCGAAGCAATGTTGTTTTTCTGTAGGAAGTCGAAAAAAGAAATTTTTAGTGAATTTTGATCAAAATTAAATAGGGTCCTAATGTGGACGAAGGATACGGTGGCATTTGAGAGCCAGAAATGAAATCTGTTGAAGGATAACTGCATCACTTTTATCATGGCATCGTTCAATAGTCTGACTGTGAATGACCGGATTGAATGCGTATTTATGATACCTGTCCATATGGCGCATTCAATTTTTCACATAACCCTAGCGAGGGAGTTCCTACGGGAGTCATACTATTCATTCACAATTTGCTAAACAGTGGCCCAAAAATCATTTCATTAACTGAATAATTTGTACATCGTATTCCTTACATTGGCCTAGGCTCAGGGAGGTTCTTTATAATGAGATGACATTTTCTGAGATACTCATATAACCTTTCTTCTTGTTTGACAGGGTCGAAAACTTTCAGAGCATATTCGGATTCGGGTAGGAGTTCTTGCTTTCCCTGTGCTATCATTCTCTCCAGCTGGTCAACATTCTCTTTCAGCTCTTGATAGAGAGCAGCTTGTTTTTCTTTCTCTTTACTTTCGTTAGCAAACTATTTCAAGATATCTTTGATGAGTATTGCCTTTTCTTTTTATTCTAGCTTGTTCTTTTGTTTTCTGCTTATACTCTTCAACGAGTACCTCTTGGTATTTCATCTTTCCTGAAGCTTACTATTCTGCGGCTTCTACTTCTTTCATTACAAGGTGGAGAGAGTTTTTTCCTTTTCCCACCGTATTCTTACTCTTCAAAACCCATCTTTTCGCCCCTTGCGTCTTCCCCGAGCCTTCTTACTTTCCTCTTGAGAATCTGCTTGTCCTCCAACTGCTTTACTTATTCTTGCAGCTTGTGAGTTCTCGATTTGCCTTTGTAGCGAGTCAACCAGCGATCATCGCCTTCTTCTAATAGGACGCTCCGCGAGGGTCGCTGCTCAATTCTAGAGTTGAGTGTTCTCGGCCCCTCGCCACCCTCCATTCAAGATAATCGCCAGGCACTTGGACCTTTAGGCGACCTTTCCATCGAGAGATGTTTTCCCGTGATCTGCGAGCCATTTTCAACCCTTCCTCTTCCTTGAGCTCATGGTAGAAATGACCTTGGTGATATTCTTTAATGTCGATTCTGGACTGTGTTGAGCCAAATTGTCTCATTGCTAATGCCTGAGTGTAACTTGTGCATCCAGTCACTCCGATTAGGGATACTGATTGATTACCCCGCGTCGACCAAAATGGATTGACCCGACGCCCACAATTTCTCCAAAGAGTCATGGTCGCTGAAGCTCGTAACTGCTTTTTGCCATCGTGGCTCATTCTTCTGACCGATTATTAACCGGTCATCTTCTCGATGAGAGGTCGGTCGTGGTACCAAGTCAATCCCTTTGTCTCCACAGGCACATGTGACCGATAATCCGTAGATATAACAATTGAGAACAAGACTTGATGGACCCTTTACCCGTTGTCCGCAGAGGTAAGGGTTAATAAGGTCTCCGCAAGAATTACCTGCAGACGGATTGACCTCCTGCCTTTCTACCGCCCAGAATACTTCCACCGTGCTGCAGGTTATGATTCCTAATGGTCCCGGGAACAAAATCAGGCCATAGATTCCCAATGCGAGTGCTATTGAAGCTTGATCCCACTATTTCTCTTAGAGGTACTGATCTAACCGCTTCTCGAGGTAGGTCCAATACCATCCATGCGTGTTCCCTTTGACCGTTTCTTTTGACTTTGCCTCCTCCGAAGGAATACCCAACAAATGTGTTAATCTTTTCCAGGTCTGCCTATGCTCAAGGTGTAGGTAGATCCGATTCTGTGTTGAGTAAGGAATCTCTAGTAATGCCTGATATTCTTCCATAGTGGGAACTGTATCAATGTCATTGAAAGAGAATACCCCGTACTTAGGATTCCAAACTGACAGCATTGCCTTTAATGCCGGGATTTGGATCTTGACTAGCATCAGGGTTGCAATTTTCTCGTATTTCCTTTCAAATCGTGCCTTGACCTGATCGGGAAGCGACCTCCATCCATTAGACAGACCCTCGAGGCTGTTCATTCTGACCTCAATTTTATTCAGATCCCATGAGGGTAATAAGCTAGCATGTGCCTTGGAAACATTATTTTGTGAGGGTACTAGAGTATGAGTTGATTTGGACCAAAGTTTAGCATTCTGAACTTCTTCTGCCGACTGACTCGAGGATGCCATGATAAAAATGATGCCTTATCCTTTTCACAGACTCTTGGCTTGATGATGCTCATGAAAACTCGTTAGCAAGATAAATTTGGGTAATTTTGAATCATACTGTTGGCAGGATGATACATACACATTTATCAAAGTAGGAAAATGTGTAGGTGTTTCAGTAGAATTCAAGATTACCCTCACAAAAACAAACAAAAGGAAATTAAAGCAGAACAGGGTAAGAGTAAGTATGCCCCTTTTGTCCTAGCATAGGGAGACTCCGGATACCGGATGAGTGCTACCTAATTGGATAGTTCTATCTTATAAGGTAGTTTACTATGGCTTTCAGCTATTGTGATAGTTTAGCTCAAGGTCTAATTTTCTAAAAGCCACAGGTTCCCAAATTGCCCCTACTGTAATAGTAGAGCCCCGTTCTATAACCATGATATTATCGGGAAAATTCCACGAGTATCACAGTGGATAGAACGAGTTTCAATCTGAGCAAAAGCCTTCACGGATACTAACAGGGTAAAACCCATGGGTACCGCTACATGACCCCCTCCTACTTTCCTAAAAGGGTAAGAAAGCCCGGGTATAGGACCGAAGTGTGTGAGGACATCGTGTGAGTGTTCAGTGTGTGAAGGGACACCTTTACCTCTTCCCAATTCAGGGGGATTTTATTCTTTCCATTTTTTCCTTTTTCCTTTTTTTTTTTGAAGCGAAGAGCACTGTAGGGGGATAAAAACAAGCAAAACAAGCAGAATAGTTAGTAGGAATAAACAAAAATTAACACGTAAACTATCGCCGAGTGAGCCCACCTAACTATAATTTGATTGGAAAATTAAATCTACTTTTTAGACCTCTAGACCGGGGTTAAATTCGGACATGATGATTTCCCCAGTGGAGTCGCCAAGCTGTCGTAAGGAATTTTGCGGTCGCCTGAACGAACCCTCACCGAAGTGGGAAATAGTGGGGAGTCACCACTTTAATTTTGAGGGAAATTAAAGAAAACCATTTGTGAAAATAGATTGAAATGAAACCACTTCAAGACAGAGATTCTAGGTTCGGGGTCCGTAAACGGGTGGGGAAGGTGTTAGGCACCCCACCTCGTCCCTTAATAAGGGTAAGTAGATTTAACTTTGCATTAGTTAGGAGGGCTTGAATGGACATGTTAATCCTTTTGACTAAAGGAACATTTGATTTTTCACTAAATTTAGATTACCCAGATACATAAGTAAATGAGATAACCTTAGTGAGTTACTGTTGTATGTTAATTTTATTTGAAAGGAATATTTTATTAAAATTTTAATTTAAGAATCGGATGAGAACTCTTCTCCGAACTCTTTAATATTTATTAAAATTCTGAGTTGAGACCGGATAAGAACTCTCCTCCGATCTCTATTTAATATTTATTAAAATTTTGAGTTGAGACCGGATAAGAACTCTCCTCCGATCTCTATTTAATGTTTATTAAAATTGAGTTGAGACCGGATAAGAACTCTCCTCCGATCTCTATTTAATATTTATTAAAATTTTGAGTTGGGACCGGATAAGAACTCTCCTCCGACCACTATTTAATGTTTATTAAAATTTTGAGTTGAGACCGGATAAGAACTCTCCTCCGATCTCTATTTAATATTTATTAAAATTTTGAGTTGAGACCGGATAAGAACTCTCCTCCGATCTCTTTTAAATTAACAGGAGCCTGAATGGGATGTTTTCGATCTCCCGAATTTTAATTTCAGCTGCATGTCATGAGGACCTAAAGCTAAGGATTCTGGCGTTCAAAGGTGCTGGGGATAAGGCTTCTTTTAACTAATTGATATTTTGTGACTAAAAAAGAGAAGTCGGATCAATTTTTCCGACTTCCCTAAGGTCACTTTACCAAGATCCTATCTGCACTTTTACTTATCTGAGTTTTGATTTTTATTCCGCCTTATGGCATTATGCTGGATCGCTTCCCATGTCAGCCTAGTGATTCAACTTTGCTATTTCCCTGACGTGTTATTTGGACCCTCTTTTTTCAAAGAGACACTTTAAACACAGTTACCTACATTTTGTCTAGCTGCTTCTACGTAACTCGGGGCTAGATGACTTGCGTTTAGAAATAATAAAGATTAACAAAAGTGTGGGTTAGCCAAAGACGGAGTAAACTAGAGCATATCTTTCCTTTGTATCTTTTTTAGCGTGACATGAACTTAAAAAACAACAGGCATAAGAAAGAGGACAAAAGGAAATACATGAAACGAGAAATAGACTTAATAAAATGGCGATATTAACACTGACCTGTAGGAAGTCGAGTCTATTGAACTAATTACAGAATCGCAAAAGTAGCAAGATTGCAGTCAAAATGAGGACTATGATTTGCCTCAGAATGAAGTATTCTTTGTTAAAATGTAAACAGGTCAAAATAACCAAGCTTGAGTAGAGTTGAGCTTAGACAATATGAATGGAAATAGAGGATAACAAAGACAGAAAGTGGGAGTGCCACAGGATAATGAACGAACTTAAAATGATAAATTTCAGTATTCAAGAATCCTTTGCAAGAAAACACTTTAAAACTAGTTTCAAAAGTTTTTCTAAAACTCAAAGAAAATAGCAGAGTAACAAACCAATTAAGTTTCAGAGTTATTCTCGCTATAGTTATCGCTCTTGTTTATATGTTTTTTTTTTCCGTCCCTTGAATGCAAAGGTGTATTTATAGGAATCAGGTGCTCCCCATGAAGGGTCAGGATTTATTTTGAGGGAGATTGAGGGTCTGGATTTTGAAGGACATGATCGGATGCTTGAGAATTAAAGAGAACCAAAATGAATGGCTGAGATTATTCTTCAGAATATTTGTCCTTTTCTTCTTTCAACTGACGGTCTCAAATCCTCTTGTCCGAGCGATCCGAGGGCTAAGAGCGAAAGGCGCTGGTCTTGTCGTCTCTCTCTTGATCCAAGGGCTCCGGTTCGCCCTTACAAGTGAAATCAACGGTGGAGATTGGGATGTACAGGATCGTCATGACATACTCGCACTCACAAGATTAAGTGGCGATTCTTAGGCGCAATGGAGATCTCGCTCGCCACGCTTTAACTACCTCACTCGATTCGACGATGGTTATTTGGGAGTTGTCTTAGTCTTTTTGCCTTCCGATCCCTCCCACGCTCTTATTCCGATCTCTCATGCTGATCTCCCATCTTCCGATCTCTATTATTCCGATCCCTAGAGATCTCCCAAATGATGTAATCCGATCTTTTTGAAATAAAAGTCAATTATCATCTTATTATTATTGCATTGATTATTTTCCGATCTCTGATGGGTTTATCTGATCTGGTTCCTAACTGAACAACCCTTAACTGATCCGCAGTTCGAAACATTTATCTTAATATGCCGATCTCTAATTAGCCGTTCTCTTTATGGAATTTGGAGTGTTCGAGAGACGTGTCAGAACAGCTGGCGAATCCCGTTAACCGATGCATTACCTGGGACATCGTGAGCATTAAATGCTCGGACGAGTATAAATAGGGGTAAGGGTTAGCCAGTTTCTTACTTTATGCCATTTTCTGTCTCTCGCGAGCAATTCCAAAACTCTCCCGATTTTCAAGCTCTTCCGACTCCGTTCAAGCTCCGGTAAGGGTTTTAATCCTTCTTTTAGCTTTAAGTTCTTTGTTTTCCTTAAAAATGAGCGGCGCCGAAGGTCAGAGAGCGGCAAGCCCACCTTTCGTCCATGTTTCATGGTCGTCTAATGAAGTAGAGGTGGTTGGGCCAAGCGCACGACCAGAACCTTCTAGGGTCTCCGCTCCAGCTCGGGGGCGAACCGCACCATCGAGGCCTGTACCTTCCTCAGGGAGGGAGAATCTTCCTATGGACGAGCTGCCGTCGATCTTGCAAGAAACCGATCTGCAGTCGTTTAGCCAGGAGTACAACATTGAGCCCGATTCATATGAACTTATCCGGTGTCACGGCGATCACCGAGCCGATCACTCCTTTGAAGAGAATGACATGGTTATGGTATACGAGGAACAGTTAAAGGCTGGTCTTCGGTTCCCTCTGGACGACTTCTTCAAGGAGGTCCTAAAATTTCACCGAGTGTGCATTGCCCAAATTCACCCTAACTCATGGCGGATCTTGGTAGCCTTCCGAGGCCTGTGCCGAGCTAAGGGAATCAGACCTACGGCTAAGGTGTTCGCCGAACTGCACAGGCTAACTCGCCGAAAGGACGACGAGCACTGGTTCTTTCAGGCGAAGCCTCATTGCGGGCTCTTTACCGATCTGCCCTCCTCCCTTAAGAATTGGAAGAACCGCTTCTTCATTCTGAGGAGCAAAAATCCGACCTGCTTTGAGGACTTCCCCCGTAGCTGGTGGCACCAGGGGCCCTTGATTCCGAAGCGTATTACCCTGAACAAGGAGGAAAGCCTAGTAGTGATGGAACTGAAGAATCAAGCTGCCACTCTAAAGTACTCCTGTTTAGATGCGGTGACTGCCGAGCTGCATCATTGGACGATGGAGTTGATCACGGGCGAAAGTCGCGGGCTTCCGCTCTCTGATCTTGGCATCGGTATTTTTCTATTTCTCAGATCTTTGGACCTTAGCGATCTCACTGACCTCTTTTTTGTGCAGGTATGGCGGGTGGTGAAGGTTCCAGGAAGCGGAAGAAAGAAAGAGAGATTTCCCGGAAAATAAAGGAGATGAAGCGTTCGGCACTACTTCAAACACCCGGCCATGAACCTGGGGAGACGCAAGGAGGCCCGCCCCGACCTTCGGGACCGCCGATCACAAAAGCTGTCCGATCTCCTCCTCAACGGGAAGAGCCGGCTCCACCTCCTCCAGTTGCTCCAAGCACAGAAGGGGGTCGTTCTCGACCTCCTGCGAGGACCCCTTCTCGTGGCGCCCAAGTGCTGATCGCTTCTCTGGAGAACAACCGGACTGTTCGGGAGAACCCCGATTTTGCCAAAGTCTTGGGGTCTTCCATCTGCCTTCGGGAGGATCGGGACAGACTGTCTCCGGACAATCTTGACGACATCCTAACCCGCTCCATGAGTCTGAATGTAGAGTGCCTGGTGAACCAGCACATAGTTCGGGAAAAGGCTTACCGCCTGGGTAAGGAGGTCGAGAAGAAGAGTCAAGAAGTCAAAAGGAAGAGTCAAGAAGTGGCATCCCTCCGATCCCAACTCTCATCCGCTCAAGATTACATATCTCAAATTAAGGGGAGGATGAAGTGCTATGAGGATAAGCTGGCCGAACAAACTCATGTTCTGGCTGAGAGGGATCATGCTCTTGGAGAAGTCCAGGCGCTCCGGGCCAACAAAGCTGCTCAAGTCGCTCATCTTACCGAGGAGCTTAAGGCAAAAGATGAAGAGATGGTGACAGAAATAGCCAGTGCTTACGTGAATGCTCACAAGGATCTCTTAGCCGAGCTCCAGAAGCGTTACCCAGAGGAGGACTTGTCTTGGATGGCCAACCTGGCTCCCGGAGGCGAGGGTGAGGATAGTGAGGAGGAGGGTGAGGGAGAAGACGGACAAAATGTAGATCAGACTGGGGGTGATCCTCCAGCTGAATGACTTGTACAATTTTTTTGAAATGAAATGGAATGCCTCTTTTGTTCAATGAATGATTGTGATCGGAAAATCTCTAAATTACTTAATACTTGATTGTCTGAGTACATCGAAGTAACTGAAAGAGATTATTAACCTAAGTGTGAGAGATCGGAAAACATAATGAGCATGAGATCGATAGGGAATCAACGTTAATCGGGACTTGATTAAAATTGGAAATTTGGTGAACCCACTTAAAATCAAGATCATCATTACATCGGATTGGAATCTTAATTATTCCTAAACTTAAAATGAGAGATCGGCAATAAGACCAGTGACATAAAGATCTAGTATTGATTCAATTTTGTTTGGCAGGAGAGATCGGGAATGTAATCGACCGGTCAGGAAATTTAACAATTAGCTTGAGAGATCGGTGAGCGACTTGGCAAGACTTTAGATGATACGAGGGCTTAGCATTGATTCAATTCTCTGTGAAGAGAGATCGGTAATATGGCAAAGAGAGGTCGAAAATGTAGTTGGCTGGCAAAGGAAAATTTAGTGCTGGGGATTGGTTTCAAAGTTTATTAATTCTGGGGATCGGTTTCAAGGTTTATTGATTTTGGGGATCGGCCAAAATATGGTGTCGACAGGTACATGAGTTGAGATTATTGCATGCCAGCTTAGAGATTAATGATGATGGGCAGACAGTAGTTGCATGGCATGTACAGCCAGTGTTGATTGATCAGATTAGAATGGCTGCTCAGAATGATCAGAAGTATAAGAAGTTGATGGAAGAAGTCAGGCATGGCAAGAAACCAGAATTCTCAATTAGAGATGACAGTCTACTGCTACACCAGGGCAGAATATATGTTCCCAATGATGTTGATTTGAGGCAGATCATTTTGAAGGAAGCACATGAGTCTCCTTTTGCCATGCACCCTGGTGGCACAAAAATGTATAGAGGGCTAATGGAGCATTACTGGTGGATGGGTATGAAAAGAGATGTGGCAGAGTTTGTATCCAAATGCCTAACTTGTCAGCAAGTAAAGGCAGAGCATCAAGTACCTACTGAGTTGTTACATCCACTACCAGTACCAGAGTGGAAATGGGAGAGAATAACGATGGATTTTGTGATGGGACTTCCGAGGACACAGAAGAGTCATGATGCAGTTTGGGTCATTGTTGACAGACTAACCAAGTCTGCTCATTTTCTGCCAGTCCGGATGGACTACAGTTTAGAAGGATTGGCCAAGTTATACATCGATGAGATTGTGAGACTACATGGAGTGCCAGTATCCATCGTGTCAGACAGAGATCCTAGGTTCACTTCTAGATTCTGGGGTAGTCTTCAGAGAGCCCTAGGAACTAGATTGAACTTTAGTACTGCATTCCACCCACAGACAAATGGCCAATCTAAGAGGGTAATTTAGATCTTGGAGGACATGCTACGGGCTTGTGTGATTGAGTTTGAGGGTAGTTGGGATACATACTTGCCTTTGATTGAGTTTGCTTACAACAACAGCTACTAATCAAGCATCGGGATGCCTCCATATGAAGCTTTGTATGGCAGGAAATGTAGAACCCCGTTGTGTTGGGATGACGTGGGTGAAAGAAAGATGATTGGACCTAAAATCGTTCAGCAAACTGAAGAGAAAATCAGGGTGATTAGAAGTCGACTTAAGACTGCATCAGACCGTCAGAAGTCCTACATTGATTTGAAAAGAAGGGATATTCAGTATGCAGTGGGTGAGAAAGTTTTCCTCAAGGTTTCTCCTTGGAAGAGAATTATGAGATTCGACAGAAAGGGGAACCGAGTCCTCGTTCATTGGGCCATATGAGGTTACGGAAAGAGTGGGTCCTTTGGCATATCGATTGGCACTACCTCCGAGTTGGAAAAGATACATAATGTCTTCCATGTGTCTATGTTGAGGAGGTATCGATCGGACCCATCTCATGTACTACCAAGAGAGGAAATTGAAGTAAATCCAGACCTCACATATGAAGAAGAACCCATAGAGATTCCGCTTATGAGGTAAAGCGACTCTGAAATAAGCGGATACCGTTGGTAAAAGTCTTTGTGGAACCATCATTCGGGCCAGGAGGCTACTTGGGAACGAGAGGAGGACATGAGGAGACAACACCCACAGCTGTTTAGAGATTGATACCAGGTAAAATTTTGAGACGAAATTTATTTTAAGGGGGGGAGAATTGTAACACCCCGTTTGCATAGCCTGGTAGATTTCATCATTGACCGGTGTCGGTCCGGACAATTAAGGAGATTAGAACCACACTTAAGACAACTAGAGAAGCCATAAACACAAATAATTAGTAATGTTCAATAAGTTAAATATAAATAATAAAATCAGTAATGTAAGTTAAAAGAGCCGAGAGTCACGATGGGTGACCTTCTCTGAATGATCAAGTCATTTTAAACTCAAATTTCGAACTGTAAAAAGTGACGCTGCGGTCCTTAGGACCCTTATGAACATAGTGGAAAAGAGAAAATCACGAAAAAGAACTGTTAAGTCAGTCAAATAATTAGGTCAGGGAACTAAAACAAATATGAAATTATTTGCAAATCAGGATGAACCGGCGAGGGGCAATTTGGTCAATTGACCCCGAGAGCTGACTCCTGACCTAACTGTCAAATAAAATTGGAGAAAAGAAAACTTCGGGATCGAGAATTAAATTAAAAAACTAATAGAAAAAAAAAAGAAGAGAAAATGAAAAAGTTAAAAGGTGTAGGAAGATGACATCATGCATGATATCATGCATGATGCCATAGGTCATATAATTAATAAATTAATTAAATGGATTTTTGGTCTTCCTAAAGAGATAAAAGACAAAAGAAAAGAAAAGAAAAAAAAAATAAAACACAAGTCTTCTTCAAAAACGTCACTCTCTCTCTCCCACACCAAAACCTCTATTAAAGCTCAATTTTGAGCTTGCATATTATAAGATTTCACCATAAAAAAGTAAGCCACCATAGTTAAAGCTTGTCTAGGCAACTTGAGAAGAAGATTGGTCATCAAAGAAAGAAGAAAAGAAGAAAGAAAATTGGAGAAAAGGGGAGTTAGAAGTTGCTACACAAATGTTAGTGATTTAAGGTGCAAGATTAGTTTACTTGTTGTGTTTTTAGCTTGAATTAGCTTGTAATATGCTTAAAATGAAAAAAAAATATGTATGAGGGACTAAACTGAAATTCGTCCAGCAGGGAGGGGAGAGTGATTTGCATGAGTTTGAGTGAGTTAAACATGTTAAAATGCTTGAATGAGTTGAAAGATTGTGTTTATATGCTTTGAATTAGTTAATTACCATAAATTAGTGTGGTTAGGGTTTGAAACCTAGGGTTTTGAGGCAAATTTTGGAGAAATGCATAAATGATGACTTTGACCTATTGTAAAGTGAAAAATGGTCAATAATGACCAAAGGAGATGTGTGGGAATTGTTAGAATGAAAGTCAAATTCGTAGTGTAAATGGTCATGCTGCTGGCAGCATGACCAAGCCAAATTTGAAGGACCAAAACGGAAATTTTATAAGTCCAATTGATATGCCACCAATTGGGGATGAAAATAGACATAAAATGACACAATTTTTGTTAAGGAACCATGCACAAAAACTGACCAAAACCTAGTGAACCAATTGACCAAAGTTGGTTAAGAGCAGTCTGCCATTGCACAAACTGACTAAATGAACAGTAATTGTTCATTTGGTCATAACTCGAGCTAGGAAGGTCAAAATGACCTGAAATTTTACCAGTAATTAGATAAGATATAGATCTAAAACTTTCATGAAGAACACTAACCCAAATTATGCCATTAACCTAATCAAATGATTGAGCAAAGTTGAGTTATTGAACCTGCAAAACTGCAGATTTCCATTTGAGCAGTAAAGTTCCAATGGCTATAACTCTCTCTAGAAAACTCTGATTTAGGCGATTCTTGAACCGATGGAAACCTAAGACATAGTAGAACATTTCGTATGAAGGAAATTAGACAAATTATGGACTTAACTTGATCAAATTACTGCACGAAGTTGGATCAAAAATCTGCCAAAACCAAAATTGCAGCATGAACAGTGCACGTGAACAGTAATTGTATTTTGGCTATAACTTGAGCTAAAAAACTCCAATTGGGGTGATTCAAAAATGAGAATACACTTAAGACAATAAGGAACATTTTCTATGAAGGAAGTTTTGCCAAATTCCAACAGTAAAAGGGCCAATGGAACAGTGCAACTTGGAGCACAAAAATTGAAAATTTGACAATTTGGCCAAAAGGATTTAAGCTTTGAGAAAATGACCAAAACCAACAAATTTATTGACTAAAATGTGGTATGTGGGTGAAGTTGGAGTTCCCATACCTATTAAGCCTTAGAAAGTCAACTATTTGACTTGAATAGTGTAGTGAAATGTGTTTTGATACTTTGAAATGAACCTGATTTGCATTAAAATCTCATAATTTATGTTTTTGTGTTTAATGCTCATGTGTAGTCAAATTTTTGAATAAATGTGATTTAAATTTTGCATAAAGATTATTTTAGTATGTTGTGCACCACTGAGTCCTAGTACTCAGTGATAGCTTTTATTGCTGTCGCAGATACAGAGACTAGAGGAGCAGCAGACTAAGCTGCTAAAGATTGAGGAGCATTCAGCCTAAAGTCTTCGGGTATAATCTATACCCTAATTGTAAATATTCTTTTGATGTATATATTGCACATAAATGTATGGACATGTAAAAATGGGTCTTGAGCAGTTGTATAAAATTTGTATAAAGTTGTAATATATATTGTAGTTTGAAATTCTCTTAATGTAAATTTTGTAATGATCTATTTAAATTGTTTCGTTTCTAACGAAACATGAATGGAACTATTTTATTTAATTTGAATGAAATGGATTGTTAGTATTTTGATGATCATTGGATAGTGGATTTAAAATTGAAAGTTGATAAATGTGTTGAGAACTTGATTGAGATTGCGTATAAAATTGAAGCAGTTGTTGAGAAAATTTTTAGAAGTGCTTTTTACAGGTATTTGAAGAACGGTTTTCTCAAAATACAGAGGAAACTCTGTCAAAATTTTTATAGAATTTGCGGTAAACTAAAATGGACCAAAATATTAACTAGTTTTAATTTCAACTAAATGTTTTAAGTACTTACTAGAAAATGCTCACCACTTGTCAAAAATAAGAAAATTGTTTTAAAATCCCTTGTAGGGTACTTAATGAGTTATCGGTAGGTGAAGTTCGGTAGTTCATTAGGTATTCTACGGGATCATGTTATGCCTTATAGAGGGGTAAGGTGTGACATGTTTTAGGAAAGGTCCCTTAGGCAAATCCCACATCGGCAAAGCACGGAGTTGGTCTTGGGTTCAAAAAGTAATGATATATAAAAAGGGGAATTAATCACTAGTGGCGCCTTTTGGTGGAATGGCCTGGAGAGTTGGAAGAACTCCAGGGTTAAGCGTGCTCGCTTGAGAGAAATCCTAGGATGGGTGACCTCCTAGGAAGTTCTCCATTCCACCTATGGGACAAAACCGTGAGGCCTATGGCCAAAGCGGACAATTCCTCTAGTGGTTGGAGCCCGATCGTTACAATTGGTATCAGAGCCGCTCTCGTGTCCTCTTGGGCGATAGTGGGGCAAACCTCAGTGAGGACGCTGAGTCCCGAAAGGGGGGGAAGAAAGGTCCCTTAGGCAAATCCCACATCGGCAAAGCACGGAGTTGGTCTTGGGTTCAAAAAGTAATGATATATAAAAAGGGGAATTAATCACTAGAGGCGCCTTTTGGTGGAATGGCCTGGAGAGTTGGAAGAACTCCAGGGTTAAGCGTGCTCGCTTGAGAGAAATCCTAGGATGGGTGACCTCCTGGGAAGTTCTCCATTCCACCTATGGGACAAAATCGTGAGGCCTATGGCCAAAGCGGACAATTCCTCTAGGCTTTGTGATTCTATACTTAGTTTAGTAGATTTGGCTCCCTACAGGTGAGTGCTCGTATTGCCATTTTATTAAGTGCTCGTTTTCATTTTACGCATTTCCTTTGTTCTTTTATGTACTTAGTTTCTTTCTTTTCTGAGTTTATATTGCGCTAAAGAATACCAAAAGGTTACTCTCGGGTTTACTTCTTTGTTGATCAGTCCATTCTTTTTGTTGATCTTTGTTATTTCTGAATGCAAGTCTTCTAGTCTCGAGTAATGTATAAAGGGGTCGGGTAAAATGTTGGTAACCTTGTCTTAAGGGTCTCTTTAAAAATAATAAAAGGTCCAAACAATAAGTCGGAAAAATAGTAAGGCCGAATCACTAGAATAATGCAAAAGACAATTGAGTAAGACAACACAAGGCAGAGTAAAACCGAACTTTAAGATAGATAAATGGGATAGATCGGGTATCAAAAGGCACTGGTAAGGCGACCACATAGGAAGGTCGGGAAATTCGGTTTGGTATCTCCTGACTAGTTACAAGATACCAATGAGTTAAAAAAAAGCCTTATTCCGCGCCCCTGCATCTTTAAATGCCAAAACCCTTAGTTCTAGGATTTCGTGACGGGTAGCTGTAATCAAGTTTCTAGAGATCCGAAAAGTCCTTATCCGATCCCTATTAAAATAAAGGAGATCGGAGGAGAGTTCTTATCCGGTTTCCACTTAAAATTTTAATAAATATTTAAAAGGGGATCGGAGGAGAGTTCTTATCCGGTTTCCACTTAAAAATTTTAATAAATATTTAAAAGGGGATCGGAGGAGAGTTCTTATCCGATTCTCAAGCTTAAAATTTTAATAAATATTTAAAAAAGAGATCGGAGGAGAGTTCTTTTCTGATTCTCAAACTTAAAAATTTTATCAAATATTTAAATAGAGATCGGAGGAGAGTTCTTATCCGATTCTCAAGCTTAAAAATTTTAATAAATATTTAAAGGAGATCGGAGGAGAGTTCTTATCCGATTCCCAAATTAAATTTTAACAAATACGTAAGATGATTCCTCCTGAAATAAAATTAACACGCAACAGCAACTCACTAAGGTTGTCTCATTTACTTATGTATCTGGGTGATCCGGATTAGTGAAAAATTAAACATTCCTTTTGGTCAAAAGGATTAACATTTCCATTCAAACCCTCCTAACTATGAAGAATGTGAAGTTAAATCCGCTTACCCTCGTTGAGGGACGAGGTGGGGTGCCTAACACCTTCCCCACCCGTTTACGGACCCCGAACCTAGAATCTCTGTTTTTGAAGTGGTTTTATTTTAACTTACTTTCACAAATGGTTTTCTTTAATTTCCCTCAAAATTAAAGTGGCGACTCCTCACTTTTCCCACTTTGGTGAGTGTTCGTCCAGGCGACCACAAAACCCCTTGCGACAAGTGTAAATTAGCTATAAATTAGAATATAATTAGGAATCATTGTATTTATTGGCCATTATTAGTTTCCTAGTTAGTCTTGGCCATTGTATATAAATTAGAATGCTTGTAAATCATTTTAGTATGAAGAAATATAAAAGAAATTTTTTCAAATTCTCTGTTTTCTACAGTCTCGTTGCTAAGTGGGGTCTTCAAAACCTTTACACCAGGCATTATAGATAAAGCTCTACCAGTACAAAGAGTGACTGGTGTCGACACCATATTTTGGCCGATCCCCAAAATCAATAAAACTTTGAAACTGACCCCCAGTACTAAGTCTCCTTTTGACAGCTAATTACATTTCCGATCCCTCTTTGATAGACAGTCACATTTCCGATCTCTCCTCACAAAGAATTGAATCAATGCTAAGTCCTCACATCAGTCAAAGCCTTACCAGTCTATTAGATCGCTCACCGATCTCTCAAACCCATTGTCGAATCTCCGGACCAGTCAAGTATATTCCTGATCTCTGTTGGCAAACGAAATAAACTGACAATAGATCTCTTCTTACCAGTTTTATTGCCGATCTCTCTTTCAAAAGTTTAAGAATGATTAAAGGTTCCATACCGGTTTAATGATGACCCCAATCCTAAGTGTTTAAGCCGATTTTGACCAAGTCCCGTTTATCGATCTCATGCTCATTGTGTTTTCCGATCTCTCACACTTGGGTTAATAATCATTTTCAGTTATTTCAACATACTCAGACAATCAAGTGTTTAATAATTTAGAAATTTTCCGATCATAACCATTCATCGAACAAAAAAGGGCATTCCACTTCATTTCATTTTAAAAATTTGTACAAGTCATTGGTGAGGATCACCCCACTGATCTACATTTTGCTCATTTTCTCTCATCCTCGGCCTTCTCTTCGCTTTCCTCCTCGCCTCAGGGAGCCAGTCGGCCATCAAGAGAAGTCCTCCTGCAGGTAACGCTCGAGCTCGGCCAAGAGATCCTTGTGAGCGTTCACATAAGCTGCCGCTATTCTGTCACCATTTCTTCATCTTTTGCCTTAAGCTCCTCAAAGAAGGTGAGCGACTGAGCAGCCGTTGGCGGCGCTGGACTTCTCTAAGAGCATGATCCCTTTCGGCCCGAACATGAGTGCATTCGGCGGCTTATCCTCATAGTACTTCATGCGCCCCTTAATTTGAGATATGTAATCCTGAGCAGATGAGAGTTGGGATCGGAGGGATGCCACTTCTTGATTCTTCTTCTCGACCTCCTTACCCAGGCGGTGAGCCTTTTCCCAGACTACGTGCTGGTTCACCAGGCACTCTACATTCAAACTCATGGATCGGGTTAGGATGTCGTCAAGATTGTCAAGAGACAGTCTGTCCTGATCCTCCCGAAGGCAGATGGAAGACCCCAAGACTTTGGCAAAATCGGGGTTCTCCCGAACAGTCCGGTTGTTCTCCAGGGAAGCAATCAGCACTTGAGCGCCACGAGAAGGGGGCCTCGCAGGAGGTCGAGAATGACCCCCTTCTGTGCTTGGAGCAACTGGAGGAGGTGGAGGCGGCTCTTCTCGTCGAGGAGGAGATCGGATAGCTTCTGCGATCGGCGGTCCCAAAGGTTGAGGCGGGTCCCCTTGTATCTCCCCAGGTTCATGGCCGGGTGTTTGAAGTAGTGCCGAACGCTTCATCTCTTTTACTTTCCGGGAAATCTCTCTTTCTTTCTTCCGCTTCCTGGAACCCTCACCACCCGCCATACCTGCACAAAGAAGAGGTCAGTGAGATCGCTAAGGTCCTGAGATCTGAGATGTAGAAAATACCAATGCCGAGGTCAGAGAGCGAAAGTTCGCGATCTTGGCCGGTGATCAGCTGTATGGTCCAATGGTGCAGCTCGACAGTCACCGTATCTAAACAGGAGAACTTCTGAGTGGCCGCCTGATTCTTCAGTTCCATCACTATTAGGCTTTCCTCCTTGTTCAGGGTAATACGCTTCGGAATCAAGGGCCCCTGGTGCCACCAACTACGGGGGAAGTCCTCAAAGCAGGTCGGATTTTTGCTCCTCAGAATGAAGAAGCGGTTCTTCCAATTCTTAAGGGAGGAGGGCAGATCGGTAAAGAGCCCACAATGAGGCTTCACTGAAAGAACCGATGCTCGTCGTCCTTTCGGCGAGTTAGCTGTCTTGATTCAGCGAACACCTTAGCCGTAGGTTTGATTCCCTTAGCTCGGCACAGGCCTCGGAAGGCTACTAAGATCCGCCACGAGTTAGGGTGAACTTGAGCAATGCACACTCGATGATATTTTAGGACCTCCTTGAAGAAGTCATCCAGAGGGAACCGAAGACCGGCCTTTAACTGTTCCTCATATACCATAACCATGTCATTCTCTTCAAAGAAGTGATCGGCTCGATGATCGCCGTGACACCGGATAAGTTCGTACGAATCAGGACGAATATTGTACTCCTGGCTAAACGATTGCAGATCGGATTCCTGCAAGATCGATGGCAGCTCGTCCATAGGAAGATTCTCCCTCCCTGAAGAAGATACATGCCTTGATGGTGCGATCCGCCCCCGAGCTGGAACGGAGACCCTAGGAGGTTCTGGTTGTGCGCTTGGCCCGACCACCTCTTCTTCATCAGACGACCACGAGAACTGAATGGAAGGAGGGCTGCCGCTCTCTCGATCTTCTGCCGCTCATTTTCAAAGGAAATAAAGAATTTAAACTAAAAAGAAGATCAAAGCCCTTACCGGAGTCTGATCGGCGTCGGAAGAACTTGAGAAAACGAGAGAAATTTGAAGTTGTGAGCAAGAGACTGAAAATGGAATGAGAGAGCAATTGGCTAACCCCTACCCCTATTTATACTCGTCCGAGCATTTAATGCTCACGATGTCCCAGGCAATGCATCGGTTAACGGGATTCGCCAGCTGTTCTGACACGTCTCTCGAACACTCCAAATTCCATAAAGAGAACGGCTAATTAGAGATCGGCATATTAAGATAAATGTTTCGAATTGCGGATCAGTTAAGGGTTGTTCAGTTAGGAACCAGATCGGATAAACACATCAGAGATCGGAAAATAATCAATGCAATAATAATAAGATGATAATTGACTTTTATTTCCAAAAGATCGGATTACATCATTTGGGCGATCTCTAGGGATCGGAATAATAGAGATCGGAAGATGGGAGATCAGCATGAGAAATCGGAATAGGAGCGTGGGAGGGATCGGAAGGCAAAAAGAATAAGACAAATCCCAAATAACCGTCGTCAGAATCAGAGTCGAGGTAGTTAAAGCGTGGCAGACGAGATCTCCACCGCACGCCTAAGAATCGCCCGTAATGCTGACAAGTGCCAGGGTATGTCATGACAGTCCTGTACATCCCAATCTCCACCGTTGATCTCACTTGTAAGGATGAGCCCGGAACCCTTGGATCAAGAGAGAAGACGACAAGACCAGCGTCTTTCGCTCTTAGCCCTCAGATCGCTCCGGACAAGAGGATTTGAGACCATCAGATTGAAAGAAGAAAAGGACGAATATTCTGAAGAATAATCTCAGCCGTTCATTTTGGTTCTCTTTAATTCTCAAGCATCCGATCATGTCCTTCAAAATCCAGACCCTCCATCTCCCTCAAAATAAATCCTGACCCTTCATGGGGAGCACCCGATTCCTATAAATACCTGCCTGAAAACTATTCAAGGGGGACGAAAAAAAAGAAAGAAGGTTGTTATTATAGTGGAAGAACTCTGAAACTTAATTCAGTTTGTTACTCTGCTATTTTTTTTTTGGAGTTTTCGTAGAAAAAAACTTTTGAAGCTAGTTTTCTGAAGTGTTTTCTTGCAAAAGGGATTCTTGAATACTGAAATTTTTCATTTTCAGTTCGTTCATTATCCTGTGGCACTCCCACTTTCTGTCTTTGTTATCCTCTATTTCCATTCATATTGTCTAAGCTCAACTCCACTCAAGCTTGGTTATTTTGACCTGTTTACATTTTAACAAAG
The DNA here is from genome assembly GCF_030052815.1 of Hevea brasiliensis. NCBI lineage: Eukaryota > Viridiplantae > Streptophyta > Magnoliopsida > Malpighiales > Euphorbiaceae > Hevea > Hevea brasiliensis. The sequence continues at coordinate 42,053,303 of NC_079509.1, forward strand.
AATACTTCATTTCGAGGCAAACCATAGTCCTCCGGCTGCCAACCTGCAATCTTGCTACTTTTTGCGATTCTGTAGTTAGTTCAATAGACTCGACTCCCTACAGGTCAGTGTTAATATCGCCATTTTATTAAGTCTAGTTCTCGTTTCACGTATTTCCTTTTGTCCTCTTTCTTATGCCTGTTGTTTTCTTTAAGTTCATGTCACGCTAAAAAAAATACAAAGGAAAGATATGCTCTAGTTTACTCCCGTGCTGGCTAACCCACACTTTTGTTAACCTTTATTATTTCTGAACACAAGTCATCTAGCCCCGAGTTACGTAGAAGCAGCTAGACAAAATGTAGGTAACTGTGTTTAAAGTGTCTCTTTGAAAAAAGAGGGTCTAAATAACACGTCAGGGAAATAGCAAAATTGAATCACTAGGCTGACATGGGAGGCGATCCGGCATAATGCCATAAGGCGGAATAAAAAATCCAAACTCAGATAAGAAAAAGGGTACAGATAGGATACTGGTAAAGTGACCTTAGGGGAGGTCAGCAAAATTCAGTCCGGCGTCCCTTATTTAGTCACAAAGTACCAACGAGTTAAAGAAAAAAGTCTTATTTCGACCTTTGGCATATTTAAATACTAGAACTCTTAAACTTAGGCTCTTAAGATACATAGCTATTATCAAATTTCGAAGAGATCGGAGGAGAGTTCTTATCCGGTCTCAATTCAAAATTTTAATGAATACTTAATAGAGATCGGAGGAGAGTTCTCATCCGGTCTCAACTCAAAATTTTAATAAATATTGAATAGAGATCGGAGGAGAGTTCTTATCCGGTCTCAACTCAAAATTTTAATAAATATTCAATAGAGATCGGAGGAGAGTTCTTATCCGGTCTCAACTCAAAATTTTAATAAATATTGAATAGAGATCGGAGGAGAGTTCTTATCCAGTCTCAACTCAAAATTTTAATAAATATTGAATAGAGATCGGAGGAGAGTTCTTATCCGGTCTCAACTCAAAATTTTAATAAATATTGAATAGAGATCGGAGGAGAGTTCTTATCCGGTCTCAACTCAAAATTTTAATAAATATTAAATAGAGATCGGAGGAGAGTTCTTATCCGGTCTCAACTCAGAATTTTAATAAATATTAAAGAGTTCGGAGAAGAGTTCTTATCCGATTCTTAAGTTAAATTTTAATAAAATATTTCTTTCAAATAAAATTAACATACAACAGTAACTCACTAAGGTTGTCTCATTTACTTATGTATCTGGGTGATCCAAATTTAGTGAAAAATTAAATGTTCCTTTAGTCAAAAGGATTAACATGCCCATTCAAACCCTCCTAACTAATGCAAAGTTAAATCTACTTACCCTTATTAAGGGACGAGGTGGGGTGCCTAATACCTTCCCCACCCGTTTACGGACCCCGAACCTAGAATCTCTGCCTAGAAGTGGTTTCATCTCAATTTATCTTCATAAACGGTTTTCTTTAATTTCCCTCAAAATTAAAGTGGCGACTCCTCACTCTTTCCCACTTCGGTGAGGGTTCGTTCAGGCGACCGCAAAACACCTTGCGACAACTGGTACCCAGTATTGAGATTTGCTAGCCATGTTTGGTTATAAAAGTAGTGAGAAACAACAGAGAGAAAAAAGGAAAAGGACATATAGAAAGAGGAGATGAAAAGGAGAATAATTGATGGTTGGATAGATAAAAATTCAACTCAACTCAACTAAGCCTTTATCCTAAATATTTATTGTGGTCAGCTATATAGATTCTCTTTCTCTACTCTAAACGATTTTGGGTTAAATCCTCAGAAATGTGTAATATTTCTAGGTCATGTTGTACTACTTTCCTCCAAGTCAGTTTAGGTCAACCCCTTCTTTTCTTTCTATCCTCTAACCCAATGTGCTCTACTTATCTAATTGGAGCCTCCGTATGTCTACGCTTCACATGACCAAACCACCTCAATCTCTCTTTTCTCAACTTATCCTCAATTGGCACCACTCCTACATTTTCTCTAATACTCTCATTACAGACTTTATCTAGTCTAGTATAGCCACTCATCCACCTTAATATTCTCATCTCCACAACTCTCATCTTAGACACATACAGCTCCTTCATTGCCCAATACTCACTATCATAAAACATGGCCAGTTGTATAGCTATATGGTAAAATTTTCCTTTCAACTTATTGGGAATCTTGCGATCACATAAAACTCCTGTGGCACGTCTCCACTTCAACTATCTAACTTTAATCTTATGACTAACATCCTCCTCACATCCCCCATCTACATGAAGGGTTGAGCTAAGATATTTAAAGTAATTACTTTGGAACAATACCACTCCATCCAAACTAACTCCTTCCCTATCATCAGTTTGGCCTTCATTGAACTTGTAATACATGTATTCTGTCTTCGTTCTACTTAACTTAAAGCCCTTTAACTCTAGTGTACTTCTCCAAAGCTTTAGCTTTCTATTGACTCCTTCTCGAGTCTCATCTATCAGAATTATATCATCCGCAAATATCATGCACCAAGGGATACTCTCTTATATATATTTCGCCAATTCATCTAGAACTAATGTAAAAAAGAAAAAGGCTCATAGCTGAACCTTAGTGTAATCTAACTGAGATAGGAAAATCTCTTGTGTCCCCTCTTACTGTGCACACAATAGTAGTTGCTCTTTCTTACATAACTTTCAACACTTGTATGTACCTAATAGCTACCCTCTTTTGTACCTAATATCATAAGCCTTCTCCAAATCGATAAAAACTATATGTAGATCTTTCTTCACATCTCTATATTTATCCATCAAGCTTCTAATGAGAAAGATCGCTTTCGTAGTTGAACGACCAGGCATGAAGCCAAATTGATTGGGAGATATAGAAGTGTCATGACATAGTCGATGTTCCACAACTCTCTCTCACAACTTCATAGTATGGCTCATGAGTTTAATTCCTCTATAGTTTGAGTAACCTTATATGTCTCCATTATTTTTAAAAATAGCTACTAAAATACTTCTCCTTCATTTATCAGGCATTTTCTTTGAGTTTAGAATCTTATTAAACAATTTAGTTAATCATGCTACTCCCACATCTCCCAAATACTTCCACACTTCAATTTATGGGTCCACAGGCTTTATCCACTTTTATTCTCTTAAGTGCTTCCTTTATTTCTGAAGATCTAATCCTTCTAACACAAAATCACAAGGGTAGATCAAAGCCTAATTGTAGCAGAAAAAAAGAAAAATGGCAGGAAACGGATGGCTATAATCTAAGATGGTGAGTGCTCATAGCGACAGTGTTAGGCTACAGGAAAGGCAGACATTTCGTGAAATCAAGAAGAATGGGAGAGAATGCCGAGAGCGAGAGAGCAGAAGCTTAAGGCAATATTTTGGGTAAAAATGCATCTCAAACATTTGGGATTTACATTTTAAAATTTAACTTTCTGATTGTTAGCTCTTTTGATTATCCATTGCAAATCCATCAAAAAATGCGTCACAAAAAGGCCTTTTTTACTTAAATTAAATGTTGTTACTAATCCACCAAAAATCTCATCAATAATTTAAATAATTACCAACAAATTTAAATCTATTGGAAAAATCCATTGCAGAAGCTCCTACCTTTTTGTAGTGTCTGATATGAAGATATTTAGAGGATGCAATTCAAATGACAAATAAGAATGGTTTTTGAGAAGACCTAATGAAACTAGTGGCCAAATCTAAAAGTTAAGAAAGTAGCAATTATGTACTTCGTAATAACATCTCATTATATATTGCATTACCTCCTTATTTATGTGGTATCTTTTATGCTTACTTGATTTTATACGAAGTAAAATTACTTTGTTGTTGTTGCAAAAAATAAGATGTTTTAATATAATTTTACATTTCATCTTATTAGATTTTGTAAATTGATACTTCTTTTTCCGTAAAGTAGTTAATTAAAAAAAATTATTAATGAAAAAAGTAAAGTTCCTTCACCTAAAAAAAACACATGTAATATTTTTTAGTAATAATATACAAATATTAATTATAAATAACCCCATCATTTAACATTTAACATTTAAAATCCATAATTTTAATAAAAATTATAAAATTTCATAGAAAATTTAAGATGTTGTGGAAAATATACAATTTCACACAATTTTACAACTTGCCTCAAAATATTTTTGTAAAATGATATTCTTTTTGTTGAAGTAATAAATTAAAAAAGAATTGCTAACTTAAAAAACAAAAAAAAAAAAAGAATTACTTCACGAAGAAAAGAAACACATTTAATATTTGGGAGATTTACAATTTCATCCCTTTACTTTGCCACCATTTACATGTCAATCCTTGCATTTTCAAAAACTCATTAAAACGTCCTCATGCTTTGCCTTTATTAACAAAATGGTGAACCTTTCGTCTATTTTCCATCCTCTTTTCCATCTAAAAGGAGAGAGAAAAATTTTTAAACTCCATTTTGCCTTTAATAAACTGAAATGACAATTATGCCCTTATAAGCAAATGAATTAAAAAACCTTTTCCCCCAATTTTTGAATCCCCTAATTATGCACATATGTCATATTATAATTAGTGCACGATTTGTGATTGGGCATTGAATCAATTTGCAAATTATCGTCCAATTCTTATTCTGATTGCATCAACACAAACCTGAACCAATTCGCACACAATAAATTCATATCAACTCGAATTGTTTGGTTTGAATTTAATTTGATTAATTCGCATTAATTGGCATTAGTTTGAATTTAAGTGACCAATTGTTTCTGTTGCTTAATAATTTAAAACTAAAATCTTACATGCTTAATTCCTTCATCTAAGTGTGCACATATCATTGTGTTCATTAATTCTTAGGATTCACAAATTTTAGGTTCTTTGCATTCGAATTTTTTGTTTGTTTATTTAAGGTTAAATTCTTGTGGGAGTGATTGATTACCGAACATATAAAATACAAAAGAAAGCTTGAGAGGTAAAAGGCTAAGTGGTGAGTTCAATTGAGGGTAAAAACCAATTGAGTGAAACACGAGCATATTACTTGTGAGGTTTTCTTAGTTCAAAGTCAGAAATCATGGATACACAAGAAAGTGAAATGGCTACTCTAGACCTAAAATTGTTCATAAAAGCCATTCAAATACAAATGGAGCAAATAAATATGAAGTTTGATGCTGTTAATGAAAAGTTAGAGACACAACAAGCACAAATTTCAAATTTGCAAAGTGGGAAGCATAGAGGCAGATCCAATTCTAATCAACCAGCCACTCAAACTTTGGTAGATAGCTCAAGTGATGAAGAGGAGGATGTAGATGATAATGTTACCGTTGCTCTAAATGAGGGGCGCAAGTCCAAGTTTAATAAAGACAAAAATCTTGGCAGCATTAAGATGAAGATTCCCGCATTCCATGGGAAAAATGATCCTGATGCATATATGGAGTGGGAGAGGAAGGTAGAACTTATCTTTGAGTGCCACAATTACTCTGAAGAAAAAAAGGTGAAACTAGCTACTGTGAAGTTTTGTGACTATGCCTTAGTTTGGTGGGATCAACTAATCACCACTAGAAGAAGAGCTGGACAAAGACCCATTAAAACATGGGAAGATAAAGAAAGTGATGAGAAGGCATTTTGCACCCTCACATTATTTTTGTGATTTATATGTTAAATTGCAGGGTCTAACACAAGAGAGCAAAAGCGTGGAGGAATATTTTAAGGAGATGGAAATTGCGATGATTCGAGCCAATGTAGAGGAAGATAGGGAGGCTTCAATGGCGTAGTTTTTAACTAGAATGAATAAAGATATAGCCAACATTGTGGAGCTGCATCATTATGTCAAATTGGAAGACATGCTTCACATGGCAATCAAAGTGGAAAAACAACTCAAAAGGAAGGAAAAAACCATTACATCATATTCGATCAATCAATCATGGAGATCGAATCAAACTTTCAAAAAATCAAAGAATGAATCAACAAATAACAAGGCTGCCCCAACTCAAAAGGATGATAAAGCTAAAGCCCAAAGGAGTAACAATGATAAAAACAAAGATGTTTCTACCAAAAATAGAAATATCAAAAGTTTTAAGTGTTTGGGATTTGGGCATATTGCTTCTCAATGTCCAAACAAAAGGACTCTGGTTGTGATTGATGGAGAAGTGCTAACTGAAAGTGAAAGGGAAAGTAGTGATGAGATGCCCCCTCTCAAAGATTGTAGTGATGTAGAAACACCTGCTAATGTTGAGTTGCTTGTATCCTGCAAGGTTTTGAATTCGCAAGTTAAAGATAATGATGATGGCGTGCAAGCTCAAAGAGAAAATATCTTTCATACTCGTGCTATTATTAATGGAAAGGGTTACAGTTTGATAGTTGAAGGAGGTGGCTATGTGAACGTGGCAAGTAACTTGCTTGTTGATAAACTGAAATTGCCAACCATGAAGCATCCCCATCCATACAGATTGCAATGGTTGAACAATGGAAGTGAATTGAAGGTGACAAGGCCAGTTAGATTGATGTTTAGCATTGGGCGATATAGTGATGAAGTAATATGTGATGTTATTCCCATGCATGCAAGCCATATACTACTTGGTAGGCCATGGCAATTTGATAGAAAGGCACATCATGATGGATACTTGAATAGGTATACTTTTAAGAAAGATGGGAGAAAGCACATACTAATTCCCTTGACACCAAAGCAAGTGATAGAGGACCAACTGCGAATCAAGCAATCCTATGACGTGAGGCCAAAAAGAAAAAAAAATCAAGAGTGAAAATTCAAGTGACAAGAAAAAGAGTGAAAAAGAGAGGAAAGATGAAAATAAAAAGAGAGAGAATGGAGAGAGTGAATTTGGCCCTATTGGAAATAGAGAGAAAAGGGAGAGTTTTTATGCAAAAGAAAAAAAATTTGATGAGGGCCTATAATTGTAGAAAGGCACTGATTGTGATTAGGTTCAAAGAAAATCTTTTTACTGCTAATGACTTACCCAAACATTTACCTACAAGTGTTATTTCTTTGATGTAAGATTATTAGAATATATTTCCTGATGATTTGCCACCAGGCTTGCCACCAATTAGAGCTATTAAGCTCCAAATTGATCTTGTTCCTAAAGCTGCAATTCCCAATAGACCAACTTATAGAAGCAATCTAGAAGAAAAAAAGGAATTACAAACGCATGTAGATGAGATGTTGGTAAAGGGGTATATAAGGGAGACCTTGAGCCCATGTGCTGTAGTAATTCTTTTGGTACCTAAAAAGGATGATTCTTGGAGGATATGTATTGATTATAGAGCTACCATTAAGATTACGGTAAAGTACCGTCACCCCATTCCTAGACTTGATGACATGTTTGATGAATTAAACGATGCTTGCATATTCACTAAAATTGACCTTAAAAGTGAATGCCATCAAATTCGAATTAAGATAGGTGATGAGTGAAAAACTGCATTTAAAACTAAATTCGAATTATATGAACAGATAGTAATGCCGTTTGGCCTAACTAATGCATCTAGCACATTCATAAGGCTAATGAACCATGTTTTGCGCAATTTCATTGAAAAATTTGTTGTAGCATACTTTGATGATATATTGATTTATAGCAAAACAATGGATGAGCATATTGAGCATTGAAAGGCTGTATTCGATGCATTGAGAGAGGCGAAATTGTTTGCTAACATTGATAAGTGCACTTTTTGCATGGATGAGATAATCTTTCTTGGTTATAAGCTTAGTTCTAGAGGAATAAGGGTTCATGAGGAAAAGATAGAAGCAATTAAAGAATGGCCTATTCCTAAGAATGTAAGAGAGGTAAGAAGCTTTCATGGTCTAGCAAGTTTTTACAGAAGGTTTATTAGAGATTTAGCACTATTGCCACACCCTTAACCGAAATAATGAATAAAGATGTAAGTTTTAAATGGGGTAAAGAACAAGAAAATTCATTTAATGCACTTAAAGAAAAACTTTGTTCTGCAACTTTGTTGCTATTGCCTAATTTTAATAAAACTTTTGAGATTGAATGTGATGCTTCTGGGAAAGGTATTGGCCCTGTTTTGATGCAAGATAAGATACCAGTTGCATGTTTTAGTGAGAAATTGCATGGGGCACAGCTGAATTACTCAACCTATGACAAAGAATTATATGCCTTGATGCTTGCTTTGGAAACATGGCAACACTACTTGCTGCCCAAAGAGTTTGTCATCCATACTGATCATGATTCATTGAGATATCTCAAGGGTCAAAGTGGGCTGAATAAAAGGCATGCTAAATGGGTGGAATTTATTGAATCATTCCCCTATGTGATTCAATATAAGAAAGGTAAGGAAAACGTGGTTGCTGATGCATTATCTCAGAGATATACTCTTATCTCTACACTTAGTTCCAAGTTATTAGATTTTGAACATATCGAAGATTTATATGTTAATGACCATGATTTTTCCAATGGTTTCCATGCATGTGAACATTTGGCCTTTAAGGATTTTTATAGACATGATGGGTTTCTTTTTAAGAAAGGTAAACTATGTACACCCATTAGTTCTATTAGAGAATTATTGATTCGAAAGGCTCATAATGGGGGATTAATAGGACACTTTGGCATAGATAAGACCTTAAACATGTTGCATGAACACTTTTTCTAGCCTAATATGAGAAAAGATATTGAAAGAGTTTGTGCATGTTGCATTCCTTGTAGGCAAGCTAAATCAAAAGTACAACCACATGGGTTATACACATCACTTCCTGTTCCAACACATCTATGGGTTGATCTATGTATGGACTTTGTATTAGGGCTGTTTAGAACAAGAAAGGGTCATGAAGCTATATTTATAGTAGTGGATAGTTTTTCTAAAATGGCTCACTTTATTGCATGCCATAATACTGATGATGCTACTAATATTGCAAATTTGTTCCTTGATCATGTGGTTAAATTGCATGGCATACCTAAAACTATTGTTAGTGATAGGGATGTCAAATTTTTAAGTCACTCTTGGTGTGTTTTATGGGCTAAATTGGGTACTAAACTCTTTTTCTCTATAACATGTCACCCTCAAATGGATGGGCAAATTGAAGTGGTAAACCAAACTTTAGAAACTTTATTAAGGGAAATGGTGAGAAGTAACATGACTAAATGTTTATCATTTGTTGGATTTGCATATAACCGTAGTGCGCATTCTTCTCACGGGTTTTCACTGTTTGAAATTGTCTATGGTTTTAACCTACTAATGCCTTTGGATTTGTTGTTTTTACCTTTGCATGAGATTACTAATTTAGATGGACAGAAAAAGGCTGATCAGGTGAAGGAAATTCATGAAAAAGCACGAATACAATTTGAAAGAAAGAATGAAAGGATTGCATAATATAGAAACCAAAGGAGTTGCCAAATTCAAATTGAACCTGGTGATTGGGTTTGGTTACACTTGCGCAAAGAAAGGTTTCCATCCAAAAGAAAGTCAACGATGGATGCTAGAGGAGATGGTCCATTCAAAGTGTCGGAAAAGATTAATAACAATGCTTGTAAAATCGATTTGCTAGGTGATTATAATGTTAGTGAACCATTTAATGTTTTTGATTTGTGTAACACCCTAGGCAAATCCACATCGACAAAACACGGGAGAGATAATGTCTCGGCCCACTAGTGATATTGTCCGCTCTGGGCCGAAGCTCTCACGATTTTTAAATCGCGTCATTATGAGTTACGAACCACCAACTTATAAACCCAGCATCTCTCCCGTGTTTTGCCGATGTGGGATTTGCCTAGGGTGTTACAATCCACCCCCCTTATGGGACGCAGCATCCTCGCTGAGGTTTGCCCCACCATCGCTCAAGGTTGCACGCGGAGCAGCTCTGATACCACAAATGTAATGGCCCAACCCACTAGTGTTATTGTCCTCTCTGGGCCGAAGCCCTCACGGTTTTTAAAATGCATCATTAGGAGTTACGAACCACTAATTTATAAACCCAACATCTCTCCCGTGTTTTGCTGATGTGGGATTTGCCTAGGGTGTTACAATTTGTCCCCTTTTGATGATGCAGATTTACATTCGCGGGTGAATGCTCTTGAAGAGATGGGGAATGATGTAAGATCAAAGGCAAATCCAATGGACCATGCACAAGAAGAGGTTCGACCAGGTCATTATGAAGGTTTGAATGATTTCTCAATGATAAATAATGGGCCAATCACAAGATCCAAGCTAAAATAATTGAAAGTCCAAGTTCAGATATATGCACAAAATCATGTTACATGTCAACTTGGGTCGAGTTCAACTATGGGCTTAAAGGACTAGCAAACATGGATGGATGAAGGTACAAACCAGTCCAAGTTAATTAATTTAATTGAGCCGTGTGGGCCTAATACATAGGCTGGTTTATTGGCGGACCAATGAATAAAAACTTGTAATCTAGTTAGGATTATTTTTCTTTAATTATTTCTTTAAATTATTGTTGATGCTAAATTCCCTTAGGGAATTAATGTTAATTATGACTCTTTAAGTTATGATTAGTTTTAAAAGTTTCCTTAATCTTTAGGACTTTGTTCTGGTTGGTTTGACTTAACCAACTTAGATAGGAATTATTCTATCATTAGGATTCTTTGTAAAGGGGGAAATCTGAATTCTAATCTCTATAAATATGCATTGGCCGAACTCCACAAGATCAGATTTGAGATTTGAGTTTTTCCTTTGATAAATTTTCAGATTAAAGTGAGTTAATAGCTTTCTTTAATTTTATGCTAAGGTAGTTAATTGTTTACTTAGGTTTTAATCTTAAGTTAACAATTTAGCTTCCTATTTAATTTGCTCTTAATTGCTACTAAATAAGGGTTAAGGTTTAGAATACCTTAAAATCAATTAGGTTAAGCAAATTAAGGTGAATTAACAAACCAATCAATTGTTTGAAGCGTTTGAAGTAGGGGCAAGAATACCAAAGGCTGATTCGGCTAAGTTGAGCAAAGATCTTGGGTTGCATCATTTGGGAAGAAAGAAGATCAAGTTAGGAAGACCAAAACGAAAGAAGAACCAAGGGGGAGCAAGTGGCTGAAATAGTAGAGCCATTTTAGGAGAAGATTGTGCCTCAATGGGAAGGGAATCCCTTCACATTTATCACCAAAGCACTAAATGGGTCACCCCTTAACCCTATAAAAATTCCCTCTATTAGCAGCCATACACTTCTGAACACTCCTAGCAAAGTTTTGTAACCCTAAAAAGTATAAGAAAATTGGAGGTACACTCCACGCTCTCTCTATTGCAAATTCTAGGTAAAGAAGGAAGTTGGAGGTTGTTTTGTGTTCCATTCCCATCGAAGCACTAAGGAAACTTTTCGAACCTCTTGCTCATATTCTAAATGCATCCAAGGAGCCCTAAAACAATCTCAAACCAACCAAAATCCAAGGTAAACTTTAAAGAGCACCAAAACAATTCTTACATGCATACATAGGTTGTTTCAGTTTTCAAGATTTTGTTCGTATCTGTTAGAGTTGTTCTAGTTTGTACCTGTACTTCTATGCATGTTAAATTGTATTAAACATGCTTAATGATTAGTATGGTGAGTATTCATGTCTTTTTAATGGATGAAAATTGCTTCGGATGATATCTAAGTCAATAGACATGCATTCAGGTACAATAAACTAGTTAAATGTCTGTTTCAACCATGGATTAAAACATGGTTGCGGCCACGGCCACAAATAACAAAAATAGGCCAATAATCAATGTAGCACGGAAATGCAGATACAAGCTATTATTACTAATCTATAAAACCCAAAAAGAGATTTCCTTAAAGAATTCAAATTTTGGTGCTCTCATGCCATAAAGGACCAAGTCCCAAAAAACTCTCTCATATTTCCAGCAAGAACAATATCTAGCAGCAGATTACCAAAAAGCAAAAACACTTCAACACCCAAAAGTTGAAGACTCTGTGCAGAACTACGAAGCATGGAAAGACAGAAAGAAAAGGTAGAAACAAACCAGATGATCAAGGTCCAGCCACCACCTGCGATGCCGTCCATTGACCAGGTAAGTTGTCATCGTTGTCATCGTCTTCCTACATTTCCACCTTTCGAAAATTCCGAACACGGCCACAAAACATGTTATTAGAAACATTTCCAAATGGGGACACTCCAACCATTGTTGTTTCCGTGCTTCAGTGCCTATAACAGTCAGTATTACTACGCAAATCTTTTTGAAAAATTTGTAAAGTTCATGAAATAATATATATCTAAAGATATAAGTAAAACTAAAATACATAATTAAATAATGAGCATAAGTACATTAATTAAAGACATTAAATCTATCATTTTTATATATCATTAGTATTAATCAATTTAAGTAAAAAATAACTATATAGATAGTAAAGAACTAATCTTATATTTAGCAAACGTTAATGAACCCTAAAATTTTATTTGATATTATTTTCTAATTACTTATGTATTTTACTAAAATTAATTTTGAAAATAGTTCAAAATTAGAATATATATATATATATATATATATATATATATATATATATAATCTACAAATTGGTCAAACCAATGCTTCATACTATAAATTTAGCAAAAAAACCTACCATCAAACATAATTATCTTCAACAAATAAGTGAAGAACACTAAAATAACAAACTAATCTTTTCAAGATTTAGATGTTCGTAACTAGAAAAATAATTGATGATCTTAGTTCAATAGTTGATGACCTTAGCTCAAGAGACAAGAAGTGAAAGATTTATAGAAAGATTAAAAAAAAAAATTGACGGGAAGTTGAGAAAGTGAAAAATAACAAATTAAAACTTCACAAAGTAGAAACAAATAATAAGTAAGAGCTGTTGCCCCCATCTAGACCCAAAAAAAAAAGTGAGGTAAAGGATTGTTACCATTGCCTAATAGCAAATAACAGCCGTTACCATTATGTAAAGGTTGTTATAGCTGTTACAGGTGAAAATCTTTTTTTTTGTCTTTAAACATCGAACGCAACCGCAATGCCAAAAAACCTACAAATACAGCCATTATGCTATGTAATGGCCATTATTTAAAACCATTAGAGACCATGAGTGAGGACAAATCATCATCATATCAAAAGTTAAAGTATTAAGAATGGAAAAGGATTAAGCAATCTGAAATCTATAAGGAAAGAAACATGCTTCGTATTAATTTATTTATTTATTTTTTTAAAGAGACCCAAAGTTATCACCTTTGCTTGAAGAATTCTATCTCTCATCTTTATGATAAAATTCCCTGATTGATACAGAAGATTTCCTTCAAAGTCCTGAATAACCACGTTACTTTTATTCCATAGCTAAATCAAAATGAATCGTCTCCAAAAAAATTAAAAAAATATATAAATAAAAGGGGAGGGGAAGAAAGCAAAGAGAACTCCGATTGTTTCAGCACTCAACTCGCACACACCCACGCAATTGAACATTCTCTGACATGAAGTCTGAAAGTATATTTATTTGTGCTTCTCATTTTAATTTTTTTTCTTTCCCTAAACTACATGTTATAAACCAACTCAGACTCGAAGAAAATCAACCAAAAAAGGATCATAATTCTTCCCATTTTAGTTTTCAAAAAATGGGATTTAAAAATTTAACTTCTTTGTTAACTCATATAGAGTAATAGCGATTCGAAATTTAGCTTCTTTGTTAACTCATTTCCACAAAATTATAAGCTAAGGTTCAACTCTCCAATTCTATTTTACGTTGCTATAATAATTTTCAACCAACAAAATTAAAGCCAATTGCTATTAGTCTCTCCATACTAGTGTCAATCACCACTTTACCTAATAGAAAATAATTCTTATAGTTTCTAAAATAGAATAATTTCTTGATAGAGAATACAAAGAACAGCTCGGAGGATATAAAAATCAAGAGATTAGGGTGTCTAACCTTACAAATAATGCAATTTCCCACACTATCAAATTCCTTGTTCTGTAATGCCTCCTATCCTTCTTAAGCCATTTCTCTGGTTTCCACTCGACCTCCATGGATGGCATCAGCCTCTTTACCCTCCTCGGCACCAACCTCTAATGTAGAGAGCAAAAAGCACTCAACCAAGACTCTGATAAATTTCTTTCAATGGATATTAGATGGGTCAATGTTATGACATGTGAAGATAGCAAGCAAGATGTTACGTGGCTATTAGTAGTTTTTAATTGTAACAAAATATTGTAACTAAAGAATTGGATTAGAGTTATATTAGGTTTATTAGCTAAGTTGTTACATTCAATTGCTGTTGGTTGACACATAGGAGTGGGGAACTGTAACTTGGAACCATTCAAGATTATTCAATACTATTCTACTTCTCCCTAAATCTCCTCCCCCCCCCCCCCTTTCTCTCTCTCTCTCTCTCTCTCTTGATTCTCTATTTCTCTCTTTTTTCTTCTTTCCCTCTTCCCCTTCTTCTATCTTCTTCTTTCCTTCCCTTATTTTCATGCTAGGTTATGGCTCTGCCATAACATTTGGTATCAGAGCAGGTTTAATTAACAAAAATTCTCTTTCTTATTCTATAATTTCTTCTTTCTCTCTTTGATGTAGAACAAATAAGAATAAAGAACAAAACAAGGACCAATCCTTGGAAAGAGAACTAATTCTCAATAATTTTATTTAATCTCAATAATAATCATGGTCAAAGCTATAGAATAATAGAAAATTAGCTCTATTTATAAAGCTTGCAACCCTAATCAAATTAGGAATAGAAACCCTAATTCATCTAATTAGGAATACTAAATAAGATAAATTATAAAATAATAGACCTAATAATAATAAATGTGACGCCCCTTACCCGTCTACTGTATAGCCAAGCAAGAAGTACCATATTTGGTACCGGAGCACCCTATCTTGTTTTATCATGTCCATTGTAACTTTTAATATCATTTAAAAGCATGTAACCATGTGTAGAATTTTTTTTTTATGACTTATTTCTATGGAGACCCGGACAGAGCCTCCCCTGTTTTATTAGCATCTAGTGGGTTCTACTAATCAGCTGTTAATATGTTCATATTCATTTCACACATTTCTAAATCATATTCTATTGTAAAGTTTTCATTGCAATCTCAAAGTTTAATTACAATCCAAAATGAAATACATCATGTGTTTATGTACAATGAACAAAAGAACAAAATCTAGACATACATGGGCCCTACCAACAAAATACAAAATACTGAGGTAACTCTAGACGGTGGCAGATCTGGTCAGAGCTCTATCAGGGCACTACTGGTGCTGCTGCTGCTGTGGCTGCTCGGACTGGTCTCCAATACCTATGCGATGGAAAACCAACACGCTAAGCATAACTTTTAGTGGTGCATAATTTATAATAACAATAACTAATAATTGAAATAATAATGGCAATTCATAATTTACTGGGTCTTTTACATTTTCATTGCACTTTGGAAACAATTAAAATTATTGGGATCTTTTCTGTTTACTTATTGTATATTCAGTCTTAATTAATCATTATCAGTGCCTAAGATATAACGCTCTCACTTTACGTAATCTATACATTCTGCTATTTCGATGAAATAATGTCTGCTCATATAAGTCAGGATGTCTGGGACTACACTTTAGTGACAGTGAGAAGGCATAAAATGATGAAATAAATAAAAAGAAAATACAAGAAAAAATTAAAGAAAAATAAAAGAGAGAAAGTGAAACTAAGTTAAACGAGCCAACACCGAAGCGATGTGTGACCTCACCGGGAAGTTATGGCGTAGGCAATAGTTGACCCCGGGACCGCGGGGAACCCTCGGAAATAATTTTCAAGACATAATTAAAGGTCTACTGAGGTATAATTGACATTAAAAATATCAAAGAAAAATTAATTAATTAGTACAAAAAAAATAAAAAATCCAGAAACTGACAAAAAATCGGTGTTACTGAAAAATTAGAAATATAACCCGAAGAGGGGCATTTTGGTCATTTGACACTAGAGTTGACTTTTGACCTAAATGTCCATGAGAAATAAGTAGCATTAAATTTTAAAACTCCTATAAAAATATGAAAATATATATAGATATATTAAATTAGGTGAAATAAAGGGGTGTAATTTAGAATATTGGAAAGTTTAAGTATTAAAATAATTTAATATCAATTAGTGGAGGTATAAAGCTATTTGAGACATGTGTATATCCACTAACACTCATCTTCAACCTTCATGAACCTCTTAGCCGAATTGTTTCTCTTAAGCTTCCTCCATGGCCGAATTTTGAAAGCTTCCTAAACTCTACCATTTTCAACTCAAACCCCAAAGCTTGCTTCACTAACTTTGCCCCCCATATCACAAGGAAGAGATTGATGGTAATTTGAAGGGGATTAGTTGAGGTTTGATCAAGCTCCAATAATAGGTAAGTGTTCAAATTCCTTTCCTTCTTAAGTAAAGTTTGTGGGAAGCTTGAGATAAGTAAATTGATGAAGAAATTTTGTGGTTTTGATAAGTTATTATTATTGTCACACCCTACTCCCCCGTAAGATGTAACATGATCCCGTAGTGTTTTCTCAAATACAACTCCAATAACTTCATTTCAACTCACAATTCAAATCCCATTAATCAAATCAATTCATTTTCAAACCAATCTCATCATAAAGAACATTTCATTAATTACAAGACTCAACATTTATATCACAATAATTTACATTTAATTACATATCAAAATATTTTACAAGAGTTTTTATACAACTGCTCAAATAATTTACATACATATTATTACATGCATACATCAAAACCTGTGTATATGGGTATACCTGGAGCTGATCTAAATGTCTCTTCAAAGAAGCTTACTCAATTGCTCTATGCTCTTTTCACCTGCGATAGCATACAAAGCTATCGCTGAGTGGTGAACTCAGTGGTGCACAACTATAATTTAAAACATAGTATAATATACATTGACAAAATTTATAGCAAATAATTTACAAATCTGAATACTCATCAAATTCCAAAACTCAAAATATTCATTGCCAATAATGTAAATCATTTGTATAAAATGACTTTGATGATGAAATTTAATTTATCAAATCATAACTACCCATTTAAGGTAATTTCAACAATATCAATTATACATAAATCATAATTGAAATCACAACTATTTACTATTCAAAAACATTCTGTATCTCAAAAACTATTCTGTATCTCAAAAACCATTATGTATCTCAAAAACTATTATTTATCTCACTAACTATGCAAGACTAATCCGAAAGGGCCATCTTCGGGGTGATTCTAACTCCCTATGGTCGGGGATGTCACACCCTACCCCTCTGTAAGGTATAACATGATCCCGTAGTATACCTAATGAATTACCAACTCCGTCTACTGATAACCCATTAAATACACTACAAGGGATTTTCAAAACTTTTCTTACTTCTTTTACAGTGGTGAGCACTATTTACAGGTGTTAAAAACTTTTGTGAACTGAAGTGATAGAACTAACACATTTGACTTATTTGGAGTTTCTGTAAAAATTTTGGCAGAGTGCCATCTGTATTTTGGATAAAACAGTTCTTGAAAACTCAGAAAAGCACTTCAATATATATTTGCAAATCTCAACTCCAACATATTTCTCAACACAACATTTTTCTCAACTCAAATCCGCAGTGATTTTTCAAAGACTGAGATACAAGAAATATAATACAAAACTATTCAAGTAAATGAAATCTCAAATTTACATTTACAATAATTTACATTTAATTACATACCAAAATATTTTACAAGAGTTTCTATACAACTGCTCAAATAATTTACATACATATTATTACATGCATACATCAAAACCTATGTACATGGGTATACCTATGATATACCTGGAGCTGATCTGAATATATCTTCAAGGAAATTTACTTACTGCTCTATGCTCTTCTTACCTGCGACAGCATACAAAGCTATCGCTGAGTGGTGAACTCAGTGGTGCACAACTATCATTTAAAACATAATACAATATACATTGACAAAATTTACAATAAATAATCTGGGAATCTGAATACTGATCAAATTTCACAACTCAAAATATTCATTGCCGATAATGTAAATCATTTGTATAAATGACTTGGAGCAAAAAATTCAATTTATCAAATCTTGACTATCCATTTAAGTAATTCCAACAAAATCAATTATACATAAACCATAATTGAAATCACCATTCCTTACCATTCAAAAGCCATTCTGTATCTCAAAAATCATTATGTATCTCAAAAATCAATCTTTATCTCACTAATATGCAAGACTAATCCGAAAGGGCCATATTCGATGTGATTCTAACTCCCTATGGTCGGGGAGGTCGAATCATATTCTAACTCCCTATGGTCGGGGAGGTCGAATCATCGTGCACAGTACCATCACAATAATGAATCTTCCGCAAGGGCCATAACGATAAAATAAACTTAGATCTAACCTCAAATCAGAGGAAAATCTAAGCCTGTGCACGTACCATGGTAATCAAAACACAACTAATTCCATTGTCTTCTCAACAAATGAGAGAGACGGGTAATAACCTAGTCAAGCATCTAAAGTGAGATATAAAATAATATCACAATCCTTTTAGTGAGCATAAATCACAATATAATTCGATTCAAAGTCAATTCCAATATCCAATAATTTTTATGCTCATCACAATTCAAATCATAAATTTGCATTTTTCCATGAAAATT
Source organism: Hevea brasiliensis (assembly GCF_030052815.1). Classification (NCBI taxonomy): domain Eukaryota; kingdom Viridiplantae; phylum Streptophyta; class Magnoliopsida; order Malpighiales; family Euphorbiaceae; genus Hevea; species Hevea brasiliensis. The sequence continues at coordinate 42,071,878 of NC_079509.1, forward strand.
ACCATCACATTTCAAAACATGTTATATCACAATTTTCCAAAACATAATTTATTCAATCCATAACAATGCTTAATACTTGTGGAAATACCATTTCACAAAGCAAAATTCATACATACTATAACAATTTCAATAATCATTGAATTAAATCCAATGCCTGTTAAACATAGTTCATAAGAAAATATGTCATTTAATCACATAAAATATTCAGAACAAAATCAGTTAAAAACTAGTTGTGCACAAACCTCGATAATCGTTTCTCTGTCCGACTCAGTGTTTCCTTCCCTTTTCCTGAGTCCTTGCTAACTGAGAAACACAATTTGAAGTGTTTCAGTACTAAAATAAATTGTCTCTAACAATAATGTTCGATAAGTAATTCACTGAAGGCTATTATTTGCCCAATCACCTAATATACCGACCCTCGATGCGTTTTAGGTAAATTAGGTTTTAGTGTCATTAATATGTCACATTCGATAGGGTTTTAGGGTTGGTACGTTTTACCAAACTCATTTCCTTGTTTAGTGCATTATAATGCAACTTGCTGGATTCCGAGATACTAGTTTGACTTAGCCGGACGGCCTAGTTCCCTCGGTTTTCGGGTTTTGGTCAAAACTACAAACTTGTAGATCTATGTCTTATTGCACGCGGGGCAAAATTTCAGGTCAATCCGAGTTAAGTAGACCAAGTTATGGTCATTATACTATTGCTGGTCAAATGCATCAAATTAGGTCAATTTTAGGTCAATTTGGTCAACTTTGGTTCGGCCAGTTTTTGGACCCGAACTTGTGCAAGTTGTTTGACTTGCTTATGGTCATTTCTGGGCTTTGGTGTCTTCAATAAGACTTGTAGGTATGGGTCTTAACTATTCATGGTTAAAATTTCAGGTCAATTGGACCTGTTTTGAGTGAGTTATGGCCTAAACACTCACTGCTGCCCAATTGGTCATTTTTCAGGTCCTAATTGCACCTAATCCGAATTGGTCATTTTCTTAGGTCACCTTGCAAGCAGAATTTTGGTATGTTTTCTCAATGAAAGTTGGCACATTTTGTGCCTAGTTTCACCTCCAATTGGTCTCATACCAATTGAGGCTACACATTTAAAGTTATAGGTCTATTTGCACACTGCCCTCTATATGTCTTTCAAACCCCAATTCAAACACACATTTAACTTGCTCTACTTTAAATCCCCATACCTAATTCTGATTTTATACCATTCCATATTCATTTATCACTTCTTACTATGGTCAATTTGGACAGAATACAAACATTCTCAATACATCAAATACAACCCTAAACCACAAAGTCCAAATTTAGCAATATATGTACATAAATACACCTAATCATTACATATAATCTCCACTACTAATTTACATATACATTCATCAATTCTTCTATGTCAACATTCTGCTAACACTTCCATCAATACATACAATTATTCAAGGGTTCCCAAGCTGCCGAAAACCTTCTTCAACACCACATTGCCCTACAATTCATCAATTCTCATCCAAGTGCCAAAATCACCATATAAACATGAAGTAATTCACTAGGTTATTAAATCATCATGATCAACACCATTTCTCATCAATTATATGTACAAATACTTCATCAATACATGATTACATGGCTGCCCAAAAATGGATATCTCAATACTCTTCAAACTTAAAAATTTCCTTCACAAAACCAACACCCATAACATGTATACAAAGTTTATCAAAGAAATCTTCAAAAATGCTAACTTACCTTATGGTTGGAGCTTGTTAAACCTTGCTTAAACTTCTCAAATTTGGTATCAAACTCTTCCTTGTGATGAGTAGACAAACTTTCATGAAGCCACTTAAGGAATTGGAGTTGAAAATGGAGAGATTAAGTGAGCTTGCATGAAACGCCCATGGAGTTTCCTCTCCCTTCATTCACGGCAACTTTGGTACAATGGAGAAGATGAAATTTTCTGATGGTGTAAGGGAAGTACACCTGCCCCACTATGTGTTTAATTAATCCTTTAATGGTGCACTAACTCCAAATAATCATATAATAATCTAATTGTTCACTTAATCCCACATTAACCCATGATTTTAGATATTTACTTTAGGTACCACTAAACTAATTTTTCATTTTATTTTCTAAGTGTAATATTATTTATTTTTAATGGAAATTTAGGTCAAAAGACACTTCGGGATGTCAAATGACCATAATGTCCCTGTTCGGGTTGCATTCAGATTTTTCTGAATAATCGGTTTTGTCTGTTTTTCGATTTCTCACTTTTCTTTGTACTAATTATTTAATTTTTCTTTGATCTTTCTAATGATATTTATTCTTCAATAAGGGTCTATTTAAGTCCTAAAAATGTTTTCCAGGGTTCCCTGCAGTCCAGGGCTAGTCAACGGTCCACGCCGTGACTTCCCGGTGCGGTCACCCATCGCTATGGTTCTCGGCTCGTTTAACTTGGTTACATTTCTTTGCTATTATTTTTCCTTTGTTTTTCTTGTATTTTCTTTTATTGTATTTCATTATTTTATGTCTCCTCATTCATATTGAAGTGTGGTTCTAGGCATCCTAGCTGTCCGGACAACACTGGTCACCGGAGCAGCAGAACGCACTACCGAACTTTGGGGTGTTACAGGGGAGGTCGAATCATTGTACACAGTACACACCACAATAATGAATCTTTTGCAAGGGCCATAACATAAAAAAACTTAGATCTAACCTCTAATAAGAGGAGAATCTAAACCTGTGCACGTACCATGGTAATCAAAACACAACTAACTCCATTGTCTTCTCAACAAATGAGAGAGACGGGTAATAACCTAGTCAATCATCTATAGTGAGATATAAAACAATATCACAATCCTTTTAGTGAGCATAAATCACAATACAATTCGATTCAAAGTCAATTCCAATATCCAATAATTTTTATGCTCATCACAATACAAATCATAAATTTGCATTTTTCCATGCAAATTACCCATCACAATTCAAAACATGTTCTATCACAATTTTTCAAAACATAATTTATTTAATTCACAACAATGCTTAATACTTGTGGAAATACCATTTCACAAAGCTAAATTCATACATATTATAACAATTTTAATAATCATTGAATTAAATCCAATGCTTGTTAAACATAATACATAAAAAATTATCTTCATTTAATCATATGAAATATTCAGAACAAAATCAATTAAAATCTAGTTGTGCACAAATCTGATTTGAGTCGCTCCTAGGCCTTGACTCAATGTTCCTTATGCTTCTCAATATCCTTTTCAACTGAAACACACAATTTAAGGTGTTTCAGTACTCAATAAATTTGTTTCCAACCATAAAATCCAATATCTAAATTTTCTTGATACTATTCCCTTCAATTCATTTTATTAGTCAATTTATAATGTTGACCCTTGATGCACTCTAAGTGAGTCAATTCTAATGTTACCAATATATCACATTTTGTAGCCCCTTATTGTTGGTATATGTTACCAAATTTATTTTCAAGTGTATTGCATTTTATTGCAATTTATCATATTTCAGTATACTATTTTGACCTAGCCGGATGGCCCAGTTTCCTTGGTTTTCGGGTTTCGATCCAAACTACAAACTTGTAGGTCTATGTCTTATTGCACGCGGGGCAAAATTTCAGGTCATTCTAAGTTGTGTAGACCAAGTTATGGTCAATTTACCAATGCTGGACAGAATACATCAAAATGGTAACTTTAGGTCATTTTTAGGTCACTTTTGGTTCAGCCAATTTTGGTACCTGAACTTATGCAAGCTATTTGGCTTGGTTCTGGCTATTTCTGGGCTTTGGTGTCTTCATAAGAGTTGTAGATATATGTCTCAACTATCCATGGTAAAAATTTCAGGTCAATTAGACCTGTTTTGCGTGAGTTATGGCCAAAATACTAACTACTGCCCAAATGATAAATTTTCAGGCTTTTAAGTCACTAATCCGGATTTGGTCATTTTTCAAGTCACCTTTTAGGCAGAATTTAGATAAGCTTCCTTCATGAAAGTTGGCACATTTTGTGCCTAGTTTCACCTCCAATTGGTCTCATACCAATTGGAGTCACACACTTAAGGTTCTAAGCCAAAACATATACTGTCCTACTACACACTTCTCATCACTTACCAATTACATATTCAACACTTACCAAATTACTTCCTTCATGCCAATTCTGGTTTGTACCTTACCATTAACACCTTTAACAATACATTTTTGGTCATTTTGGACAGCTTGTAACCATTCTCAATATGCACACTATAATAAAGAATTTTTCAAAGTCCATTTACATCATTTAACCACGTGAACATACCCCATTTACATACCCAATTCCAAACCATTATACACATATCCATGCTGCCATCAATAACAACATCTTAAACAACAATAAACAAGTAAAAACAAGCTACATATACTGAATTTTCATGGCTACCAAAATGTACATCTCTTTAAAACATCAAACTTCAAAAATTCTTCCATAAATCAACTGCCCACAACCTTGGTTACACTTTTAATGAAACAAGAATTGAAAGCACTTACTTACCACTTTTGAAGTTTTTCAAAACCTCGCCCAAACTTCTTCTTTTTGCTGCCAATGTTTTCCCCAAGCTAAGTATGCAAGGTTTAATGAAGGATTTATGGTGAAAGGAAGCTTGAATCATGGATGCATGTGTGTGGATATGAGTTTGGCCATGGAGTTCATTTCGGCCACTCTTCCAAAGGTTGAAGATGACCGAATTTTCTGTCCAAAGGTTGATTAAAGGTCCACTTAAGTGATGTTAGTGGAGCACTAATTGATTAAAAATCTATTTTAATGTTAAACTTTCCAATTTTTGCTATTTGGCCACCACACTTTCACTATTTACATAATGTATCTCATTTTAATTTTTAATGGTATTTTAAAAGTTTAATATCATTTATTTTTAATGGACATTTAGGTCAAAAGATAACTCGGGGTATTAAATGACCACAATGCCCCTATTCGGGTTGCATTCCCAATTTTTCGGTAACACCGAGTTTTATCGTTTTCTCGATTTCTCATTTTTCTTTATACTAATTAATTAATTTTTCTTTGATATTTCTAATGACATTTATACTTCAATAAGTCTTTAATTATGTCTCAAAACTAAATTTCGAGGGTTTCCTGCAGTCCTGGGGTCGGCTATTGCCTGCGCCTTAACTTGTCCGTGAGGTCACCCATCGCTGCAGTGCTGGCTCGTTTAACTTAGTTTCATTTCATTGCTATTATTTTTCCTTTGTTTTTCTTGTGTTTTCTTTTCTTGTATTTCATTATTTTATGTCTCCTCACTAACAATTAAATGTAGTTCTAGGCATCCAAGCTGTCCGGACCGACACTGATCACCGGAACTGTAGAATGCACTACCGAACATAGGGGTGTTATAATTATGTACTATTTTTAGCAGCCATGGTGATTAAAGAACTTTGAATTGTTTTTACAAGTATATGATGGGGATTGAAGTTAATTAAAGTAATTAAAGGTTTTAGCAAGTGAATTTTATATGTGTATTGAGATTGTGTAATTGAATTGGAATTTGATTTTGAATTGGGAACTTTGAGTATAATTGATTAAAGTAGGCAGCCTTGATTCCATAAGAATGGATTAATTTATGTGTGAAAGAAGTGATTTATGATGATTAATTAAGGTATTATATGAGTAGTCAAGCTAATTCATGTGTATGTGTGAAATTAGTGCATTTGAATTTGGAACTTGGTAAGAGGCATTGAAGACTTTGGCTAATGGAAATTTTTGGTAGCCTTGAAGTTCAATGAAGAGTACTTAATTTCATGAAATTATTGGATGAATTATGGTACCAAGGATTGATGAATGTGTATGTAAATTAGTAGTAGAAATTATATGTAATGATTAGGTGTATTTATGTGTATATATTGCTGAATTTGGACTTTTGTGGTTTAGGGTTGTATTTGATGTATTGAGAATATTTGTATTCTGTCCAAATTGACCATAGTAAGAAGTGATAAATGAATATGGAATGGTATAAAATCAGAATTAGGTATGGGAAGTTAAAGTTGAGCAAGTTAAATGTGTGTTTGATTTGTGTTCAAGGAAAGTATAAAAAGGGCAGTATGTATTTGAGCTTATAACCCTAAATGTGTGGCCCCAATTGGTATGAGGCCAGTTGGAGGCAAAAATAGGCACAAAATGTGCCAACTTTCATGTAGAAAGCATACCTAAATTCTGTCTGAAAAGTGACATGAAAACTGATCTAATCCGGATTGATAACATTACAAACCTGAAATTTGACTAATTGAACAGTACTCACAAAAATGACCATAACTCCTTGTATACAAGTCCAAATGACCTGAAATTTATACCATGGAAAGCTTAGATATAGAGCTACAATTCTTATGAAGACACCAAAACCCAAAAATGACCATAAGCAAGTCAAATAGCTTGCACAATTTCAGGTACTAAAACTGCCAGAATTAAAAGTGACCCAAAATTGACAAATTTTACACTAAAGGTGCAATCTGTCCAGCTTTAGTAAATTGGCCATATCTTGGTCTATACAACTCAGAATGACCTGAAATTTTGCCCAAAGTGCAATAAGACATACAACTACAATTTTACTTCTTTGACCAGAAGCTAAAAACTAAGAGAAACATGACTTTAAGCTAGACCAATCTAGCACACAAAAATTGAGAACTTGACATTTACATACAATGATGCTTGAAGTAATTTGGCAATGAATGCCAACTGGTAAATTGCACTATATTGGTAGCATATTGAAATGCAAAATGTAACAGATTGGTAACATTAAAATTTATTCCCCTAGAGTGCATTAAGGGTCAATATTATAGGTTGACTAAGAAAAGCAATAGTATTAAATAAATTAATTATTAAACCTTATTGTCAGAGTCAGTTTAAACGATTACTGAAACACTTTAAATTGTGTGTTTCAGTTAGCAAAGACTCAGGGAAGGGGAAGGAAACACTGATTCAGGGCCAAGAGGTTACTCTTCAGAGGTTTGTGCACAACTAGTTTTTAATTGATTTTGTTCTAAATATTTCATATGATTAAATGAAGTATTTTCCTTATGTATTATGTTTATCAAGTATTAGATTTAATTCAATGATTATTGAAATTGTCATAGTATGTATGAATTTAACTTTGTGAAATGGTATTTCAATAAGTATTAATCATTGTTGTAGATTGAATAAATTATGTTTTAGAAAATTGTGATAGAATATGTTTTGAATTGTGATGGGCAATTTGCATGGAAAAATGCAAACTTATATTTTGAATTGTGATGAGCATAAAAATTATTGGATATTGAAATTGACTTTGAATCGAATTGTATTGTAATTTATGCTTACAAAAATGACAAAGAGATTCATGATATTGTTTTATATCTCACTATAGATGTTTGACTAGGTTATTACACGTCTCTCTCATTTGTTGAGGAGACAATAGAGTTAGTTTTGTTTTGATTACCATGATACGTGCACATGCTTAGATTCTCCTTTTATTAGAGGTTAGATCTAAGTTTTTATTTGTTATGGCCCTTTCGGAAGTTTCACTATTGTGATGTGTATTGTGCACGATGATTCGACCTCCCCAACCATAGGGAGTTAGAATCTGATTCGACCTCTCCGACCATAGGGAGTTAGAATCACCCCGAAGATGGCCTTTTCGGATTAGTCTTGCATAGTTAGTGAGATAAAGAATGATTTTTGAATAGTAAAGATTTGTGATTTCAATTATGATTTATGTATAATTGATTTTGTTGGAATTACCTTAAATGTTTGGTTGTGATTTGATAAATTGAATTTCGTGATCAAAGTCATTTCATACAAATGATTTATGTTATTGGCAATGAATAATTTGATTTTTGGAATTTGATGAGTATCCCGATTTCCAAATTATTTACTGTAATTTTGCTAAGGTATATTGTACTATGTTTTAAGTTATAGTTGTGCACCACTGAGTTCACTACTCAGCGATAGCTTTGTATACTGTCGTAGGTGAAAAGAGCATAGAGCAGTTGAGTAAGCTTCTTTGAAGACACATTCAGATCAGCTCCAGGTATATCATAGGTATACCCATGTACATAGGTTTTGATATATGCATGTAATAATATGTATGTAAATTATTTGAGTAGTTGTATAAAAACTCTTGTAAAATATTTTGGTATGTAATTAAATGTAAATTATTATAATATTAATTTTTGAGTCTTGTAATCAATGAAATGTTTCTTTTATGATGAGGTTGGTTTGAAAATGAAATGATTTGATTATTGAGATTGAATTGTGAGGTGAAATGAAGATTATTGAAGTTGTATTTGAGAAAACATATTGGGAGTGTTTTCCTCTTCAGGTTTGAAGAACTGTTTTCTCAAAATACAACTGGCACTCTGCCGAAATTTTGAAAATTTTTTATAACACTAGATTTTAATCGATGATTTAAATTTCCGAAAATTGATTTAAAATCCCTTGTAGTATATTTAATGGGTTACCGGTAGGCGAAGTACGATAATTTATTAGGTATACTACGGGATCATATTACATCTTACAGAGGAGTAGGGTGTGACACAAGAAACCTATAACAAATTATAGAAGCTGGATACACAGGAATATACTAGATAGACAGCCATATGCCTATCCAGTATACGTCTGTCATGTCAAGCATGAAGCCTACGGACAGGTATTTAAGCCAGATATAATATTAGGCACACTGGCCAACGGGCAGGCATAAAGCCTGTAGAACAATCATGCCAGACATATTTTATCTGTTAATGATTATTCCTATGGGCAGTACTGTTATTTGTAGTCCCTAATTGGTATACCAATTGATCCAAACTAAATAAAAAGTCTAGGTATATATACTATGGGCAATTAAACATTATTACTTATTTACTTGAAATATTCATGTCACTTTATAGTGGGAAAATAGGTCCCACATACCCCATTCATGTGATCTAATGTTTAATGGCTTGTTAGGGTTAAATCCCTACTATAAGATAATTTAACTCATGAACCTTTGTTTAGGTTCAGTTTTTGTATCTCACTTTTACCTATCCATTTGATCAACTTATAGCCACTGTTTGGCCACACTTCCTTCATGGAAGTTGTTCCTCTATGTCTTATCTTTATTTTACCTTTTGAATCATGTCAATTTGATGTTTAGAACTCAAGTTATCGTCTGGTAATCATAACTGACTCATTTCTAAACTTTGGCTCCTTAACTAGGCAGCTTTTGGACTTAGAGTTTACCTAATTAATGGAACATGTTGCAGCCACTTTTAGGCATGGTAATCTTCATAAAAATTGTTGCCCTATGTCTTATGATCATTGAGAAATTTGTATCATAATTTTTCAAGTTTTTTGGAATTATTTATGGCCAATTAACTAACCTGGGCTCATATACCCTGTGCCAACAGGTGATCAGTTCAGGTCAGTGATTGCAGGTCACTTTTTGAGGTTCTTAAATTCATAATTTGAGGAAGGTTCCTAAAACAAAGTTGTATTCTTGTTTCTTAGGTTTCTGGATAGGTATGGCTCATCCCAATTGGATTTTTCTAGTGGGATTTATGACTAAAAGAATGTTCTGGGGTCAAGTGAAGTTAGGTCAGATTCCAGGTTTTGATGCAGTGATTTGTTCTAACTACTTGACCTAGTTCTCTTGATTTTTAGGTTTTGGTCAAAATACTAATTTTGTAGGTCTATGTCTTGTGGACATTTTGCCACTGGTTTCATTATATTTGAGTTCTTGCAGACTAAGTTATAGCGATTTTGCCAAAACTAGTCGGGTGAGTTTATGTCCAGTAGTTTTTGGGCATCCTAATTCTGGGCAATTTTGTGACCCAATTTGGGCCAGCAATTTGGTTTGGTTTTTGGCATTTCTAGGCTCAGTGGTCTTCATAAAAATTGTAACCCTATATCTAAGCTTTCCAATGGTATCAAATTCAGGTCATTTGGACTAGTATAGAGGGAGTTATGACCAAATGAATATGTACTGTTCATTTGGTCATTTTTGGGTTTTGTGTAGGGTCATCCTGATTTAGGCAGTGTTTAGGTCAAGTTTTGGAGAGAATTTGGGCATGGTTTCTTCATAGAAAATGGGCTATTTTGGGTCTAGTTTCACCTCCAATTGGCCTTATACCAATTGGAGCAACACACAATCAGTTAAGGTTCAACAAACACACTGGACTCATTGAGTCCTTACTTGCAGAAAACAAGCACTCCCAATTTTCAATTTCCTCCAACTTTCTTACTTTAATTGGCATGCATAACACATCTATAAGTAACAATCTCAACTCAATAGGTCAATTTCAAGTATTTACATAAAGTCCTCAAATCATGTACATAAACCCTAGTTTCAAAGTTTCAATTTGCACAAACACTACACAATCAAACTCCCAAACATATCAACTTTTCAAACATTCTCATGGAACCCATTTTCATCATTTAAAATCATCAAACCCTAAGGGTTCCATGACTACCAAAATTCAAGTGTCTCTTTCCCTCAAATTTTCTTTTTAATTTCATGTAACTTACACTTGGTTTAGCGTGATTTTCATGCTTAAAGAATAGATTAGGAGTCTAGTGCACTAACCTCTTGATGACCCAATTTCAAGCTTCCCAAACTTCAACTTTTTTTCTTCTTATAGGTACCAATAGCTTCCTTATGGAGTGGGTTTAATTTTTTATGGAGGGAATTAGGGTTTTTATGGTGAGGAAGGGTTAGAAATTCATGCTTGAAAGCTTGACAATGGTGGAAGCATCCCTAGCTATGGTGGACGGCACAAGGAGAGAGAGAAGAAGAAGAAGTGGGCTGGAGAAGAGTAGGAAGTTACTTCTAATAAATGGTAGAATCTGATATGTGACATTCTCTTTCATGGTATTGTCACATGACTAATATGTAACATTCTCTTTCATAGTATTCCCACGTAGCATTCTCTATTATATTTAAGTTATAAATTATTTAATAGTTACGCTATTAATATTATAATAAGTAGTCATTATTATAAAGTAATTTATAATATATTAATATATATTAATTACACACACACATATATATATATTATGAAATCTTTATTAAAAAGTTAAGAGATAAAAGTAATAAAAATAAAATTTAAAATAATTAACAAAAAATTTATATATATATATATATATATAAAGTTTAAAGGCTTTCTCTTAATGTTGTTACGTGGCATTATAAAAGGAGAACTTTGCCATGTTGATATATATTTTTTTTATTTTGCCACGTGGCACTCACCATATAAAAATTATTATATTTTATAATTATAATAATTATTATCTCTTATACTAAGTATTCAATTCTCTTTTTAATTTTCTTTTAAATATCTTTATTATCATCATTGTTAGCATAATTTTCATGACTAACTAATTAAAAATATTAGATATATTTCAATAATTTTATAAATTTCTTATTTAATGATTATTAAAATTTTAATTATTTCATTTAATTATAAAATTTTAAGAATTATATATCTTAAAATTAATAAAATAGTTTAAAAATATACTATAAAAATAGTCACTTAGAGTTAAATATTTTGCTCAATCTCTTATTTTTATATATTCAATAATTTTAATTTACTTTAATATTATTTTATTTTTATTTATCTTATTTTAATATGCATTTAATAAAAAGATATTTTAAATTATATATATATATATTGAATGCTATATATATAATGAATTATGAAAAAATGAAATAAAATTTTATTTTCATAGTTATGATAAAAAAGAAATTTATATTAATATTCAATTTTTATTATTTTTTGATATTTTTTTATAGTATAATTAATAAATAATTAATATTATTTTTTGGTTAATATTAATCATATTATATTGTTTTATTATTATTTAGAAAAAAAATTCAATTATAAATATATATATATATATATATATATATATATATATATATATATATATATATATATATATATATGCCAAGTAATTTCAATAAATTCTCTCTATTTTTTATTAATTAATTATAAAATTTCTTTTAATTATAATTAAGTTATTAATTCCCTAATTTACAAATTATTTAATTATTATATTTTAATACTATAATAAATAGCTAAATTATTATTATTTAATTATTAAACATGCCTAAAAAGCATAATTTAATTAGAAAAGAGGTGGTTTAGATTTTTAAAAAACAAATTTAAAAGGAGATAGAATTTTAAATTTATCACATTTATGCCAAATGATAATTCTTAATTGAATTTATTGATTGGAATTTTTTCTATATATTCTAAACAGTTATAATATACAATTATTATATAATTTAATTTCTTAAATATAATTCTTAATTATTTAATCATATATATATATATATATATATATATATATATATATATATAAAGCAAAGAGGTATGCCCAATGAAATGAAACGTGTCACTTTCTTTAAAAAGTTTGTCACGTGTCACCTTCCATAAATACTCTCCTTTATACTTATTATTATTTAGTTTTTTATTTATCTTTTAATTATCATTATTATTTACAATACTAAATATTTATTATTTAAATTATTTTTTTTTAAATTTAATTTTTAAAAATTAAGACTTTTTATAATTATATACAATATTTAAAAATTATTTATATTATTTTATAAATACTAATTATTATTTAATTTTTTATTTCTCTTTTAATTATCATTATTATTTATAATAGTACCTCATCATTTGTCATTTAAATTATTATTTTCCTTTAAATTTTGATTTTTAAAAAATTAAGACATCTTATGATTAAATGTAATATTTAAAAATTACTTATATTAATTTTTAATAAATTTATTTATGCACAAATATTATTTGCCATATGTTACCCTTTCTTCGTAGTCGTAATAATAATAATAATAATAATAATAATAATAATAATAATAATAATAATAATAATAATAATAATAATAATAATAATAATAATAATAATACTTTAAAATAAATAATAATAATGAAAGGTAAGTCATTAATTTAAAAAAAATTGACCATTAATCTGTGATCTTATAATCAATCATAAATATTCTCCTTTATATTAATTATTATTTAATCTTTCTATTGTTCTTTTAATTATTATTGCTATTGACCACACTATCTTAATATTTATGATTTAAATTATTATTTTCTTTAAATTTTAATTTTTAAAAATTAAGACATTTTGTAATTAAATATAATATTTAAAAATTATTTATAATATTTTACAAATACTAATTATTATTTAATTTTTTTATTTTTCTTTTATATTATTATTTATAATACTATCTTAATATTTATTATTTGAAATTATTATTTTCTTTAAAATTTTTAATTTTTAAAAATTAAGACATTTTATTGTTAAATTTGATATTTAAAAATTATTTATAATATTTTTTTTATAAATTTATTTATGTGAAAATATTATTTGTCGCATGTTACTATCATCATCATCATCATAGTTTAAATTAAACAATAATTTAAAAGATAATAATAATAATAATAATAATAATAATAATAATAATAATAATAATAATTCTATTAATTTGTGATATCATAATCAACTATCATATAATTTAATCAACATTAAATTATTTCATATCTTTAATAAATATTTTTATTACATTGTTATATTTTCTATTATTTTTATTATGAAATCCTTTTTAAAAAATTTAAAAAACAAAAAGTGTAGTTTACATAAAAATTTATAAAAATAAAATATAGAGATTTGACTTATTTATAATTAGTATGTATTATTTTTTATGTTAATAATTTAATATTCTTTTATTTCACTTTCTTAAGATTAATTATTATTATTATTATTATTATTATTATTATTATTATTATTATTATTATTATTATGGCCAATTTATGACGATTTAATTGAAACGGCCAAGAAAATAGAAAATATTTTACTGTTATAAAAATTGAATTTGAATATTTGTTACTGTTTTTTAATTAAATAATATTTATTATAAACAATTTTTTATTTAAATGATTTTCATTTATCTGTCTATATATAGTATGTCATATGAGATATTTAATACACATCAAACACTCTTTTCACTAAGTATTTTTATTTAGCCTAAATACTCTTAAATCTTTTTTTAATTTGTACTATTTTTTTTATTATTTCTTTCAAAATTTATTAGTTATCATTATCAAAATTTATTTATTTAAATATATTTAATTAATATTTATTTAATTATTATTTTTTACAAATTTCTTATTTAATATTTTTTAACCTTTGAATATTTTATTTCATTATAATTATATATTAAATGCAATGATAACAACTATTTTAATTATCAATATTTTGTTATCATTAATTTTCAATAGAATTAAATTTAAATTTTAATTAAATATTTATATTTTTATGCATAAATTATCTTTTAACTATATTTTTAAATAGAAGTAGAATTTTAAAAATAAATTGTAAATATGATTGTATCGCAAATTTAGATATAAATAAAGATAATTAAAAATAATTAAAGTTATAGTATCAAAATTATGAAAATTATTTTTTGAAAAATAGTATGTATTTTTAATATTTATTATATTAATAGAAAATGATAATATTTTAAAATTTTAATTTTTGTGAAATGTATTTATTTTATATTATAAATTTATGTAAAGTAATAACTTTTTTGTCAAAGAATTATTTTATAAAATGTATATCAGATTGATAAAAAAAAGAATTTACACTTATATATTGTATTTTTAAAAAATAATATAATAAAATATTATTTTTAATTAATAATAATGTTATATATCTTTATTATTATTAAAATTAAATAATTCAATTCATTATTAGTAATTTAATTTTTTATTATATTAATAACAAAAAAAATTATATTTATATATTTTTAAAATAATGTTATTTTCTCATTAAATTAATGTATTTTCTATAATTTATAAAAAGTAAATTGATTTACATAAATTATGAGATAAAATATAAATTATTTATTGAATAAAGTATTTTTATTATATTTTAAATGAAATAATCATGGAAACTAGAATTAAATAGATATTTCAATTAATTACATAATAAATTAATTAAAAATTTATTATTATAACAAGTAAAAATTTATTCAAATTAAATTTTAAAAAAGAGAAATTTTAATTTAAAATTAATTTAACAATAATGATAATTTATCTTATTTAAAATGTAATTAAAAATTAAATTAAAAAATAAAAATTATAAATTACCTATACATAGCATGGACATTATGCTAGTTTAAATAATGAAAGTATATTAATTATTAAATATAATTGTTATTTATTAAGAGGTTTTCTAATTTTTAATTTGAAAACATCATTAGTAGTAAAATCAAGACCTCAATTTATTTTAAAGAAAAATCAAAATCATTTAGTAGAATATTTTTAAATACATTTACTATAATTAAATTAAGTGTTTAATTACTGATGATTTATTAACCCAAAACGTTTAATTTCAAAATTCAACGAATATTATCATGACGATCAAACTGAAAGTTTAATTTTTTTTTTTAAATATTTATTTCAAATTAAAACCAAATATCAGCCGATATTTGAATTTTGTAAGAAACTAATGATTGAATTTTCTTTTAAATATATCTAATTATTAAAGGTAATGTTTATTCATTAATTTTAAAATTTTTTTTTTAAAGAGAAAAGTCAACATTAAATTTTTTTTTATATTTCCTAAATCATTATAATATATAATTACTAAATATAGTTATCACACTTTATTATATTCCCTAATTTTTAATTTAAAAAATCAATGGCAGTAAAATCAAGACTCATGTTTATTTTGAAAGAAAATCAATACTTAAAAGTTTTTACTTTGCCTTTTACATATTTAATAAATTTTAATTTACTTTAATATTATTTTATTTTTATTATTATTTTTATAAAAAACAATGAATAATTTATAGTCATAAAAAAAAAACTTATAGTCATTAAGGTCACTGATTTTAGAGCAACTGACAACTTATTTGGCCAAAGTTTATCGTTAAAGATTTAAAGTTTTAATATTTTAAAGGAAAAAGCTTGAGGGATCAAATAGATCCACATTTATTGTGGATCAATGAGGTTATTTATGTAATTTTATTCATTGAAAATTTGTGCTTTTACACTATTGCCCTTGTAAAGATTTTCCTAAAACAATGTGTAGAATTTGAATTTCAAATTACAAGTTCTCTCTCATCTATTAAGTATTACAAGTTTCAAGGTGCAAATTTTCTCTCATCCATTAAGCATTACAAATCTCAAGAGCAAATTACTACTTTTTATGCACATACCAATTAATTTTTGTCTGCCATTTTAATTTTTTTCTACCTTTATATTATTTCTTCTTCTTCTACCTTTACATAATTTCTCATTCTTTATTTCATCTCTTTCTACATATTCTATACGCCCCATTATTCTATTTACCACATTTCTCTCAATTTTTTTCATTATTTGTTGTTGAAGGACATCTTCATTCTTCATTCCTTCAAAATGTCAACCCTCTCTTTCTATACACCCCTCTCTCTCCATTAAAAACATATTCATCTTTTTATTCTTTTTTATCAGAAGGCTCCCACTATTTTAATCTTCAATTTTTCACTTTCTTCATCTTCATCTTCATCTTATTTTTTCCACTCCCTTCTTTTTTCATTAGATTCATCTTTGGAGTTTCTTTCATCATCAAATAAGATAACATCATTCTTTTGAATCCGTATTTTCTATTTTTTTTTTCATTTTTCAACTTACTATGATTAAAGGAAGGAAAACACAAAAGCATTATGTTATTTTTGAAGGTGCTAATCCTGGAATTTACACTTCATGGCATGAATGTGCACCTAATGTTATTGGAGTTAGCAAGTGTTTATACAAACCTTATAATATGGAAGTAGAAGCAATTGAAGCTTATAACTATTATTTTGAGTCAAAGAGAAATGTAGGTTTATTTTCAAGTGGAGAAGCTTCATCGTCTAATATCACTGCACCAACATCAAATGCAGAAGTTACAGAGAAAGAGAATGTATCTGATAACTCAAATGTCAATCAATTAATAGTTGCTCTATTTATTGGGATGTATATTAGTTTGTGTTTATCAAAGAAAGATGAAATATTAATGGAAATTAATATTTTTTTTCCTACATTTTTTGTCTATCAATTGTTTAATAGTTGAATTACAATGTCAACAAATTTAATTTAGTACAAAAAAGATAATGTTGTTTGTTGAGAAAAGATAACATAACAATCTAAAAGATTATTAGTAGTATGCCCTAGAGCATATCATTTAGTATGTATCTTTACATATTTTATTAATAAAAGGCAATTTCACTTTTTTGTTTGCATAATATATTTATGTGTAATAGAAAAGGTACATTGATATTTTGTTAGAAATTCTATTCTTAAGTTGTTAAGAATATGAGTGACAATATTTCTAGTACAATGTATCATAAATTGGTTCACAATCGAGGATACTTCACACAGGACATGACTTATCCAGAAAGATTATAATCATGTTTGTTCCCAAGGTATTTATATGAGATATAAATAAGATAAAGTGGTGAGTCTCATGCCACATAATAAACATGATAGGCACTTATACATGATAAGTAGGCCGAACCAGTGACGCATATGACAAGCACATGGAGTTTACTCTTGTCAATGCATTATCATATATCATATCAGTGCATATAATCTTTAGAGCTGAGATAACACAGTTATCTTGTATATTGTTTGCTGGCTTCACAACCCCGCAAGTGCACGGATCGCTAACAAGTAACAAAGTGATGAGTAGAGTATTATTCACATGAGGAATTTGTTTAGCAAGTACCAATCTACACAGAAATTTTGACTGTTTAGGCTATCAAATATTTATGGAATGAAGTTTGTTAACCTTAAACACTAGAATTGTGACACCCCTTACCCGTCTACAGTGTAGCCGAGCAAGATATGCCACGCAGTGTACCGGAACACCCTATTTTTTTAATCATTTTTTACTCTTCTTAATTTATTTTTTTTCATAGTTATGAAGTACAATTTATGAAATATAATTCATTTAAGTCATTTATTGAAATTATAATTCATTTGAGGTTCTGAAAATTTATAGAAAATCCGGCAGAGTACCGGCTAAAAATGGAGAAAATAGTTCTTCGGAACCTATGAAAAACACTTCCAATAATCATTTCCAATCATTCTCAAACTCCAATAACCATCAAAATACTCTCAACATTAGCAATCATTTCAAGTTCTCAACATTAATCCACAATTTCATTCAAATTCAAATTCAACTAAAATTTCATGAAGATATTCTCAAATTATATTAATTAACAAAATTCTTCAAATATGTATATTAACATATGATTACATAAATTTACTATTTACATGAGTTTATAATTTACAAATCACAAACTATTACCTATTACAAAATGCAAAAACATAATTTCAAAAGGGACCTAAAGGTCCTACCACTAATGCACTGTAGATAAGAGGTGGCTTTGACGCTAGGCAGATCTGTGACCTCACCTAGTCTGTGGTCTGTTGGGCTCTCTGTTTGTCTTTCCAAAACCTACGCGTGGCAAAAAGCGATGCGCTAAGCAATAATGCTTAGTGGTGCCAATAATAAAATAAAAAGAACTAATAAAAAAATAAATATGCAGTGATTGTATTGATGTCTCATGCAGACAAGTTTTTTATAATTATTGGTAGTCTTATTTATTTGGTACTTGTTATATTCATTATTTCATTAAATTTATTAATTTTCATTTTTGATTGCTCAAGTAATCTATACTGGATGACTGGACTAGATAAACGGGTAAACTGGCACTGGGTATCAATTATCTCGGGCCGTCACACCATCGGTCACATATGTGTCTCCCGGTGTGCAACAGAACAGCTAATAAGCTGTAATAACATTAGGTACAAGGCCAAGTCTCAACATAATGTCAAAATGGCTAAAAGCCATGAAATCACAGAATGGCATAATGCCATGTACAGTACTGCTAACTGAACCCTATTGGCATGCCAACCTATCCAAACCAATCTTGCTAGGTGTACTAGGGCATGTTACTCTTTTAAACTTTACAATTCTTGAAATTTAAGTTTAGGTGTTATTATTCATTTCATTGGTCAACTAAAATGTTGACTTTTGCATAGACAATAGGTACATTGGTTCTAATACTCTCAACATACCACATTTTGCATTCTAAAGTTGTTGGTATTGGTTGCCAATACCATTTCTAAGCTTAGTGTTAATTATTCACAATTTTAAGATTTCAAGCCTTATGTTTACTGTTCCATTGGTCATTTGTACAGTAGGAATTTGGCAAAGTTGTCTTCATGAAAGTTGTTCCTTATTTTGTCTAGTTAAATTTCCTTTTTTGAATCACTCCATTTAGAGTTTTGTAGCTCAAGTTATGGCCTAAACACCATTACTGGCCAGATTGGACAGAATCCAAAATTCTGGGCAACCTAAGTTTGGTTGGCAATTTGACTAGGTTATGGTCAGAATTTGGATTTGTGTTCTTTATAAAAGTTGTATGTATATGTCTCAGCTTTCTGTTGGTAAAATTTCAGGTCAATTGGACCTTTCTACACTGAGTTATGATCAAATAAATGAATACTATTTATTTGGTCATTTTGCCCAGGCAGAATGCAGGTCACCCAGATTAGGTCAATTTTTAGGTCAACTTAGTTTGGTTTTCTGGGCAAGGTTTCTATACCAAAGTTTTGCCATTATGTGTTTAGTTTCATGTCCAATTAGCCTTGCACCAATTGCACCTACACCTTTCAAGTTACAGCTGCCCAAACCTACTGGACTCAAACCAGCCCTGCAGGTCACCAAGGGCAGCATACCTAACTTCAATTCCATTATCCTAAATCACTTCAATTCCTCATCACGTATAGTTAAATGGTCACTAATTGACCATTACAATGTTCCTATACCATTACATGAGCAAACCCTAATTTTGTTCAAGTCTCCAAGTTCTCAAAGTACAATTTATGCATTAAATTTATAATTTCAACTTATATCATGTCCTTAAACATGAATTGAGTGAGAGATAGAATAAATTGGGCACTAACCTTGATTTAGCTAACTCCCTAAGCTTAAGAACTCTTATTTTTCTCTTGCTTTTTGCTGCCCAAGACTTGCTCTAGGTGTAAGGGTAAATATTTGTGAAGGGAAGCTAGGGTTTTGGGGTGATTTGTGTGGGTTAGCTCAAGCTTGATCAAGCTTCCATGGAGTTTTCTTTCCTCTCTCTCTTTCTCTACGTTTTTTGGCTGCCCAAAGGTTGAAAAAGCAACTGATTTTTCTTTCTTTTTTTCTGCCCATTAAGTCATTTTAAATAAGTTAATGCCATGTGTCAAGGTTTGATTGGGTGAGAGGATTTTTAATGACATCATAATGATGTCATAATTCCAATTCCTTTAATTTTCTTTCCTTTTCTTGTCTACTAAATTTCAATTTAATTTTTGGCAATATTTATTCACATATTATGTCATAATAATTATTTACTTAACTGGATAAGTCGGCCAAAAATCATCTCTGAAGACAAAATGACCAAAATGCCCTCCGTTTGGCTTATTGAGCCAAAATCGTCTGTACTGATTGAAAAAAATTTTCTAAGCATTTTCTTGGTATTCTAATGTTTTAGAAACCTCAATGACCCTTCTCTGGAGTCTCAAAAATTATTTTATAAATTTTTCCCCAGGTCTAGGGCTCCTAGTTGCGAGAACCGCAACTTCCCACTGGGTTACCCATCTCTAGGGCACCGGCTCATTTAACTTGGTTGTATTTTATTTCTAAAATTTTTCCTAAATTTTTCTTATTAATATTTGAGTTAATTATGGTTCCTCACTTTAGTTTAAATATTTTTTCGGACATTCTAGCTGTCTGGACCCACACTAGTCACCGGAACAGTAGAATGTACGGAGTTGCTACAGGGAGGATGTTACAAGAATGGCAAACTTAAAATGAAATGATCTATTTGAAACAATTCTTGAATTAAGACTTCACACTTGAATCATACTAGGGATGTTTTCTCGTTTATTTGCTGAATTGAGGATTATTTTCCTTGATAGAAATTAGACCTAAGTTATCCTAAATCCTCTCTCAAGGCATCTAGGGTGTATTTTAATTAACTCAAACCCTACTCTCATAGTGATCAAATTAATTAAAATCCTTTAAGTCTTTTGACCAATTTTTAGGTTCCACAAAGGTATCAACCTATGTCTAGGTCAGAATTCCTAGGTTCAAAATCTTGATTTTCTAATGTTAATCTTCACCTTTCAGTCCTTCAATTAACATCTACAATCATGGCTAAGTGGGTACCATCACATAGCATGCATTAAGATCATAAGAAATTAAATCAAGAAACGAATCTCAAATCCAATAAATAAAACTTAATGTTCATCCATAATAATTATAAGCATTACTCTCTCAAATCCAAAATAAGAAAACTACTCACTCATGGTGAGTTCAGCAAACATCATGATAAAAGATAAAAACAGTAAAAAGCAATTCATGCTTAAGAAATAAGAAAAACAATAAAGATCTGTCTAGGGAGATGAAACAAAGGAATTGAAGAGAGTTGCCAGCTTTGATCTTGTGGAGCTTCAGCTGAAAAACTTCTTTTGGTACTGATGTAGAGCCCGACAGCAATAGCAGTCCTGACGACAACCACGACTTCTGATGTTTTCTTTTCTATTTATATTGGTTGTTCTAGGGTTAGGTCATTTTGAGTCCAAAGGGCTTTAGGAGTCTCAACTCAATCCGAAAAGAGGAGGAGAATTCGAGTTATAAAACTGGCTGCAGCATAGTACACGGCCCGTGTATCACTACACAGGTCTCGTAATATAGGGCCGTGTAACTTGCTCGAGGAAAATTGTGGAATCTTGCATTGGCACAGAGAGTTACACGGGTCTGCGCATGGGCCTGGTTACACGGACCGTGTTCTTTTGTTCCCATAAGGTGCTTCAAGCTTGTCCCCAGCAGAGACTTACACGAGTCTCTACAGATTACACGAGTCTACTTACACGACCCGTGTACTGTGTTTCTCCATCAATTCTCTTGGCTTTCTTCTGGCAGAGAGTTACACGGGTCTGGAGCTTGGTTTACACAACCCGTGTACTTTGTATCAGAAGTAATTCTCTGTCTCTTGACTCCTCTAAGCTTTCCTTTCCACTCCTATACTTCTGGGGCTTCACCCAAACACCTGAAATGATGCAGAAAACATGAAATTAAGGGCTTTATAATAGAAATTACAAAAAATAATTAAATCAACTATTATGCATGAAAATACTTGCCCAAATGCTATGAAATAGTATGCAATTGTGTTTAAAAACATCTATACAATTCAAGTGTATCAAATACCCCCAAACTAAAACTTTTGCTTGTCCTTAAGCAAAGCAAAACTTTGTTTTAAAACACATTTCAAGGGATACTTAGGAATATAACCAACAATTTAATAAGCATAGAATTGAACTCCTCCATCCTTCACACCATTTTCCCTCTTTCAAGGCATAAGGGTTCTAATAGCTGTGTGTTTAGAACTTCACCTCCTTTCATGGTGTTTCAACTAATTATTCCTCTATACAAGACCATTAATAAGCCACAAATAACCTATTTTATCGGGATAGATTTGAGAAACACTAACTCCCCCAAAATTTGCCTCTTTTGTGAGTAATTGTGATGAAGTAATTCAATTCCAACTCCATAGGCATATCTCAATTTTTTCTATCTCCACTAGTATAGCATGCACTTTTTAAAAGATCAAAAGGTCTTTAAAAGGGCTGTAATGGGGCTAGAGGGATAATGACTTGGTTGCTAATGAAAGGTTTTTAGGGAATACAAATATGAGGATAGCATGTATGTATAAAATCCAAGTATATTAAGTTCGTTTCTACATATTTTGCATGGAGAGGAAGGGCTTTTGGCTTTTCATAGTGCCAAGCATGCTTCCATGATACTTATCTTGGGACTTCTTCTCTTTTTCCTTTTTGTCCTTTCCCCCAAACTCATTGCTTTTGTTGGGTTGGAAAGATAAATTTTTCTTTGATTTCAATTGCACACTTACATTCTTTCTTGAGTTCCACATCCTCTCTTCATTTTCTTTATGCATTTTGCTTCCTCAAAAGGGTATGGTAGGTATTTAGGCTAGGGGCTAGGTAAATAACATAGGTGAGCAATAAATTCTAAGGGATAAACATAGGCTTCAAGTTGGCTACAAGGGATATATATTTTAATTAGGGGTGGCTAAGGCTTAGTGAGGCTATATCAAAGAATGCCTTAATCATTTCTTTATTGTATGCTAGGATTTCGCCTTGATAGGTCCAAGTGATATGTTCTAGAGTTGGTGAGGCATTTTTTTTTTTTTGGTTTGCTTGTATTTCAAAAATTTTCTCTTAATTTTACAAGTTCAATGTGATAAATTAATAGTTATAAAGAGGTTTAACTAGTCTAGTTCCATTAGAGAGATTAGTTTCTTCACAAACAACATGTTAGAATCCCTTTTTGCCTATCTAGATACGTTCATTCCTCTATCCCATGGAGTCCAATTACTAGCTTACTAGAATTTGGTTATAGTGCTAAGTTTCACAATTTAAAGTGCAAAATTTTTCAAAAATTTTCAGGAATTTTGATACACAAGAATAATGTAGCTGAATTTTAACAATGTAATGATGCAAATGCGATTGTATCCCCCCCCCTCCTCCTCCCCCCCCCCCAAACTCAAACCAGACATTGTCCTCAATGGTCAAATAATATGCAGAATCAAAGAAAATGTATAAAAATTATAATGAAGCATATTATTTATTAAGCATGAAAAATTTTTGGACATAAAGTAAGTAAAAGAGACCTATGATTATAACTTAGGAGTAAGGCATGTAAGATATTACAATAAAGATCCTATCCAAAAGTCCTAGCTTTAAAAGGCCTCTGATGATGATGATGGTGATGCTGGTGATCCTGGCTCCTCTTCCTCCTCATCTAGCTTGTCCATTAGCATGTCCAACTTGTTGTGGGCTTCTTAGAGGCTGTCTTCAATAGCTCGCATTTTGCCATATATTGTGGTCTCCATGCGCTGTAGGTATATAAGGACCGGATCTATCGGTGGTGGTGTGTATGGAGGCACTCAAATAGGGGACTCTATGGACATCCACCCTTGCCCTTCTTCTTAAGGTTGCAAAGTCTCGCTAGGTCCTTCTCTTGCCTCGTCTCTCCGAGAGATGGCATTTCCTTCGGCATCCACCAAGTAGCATGTGTTGCCCACCTTCTTACATATCCCCATGGATATGCAGATAGTTTGATCAATTCTTAATGTTCTAGTGACAAAGCGCAGTCTGTGATGTCCTAGAACGAAGCCAAAGTGGAGGGCAATGGTTGTGACAAGGCCTCCAAGCACAATGTGCCCAATAGACTATTGACAGAGGCATCGGAAATGGTTTCACAAAAAGAAATCGGTGTTGCAGCGCTGTCCAGTTACCATGCACCATAAG
This sequence comes from Hevea brasiliensis, assembly GCF_030052815.1. Lineage (NCBI taxonomy): Eukaryota > Viridiplantae > Streptophyta > Magnoliopsida > Malpighiales > Euphorbiaceae > Hevea > Hevea brasiliensis. The sequence goes on from NC_079509.1 coordinate 42,096,322, forward strand.
AAAAATAGCTAGCTGGCATTGACAACACCAAGGCTGTCACCAAGGCCCATGTTGGTGTGGGCGGCGAACCGATGCATATATCACAGTGCTGGACTAGTGATGCCCATGAATTTGGATTTACTGGAGTTATAGGGCTCTGTGTTCAATGCAATAGAACTCCAAAAGTTGATGTTATTGTAAAGCATGCGGTTCCTTGGAATCTCTTGGTGGTCGACGCTGTCAATGCCAAAGATGGCGTTGAACTCGTCCATTTTCATTACCCGGTCGGCACTAAGGAGGCGAAACTCAATCTTGCCCCTGTCCTCCCTGTCGGTAGGCCATCAAGGCCACCCAAAAATTCTAGCGTGGTGTCTTTGTAGGCTAGAAATTCTAGCGTGAATCTTGTCCACCCGATGCTGTCAAGTAGCCCATTTATTTCATCTTGCAACCCGATTTGCTCCAAAAGCAGAAAATCCATGTATTTGGTGGAGCTTATTTTTCGGGCATGGAGTCGGGTGCACATTGCCTTGTGGGCATCATCACGAAATCCCCAAGGAATGGAGATTTCTAGTTGTGGAGCGGGTTGTGGCTGTGGTTGTAGTGGAGGATGGGCTTGTTGAGATGGTTGGGGAGTGGCTACCCTTGTTCTTAGGCATTGGGGTAGAGGCTGAGGTGGAGAGGGTGAGGATTCTCCTATTTGCCTCAAAGAAGAGCCTATCCTTCTTACAGATCTCTTTGCAGGAGCCATGGATGAGTTTTTAGGAAGGAGAATAGTAGGGTTTTGGTGAACAGAGATGAGATTTGAGAGATTTTTATAGGCTAGGAAGGGAGGAGATGAAAGGTTTTGTGTTTATGAAGGGTTTTAATGCTAGGGGTGTATTTAAAGAGCCGTTAGGACTCTTCGTTTCTCGCGTTTCGCCCCCTAGGAGTCGCGTCTGTAATGAAGTACATGGGTCATGTATCACTACACGGGTCCTGACATGTAGGGCCGTGTAAATTTCTGCCTGAAATTTTCAAAACTATTGTAGTACATGGCCCGTGTAAATGAGCTTTGGGACCTGTGTAACTTTCTGTTTCTCGAGTTTCTTTACTGGATATGTTATAAGGCCCGTGTCAAACCCAAGGAGCCCCGTGTAACTTTCTGTCTCTAAGTTATTCTGCTAGAGACATTACACGGTCTGTGTAAATTGGGATATGGACCTGTGTAACTTTCTGTCTCTTGAAAAGTTGAAATTGCATGAAATTTATGGACTTCCAGAAAGCTACACGGAGCGTGTAAAACCAATACACGACTCGTGTAATTTTCTGATTTTTTAAATTTTTGGCAAATAAAAAATTTTATCATCATAACACATGAAATGGATGTAAAGTTGAGTAATAGAGCTGCTTCCCTGGTTTTCTCCAATTTTCCTTTTGTGGTTTTGACTTAGTGATTCCTTTTTTCTCTTCATCTCTACTCCCCTTTCCAAAAATTCTACAAAATGAAATGCTAATGAGTACAAAACAAAAGTCAATATGAAAAAGAAAAAGAAGAATTCATCAAAAATATTTTTGGGTTGCCTCCCAAAAAGCGCTTGTTTATAGTCTTTAGCTGGACTTTGCTTGTTTATAGTCTATCGGTAGGAGGATCGAGGGTGTAATTGACTCTCATTTCTATGGGTTCTCCTTAAAAGTAAGGCTTTAGCCTCTACTGCTCCATGTGGGAAGACTTGGGTGACTTTGAAAGGTCTGGACCATCTTGATTTAAGCTTCCCTGGAAAGAGTTTCAATCGAGAGTTGAATAAGAGGACAAGATCTCCTTCTTTTATCTTTTTCCTTGTTATGCGCCTATCATGCCATCTTTTAGTTTTATCCTTGAAAATTTTGGCATTTTCGTATGCATCCTGTCAGATTTCTTCCAACTCATTTAATTATAGGAGTTTTTTCTCACCAGCAGCTTTGAGGTCAAAGTTTAGGATATGAATTGCCTAGTAAGCTTTATGCTCGAGTTCAACAGGGAGATGGCATGATTTTCCATAAACCAGTCGGAAGGTTGTTGTGCCAATTGGGGTTTTATATACAGTACGGTATGCCCATAGTGCATCATCTAACTTCATGCACCAGTCCTTCCTGGATCTGTTTACAGTTTTCTCCAGAATCTGCTTCAATTCCATGTTTGGGATTTCTACTTGACCGTTGGTTTGAGGATGATAAGGTGTGGCCACCTTGTGAGTCACTCCATACTTTTTCAGTAGTGTTTTGAATTATTGGTTGCAGAAGTGACTTCCCCCATCACTGATTATTGCTCGTGGTGTGCCAAATCTTGTGAAGATGTTTTTCTTAAGGAACCTTATGACCACTCTAGCATTGTTGGTTGGTGTCGCAATTGCTTCTACCCATTTTGACACATAATCAACTCCAACCAGAATATACTTGTTTCCACAGGAAGAGGGAAATGGGCCCATTAAGTCTATTCTCCATACATCAAATAATTCTATCTCAGGTATACTATGCAGTGGCATTTCATTCCTTCTTGAACTGTTACCTATTCTTTGACATTGGTTACAGGCTAGCACGAAGGATCTTACATTTTTAAACAAGTGTGGCCAGTAAAACCTTGCTTGTAAAATCTTCACTGCAGTTTTTGAGGTGCCGAAATGTCGTCCATATAGCGATGAATGGCAGTGATAAATGATACTTTCCATATCTTCCTCTGGTATGCATCTTCTTATCAGCTCATCATTACATCTCTTGTACAGTAGAGGTTCCTCCCATAAGTAATATCTCACATCATGTAGGAATTTCTTTCTTTGCTGATAAGTCATGTTTGGAGGTATTACCCTACATACAAAAAAATTAACAAAGTCAGTGTACCATGGAGCTTTGGAGAATGCAAGTAATTGTTCATTAGGAAATGAATCATCAATTAGTAAATCTTTGAAGTCCTCGGTGTACTCCAATTTTAGTATGGAAAGATGGTTAGCTACTACATTTTTGGATCCCCTTTTGTCCTTTATTTCAAAGTCAAATTCTTGTAGGAGTAGGATCCATCGAATTAGCCTTGGTTTTGCTTCCTTCTTGTTCAAAAGGTATCGGATTACAGCATAATCTATGAATACAATGACTTTTGACCCAATGAGGTAAGATCTGAACTTGTCCATTGCAAACACCACTGCTAGAAATTCCTTCTCTGTGGTGGCATAATTGATTTGTGCATCATCAAGTGTCTTGCTAGCATAATAAATAGCATGAAGCTTTTTATCCTTTCTTTGCCCGAGCACTGCTCCAACTGTAAAATCACTCGCATCGCACATCACCTCGAATGGTAGCTCCCAATTTGGTGGCTGCATTATTGGTGCTGATATCAGCGCTTCTTTGATCCTATTAAAGGAAACAAGGCAATTTTTATCAAAATCAAATTTTTATCAAAATCAAAGGGAACATCTTGACTTAACAAGTTAGTAAGTGGCTTAGCTATTTTGGAAAAGTCCTTGATGAATCTCCTGTAAAATCCTACATGTCCCAAAAAGCTTCGAACTCCCTTGACTGATGTTGGTGGTGGCATGTTTTCAATGATCTCAATTTTTGCCTTATTAACATCAATTCCTCTTTCTGATATCAAATGTCCCAGAACTATGACTTCCCTTACCATGAAGTGGCATTTTTCCCAATTTAGGACCAGGTTTGATTCTTTACATCTTTGCAATACCTTAGATAAATTAGCTAGGCAATCATCAAAAGTAGTTCCATAGACAGAAAAATCATCCATAAAAACTTCCATAATATCTTCAATATAATAAAAAAAGATAGCCATCATGCATCTTTGAAAGGTAGCAGGGGCATTACAAAGACCAAAAGGCATTCTCCTATATGCAAATGTTCCATAGGGGCAAGTGAATGTTGTTTTTTCTTGGTCTTCTAGGTGAATAGGAATTTGAAAGAATCCCGAATACCCATCTAGATAACAGAAATAAGAGTGTTTTGCTAATCTTTCTAACATTTGGTCAATGAAGGGGAGAGGAAAATGGTCTTTTCTGGTAGCACTATTCAATTTCCTATAATCTATGCACATTTGCCAACCAATGACTACTCTAGTAGGGATCAGTTCATTGTTTGCATTTTGGATAACAGTTGTCCCACCTTTCTTAGGAACTACATGTATTGGACTAACCCATTTACTATCAGAGATTAGGTATATAAGACCTGCATCTAATAGTTTTAAAATTTCTTTCTTGACTACTTCTTTCATGTTTGGGTTAAGTCTTCTTTGGTGCTCGATTGTGGGTTTACTGTTTTCTTCCATGGGTATCCTATGCATGTAAATCGAAGGGTTGATTCCCTTCAGGTCCTCTATCTTATATCCTATGGCTTTGCTATGGATCCTAAGTTCTCTTAGCAATTTTTCCTCTTCTAACTTAGACAGGCTAGCATTGATTATAACAGGATATTTAGAATTTGAGTCCAGAAATGCATACTTTAGCGAAGAGGGGAGAGGTTTAAGCTCTACCTATTTGGCGTTTTCCTAGAGCTTACCTTTGGTTTGTTCCTCCTTTAACTTCTCCATCTCGGAGGCCTTAGCTAAGGGTAAGGGTGGATGAGCTGCTAACTGTTGTGCACAGACTGCTATTTCTGTATTTTCATCATTTATTGTGTGGCTGTGCACAATACATGCTTCCAGAGGATCTTTAGGATGTGTCTTATGAAATTCCTTTTTAACTTGTTTGTTAATTATGTCAACCTTGAAGCATTCATTAGGTTCAAATTTGTGTTTCATCGTGTCGAACAAGTTGAACTCCACTTCTTTTTCTCCTACCTTAAGGATTAGTCGCCCATTTTTGATGTCTATGATGGCTCCGAGGGTTGCCAAAAATGGTCTTCCCAAGAAGATAGGAATTTGAACATCTTCTTCCATCTCAAGGACAACAAAGTCTACTGGAATAAAGAATTTGCCCACTTTGATAGGAATGTTCTCAAGTATTTCTATAGGATATTTAACAGATCGATCAGCCAATTGCAATGAGATTATCGTGGGCTTCAGTTCTCCTATCTCCAGCTTTTTGCATATTGATAGAGGCATTAAACTGACGCTTGCCCCAAATCACAGAGGGCCTTATCTATTTTCTTATTAGCAATGAGGCAAGGTATGGAGAAGCTTCCTGGATCTTTCAACTTTGGAGGCAGTTTGTTTTGTAGTATGGCACTGCGTTCCTCTATTAGAGCTACTGTTCTATAGTCTTCTAGCTTTCTCTTCTTTGACAGAATTTCCTTAAGGAATTTTGCATAGGATGGCATCTGAAAAAGTGCTTTAGTGAAGGGGATGTTGATGTAAAGTTTCAGTAAAACCTCCAAAAACTTCCTAAACTGCTTGTCCAATTTGGCTTTCTGAAATCTTTGAGGAAAAGGTAGGGGAGGCTGGTATGGCTCTGGTAATTTCTTTGTCTTCTTTGCTTCCTCTTCCTGATCTTTCTTAGCTTCTTCCTCCTTGTTCTCTGCTTGGCTTTTAGATTTTTCTATGGTTTCCTCTGTTGGTTCTACCTGTGGTTGTACTAGAGTTCTCCCAATCCTCAGTGTAACTGCCTTACAATGCTCCCTTGGGTTCATTTCTGGTTGGCTAGTCAATTTGCCAGTAGCCTTTCTTGAAGAACTTACTTACTGAGCGATTTGATTTTGTAGCATCTTGTTATGAGTAGCAAGTTGGTCCACTCTAGAAGTCAGCTATTTAATCAATTCAGTTTGTTGTTGTTGAGCTGCTAGGAATCCTTCCATCATGGTTTTCATAGTCATTTTCGGTTCAGGTTGTTGAGGTTGGAGAGGTAGTGATGACTGTGTAAAGTTTTGACCTTTGTTATGAAATCCAAGGGGTGCTGGTGGTTTGTACCCTTATTGCTTGTTTATTGGCTGGTTCTGCTGATTAGACCATGAGAAATTGGGGTGATTCCTCCATCCAGGGTTGTAAGTATTTGAATATGGATTGTTGGGCTACCTCTGGTTAAAGTTTCCTCCATTATTCACATAGTTCATCTACTCTGAGGAGGGTTCATTAAAATTGCTGTATTCTGAACTCATGTATCCTCCTCCATAGCTATCCTCATGTTGACTATTTGCACCAACTGCGTTGGCTTGCATCCTTTCGAGTTTCCTTGTGAGTTGATCAAACTGAACATTTATCATGCTTAGGGCGTCTACTTCCAGGACCCCTACAGTTTTCCTTGCGTTTTCTTTTTCATTCGATCACTTATAATTATGGTATGCAACCCTTTCTAGAAGTTTAAGTGCTTGTGGCACTGTTTTCTCCATTAGATCACCTTCTACTGCTGAATCAACTGTGCTCCTTGTAGAGGGTAGTAACCCATTATAGAAATTTTGCACTAATAGCCAATCTTCTATGCCATGGTTCGGACATTCCCTCTGCAGGTCTTTATATCTTTCCCATGCGTCATAGAGTGATTATCCTTCCTTTTGTCTAAAAGTGTTAAGATCAAGCCTCAGTTTTACAGTCTTTATAGGTGGAAAATACCTTGCTAGAAAAGCTTGAGATAGGTCTTTCCAAATTTTGAACATTTCAGCTGGTTGAGAAAGTAACCACTTCCTTGCTCTGTCCCGAAGGGAGAATGGGAATGCTCTGAGTCTTATTGCTTGATCAAACACTCCATTCATCTTGAATGTGTCACATAGGGAAAAAAAGCACTGAAGGTGATAGTGTGGGTTTTCTGTTGGTGATCCTGCAAACTGGGTTTGTTGAATCATTTGGAGCCATGCTGGTTTTAATTCAAAGTTGTTGGCTTCCACAGTGGGTCTAGTGACACTAGGCTGAAATCCTTGAACAGATGGAACTCCGTAATCTCTTAAGAGTCCTAGTCTGTCATTATTATCACCCATAGTTGGAAATTCAGGATCTCCTTGACCCTGCTCTTGATGTTTCCTTTCCCTCCTGATGGCTTTTAGAGTTCTATCTATCTCCGGATCACAGTCCAAAATTTCTTCATCTGGCCTTGTTCTAGTCATATACCAGATTGAGCAGCTGAGAGGAAAGAAGAAAAATACAACCAGTAAAATAAAACTAAATAATAAATATAATTGCTTAAATCAGCTAAATTCCCTATTGCTAGATATTACTAAAACGAAAGTTCCTCGGCAACAACGCCAAAAACTTGTTTGCTGGCTTTACAACCCTGCAAGTGCATGGATCGCTAACAAGTAATAAAGTGATGAGTAGAGTATCGTTCCCACGAGAAATTTGTTTAACAAGTACCAATCTACATAGAAATTTTAACTGTCTAGGCTACTGAATATTTAGGGAATGAAGTTTGTTAACCTTAAACACTAGAATGGCAAACTTAAGATGAAATGATCTATTTGAAACAATTCTAGAATTAAGATTTCACACTTGAATCTTACTAGGGATGTTAACTCGTTTATTTACTGAATTGAGGATCATTTTCCTTGATGGAAATTAGTCCTAAGTTATCCTATATCCTCTCTTAAGGCATCTAGGGTGTATTTTAATTAACTTAAACCCTACTCTTGTGGTTATCAAATTAATTAAAATCTTTTAAGTCTTTTGACCAATTTTTAGGTTCCACAAAGGTATTAGCCTATGTCTAGGTCAGAATTCCTAGGTTCAAGATCTTGATTTTCTAATATTAATCTTCACCTTTCAGTCCTTCAATTAACATCTACAATCATGGCTAAGTGGGTACTAGCACATAGCATGCATTAAGATTACAAGAAATTAAATCAAGAAATGAATCTCAAATCTAATAAATAAAACTTAATGTTCATCCATAATAATAATTACAAGCATTACTCTCCCAAATCCAGAATAAGAAAACTACTCACTTATAGTGAGTTCAGCAATCATCATGATAAAAGATAAAAACAGTAAAAAGAAATTCATGCTGAAGAAATAAGAAAAACAATAAAGATTTATCTAGGGAGATGAAATGAAGGAACCGAAGAGAGTTTGCAGCTTTGATCTTATGGAGCTTCAGTTGGAAAACTTCTTTTGGTACTGATGTAGAGCCCGACAGCAGCAGCAGTCCCAACAACGACCATGACTTCTGATGTTTTCTTTTCTATTTATATTGGTTGCTCTAGGGTTAGGTCATTTTGAGTCAAAGGGCTTTAGGAGTCTCAACTCAATCTGAAAACAGGAGGAGAATTCGAGTTATAAAACTAGCTGCAGCATAGTACACAGCCCGTGTGTCACTACACGGGTCTCGTATTATAGGGTCATGTAACTTGCTAGAGGAAAATTGTGAAATCTTGCATTGGCACAGAGAGTTACATGGGTCTGCACTAAGTACACGAGCCTGGTTACACGGACCGTGTACTTTTGTTCCCATAAGGTGCTTCAAGCTTGTCCCCGGCAGAGACTTATAGGTTCCCTACAGATTACACGAGTCTACTTACACGACCCGTGTACTGTGTTTCTCCATTGATTCTCTTGGCTTTCTTCTGGCAGAGTTACACGGGTCTGGGGCTTGGTTTACACGACCCGTGTACTTTGTATCAGCAGCAATTCTCTGTCTCATGACTCCTCTAAGCTTTCCTTTGCACTCCTATACTTCTGGGGCTTCACCCAAACACCTGAAATGATGCAGAAAACATGGAATTAAGGGTTTTACAATAGAAATTATAAAAACTAATGAAATCAACTATTATGTATGAAAATACTTGCCTAAATGCTATGAAATAGTATGCAATTGTGTTTAAAAATATCTATACAATTCAAGTGTATCATATATAGGTGGTTTGAGTTTGATACTGCTTTCATACTTGTACTGTGTATGGGTATATAGGCATGTGTTGGCTCCTGCTAGTTATATATGGAGATAGGTGTTGAACAAGATGGAATCTGTTATCCTAAGTAAATAGGGATAAAATCCTATATTTATTTAATTGTTCTTGATGTTTCAAGTTCCTGGCCAGGACAGACATATTTAGTCAGAAAAGAGTTTCTGACAAGAAAATCTAATTAATCAAGAACTGAAATTAAAAGAGAACATAATATTCATAGCAAATGGGGTTTGACATTAACCATAACTCCGGCTGGAATTGGGATTTTGTAACAGAAGAATTCTAGTGCATGGTAACATATGATTATAGGTTCATTTAAGGTATTCCTTGTTACTGATTGGGTGGCCATTGCACGCTATGCTAGGTATCAACCATGGTCTATGAGATACCTAAAATGATTTAGAGAAATCATTTATGGTAAGAAAGAGTTCTGATGATATTAAGAGTTAATATCATATCTCATTGCCAATTAGTGATGAGCCTATTGAGTCACACTCATATACAAAGATAATCACCAAGTAAAATGTGATTTAATTGATTAATTAAAGAGTTTAATTAATTAATTAAATAGGTTTGGTTTGCAATGAGATTGCAAAGTCCCTAGCATGGCTTGAAACTAAATCTAGGTTATTGGATGCATAGTATAAGTTAAATTTATATTTAAAGTATTTAAATATGAATTTAATTATGAGAAATTAATTAATAGAGATTAATTAATTTATATTTGATATAAATTGATTAGAAGAGGAGAAATAATGATTTTGGGTTGAGAACTCAAAATTACAACATAAGGGTAATTTGGTAATGTGGTGACATGTGACACCATGAGATGGTGACACATGGCATCATATAAGTTTGCCACTTGTCTTCCTATCATGCAAGGTGATCAAAGTCAAGATTAAGTCTAGCTTTGACACTTGGCTTAATGTGATTAAGTCAATTAATAATAAGATGCAATGTGGTACTGACATGTGGCATAGGGTTTAAGAAACTTAATGACCTAATTATAAAAGGGAAAAGAAAGAAGAATAAAACATAAAATTCTCTCTTCTTGCTTTCTCATCAATTCAAAGAGAATCACTCCATTCCTTTTGAATTAAAATTGCTAGAAATTGTTTTTAGTGTCCTATACACACATACAACCTCTCTAAAGGCAAAAACCCAAATTATAATTGGTTGGCAAGGCTTGAGAAGCTAATTTGGGGGCTGCCCATTGGTGATCTTGGTGTGGACAAGCTAGAGGGATAACACTTGGGGTCCTAGGTGCTTCCTAAAGCTACCAATTGCATCCATAGTGCATCAGAGAGGTTAGTGCTCAAACTCTTCTTTTAAACTAGGGTTTAAATGAATTAATTTATTAATTCACAATCTTGAATGGCAAACATAGATCCTAATACATATTAAAAGTTTTTTAATATGCAATTGAGATAAGAGATGTGGCATGATGCATGAAACCCTAGAAGAAAATTTTTAAATTAAATGCTCCTATGAACCAATCACCATGCTTCCACTCCTTTAATTGGTATCAAAGTCATTATATTTGCTATTAAGATTGAATATGAGATTTAATTGTATGATTGGATCAAATTTGATTTGATCTAAAGCTGTTTGGGTGCCATATGTGTGGTGGCATGCATGTTGAAGTGCCTCAAAGGTGGCGGCATCAAGAGAATGAACCTAACCTAATGGTGCGCATGGTTTCTTAGGCCCATTATACAATTTTTGTGTATTTAAGGCCCATAATTAGGCCCATACCTAATTAAATTATTTAATTAGGAATTTTAATTACACAATTAATTTATGAAAATTGTTTTCATAAAGTTAAATTTGGAAAAGGGTTTCTAAATTTAATTTGTTTGAATGAGATTCAAATCTAAATTTTTTAGTTGAATATGTGATATTCAATTTAATTTTTTAGTATGTATGTTTTATTTAATTATTAAATTTTAATATGCATGATGGATGATCATGGATAATAAAAGACCAATGTGATTGGATTTATTTCTTTTATTTTCTTTGGGTTGTAAAATAATTAATTTTATTTTAGTGGCATGTATTATAAATGTTGTAATAATTTTGGGTTGTAATTTCATTTATTTGAGGACTTTAAAGTCCATGATCTAGTAAATTCGCCTTGGTATGCCAAGGATTACAATGTAATTAGATTGCAAGAAGATCAAGGAGGTCAAGAGCATTGGTGGGACCAGTGGGAGGAAATCAAGATCAAGTGTTGATTATGTACTCCTTTAGCAACTCTTGTAAAATGAATGAATGAAATACACCAAAGAATGCCCTGATTCAATTCTTGTTGGCTCAGAATTGAATCCCTTAGAAAGTCCATGATCATACCATATTATTTGTTTATCCATATATGCATGAGATGTATAGGAATGTATGCAAGCATATGATATATGCATGCTAATTGGATAATGTATAAAGTGAGACCATAATAGTAATTAAGCCGACCACTAAATCTTCCAAACAAATGATTAAGTTGGAAATGGTATAATTAAAGTAATTATATCATGGATCCTCTATTGAGGCAATTATTTTAAGAAATTTTAAATACTTGCATGTGATGCATTTAATTTAAAAGATTTTCTTAAAAATAATTGTTAAGCATGAGATGTTATAAATATGTAAATAGTTGATGGCCAATAATGGATGTGCCTGAGCACATTAAAATTATTTGCATGTTTACTGGCTTAATGGGATCAACTTAACTAATGCAAGATAAATCAATAATGGATGTGCCTGAGATTTTGAGATTTAGGGGCTAGATAAATGATTGAACCTCACATGAGATATGAGGGACAAGGAGTTGCTCACTTATAGTTTATTGTAATTCCAATAATGGATGTGCCTGAGGACGATCAATAAGACTATAAGAATTCAATCACCCACTAAAAATCCATCCAATTAGGATTTCCATTTCCTACTTTGGAAATGTAGAATTCGCCAAGTTAATGGGAGGACCAATTGGATTAAAAAACCATAATAATTTTGGTTAATTACTTGATACATTTACTAATTAATCTAGTTATTTTCTGCAGTTAATTTTCTGATAATAATGAGCACACAACAACTACCACCATCCAATATCCTTGTGAGCATACTTGATCACAATAGGTTGATGGGACCAAATCTTTCTGATTGCTAAGAAATTTAAAACTTGTCTTGAACCTAGAACGTATTGGATATGTTCTAGACTTAAAGGTTCCTGGTCCCTTACCTCCAGAGGCCACTCAAAAGGAACATGAGACTTTGGACAAATGGAAGGAGCATGATATGAGAGCCAAGTGCTACATGCTTGCTTCTATGAGTAATGAGTTATTGAAGCAGCATGAAAATATGCAAAGTGCAAGTGAGATCCTCCTTCACCTACAAGAATTGTATGCTAAGCATAGCAGGAATGCTAGGTATGAGATATCTAGGCAGCTATTTCGAATGAGGATGTCTGAGGGACAGAATGTTAGGGATCATGTCCACAAGATGATTCGGCTTATAGAGCAGTTGGAACATCTTGACTTTAACATGGTTTTCCAATTGCAGACGGATTTGATCCTTTAGTCCCTACCTGAGTCATTTGGGAAATTTGTGACAAATTTTCATATGACTGAGCAGGAATATTGTGACACCCCTTACCCGTCTACAGTGTAGCCGAGCAAGTTATGCCACTCAGTGTGCCGGAGCACCAATTTATATTTCTATTTACAATTTATCCCTTTTTAATTCATTTATTTTCAATTTTTGATAAATCTGAATTTTTTCGCAAATTTTATAGAAAATCCAGCAGAGTGCCGACTGTAAATTGGAAAAATAGTTCTTCTGAACCTGTTTAAAAACACTTCTAATATAATTTCCAAATCCAAACTCCATTATACACATTTCAAGTCAATCTTAAAATCTCAATCTCAAATCATAATACTATTTTCAAAACTTTTCTGTTCACTTCATCACTGGAAACGTATTCATAAATATTTCTCAACATTTCATTTATCAACATACATTATGCAGAAAATTTCAATAATATGAAATTTCATGTATTTATATTAATACATAATTACAAGAGTTTATAGTTACAATCCCACAACTAATACAAAATATAAAATGCATAATGCTACCCCACAATCCTGATGTCCTACCATATGCACTGCAGGTGTGAGGTGACTCAGAACTCCGGATGCAAATCTGAAGGCTCACCCGGTTTGATGTCTGCTGGGCTCACCAGCTAGGTCTCCAGTACCTGCGTGTGGCAAAAGCGATGCGCTAAGCAATTCTGCTTAGTGGTGACAATATAAAATAAAATAAAACGAATATGCAGAATGTGTGTTTACATTTTTGGTAGGCTTAACTTCTGATATTATTAACATTATTATTCGATTAAAATTTGGTAAGGTTTATTATCATTGCCCGAGTAACCCATACTAATTGACTGGACTGGATAAACGGGTAAACTAGCACTGGGTACTAAGTACCTCGGACCATCACACCATCGGTCACATTGTGTCTCCCGGTGTGCAACAGAACAGCTAATAAGCTGTAATAATTATCGGGATTAGAACCCAAGTGTAATAATTCAAATAACATAGCCAAAGGCTATTATGTCACAGAATGGCATGGGAAGCCATGAAACACCGAATGGCATGAAGCCATATGCAGTAATGCTAACAGAACCCTATTGGCATGCCAAGCTATCCAAACTAATCTTGTTAGGTATACTAGGGCATTTCACACTTTTAAGTTTCACAATTTTTAGAATTTAAGTTTTAGTGTTACTATTCCATTCATTGGTTAACAAAAATGTTGAATTTTGCATAGGTAATAGGTACATTGGTTCTAATAACATCAACATACCACATTTTGCATTCAAAATTTGTTGGTATTGGTTGCCAATACCATTTCTAAACTTAATATTAGTTGGGCAGAATTTTCACTTTTTATGCTTTGTCTTTACTGTTCCATTCGTTAATTTTGTAATGGGAATTTGGCAAACTAATCAACATGAAAGTTATTCCTTATTTTGTCTAGCTGCATTTCCTTTTTTGAATCACTCCATTTTGAGTTTTGTAGCTTAAGTTATGATCCAAAAACCACAATTGGCCGTATTGAAATTCTATCCAGAATTTCTGGACTGACCATATCTATAGTGTAATGAATAGTGATTACAACTCACTTGTTGAATAGGTTCTGGTCATAATTTGGGTTAGGTTTCTTCATGAAAGTTGTTGGTCTATATCTCAGCTTGTTGCTGGTAAAATTTCAGGTCAATTGAACCTTTCTACACTGAGTTATGGCCAAATGACCAAACACTATTCATTTGGTCATTTTGCCCAGGCAGACAGCAGGTCACCTGGATTAGGGTAAGCTTTTGGTCCACTTGGTTTGGTTTTATGGGCATGGTTTCTTCACCAAAGTTGTGCCATTATGTGTTTAGTTTCATGTTCAATTGGTCTTGCACCAATTGAACCTATACAATTCAAGTTATGGCTGCCCAAACCTGCTGGACTCATGTCCAATTCTGCAGGTCACCATGGGCATCCACACCCATCTCAATTCCCACCACATAAACCACTTTATTTCTAAGTTACACATAGACAAATGTTCAATAATTGACCATTTAAAACTTACTTTCACCATTAAATGATTGAAGTCTCCAATTTATGCCCGAACCCTAACCCTAATATCTCAAGTCATGCATTTACATACCTTCCATTGTCCTAAGCATTGTATTGATGTTAAAGGCAGCCAACTTGCAATTTATCTCTAAGAAATCTTCAAAAATCTACTAGGTTCAAGGCTGCCCAAAATTTTGGGATGGGCATACACAAGATATGTAGCAAATTTCTTTGCAATTTTGCACTCAATTATACTTATTCAACATAAATTTGATGAGAAATATGAGTTTAAGTCACTAACCTATTAGGGAGCTAATCCAAAGCTTGCAAGAACTCTTTATTTTTAATTCTTTTTGCTCCCAAAAGCTTCACTAGGATGTAAGAATAATTTTTTGTGTTGACAATTAGGGTTTTTGGTGGAAAAAAGCTAGGGAAATGGAGGTTTAGAAGTTTGTTAATGGTGGTTATGGTGGAATGGTTCACGGCAAGGAAGAAGAAAGGGAGAAGAAGTCTAATTTTTTGTTCATTTTCCAGCCCATTTGTCTCTTTTAAGTAAGCTTATGCCATGTGTCAACTTTGGGTTGGTTGGGAGAATCTTAATGACATCATTATGATGTCATAAGTCCATTTTCTTTCATTTTCTCTCCATTTCTTGTCTAATTAATTTCAATTAAATTTTTAACAACATTTAGTCATATTTTATGTTATATAAATTATTTATTTAACTGGACAAGTTGGCCAAAAATCATCTCTGAAGACGAAATGACCAAAATGCCCTCCGTTTGGCTTAACGAGCCAAAATTGTCTGTACCGATTGAAAAATTTTTCTAAGTATTTTCTTGGCATTCTAATGTCATAAAAACCTCAATGACCCTTCTTTGGAGTCCCAATAATTATTTTATAATTTTTCCCTCGGGTCTAGGGCTCCTAATTGTGAGAACCGCAACTTCTCACTAGGTTA
The DNA here is from genome assembly GCF_030052815.1 of Hevea brasiliensis. Taxonomy (NCBI): domain Eukaryota; kingdom Viridiplantae; phylum Streptophyta; class Magnoliopsida; order Malpighiales; family Euphorbiaceae; genus Hevea; species Hevea brasiliensis. The sequence continues at coordinate 42,111,658 of NC_079509.1, forward strand.
CCCATCGCTAGGGCACCGGCTCATTTAACTTGGTTGTATTTTATTTCTAAAATTTTTCCTAAATTTTTCTTATTAATATTTGAGTTATTTATGGTTCCTCACTTTAGTTTAAATATTTTTCTGGACATTCTAGCTATTCGAACTGACACTGGTCACCGGAACAGTAGACTGTACGAACTAGCTAAAGTGAGGATGTTACAACTCTTCCCCTCTGAGAAAAATTTCATCCTCGAAATTTACCTGATGCAAACAGTTGAGGGAACTGTTGTCTCATCATCTCTTCACTTTCCCAAGTTGCCTCTTCAGTGTTGTGGTGCCTCCAAAGCACTTTCACTAGTGGAATTTGTTTATTTCTCAGTTCCTTCACTTCCCGAGCTAGGATCTGTATAGGTTCTTCTGTATATATCAAGTCCGGTTGGATTTCAATCTTTTCCATGGAAATGACATGTGAAGGGTCTGAGCGATATCTTCTCAGCATAGAAACATGGAATACATTGTGAATTTTATCCAGTTCTAGTGGTAAAGCTAGTCGATAGGCCACTGGTCCCACACGTTCAATGACTTCATATGGGCCAATGAACCTAGAGCTTAACTTACCCTTCCTTCCAAACCTCAGTACTTTCTTCCACGGTGAGAATTTGAGAAACACTTTATCGCCAACTGCATACTCTATCTCTTTTCTCTTCAAGTCAGCATAAGATTTCTGTCTATCTGAGGCAACCTTCAGGTTTGCTTTGATTATCTTTACTTTCTCCTCAGTCTGTTTCACCAGGTCTGGTCCTACTAGCTTATCTTCGCCCAATTCAGTCCAACACACTGGGGCTCTATATTTCCTCCCATACAGTGCTTCATACGGAGCCATTTGAATGCTAGCTTGGTAGCTATTATTATATGCGAATTCTGCCAGTGGGAGGTATCTATCCCAACTCCCCTCAAACTCAATGACACAACTCCTTAGCATATTCTCCAGGATCTATCACATAATTCATATTATTACTATCATTTCAATTTATTAACTATGAAAATTCAATTAGTTCTTAGGTTTACCTGGATTACTCGTTCTGAATGTTTATCCGTCTGGGGATGAAAAGCAATGCTAAAACGGAGTTGTGTGCCCAAGGCTTCTTACAACTTTTTCCAGAATCTCGATGTAAACCTTGGGTCTTGGTCAGATATGATGGAAAGTGGGATTCCATGCAGTTTAACTATCTCACTGATATATAATTCTGCTAGCTTCTCCAGTGAGTAGTTAGTCCTAACTGGCAGAAAATGTGCTGACTCTGTCAATTTATCCACTATCACCCATACTGCATCATGCTTCTTCTGGGTGAGAGGTAAATCACTAACAAAATCCATAGTGACCCGGTCCCATTTCCATTTAGGTATGCTTATAGGCTGTAGCAATCTTGATGAAACTTGATGTTCTGCTTTAACTTGCTGATATATCAAACACTTAGTCACATAGTCAGCTATATCCCTCTTCATACCAGGCCACCAATAATGAGGCTTCAAATCATTATACATTTTTGTGCTTCCCGGGTGCATAGCATAAACACTAGTGTGTGCTTCTTTCAGAATACTAGTCTTCAGTTCCCCATCATTTGGTACACATACTCTTCCTCTGTAGTACAGACACCCATCTGCTTTCACCTCATATTTAGTTTCCTTTCCCTTTGGAATTTTACCCATAATGGCCATTAATTTTTCATCTGCCCTCTGCACATCTTGTATCTGCTGTAGCAGGGTTGGCCTCACTTGTAACTCAGCCAAAATAGCTCCATCTTGAGCTAAGGACAGACAGGCATTTAGTGATCTTAAAGCTGTGATGGACTTCCTGCTTAAAGCATCAGCAACTACATTTGCCTTCCCAGGATGATAATCTATCACACAATCATAGTCCTTCAGAAACTCAATCCATCGCCTCTGTCTAAGATTGAGCTCCTTTTGGGTTGGCAAATATTTTAGACTCTTGTGGTCTATATAGATGTAGCATTTTTCACCATATAAATAATGCCTCTAAATCTTCAGTGCGAAGATAATTGCTGTTAACTACAGGTCATGAGTAGGGTAGTTCTGTTCATGTGGCCTTAACTTCCTGGAAGCATAGGCGACCACTTTTCTCTCTTACATCAATACACACCCTAGCCCATTATGCGAGGCATCACTGTAGACCACAAAGTTTTTCCCCAACACTGGCTGTGTTAACACTGGTGCTTCTGTCAACATAGCCTTTAGCCTCTCAAAACTGGCTTGGCACTTGTCGTTCCAGCTAAATTTCACATTCTTGTGCAACAACTTGGTCATTGGAGCAGCTATAAGAGAGAACCCCTTCACAAATCTTCTGTAATACCCAGCTAGCCCGAGAAATTTCTGACCTCAGTTGTATTTCTAGGAGGCTTCCATTCTATTATTGCTTCTATCTTTTTGGGATCCACTCTGATCCCCTCAGCTGATACTATGTGTCCAAGGAAAGAGATCTCACTCATCCACAAGTCACACTTGGACAGCTTAGCATACAGCTTCTTTTCTCGCAGGGTTTGCAGAACAATCCTCAAGTGTTCATCATATTCTTCCCTGATCTTAGAATACACCAAAATATCATCAATAAAGATCACTATAAAACCGATCTAAGTATGGATGAAAGATACGGTTCATAAGGTCCATAAATGCTACTGGTGCATTTGTTAACCCAAACGGCATCACTAGAAATTCATAGTGCCCATACCGAGTTCTGAATGCAATTTTTGACACATCTGCATCCTTTACCCTTAACTAATGATACCCTGATATGAGATCAATTTTTGAAAATACACCGACTCCCTTCAACTGATCAAACAGATTGTCAATTCTGGGAAACATATATTTATTCTTCATAGTTACTTTGTTCAACTGTCGGTAATCAATACACAATCTCAAGCTTCCATCTTTCTTCTTCACAAATAGCACCGGAGCTCCCCATGGTGACACACTGGGGCGTATGAACCCCTTATCAAGCAACTCTTGCAACTGAGTTTTCAACTCCCTCAATTCAGTGGGTGCCATCCTATAAGGAGCAAGAGAAATGGGTGTTGTACCCGGCATTAACTCAATAGCAAACTCGACTTCCCTTTCTGGTGGTAAACCGGGCAACTCTTCAGGAAATACATCTGGGAAGTCTCTTACTGTAGGTATATCACACAGGTTTGGCTTAGCCTGCCTAGTATCAACCACATGTGCTAGGTAAGCTTCACAGCCTTTTCTCATCAATCTTTTTGCAACTATGGCTGAGATAACATTGGATAGGAAATCTATCCTTTCACCCACAACAGTGATCTCATTACCCTCAGAAGTTTTCAGAGAAATCCTCTTCAATTTGCAATCAACTATTGCTTGATGACGTGACAACCAATCTATTCCCAAAATCACGTCAAACTCGTGGAAGGGCAACTCAATTAGGTCTCTCGGGAATTCATACCCCTGAATCCTCAACGGGAAACCCTTATACACTTTATTCACTACCACGCTGTGGCCTAGTAGATTTGTGACCAGAATGTCTTGATCACTCTCCTCTACTGGAACTCCCCTCTCTATGGGTAGTTTCATACAAATATAGGAATGAGTGGATCCTGGATCCACCAATGCATGCATAGAAGTGTTGTAGAGGGAAAACGCACCCCTGATGACATTCGGGGCATCTTGCTCCTCCTGAGCTCTGATGGCATAGGCCCTGGCAGGTATTCTAGTGTTTGGCCTCTCAGCTGACTCGGATGCAGGCCTCAGTGATGGACCAGCTACCTCAGGTTTACCGGGCTTCCTACCCCTTTGTGGTACAGGAGTAGGTCTGTTAGTTTGTGTTAGAGCAACAGAAGTAGTCCTCTTTGGACAATTCTTGATCTGGTGTTCTGTCGATCCACACCATAAACATGCACCGGTCACTCGCCAACAATCCCCCTTATGCCACTTCTAACCGTACTGACAAGCAGAAGATGCTGAGGCTGGTCCCCTAAACACCGTTCCTGGAGAGCTGCCCACTGATGGTGTGGACTGGCCTCTCCTAGGTGTGAACTGTGGTCTAGGCCCCTGAGACTGACCCTAACCCTGTGGTGGTCCTGAACTCTGAGCAGGAGGACCCTTACTCTTCTTACTGGGAGCATAAAATGCACTGGACTGACCTGGACCCCTCTTCTGCTATCTTTCCCTTCTAGTTTGCTCATTGATTCAGACTCTTTCCACTTTTGATGCAGCATCAACTATCTTAGCAAAATCAATAATCTCCAAGGCTGTGATCATGACTTTGATATTATCATTAAGTCGTTCTTCAAACCGTCTGCACCTTTCTACCTCTGTAGGGACTATCTCCCTCCCATATAGGCTCAGTCTAACAAACTCATGCTCATACTCAACCACTGACAATTGTCTCTGTCTTAGACTGATAAATTCTCTTCTACACTCTTCTAGATACACTTTGCTCACATATTTCTTCCTGAACTCTATGAGGAAGAATTCCCAAGTGATCCGTTCAGGCTGCACCTCACTGGTTACTGTATCACACCACTGATATGCATCATCCTGAAGTAGGGACATAGCACCCACTAGGTTCTGCTCGGGGTTGCAGTTAAACTGTTTCAGCACTCTGATGGTTCTATCCAACCATTTTTCTGCGGCCATGGGATCATCCTCCCTCTTCCCAAAGAAGTCCACAGCCCCATGCTTCCTCAATTCCTCCAAATGAGATTTCTGTGGTGCTGGTGGAGGTTATGGCTGTGGTTGTGGTGGTGGAATTGCCCCTATCATTTGCCGATAGAATTCGGTCATTTGTTGAAATAGCACAAACTGAGGTTGGGCAGGTGCCTCAGCTGCTGGTAGAGCAGATTCTCCCCTGCCCCCAAATTCAGCTCTTGGTAGAGCACGAGTCTCCACCTATTCCTCAACTGCTCTTTGTGAAGCAGGATCCATATCCTATTCAAAATAAGAAAACAAACAGATCTGCATCAGTGTCACCTCAACACTTACAAATGCAATGCAATGGTATGCACTCTATCTAGGCCCAGAAACGCCTAAACCGATGCTCTGATACCACTAATGTGACACCCCTTACCCGTCTACAGTGTAGCCAAGCAAGTTATGCCACTCAGTGTGCTGGAGCACCAATTTATGTTTCTATTTACAATTTATCCCTTTTTAATCCATTTATTTTCAATTTTTGAAAAATCTGAATTTTTTCGCAAATTTTATAGAAAATCCGGTAGAGTGCCGGCTGTAAATTGGAAAAACAGTTCTTCTGAACCTGTTTAAAAACACTTCCAATATAATTTCCAAATCCAAACTCCATTATACACATTTCAAGTCAATCTCAAAATCTCAATCTCAAATCACAATACTATTTTCAAAACTTTTCTGTTCACTTCATCACTGGAAACATATTCATAAATATTTCTCAACATTTCATTTATCAACATACATTATGCAGAAAATTTCAATAATATGAAATTTCATATATTTACATTAATACATAATTACAAGAGTTTATAGTTACAATCCCACAACTAATACAAAATACAAAATGCATAATGCTACCCCACATTCCTGATGTCCTACCATATGCACTGTAGGTATGAGGTGACTCAGGACTTCGGATGCAAATCTGAAGGCTCACCCGGTCTGATGTCTGCTGGGCTCACCAGCTAGGTCTCCAGTACCTGCGTGGGGCAAAAGTGACACGCTAAGCAATTCTGCTTAGTGGTGACAATATAAAATAAAATAAAATAAAATAAAATAAAATAAAATAAATATGCAGAATGTGTGTTTACATTTTTTGTAGGCTAAACTTCTGATATTATTTGCATTATTATTCGATTAAAATTTAGTAAGGTTTATTATCATTGCCCGAGTAACCCATACTAATTGACTGGACTGGATAAATGGGTAAACTGGCACTGGGTACTAAGTACCTCGGACCATCACACCATCGGTCACATTGTGTCTCCCGGTGTGCAACAGAACAACTAATAAGCTGTAATAATTATCGGGGTTAAAACCCAAGTGTAATAATTCAAATAACATAGCCAAAGGCTATTATGTTACAGAATGGCATAGGAAGCCATGAAACACAGAATGGCATAAAGCCATATGCAGTACTGCTAATAGAACCCTATTGGCATGTGAAGCTATCCAAACCAATCTTATTAGGTATACTAGGGCATTTCACACTTTTAAGTTTCACAATTTTTGGAATTTAAGTTTTAGTGTTACTATTCCATTCATTGGTCAACAAAAATGTTGACTTTTGCATAAGCAATAGGTACATTGGTTCTAATATCATCAACATACTACATTTTGCATTCAAAATTTGTTGGTATTGGTTGCCAATACAATTTCTAAGCTTAATGTTAGTTGGGCAGAATTTTCACTTTTTATGCTTTGTTTTTACTGTTCCATTGGTCAATTTTGCAGTGGGAATTTGGTAAATTGATTAACATGAAAGTTATTCCTTATTTTGTCTAGTTGCATTTTCTTTTCTGAATCACTCCATTTGGAGTTTTGTAGCTCAATTTATGGTTCAAAAACCACAACTGGCTGGATTGAAATTCTGTCCAGAATTTCTTGACTGACCATATCTACAGTGTAATGAACAGTGACTTCAACTCACTTGTTGAATAGGTTCTGGTCATAATTTGGGTTAGGTTTCTTCATGAAAGTTGTTGGTCTATATCTCAGATTGTTGCTGGTAAAATTTCAGGTCAATTGAACCTTTCTACACTGAGTTATGGCCAAATGACCAAACACTGTTCATTTGGTCATTTTGCCCAGGCAGACAGCAGGTCACCCTGATTAGGGCAAGCTTTTGGTCCACTTGATTTGGTTTTATGGGCATAGTTTCTTCACCAAAGTTGTGCCATTATGTGTCTAGTTTCATTTCCAATTGTCCTTGCACCAATTGAACCTGTACCATTCAAGTTATGGCTGCCCAAACCTGCTGGACTCATGTCCAATTCTGCAGGTCACCATGGGCAGCCACACGCATCTCAATTCCCACCACATAAACCACTTCATTTCTAAGTTACACACAGCCAAATGTTCAATAATTGACCATTTAAAACTTACTTTCACCATTAAATGATTAAAGTCTCCAATTTATGCCCAAACCCTAACCCTAATATCTCAAGTCATGCATTTACATACCTTCCATTGTCCTAAGCATTGTATTGATGTTGAAGGCAGCCAACTTGCAATTTATCTCTAAGAAATCTTCAAAACTCTACTAGGTTCAAGGCTGCCCAAAATTTTGGGATGGGCATACACAAGATATGTAGCAAATTTCTTTGCAATTTTGCACTCAATTATACTTCTTCAACATAAATTTGATGAGAAATATGAGTTTAAGTCACTAACCTCTTAGGGAGCTAATCCAAAGCTTGCAAGAACTCTTTCTTTTTAATTCTTTTTGCTCCCAAAAGCTTCACTAGGATGTAAGAACAATTTTTTGTGTTGACAATTAGGGTTTTTGGTGGAAGAAAGCTAGGGAAATGGAGGTTTAGAAGTTTGTTAATGGTGGTTATGATGGAATGGTTCACGGCAAGGAAGAAGAAAGGGAGAACAAGTCTAATTTTTTGTTCATTTTCCAGCCCATTTGTCTCTTTTAAGTAAGCTTATGCCATGTGTCAACTTTGGGTTGGTTGGGAGAATCTTAATGACATCATTATGATGTCATAAGTCTATTTTCTCTCCATTTCTTGTCTAATTAATTTCAATAAAATTTTTAAAAATATTTAGTCATATTTTATGTTATATAAATTATTTATTTAACTGGACAAGTTGGCCAAAAATTATCTCTGAAGACGAAATGACCAAAATGCCCTTCGTTTGGCTTAACGGGCCAAAATTGTCTGTATCGATTGAAGAATTTTTCTAAGTATTTTCTTAGCATTCTAATGCCATAAGAACCTCAATGACCCTTCTCTGGTGTCCCAATAATTATTTTATAATTTTTCCCCCAGGTCTAGGGCTCCTAGTTGCGAGAACCGCAACTTCTCACTAGGTTACCCATCGCTAGGGTACTGGCTCATTTAACTTGGTTGTATTTTATTTCTAAAATTTTTCCTAAATTTTTCGTATTAATATTTGGGTTTTTTATGGTTCCTCACTTTAGTTTATATATTTTTTCAGACATTCTAGCTATCCGAACCAACACTGGTCACCGGAACTGTAGACTATACGGACTAGCTAAAGTAAGGATGTTACAAATACACCTTGGCTGGTTTACTTAACATGCTGGTTATTGTCCAAAAGAATATGTCGAGCAATAAAGGAAAAGAGGTAGTTTGATTGCATCTTTTTCTTCTGTTGGAAGGTCCAAAAAGAAGAAGGGTAATAAGAATAAGAAACCTCAAATTCCTGGACCTTCCAAGAAGATGGCCAAACAGAAGGGCAAGATTGAAGCTGACAAAGGCAAGGGAAAGTATTTCCACTGCCAGAAGGATGGGCACTAAAAAAGGAACTGCCCAGAGTATAGCAATCTAAATGAATATAATGCCATGATGAAAATCAACTCAAGTTCAAAATATATTTGGCGCTTAAGATTAGATCATGTTGCAAAAGATAGGTTTGCAAAGCTGAAGAAAATGGGGATTTTATCCTCATTGGGTTCTGAACCTACTCCAACTTGTGAATCCTGCCTTCAAGGCAAAATGACTAGATCACCTTTTATTGGACAAGGGCTAAGAGCTGAAAATATTTTGGAATTGATACATAGTTATGTATGTGGTCCATTTAAGGAAATGGCTAGAGGCGATTTTCATTACTTTATTACCTTTACTGATGATAAATCAAGGTTTGGGTAATTTGTATTTGATGAAATACAAACATAAATCCTTTGAAAAATTCAAAGAATTTAAATCTAAAGTAGAAAATCAAATAGGAATAAGTATTAAAACTCTTCGATCAGATCGTGGAGGTGAATACTTAAGTACTGAATTTGATTAATACTTGAAAGAGCATGGCATTATTTCCCAGCTGACTCCTCCAGGAACACCACAGCTGAATGGTGTATCTGAAAGGAGAAATCATACCCTATTAGATATGGTACATAGTATGATGAGCTATACTGATATGCCAATCTCTTTTTGGGGATTTACATTAGAATCAGCTTTGCATATTCTGAATAGGATTCCATCAAAATCAGTATCTTTCACACCTTATGAGATATGGCATGGAAGAAAACCAAGTCTTAAGCATGTTAAGATTTGGGGTTGTCCAGTTTATATTAAAAAGCTAAACACTAATAAATTGGAAACCAGATCAAAAAAAGGTTGATTTATTGGATATCCAAAAGAAAGTTTTGGATATTATTTTTATTTGTCTACATCACAAAAGGTTGTGGTAAGTAGAGATGCCATATTTCTTGAACAATAGTTTATTCAATAAGGTGGCAAAGGAAGGCAAATAGAGTTAGAATTGGAGAATTCTGACCAACCAACAGATCAAATGGATATAGATCTATCTAGTCAACCTACACATATTAATTAAACATCTACAGCAATTCCTCGCAGATCAACCAGGATATCTCACCCACCAGTGAGATATGGTTTTCTTTATGAAGATGAACAAGAGTTGTTTACTCATGAAGAAGTAGATCATGGAGATAATCCTCTTACCTATGAAGAAGCTATATCAGATATAGACTCTTCAAAATGGATTGAAGCTATGAAATTCGAAATTGATTCCATGCATAAGAATCAAGTTTGGGACCTTACTGACCCACCTGAAGGTATTGTACCTATAGGGAATAAATGGGTTTTCAAGAAGAAAATTGGTTTTGATGGAAAGGTAGAGACCTATAAAGCAAGGCTAGTAGCGAAAGGGTTTCGTCAAAGGCAAGGAATCAACTATGAGGAGACTTTCTCGCCTATTGCCATGTTTAAATCAATTAGGATTCTATTAGCAATAACTGCATACTATGATTTTGAGATTTGGTAGATGGATGTCAAAACAACTTTTCTCAATGAATACATTGAAAAAAACATTTTCATGGAACAACCTAGGGGTTTTGAATTCCAAGATGGTTCCAAGTTATGCAAGCTTAAGCGATCCATTTATGGGTTGAAACAAGTTTCGAGGAGTTAGAACATCCGTTCTGATGAAGCCATTAAGTCATTTGGTTTTATAAAAAATGTGGATGAACCATGCGTATATAAGAAGGTTATTGATAGTGCTATCACTTTCCTTGTCTTATATATGGATGATATTCTGTTGATAGGTAATGACATAGTATGTTGACAACTGTAAAAGTATGGTTGTCAAATACATTCTCCATGAAAGACTTAGGAGAGGCAACCTATATTCTTGGAATTCGCATCTATAGAGATAGAGCGAAAAGAATAATTAGTTTATCCCAAAAGTCTATACTTGGAAAAGGTGTTAAAGAGGTTTAACATGCTTGATTCCAAGAGAGGATTGTTACCAGTAAGAAATGGTATCCACCTTTCTAAAGAGATGTCTCCAAAGACACCAGAAGAAAGAGATAAAATGGCTAGGATTCCATATACTTTGGCTATTGGAAGTTTGATGTATGCAATGATGTGTACTAGGCCGGATATCATACATGTTGTTAGTTTGACTAGTAGGTTTCAATCCAATCCAGGTTTGGAACACTAGATAGCTGTCAAGAATATCCTTAAGTACTTGAGAAGAACTAAGGATTTATTCTTGATTTATCAAAGTGGTAACTTGCAATTAGATGGTTATATTGATTCTGATTTTTAATCAGATATCGATGATAGAAAGTTTACCTATGGGTTTGTATTCATTTGTAATGGAGGTCCAGTCAGTTGAAAGAGTTCCAAACAGAGTATGACTGTTGAATCTACTATAAAGGCTAAGTATATTGTTGCATCAGATGCTGCAAAAGAGATTTGGATAAAGAAGTTCATGACAGAACTTGTAGTGATTTCTTCCATTGAGTCAGCTATTCCTCTCTACTGTGATAACAATGGAGCGGTCATACAGGCTAAGGAACCTCAGTCTCACTAGAAATCCAAACACATAGAAAGGAGCTACTACATTATCAGAGAGATAGTTGGGCAAGGCGATGTAGCCATGTAGAAAATAGCATTAGCTGAAAATCCAGCTAATCCATTCACTAAGCCTATGTTACAAGCTCAGATAGACCGACATCTTGAGAAGATGGGTCTAAGATATTGTAATGAATATCTCTAGTGCTAGTGGGAGATTAATAGTAGTATGCCCTCGAGCATATCATTTAGTATGTATCTTGTACATATTTTATTAATAAAGGGCAATTTCACTTTTCCATTTACATAATATATTTATGTGTAATAGAAAAGGTCTATTGATATTTTGTTAGAAATTCTATTCTTAAGTTGTTAAGAATATGAGTGACAGTATTTCTAGTACAAAGTATCACAAATTGGTTCACAATCGAGGATACTTCACACAGGACATGACTTATCTAGAAAGATTGTAATCATGTTTGTTCCCAAGGTATTTATATGAGATATAAATAAGATGGAATGGTGAGTCTCATGCCATATAACAAACATGATAGGCACTTATACATGATAAGTAGGCCAAACCAGTGATGCATATAACAAGCACATGGAGTTTACTCTTGTCAATGCATTGTCATATATCATATCAGTGCATATAATCTTTAAACCTGAGATAACACAGTTATCTTGTATATAGGTGGTTTGAGTTTGATACTGCTTTCATACTTGTACTGTGTATGGCTATATGGGCATGTGTTGGCTCCTACTAGTTATATATAGAGATAGGTGTTGATCAAGATGGAATCTGTTACCCTAAGTAAATAGGGATAAAATCCTATGTTCATTTAATTGTTCTTGATATTTCAAGTTCCTAGCCAGGACAGACAGATTTAGTCAGAAAAGAGTTTCTGATAAGAAAATCTAATTAATCAAGAACTGGAATTAAAAGAGAACATAATGTTCATAACAAATGGGGTTTGACATTAACCATGACTCCAGCTCGAATTGGAATTTTGTAACAGAGAGATTCTAGTGCGTGGTAACATATGATTATAGGTTCATTTAAGGTATTCCTTGTTACTGATTGGGTGGCCATTGCACGCTATGCTAGGTATTAACCATGGTCTATGAGATGTCTAAAATAATTTAGAGAAATCATTTATGGTAAAAAAGAGTTCTGATGATATTAAGAGTTAATATCATATCTCATTGCTAATTACTGATGAGCCTAGTGAGTCACACACATATATAAGATAATCAACAAGTAAAATGTGATTTAATTGATTAATTAAAGAGTTTAATTAATTAATTAAATAGGTTTGGTTTGCAATGAGATTGCAAAGTCCCTAGCATAGCTTGAAACTAAATCTAAATTATTGGATGTATAGTATAAGTTAAATTTATATTTAAAGTGTTTAAATATGAATTTAATTGTGAGAAATTAATTAATAGAGATTAATTAATTTATATTTGAGATAAATTGATTAGAAGAGGAGAAATAATGATTTTGGGTTGAGAACTCAAAATTACAACATAAGGGTAATTTGGTCATTTCACATAGTGACATGTGGCACCATGAGATGGTGACACAAATAGATTTCCTTTTTGGAGAAGAAAAATATTTGAAATTGAGAGAAGAAGTCTGTTATCTGATTGTCTTTGGGAGAAGAGAAAATGTGCAATAGAGAATGAATAAAGGTTGATTTTTTTTTTTTTTTGCTCTTAGAAAACTAAAATAAAATCTTCTTACAATTGGGTGAACAATCAGTTTCTATCAGGATTGGCACCTTTTGTTACTAGGTTCAATATAGTATCATGTCAAGTTATGTGCAAATAATTCAATCCATTCCAAAGAACAACATCGTTTTATGAGTTTTTTTTTCTTCAGCACTTGCTATGCTTAGTATTTGGGTGAAGAAATGTGTCCTACTTTTTAATTCATGCATGAGTAATTTAAAGGCTTCACTTTTTATGATGGTAGTATAGTAGCAACCAAGACTAAGGGTGAAAATTTTCTTAACATGTATTTTTATTTATTTTTCACATAATTTATTTGGAATTATTTGTCTTCAATATTTAATTTTTTTTATTTTTAATATATTTTTATTATTTTTTTTCTATATTATACACTATTAAATTTTTAAATTAAAAAAAAAAGAGTTGTCATAAATAAAAATTTGATAATATCACTGTTTCATTTAAAACATGCAATAAAAAGAAAATACAGTGATGTAAATAAAATTAAAAGCAAGCATATTAGAACATATTTGATCATATTGAATGCTTGTTTAACACTTTAAACAAAAAATAACATCAAAAAGATCTTCCATTCCATAGAAATAACTGTAATCCATCACATTTTAAAAGAAGTATCTGAAATTTGCACTACCTCAGATCTCCTTGCAATCTTTTTCTTTTCCATTTCAATGACTTCCATCATCATTTCATACACATTAATGAGAGGAAAATCTTGCAACATGATGACCTTAATATCATCTTCCCCATATAACTTCACCATTCTCTTCATTAGCTGCTTGATTTCTTCCTTCAAATCCAGAAGTTGACCTTTGGTTAGCTGATACATAGTTTCTAAAGTAGCCGATGAAGCTGGCATAGTCCACTTATTATCATTTTTCTTCATAGAAGTGGTTGCCATTGTAGAAAAAATGAGAGTGAGAGAAAAAAAGTCTTCAACAAAATGAGCAAAGAACAATTTTTTGATCGCTAAGGCTTCTCTTGTTTAGGTTGCTTAACATTTATATATAGAAATGGATGCCATGCATGCCATTATGAATGGCACAATAATTTAGTTTGCCTTAATTAAATTGATTGGCTCAATACAAATTATTTAAGATTTCTAAGATGTATTATCATGATTCTATTAAATGCATGGAATGGCACAGTAAATTGAAGATTTATTGTGTCTTCCAATATTTTATGGCTCTATGTTTTGATAGTGAAGACTTGCAATTATGCATGAAATAACACATTATGCTATATGTATTTTGTGTTGGTATGTAATGGAACAACACCTGATGGTTAAGTTGTTAAAGTGATGGATGAAAAAAGTAAATCTTAGTTGTATAATATGTAGGATTTTGTTGTGTTATAGACCTTTAACTTTATCTAATTCCTACTTTATCATTGTAGTTAACATATTATATTCTTCAATATTTTAACTTATTTTTTTGTTTATTTATTTTTAACATTATTTTTTACTTTAACATGTATTTTTAATTTTTTAAGTTGTATTTTTATTTTTTAACATATTATAATTTTTTTATTTTATTTTTCACGTTATTTATAATTTTATCATTATTCTTAATACAACAAAACAACATTATGATAAAAAATGATAGCATAAAGTATGTTAATGAGCTGATTAATACAGTAATTAAAACTGATCTACATTACTTGACTAACAATAGTAACATAATTACTTTGAATATATTCAATAGTGATTAAGTTAAATATTCATAACGTTAACTACTCCAAAATAAACATATATCAAGTTTAATTCTCTAAAATAAGGTTACTAAGTTAAGAAAAGGTCATATGAGTTCTAATGTGGCCTTCTGATGGTTGTGTAGAGGATGAAATATTCAGGTTCATTTGCAGTCATGATCAACTCAACTGAATCAATATTCTTCAATCTATGGATAGTGACAAACTGGATCCATCTTGTTTCAATCCTTCCTTTCTTCAGTACTCCTCTGACATTGTTCCTTGGCACATACTTACACTTCCAATACGTTTGTTTCTCAGTGCTGTAAACATATATACTCTTCCTCACAACTCCAAGATGATTTCTGGCAAACTCAATGGGTATATTTTATTGGATAACGTAAACGAAAAGAAAATTAATTCACCAAATAAAAAATGTTTATATAACAGTTTATAAGATCAATTATAATGACTCAACATACAAATTATATTAAACAGTTACTAACCACTTTATACTTGTAGTCATTCTTGCTTAACTCATAAATAAATCTCGGGCCCTTTGGCTTTGGTGGAAGATGAATTAAAAAAAACAGAACAAATTTGCTTTGTTAAAATATGTACACTTAATTATTATTTTTTAATAAAAATAACTTGAAATGCCACATCCTAACCAACACTTAACTGTTGAATATCTCATCCTCACTATCTTTCTCATTATCTTCTTCAGTATATTCCCCGTAGGTTTCATAATAAGATATTTCCATTTCATCATGTTGTGTTTAAGCAGTGGCAACATTAACACGTGCAGGAGTGGGATCTTTAAGATTAGACATAGACCCATTTCTCTTGAAAATATAGACATCCATGTTTTCATTTGAGACTAACTTGAAACTCAACATCCATAGAGTTTTGACATTATACCATTCACACATATCTGTAATTCCTTCATCAAGAAAATACACAAGTTCACGCTCATGAGGTTTTTGTTCTACTGTCACTCTCACTCTCCATGTGTGTTCCTGTTTAACTTGCACATGCAAAATGACATAATTCGCTAATGGTTGTCCTAATTTATGGATGACACATCTAGGGACTCTCTGTGATTAAAAAATTGAAAAATAAAATCGATATTTTAGTATATGATAATTGATATCATTCAATCAGGATTGTCAAAATTGAAAGATCAAATATTAAATACATAAGAAAGCCATTAATATCACACAAGTACATAAGAAACCCATCAAAAGATATAAAGCAATTGATAAAGGAAAAATAATCCATAATATTTTATTTCGAAAATCATAACCATAAGAATGAAAATGGACTCTCAATTAAAAGGATTTGCATAAAACCCATAAAGAGTGACAGTACAGAGAAAGCCATTCATGAAGCAATAAATACTGTATGAGCACTCCATATATTAATTAAACATTCTAGCATAAAACCCATTGTATATTAAACAATAACATTTAATCGACAACCTTTTCATAGCTAATAATTGCATAAATCCATACATGCTCATCTTCTTAAATCTGAACATTTTAAGGAAAAAAAATATCATTTTTTTTTACCATTTTTGGATTTCTAGGCATGTAGCGGTGAAAAAAGTCGCGATCATCGATGGTAAACATCGTCGTCTATTTGCCACGCTTGAGTTGAAGAAACAATCAAAGGAGACATGAGAGAGTGAGAGAGAATTTTGTAGGTATAGACAATGTGTGCAACAATGGAGAATTAAGATCTTTCTTTGATTTTTTTTTTCTCTTCTTCCAAAACTTTAATGAGTGTTCACTACTATCAAAGCTGAAATAATATCTGGTTGGTTTTAGGAGAAGAAAAACTGCACAGCTGGAGACTAATTGATTCTACATATTCTCTTAGAAAACTGAAATATGACTTAGGTTTTAATTGGGTGCAAAATTAGCTATGTAACAGGCCTGACCAATTAAAGTCAAATCTTTACTCTAAGCTAAACTCCAGTTGGCACCACTTTTTTTTTTCCTCGTTTCAATATTGTATCATAGATGAATGAAGAATGACAGCACTTATTGGTGGATGACCTTCATTTCCTTACGTAGAATGACAATGTTTTATATATATATATATATATATTTATTATTTATTTAAAATTTATATTAACAGCTAAATATTCAAAATTAATATTTAAAATATGTGGTATGCATATTAATATTTTAAATTTACTCTACATATAATAAATTAAATTTAAACGACTCTACATATTATACACTAATGAAAGGCTTAATCTATGATTTATATCATATGCCACATAGTATGTAACACCCCTATTTGTATAGCCTGGTATATTTCACTGTTCCGGTGACCGGTGTCGATCCGAACAATTAAGAGGATTAGAACCATACTTAAGACAACTAGAGAAACCATAAATACAAATAATTAGTAATGTTCAATTAGTTAAGTATAAATAAGAAAAACAGAACATAAGAAGTTAAACGAGCCGAGAGTCACAGCGATGGGTGACCTCCTTGGGAACGACTGCGAAGTCATTTTAAACTCAAATTTCGAATCGTAAAATGTGACGCTGCGGTCCTTAGGACCCTTATGAACACAGTGGAAAAGAGAAAAAAAATTGTTAAGCCAGTCAAATAATTAGGTCAGGGAGCCGGAAGAAATATGGAATTATTTGCAAACCGAGATGAACCGGCGAGGGGCAATTTGGTCAATTGACCCCGAGAGCTGACTCCTGGCCTAACTGTCAAATAAAATCGAAAAAAAGAAAATTTCGGAATCGAGAATTAAATTAAAGAACTAATAGAAAAAAAAAGAGAAAAATGAAAAAGTAAAAATGTGATGACATCAGGCATGACATCATGCATGATGCCATAAAAGGTATAATTAATAAAATAATTAAATGGGATTTTTGGTCTTCCATATGACAAAATAAATAAAGAAAAGAAAAGAAAAAAAAAACAAATCTAGAGTCTTCTTTCTTCCCTTTGCCGTCCCATTCCTCTCTCCCCACTCCTTCACCATATTCCACCATTGTTAAGGGAATAAAAGCTTGAATTTCCCTACCCTAACCCATAAATTCACAAAGTCTCAACACAAAAATTTCTCCTTACATGTTGAGAAAGCATTAGAGAGTAAAAAGAAGAAGAAAGACTTGAAGAAAGGGAAGCCTAAAAATCCTCCAAGCAAGGTTAGTATTGCAAACTTCAAAATTTTAGTTTAATTAGTGTATGTATGGCATCTAGAGCTTGTAAATAAACTTAAAATTAAAAAAATTGGTGGGGAGGACAAAATTGAAATTTCGGCCAGCTTGAAGAAGGGATATAATTTGCATGGTTTGATGCATTTGAATGAGTTTAAAAACCTTATTTAGTTGAATGGTTAGGATTAAGAGCACTAATTGTGATTAAATGCATGAGATGGATGAGTTAGGATTTTGAATATTAGGGTTGTGAACCAAAAATGTGAGAAATGTATAAATGATATCTTTGACTTATTGTGAAGTGAAAAATGGTCAATTATGACGAAATGAGTTGTGTGGGAATGGTTGGAAATTAAGTTAAATTCGGAGGTTGTATGGTCATGCTGCTAACAGCATGACCAAGTCAACTTTGAAGGACCAAAACTGAAATTTTACAAGTCCAATTGATATGGTACCAATTGGAGATGAAAATAGACATAAAATGACACAATTTTCATTTAGGAACCATGCCCAAAAAGTGACCAAAACCTAGTGAACAAATTAACCAAAGTTGAATAAGAGCAGTCTGCCACTGTACAAACTGACCAAATGAACAGTATTTGTTCATTTGGTCATAACTCGAGCTAGGCAGGTCAAAATGACCTGAAATTTTACCAGAGGTTAGATGAGATATAGACCTAAAACTTTCATGAAGAACACAAGTCCAAATCCTGCCAGCAACCAAACTATTTGGCCACCCCAAGTTGGTGACTCAAATTTTCCAGCACCAAAATTTGCCCAGAAAATCTGGGTTGTGTCCAATCCGGCAGCCCTAGTTCAAATGGCCATAACTTGAGCTACAAAACTCCAATTTGGATGATTAAAAAATGAGAATAAACTTAAAACAATAAGGAACATTTTCTATGGAGGAAGTTTTGTCAAATTCCAACAGTAAAATTACCAATAGAACAGTGCAACTTGGAGCACCAAAACTGAAAATTTGACAATTTGGCCAAAAGGATTTAAGCTTTGAGAAAATGACCAAAACCAACAAATTTAATGACCAAAATGTGGTATGTCGGTGAAGTTGGAGTTCCCATACCTATTAAGCCTTAAAAAGTTAACAATTTGACTTGAATAGTGTAGTGAATAGTAACCCGAAGCACAAAAACTTTGAGAACGTCGAATTTAGCACATTAAAGCTAAGTAAAAGTGAAGTTAAATTTATTTTTGGACTTATGTTAAGTTATGGTACTAAAACACTGTGAAACTGTGTGTTTCAACTGAAAAAGACTTGGAAACTCGAAGAGACTGAGTCAAGGCTTAAAGGCGACTCACGTCAGGTCTGTGCACAGTAATTTTTATTTGAATATATGATTCTTGAAAATTTGATTTTTCTTGAGTTAATTACGAATTGTGTTGCCATTTATGATTGTGAAAATGACTTTGAAAATTTACCTGATTTCCAATAAATTATTTGAATAAATTTTTTTGAATTGATTTTTATATTCATTCTTAGCATGACAGTATCACATTATTCCTCCTCCATTTATGGGGTTGAGATCGTTTATTTTCCTCCCTCTCTGGCTTGCCAGTTGAGGTTGAGATCGAATGAGTACTCATTAGCTAGCTAGCCACTTCCCTCATTGATTTCGATTAATGAGGTTGTAGATTGCTTTGTCGTGGTGTACAACACGGCATTGATCGGAAATTTTGTGTCATGGCTTAAGTTGTATATGATTTTGGCAACACTGTGTTTAATAAATTATTTGACTAAATGGTGTTATTATGAGCTTTGATATTTGTGAAATGTGATTGAGAAGTATTCAAATTGTGTTTCATCAATGAATGATTTATGTATTGCATTTCAAAATTTTATTGTGCACCACTGAGTATTTTATACTCAGCGATAGCTTATTTTGCTATCGCAGATAAGAGCAAGGAGAAAGCAGCAGAGTGAGCTGCTATTAAATCGAGGACTACTCTGGTCTTTTTGTACGGGTATTATTTTATACCCTTGTAGTTAATTTTGATGTAAATATAATAATGTTATATGTATCAATGTAAGTTGAGCAGTTGTAAAATAAATTGTAATAATATTATTTTTGGATTTCCTTCTGTAAATTAATGTTTATACTTGGGAATTTCATACTTTATGCCATGTGAATGAAATTATTAAATATTTTGAGATGATAAATTTTGATTTGGATTGTGGAATTACTTTGAAGTGATTTGAATTGAGTTGATTGAGATTTATTGGAAGTTGGGAGTTGTGAAAATTTTTGGAAGTGTTTTTCGCAGGTATTTGAAGAACTGTTTTCTCTAATTACAAACGGAACTCTGTCAAAATTTTTATAAAATTTGCGGCAAAATTAAAATGGACAAAAAATTTTTTTAGTATTTAAACTTGGAATAAATGGTTTTTAATTCCTACCAAAATGCTCACCACTTCCAAAATGTAAGAAAATTGTTTTAAAATCCCTTGTAGGGTACTTAATGAGTTATCAGTAGGTGAAGTTCTGTAGTTCATTAAGTATTCTATGGGATCATGTTATGCCTTACAGAGGAGTAAGGTGTGACATGTTTTAGTGGTATCAGAGCATGGTTTTTCAATAAATTTTGACTATGTGTACGAACATTTTATTGATAAGTACAACTGCTCAAGTGTCTTTAATTGATACATATGACATATTTACATCATGAATATGCACTAATGGAGGTCAACCTCCTTGTGTTTGATCTCAGGAAGTAGAAAATTTGGGAAAACGGAATGGAAGGAGGAGATCATACCGAAGAACAATCTGTTGAGGCTGAGGTTCAAGGGGAAGCCCCAGCACTCCAGAACGTGGGTGGGTCAGCCACTCCAACTCCTGCTCCAGCACCGCAATTCCCTGCTCAATTTGTACACAGATGGCTGTGTTCTTCCAGCAAATGGCGGGTAATGTGCCACCCCAAGCTCAGATGCCGATGCAGAGCACAACCACACCCTCACTCGGCAATATGAAAAAGCGATGAAATTTGGGGCCACTTGAGTTTAAAACCGTGAATCCACGGAGCGAGCAGTGGTTGGAAAGAATGGAGCAGTTTTGAAAAGCTGCGATTATACGGAAGAGATGAAGTTTGAGTATTCTGTTTCCTTGTTGCAAGGGGATGCGTATGAATGGTGGAAAACCATTCCCCACAGCCTAGTAGAACCTCCAGTCCTTACTTGGTCAGACTTTTTGAGGGAGTTTCGACAGAAATGGGTTCCCGATGCATATGTGGATATGAAGTTGCAAGAATTCCTGAGTTTGAAACAAGGGGACCGAACCATAGTAGAATATGAGAGAGACTTTTCAAGGCTAAGTCACTATACTGAAAGCTTAGTCTCCACCCCCAGAGATAGATGCAAGAGGTTTGAGTCCAGATTAAGGCCGAATTTGAGAATGCAAGTCGTGGGTTTTCGACATCAGAATTTTGCTGAATTGATTTCACAAGCCCTGGAATTGGAAAGAATAGAATCAGAAGGGGCAGTGAAGAAGGGTCCACAAGAGAAAGAGAATACTGAAAAGACTACGGGACAAGCATCTGAGAGTGGCTCTGGAAAGAGGAAACAGTTTGGGGGATCCAGCTCCCGTAGATCCGACATAGGCAGATTTTCTGGCCAAAGACCACCCCGGTCAGGTCAGCCGACCCAACAAGCTTCTCGAGGATCTCTATCAGCCCGGCGGTGTGAAACTTGTGGTAGAACTCATGGTGGGGTTTGTTTCAAGGCCACCGGTGCATGTTTTAATTGTGGAGGCAGCGGACATTTCGCTAAAGATTGTACTAGTCCGCGCCGGTCTGGACCTTCTGCTATATCTGAAGGATCAGCTCAAGTCTCTGCACCTAGAGGATCACATTCAGCTGCTAGAGGTAGAGGCAGAGGTAGGGGTCCTGGTAACACCCCTGGAAGTCAAAGCAACATTAACCACCCGATTACCAGTGGCGCACTAGTCAGAGTGTATACCATGCGTTAGAGGGAGGAGGCTGAAACATCAGACGTTGTAGCTGGTAATTTCTCCATCCTTGACCAAGATGTGCATGTGTTATTTGATCCTGGCTCCACACATTCGTATGTTAGTGCTAGTGTGATGTGTTCTACTGCTATTCAGTGTGTACCAATGGATTATGATGTGCTGGTAACAATTCCATTAGGCTAGGAGGTCAGGGTAAATAAATTATATAGGGATTGTCCTTTGGTGATCCAAGGACACACTTTTCTGTCTGATTTAATTGAAATGCCCTTCAGAGATTATGACATTATCTTGGGCATGGATTGGTTAGCCAGGCATCATGCGATGATTGACTGTAGACTGAAGACAGTCACTTTTGGTCTTCCTCAGTATGGTGATGTAGTAATACACGGGGAGAGGCAGTTATTGCCTTCAAACATCATTTCAGCTGCACTGGCCAGGAAAATGATTAGAAAAGGGTGTGAGGCGTACTTGGCACATGTGATAGACACCCAAGTGGGGAGTCCAGCACTGAGGGACATTCCTACTGTATGTGACTTTCCGGATGTATTTCCTGAGGAATTGCCAGGATTACCTCCAGAAAGAGAAGTGCAGTTTGAAATTGATGTTATGCCTGGTATGGACCCAATCTCCATAACACCATACAGAATGGCATCTGCAGAACTAAAAGAATTGAAAGTGCAATTGCAAGAGCTGCTTGATAAGGGCTTTATCCGCCCTAGTGTGTCACCTTGGGGAGCACCAGTATTGTTTGTTAAGAAGGATGGCACTCTCCGGTTATGCATTGACTATCGGCAGTTGAATAAGGTGACAATAAAGAACGGATATCCATTACCCCGCATTGATGACTTATTTGATCAGTTGAGAGGTGCAACTGTGTTCTCCAAAATTGATCTGAGATCAGGTTATTATCAGTTGAAAGTATAAGAGCAGAGTATACCTAAAACTGCCTTCAGAACCCGCTATGGTCATTATGAGTTCTTGGTCATGCCATTCCGGTTAACTAATGCTCCGGCTGCTTTTATGGATCTGATGAACACTATCTTCAGACCATACCTCGACCAGTTTGTTGTGGTATTTATTGATGATATATTGGTCTATTCGAGGAATGTAGAAGAGCATGATAGACATCTGTGGATTGTACTACAAACTTTGAGGAAGAAACAACTATACGCCAAATTATCGAAATGTGAATTTTGGCTGAAGGAGATATCCTTTTTGGGGCACATAGTATCAGCAGAGGGTATTAAGGTAGATCCAAGTAAGATTGAAGCTGTCCTTAATTGGAAGCCACCCAGAAATGTCACAGAGATTCGCGATTTTAAGGGTTAGCTGGATACTACCGTCGATTTATGAAGGATTCTCCATGTTGGCATCTCCATTGACCAAGCTACTTAGAAAGGATGTGAAATTTCGGTGGGCGGACAAATGCCAAAGTTTTGATGAATTGAAGAGATGTTTGTGAGGCTCAGTCGACTTTACCTACACTGGGGAAAGAATATACAGTTTACAGCGATGCTTCTCATAATGGGTTAGGCTGTGTATTGATGCAAGATTGAAATGTCATTGCCTATGCATCACGCCAGCTAAAACCGCATGAGAGGAATTATCCAACACATGATTTGGAGCTTGCAGCTATTGTGTTTGCTCTTAAGATCTAGAGACATTATTTGTATGGGGAGAAGTGTTACATTTACACAGATCATAAGAGTTTGAAGTATTTGGGCACCCAGAAAGAGTTGAATTTGAGACAGAGGAGATGGTTAGAGTTGATAAAAGACTATGATTGCCTGATAGACTATCAGCCAGGGAAAGCTAATGTTGTAGCTGATGCCCTAAGTCGCAAGACTATGGCAAGTCTACAGGTTACTCCTTTATCTTTGGTACATGAGTTGAGATTATTACATGCCAGTTTAGAGATTAATGATGAAGGGCAAACAGCAGTTGCATGGCATGTACAGCCAGTGTTGATTGATCAGATCAGAATGGCTGCTCAGAATGATGAAAGGTATCGTGGTCGTTGGAAGAAGTCCTACAGGCAAGAAACCATAGTTCTCAATCGGAGATGATGGTTTCTTTGCTACACCGAGCGTAATGTGTGTTCTTAATGATGTTGATTTGAGGCAGATTATTTTGAAGGAAGCACATGAGTCTCCTTTTGCTATGCACCCTGGTGGTACAAAAATGTATAGAGGACTAAAGGAACATTACTGGTGGATGGGTTTACAAAGAGATGTGGCAGAGTTTGTATCCAAATGCCTGACTTGTCAGCAAGTAAAGGTAGAGCATCAAGTACCAACTGGGTTGTTACATCCACTACCAGTGCCAGAATGGAAATGGGAAAGAATAACGATGGACTTTGTAATGGGACTTCCGAGGACACAGAAGAGTCATGATGCAGTATGGGTCATTATTGACAGACTGACTAAGTCTGCTCATTTTCTGCCAGTCCGAATGGACTACAGTTTGGACAGATTGGCTAGGTTGTACATTGATGAGATTGTGAGACTGCATGGAGTGCCAGTATCCATCGTATCAGACAGAGATCCTAGGTTCACTTCTAGATTCTGGGATAGTCTTCAGAGAGCCCTAGGAACTAGATTGAACTTCAGTACTGCATTCTACCCACAGACAGATGGCCAGTCTGAGGGGGTAATTCAGATTTTGGAGGACATGCTATGGGCTTATGTGATTGAGTTTGAGGGTAGTTGGGATACACACTTGCCTTTGATTGAGTTTGCTTATAACAACAGCTACCAATCAAGCATTGGGATGCCTCCATATGAAGCTTTGTATGGCAGAAAATATAGAACCCCGTTGTGTTGGGATGATGTGGGTGAAAGAAAAATGATTGGACCCGAAATTGTTCAACAGACTGAAAAGAAAATTAGGGTGATCAAAGATCGACTTAAAGCTGCATCAGACCGTCAGAAGTCCTACATTGATTTGAAAAGAAGAGATATTGAGTATGCAGTGGGTGAAAAAGTTTTCCTCAAGGTTTCTCCTTGGAAGAGGATTATGAGATTCGGCAGAAAGGGGAAACTAAGTCCTCGTTTTATCGGGCCATATGAGGTATTGGAAAGAGTGGGTCCTTTGGCTTATCGTTTGGCACTACCTCCAGAGTTGGAGAAGATACATAACGTCTTCCATGTGTCTATGTTAAGGAGGTATCGATCAGACCCATCTCATGTATTACCAGTAGAAGAAATTGAAGTGAATCCAAACCTCACATATGAAGAAGAACCCATAAAGATTCTGGCTTATGAGGTGAAGCAGCTACGGAACAAGCAGATACCATTGGTAAAAGTGATGTGGAACCATCATTCGGGCCAAGAAGCTACTTGGGAACGAGAGGAGGACATGAGGAGACAGCACCCACAGCTATTCAGAGATTGATACCAGGTAAAATTTCGAGACAAAATTTATTTTAAGGGGGGGAGAATTATAACACCCCTATTTGTATAGCCTGGTATATTTCACTGTTCCGGTGACCAGTGTCGGTCCGAACAATTAAGAGGATTAGAACCATACTTAAGACAACTAGAAAAACCATAAATATAAATAATTAGTAATGTTCAATTAGTTAAGTATAAATAAGAAAAACAGAACATAAGATGTTAAACGAGTCGAGAGTCACAGCGATGGGTGACCTCCTTGGGAACGACTGCGAAGTCATTTTAAACTCAAATTTCGAATCGTAAAATGTGACGCTACAGTCCTTAGGACCCTTATGAACACAGTGGAAAAGAGAAAATCACGAAAAGAACTGTTAAGCCAGTCAAATAATTAGGTCAGGGAGCCAGAAGAAATATGGAATTATTTGCAAACCGGGATGAACCGGCGAGGGGCAATTTGGTCAATTGACCCTGAGAGCTGACTCCTGGCCTAACTGTCAAATAAAATCGGAGAAAAGAAAATTTCAGAATCGAGAATTAAATTAAAGAACTAATAGAAAAAAAAAGAGAAAAATGAAAAAGTAAAAAGGTGATGACATCATGCATGACATCATGCATGATGCCATAAAAGGTATAATTAATAAAATAATTAAATGGAATTTTTGGTCTTCCATATGACAAAATAAATAAAGAAAAGAAAAGAAAAAAAAAAACAAATCTAGAGTCTTCTTTCTTTCCTTTGCCGTCCCATTCCTCTCTCCCCACTCCTTCACCATATTCCACCATTGTTAAGGGAATAAAGGCATGAATTTCTCTACCCTAACCCATAAATTCACAAAGTCTCAACACAAAAATTTCTCCTTACATGTTGAGAAAGCATTAGAGAGTAAAAAGAAGAAGAAAGACTTGAAGAAAGGGAAGCCTAAAAATCCTCAAAGCAAGGTTAGTATTGCAAACTTCAAAATTTTAGTTTAATTAGTGTATGTATGGCATCTAGAGCTTGTAAATAAACTTAAAATTAAAAAAATTGGTGGGGAGGACAAAATTGAAATTTCGGCCAGCTTGAAGAAGGGATATAATTTGCATGGTTTGATGCCTTTGAATGAGTTTAAAAACCTTATTTAGTTGAATGGTTAGGATTAAGAGCACTAATTGTGATTAAATGCATGAGATGGATGAGTTAGGGTTTTGAATATTAGGGTTGTGAACCAAAAATATGAGAAATGAATAAATGATATCTTTGACTTATTGTGAAGTGAAAAATGGTCAATTATGACCAAATGAGTTGTGTGGGAATGTTTGGAAATTAAGTTAAATTCGGAGGTTGTATGGTCATGCTGCTGGCAGCATGACCAAGTCAACTTTGAAGGACCAAAACTGAAATTTTACAAGTCCAATTGATATGGTACCAATTGGGGATGAAAATAGACATAAAATGACACAATTTTCATTTAGGAACCATGCCCAAAAAGTGACCAAAACCTAGTGAACAAATTGACCAAAGTTGAATAAGAGCAGTCTGCCACTGTACAAACTGACCAAATAAACAGTGTTTGTTCATTTGGTCATAACTCGAGCTAGGCAGGTCAAAATTACCTGAAATTTTACCAGAGGTTAGATGAGATATAGACCTAAAACTTTTATGAAGAACACAAGTCCAAATTCTGCCAGCAACCAAACCATTTGGCCACCCCAAGTTGGTGACTCAAATCTGCTAGCACCAAAATTTGCCCAGAAAATCTGGGTTGTGTCCAATCTGCCAGCCCTAGTTCAAATGGCCATAACTTGAGCTAAAAAACTCCAATTTGGGTGATTCAAAAATGAGAATAAACTTAAGATAATAAGGAACATTTTATATGAAGGAAGTTTTGTCAAATTCCAACAGTAAAATTACTAATAGAACAGTGCAACTTGGAGCACCAAAACTGAAAATTTGACAATTTGGCCAAAAGGATTTAAGCTTTGAGAAAATGATCAAAACCAACAAATTTAATGACCAAAATGTGGTATGTGGGTGAAGTTGAAGTTCCCATACCTATTAAGCCTTAAAAAGTCAACAATTTGACTTGAATAGTATAGTGAATAGTAACCCGAAACACAAAAACTTCGAGAACATCGAATTTAGCACATTAAAGCTAGGTAAAAGTGAAGTTAAATTTATTTTTGGACTTATGTTAAGTTATGGTACTGAAACACTGTGAAACTGTGTGTTTTAGTTGAAAAAGACTTGGAAACTCGAAGAGACTGAGTCAAGGCTTAAAGGCGACTCACGTCAGGTCTGTGCATAGTAATTTTTATTTGAATATATGATTCTTGAAAATTTGATTTTTCTTGAGTTAATTACGAATTGTGTTGCCATTTATGATTGTGAAAATGACTTTGAAAATTTACCTGATTTCCAATAAATTATTTGAATAAATTGTTTTGAATTGATTTTTATGTTCACACTTAGCATGACAGTATCACATTATTCCTCCTCCATTTATGGGGTTGAAATCGTTTATTTTCCTCCCTCTCTGGCTTGCCAGTTGAGGTTGAGATCGGATGAGTACTCATTAGCTAGCTAGCCACCTCCCTCATTGATTTCGATTAATGGGGTTGTAGATTGCTTTGTCGTGGTGTACAACACGGCATTGATCGGAAATTTTGTGTCATGGCTTAAGTTGTATATGATTTTGGCAATACTGTTTTTAATAAATTATTTGACTAAATAGTGTTATTATGAGCTTTGATATTTGTGAAATGTGATTGAGAAGTATTCAAATTGTGTTTCATCAATGAACGATTTATGTATTGCATTTCAAATTTTTATTGTGCACCACTGAGTATTTTATACTCAGCGATAGCTTATTTTGCTATCGCAGATAAGAGCAAGGAGAAAGCAGCAGAGTGAGCTACTATTAAATCGAGGACTACTCTGGTCTTTTTGTACGGGTATTATTTTATTCCCTTATAGTTAATTTTGATGTAAATATAATAATGTTGTATGTATCAATGTAAGTTGAGCAATTGTAAAATAAATTATAATAATATTATTTTTGGATTTCCTTCTGTAAATTAATGTTTGTACTTGGAAATTTCATACTTTATGCCATGTGAATAAAATTATTAAATATTTTGAGATGATAAATTTTGATTTGGATTGTGGAATTACTATGAAGTGATTTGAATTGAGTTGATTGAGATTTATTGGAGGTTGGGAGTTGTAAAAAATTTTTGGAAGTGTTTTTCGCAGGTATTTGAAAAACTGTTTTCTCTAATTATAAACGGAACTCTGTCAAAATTTTTATAAAATTTGCGGCAAAATTAAAATGGACAAAAAATTTTACTAGTATTTAAACTTGGAATAAATGGTTTTTAATTCCTACCAAAATGCTCGCCACTTTCAAAATGTAAGAAAATTGTTTTAAAATCCCTTGTAGGGTACTTAATGAGTTATCGGTAGGTGAAATTCGGTAGTTCATTAAGTATTCTACGGGATCATGTTATGCCTTACAGAGGGGTAAGGTGTGACATAGTAAATTATAAATTGACTTTATGTACTATTGTATAATATGAGCTTTAATATATGATCTATGATAGATGTTCCATAATCAATTATAAATCGAGTTTATGTACTATACACTATATTAGCTTTAATCTATAATTCGTATTATATATTACATAGTCAATTGTAATTGACTCTATGTACTATTACATAATATGAGCCATAGCATATGATCTATGTTACTTGTTCCATAGTAAAATTATAAATTGAGTCTGTGTACTATATACTATACGAGCCTTAACCTATGATTCATGTTAAATGCCACATAGTCAATTATAAATTAACTGTATGTACCATTACATAATATGAGCCTTAACATATGATCTATATTACATGTTCCATTGTTAATTATAAATTGAGTCTATATGCTATATACTATGTAACACCCCGAACCTCCGAGTTATGAATAGTACCATTTTTTATCTATGACTGGTACTATTCAAAGAACACCTTGAGGACCAAAAATAAAGAGGAAATTAATTGAGATAGACACAATAAAAATTTAAATGACCCAAAAATTTAAGGACTCATTGGGTATTTTTAAATAGGAGGATTATGACCCGATGAGGGGCATTTTGGTCAATTCACCTCAAGAGTTGACTTTTGACCAAAATGTTAATTAAATTAAATGAAATTAATGAATTGAATTATGGGGTAAATTTGAAGAAAAATTTAAGGAATAAAAACTTAAAATTTCATTTCCATTATGACAAAACTAAAATTTATGACTTATGGGCTTTTGACAATTAAATTTAAGTATTTAATTAAAGGAAATGAATAAGTATAAAAGAAAGTCTTCTTCCTTTCTCTCCCCCATAGGATTGCCACCCCATATTCTCTCCCTCTCCCTCTTCCTCTCTTTCATTTCTTCTTTCTTCACTCTTCCACTCACAATCTCTCCCAACCCATGATCTCCGCACTTGTCCTCCATGGGTTTTCCATCTAATTGGTAGAGAACATCAAATTAATCTTTGATTTAGAGATTAAAAGCAAGGGAAAATAAGAGATTAGAAGAAGAACAAGATTTGGAAGAGATTGAAAGTGGGAAAAATCATCAAGTGAGGTAAGCTCTCTCTTTCATGCTTGATTTACCAAGTATGCTTTAAATCAAGTTTGGGTGTGATGAAATAACATGAGAAATTGAAAGGAAACATGTATGGAAATCTAAACTAGGGTTTTGGCCAACTTAGGTAAAATTAGGATTTTGATGTATTTAAGTTAAATTGATGATAAATCTAAGTTAAATTGAAGTAGTATGATAAATCTAAGTTAAATTGAAGTAGTATGCATGATTGGGAGTAGTAAGATTTCATGGGATTGCATAGATTGAATTATGGAAGATTAGGGTTCATGGGGAAATTGGGTTTTGGTGCTAGAGAGTGAAATTGGTGTGTGTAGTGTTAAATTATTTGAGGTTTATTTAGTTTGAATTGGCATTGAGTTGATGAATGGAAGTAATGAAATGGCAAGATTAGGGAAAATTATAAACTTTGGTGTTTGAAAATTATGGGGTTTGTGCTAGGAAATGCCATTGATGTGTCAATGCTAAATTATAGTCATTTTTGGTGAACTAAATGTGAATTGAGGTTGGTTAGTGGGAATAATTGAAGAAATGAAAATTTGAACCTAGGGCAGAATTTTCACACTGAATTCAGTGTGTTTGATAGCTCATAAATTGAGCTACACAACTCCAATTGGTGTGAAACCAATTGGAAATGAAACTTAAGACATAGGGCTAGAATTTTCATGAAGAGACCCAACCTAGAAACTGTTAGTAGTATGCTCTAGAGCATATCATTTAGTATGCCAAGGCATTTTCACTTTTCCGTTTACATAATATATTTATGTGTAATAGAAAAGGTCCATTGATATTTTATTAGAAATTCTATTCTTAAGTTGTTAAGAATATGAGTGATAGTATTTCTAGCACAAAGTATTATAAATTGGTTCACAATCGAGGATACTTCACAATAAGGACATGACTTATCCAGAAAGATTGTAATCATGTTTGTTCCCAAGTTATTTACATGAGATGTAAATAAGATGGAATGGTGAGTCTCATACCATATAACAAACATGATAGGCACTTATACATGATAAATAGATCGAATCAGTGACATTTATGACAAGTACATGGAGTTTACTCTTGTCAATGTATTGTCATAAATCATATTAGTGCATATAATCTTTATACCTGAGATAACACAGTTATCTTGTATATAGGTGGTTTGAGTTTGATAATGCTTTCATACTTGTACTGTGTATGGGTATATGGGCATGTGTTGGCTCCTACTAGTTATATATGGAGGTAGGTATTGATCAAGATAAAATCTATTCCTCTAAGTAAATAGGGATAAAATTCTATGTTTATTTAATTGTTCTTGATGTTTCAAGTTCCTGGCCAAGACAGATATATTTAATCAGAAAAGAGTTTCTGATGAGAAAAATCTTTTTAATCAAGAACTGGAATTAAAAAAGAGCATAATATTCATAGTAAATGGGGTTTGACATAAACCATGACTCCAGCTCAAATTGGGATTTTGTAACTGAGAGATTCTAGTGCATGGTAACATATGATTATAGGTTCATTTAAGGTAAACATTATTACTGATTGGGTGGTTATGGCATGCTATGCTAGGTGTTAACCATAGTTTATGAGGTGCATAAAGTGATTTAGAGAAATCATTTATGGTAATAAAGAGTTCTGATGATATTAAGAGTTGATATCATGTCTCATTGCTAATTAGTGATGAGCCTAGTAAGTCACACACATACACAAGTAATCACCAAATTAAATATGATTTAATTAATTAATTAAAAAGTTTAATTGATTAATTAAATAGGTTTGGTTTGCAATAAGATTGCAAAGTCCCTAGCATGACTTGAAACCAAATCTAGGTTATTTGATGTATAGTATAAGTTAAATTTATATTTAAAGTATTTAAATATGAATTTAATTAATGAGAAATTAATTAATAAAGATTAATTAAGTAATTTATATTTGATATAAATTGATTGGAAGAAGAGAAATAATTATTTTGGGTTGAGAACTCAAAATTAAGATGCAGGGGTATTTTGATCATTTCACAGGGTGACATATGGCACCATGAGATGGTGACACATGGCATTATACATAAGCTTGTCATATGTCTTTTAATCATATAAGATGATCAAAGTCAAGATTAAATATAGGTTTGACACTTGGCATAATGTGATTAGGCCAATTAAACCTAGAGCCAATCAGAAGGTGACATGTGGCAAGGGTTTTAAGTGGTGACCTAGCTATATAAGTGTAAGGATGAAAGAACAAAAGAATAAGCTACTGTTCTCTCTTTGGTGCTGCCACCCTTGGCTGGCTCTCCTTCTCTTTTTCTTCATCTCTCATCAATTCAAAGAGATTAGACAATAATTTCTTGAATTAAAAATGCTAGAAATCGTTTCTAGTGTCCTGTTTACATCTGTAATCTCTCAAAAGGCAAAACTTGATTTTTTAATTGATTGGGAAAGCTTTAGAAGCTGTTCAAGGGCTGCCATTGGTGATCTTGGTGTGGACAAGCTAGAGGGACAACACTTGGTGTCCTAAGGCGCATCCCAAAGGTGCCAAATACACTGCAGTGCATTAAAAAGTTAGTGCTCTTGTTCTTGATCTAATGTAGGGTTCTAATGAATTAATCTGATTAATTCTAAAATCTTAAATGGTAAATGTAGATCCAAAAATATATTAAAAGAGTTTTAATATGTTGTTTATCATTGAAATCAAATAGATAAAAATGAATCTTGCATGATGCATGTGACCCTAGGTG
This sequence comes from Hevea brasiliensis, assembly GCF_030052815.1. Classification (NCBI taxonomy): domain Eukaryota; kingdom Viridiplantae; phylum Streptophyta; class Magnoliopsida; order Malpighiales; family Euphorbiaceae; genus Hevea; species Hevea brasiliensis. Next base: position 42,143,996 of record NC_079509.1, read on the forward strand.
AAAAATTTTTGAATTCAATGATATAAACTTATGTTTTTCATACTTTCGCTCCTTCAGAAACTGCCCAGAAATTGCCTAAAACTTAGCTTGAACTTGGAGACAAAATTCTGGAACCTACAGAATTATACACGTGAGCAGTAAAATTTGCATGGCCATAACTCTCTCTAGAAAACTCCGATTTAGGTGATTCTTGAACTGATAGAAACTTAAAACATAGTAGAACATTTCATATGAAGAACTTAAGGCCAATTTATGGACTTAACCCAATCAAAATGCTAAGCAAAGTTGAATCATCAAATTTGCAGAAATCTAGAAATCTACAGATTTACCATATGAACAGTAAATTTTGTATGGCCATAACTCTCTCTAGAAAACTTCAATTTAGACAATTCTTGAACCGATGGAAACTTAAGACATAGTAGAACATTTCGTATAGAGAACATTAGACCAAATTATGGACTTAACTTGATCAAATTGCTGAATGAAGTTGGATCATCAAATCTGCCAAAACTGAAACTGCAGGGTGAACAGTAACGTAAACAGTAATCGTGTTTTGGTCATAACTTGAGCTACACAGCTCCAAATTAGGCGATTAAAAAAGGAAAATAAAGTTAAGACCCAGATGAACAATTTTCATTAAAAACACCTCACCAAATTATGATAAAAACTAGATAAAAATTGGATTCAAAGATTGGGGCACCAAGCTGCCCAAAACCAAAACTTTCTAAAATTTGCAAAGTTAATTTGGGATGCATTAGACATTCATGTAATGAGTTCTTGGTAGCAATTGAGATGCATATTGAGGCATTCTATTTATGTATTTTTAGTAGAGAAAGAGGTTGGGACGGACAAGAAATAGTGAGTAAAGAGAAAGGAGAGCATTGAAGGTTTGTGCACATACGATACTAGCCTTAACTTATGATCCATGTTATATGCCACATAGCCAATTATAAATTGACTCTATGTATAATTAATTACAAGATTGATAATAATCATTTATTAATAAAACAATTTCATAAACAAATAATAAAAAATTATTTTTTTAATAATATTTATATACTTATATGCAGAATAATAATAAGTGACAACATTAATATCTTCATGTCAAATAGTTTAGACTTTATAAATAAAGCTAAACTATTTTTATTATTTTTAATGAGATATTGCTGTCACCTTAATATATTCTCATTTAACACATAAACCATTTTCATATAATCATGTAAAACTACACCGTATTACTATGTTCACAAGTTGTCCTTGTGAAAAGCCTTTTATATTCAGATGGAAGATTGTAGTAATGAACCTGACATCTTTAATGACTTGTTATTCAAAACATTTGTTATTGATTAATTTTTAATCATCACTTCATACTTGTCACTTTAAATGTTCATATTCTATGGCATACTTAGAATAAGCCAATACATGTTCAACATTTGTTTTGAGAGTATATATCTCCAAAAGTTTTATGCTTTTTGGAGCTAACACACTTTTATTGCCCTAGTGTTAGTATCACCACATAGATCCATCTTGGTTGAACAAATTATTTTGGATTTTATTAACGTGTATAAAATTAATTTTTTATGACCAAATTTTCAATTACAGTGCATCTGGATTCTGGATTATCTTTTAATGTTACAAATGCATGAGATTTATATTAAAATATATTAATAATATATATTAATGCATCATAGTCATTATTTACAATAACATCCAATCAAAAGATAAGAAATTTTAATATAATAGTAATATAAACATGAGTAAATATTATAAAACTTCATTATCCATAATTAAAAACATAACAGTACTTCCTAACATCTAACAATAACCCTAAACCTTAAAGTAAACCATAGGTTGAATATCATATATAGTGGTTACATTACCACTATGCCCTCTGTATAATTGTATGGAATATCATTGATATGGGATCATTTGTCGACAAAATAAAATAGACAATATCAACTTTCCTCAGGTTATAAGCAGTTACAAACTTAATCTATCCATTCTCAAATCTGGCTTTCTTCAGAATACCTTTTGTATCAACTCTTGCAATATATTCACATCTCTAATAACTATTCATCAAAGGGTTAAATATATATACCATTTTACTCTCAGCCCCAAGATGATTTCTAGCAAACTCTACTGGGATATTTTGTTTTGAAAAAAAAAAAGTTAATGAATTCATCATCCTTACGGACTATACATTGCAAAGTATATCTAATCAACATTGAACTGCATGAGTTAAATTTATCTAAAACTTACCACTTTGTACTTAAAGTCAGTGTTCTATAGCCGATAAAGAAATCTAGGATCATTAAGTCTTGGCAGAATCATATCTAAAAAAGCTAGGAGAAGATTAAAATTGTAAAAATTAATTATTAATAACATTAACATGATTTATAAATCATATTATAAGCAAAATTTGAAAGATGTACTTAATTGTCCTCAATCTCATCATCCTCAGATATATCAATTACATCAGGTGGCATTTGCACAGTATGACTTCAGCATAATGAACATCAGTAAGAGGATGGGGTGGAGCTAAACACTTAGCCTCAGACCCACTTAACATGATAATATGAACATTAAATAGTTTGTGAGACACAACTTTGAAACATATAATCCATAAAGGTTTCACATCATCCCATTCAATCATCTCTTTAATACCTTCAGCGAGATACGTACGAGGTATACCATTAGTAGGACAATTTTCTATTGAAACCCCAACTCTCCAAGAATGCTCCTGTAAACCTTTCAATTGGCAAATAACAAATGTTGCCAATAGTTGTCTTAATTGTTGGAGTGTGGAGGTTGGTACTCTCTGTGACAACAAACCCATGTTAATAAAAACACATAATACAATAACAGGAAATAAATAGATCATGAAGTAAATAGAATCCCTAAAAAATTTAAGTTTGGTAAGAAAACAAGATGGACAAAAGAAGCTCCACCCCCCCACCCCCCCACCCCCCCCCCCCCCCCAATACCCAAACAAAAAAAAAATCAATAAAAAATAGCCACTTATAATATAATATATGAGTATTAATCTATCTTCTATTTAACATATCATATACTGCATATTTAATTGATATATATACTATATGAGAATTAATATATGAATATTTACATACTAGATGACAACTAAAATGTAATATACATGAAATGACACATACTCATAAATTAATATATATATATATATATATACATATATATATGTATATATATATACATATATATATGTATATATATATATATATATATATATAGCCGATAAAGAAATCTAGGATCATTAAGTCTTAGCATAATCATATCCAAAAAAGCTAGGAGAAGATTAAAATTGTAAAAATTAATTATTAATAACATTAACATGATTTATAAATCATATTATAAGCAAAATTTGAAAGATGTACTTAATTGTCCTCAATCTCATCATCCTCAGATATATCAATTACATCAGGTGGCATTTGCACAGTATGACATCAGCATAATGAACATCAGTAAGAGGATGGGGTGGAGCTAAACACTTAGCCTCAGACCCACTTAACATGATAATATGAACATTAAATAGTTTGTGAGACACAACTTTGAAACATATAATCCATAAAGGTTTCACATCATCCCATTCAATCATCTCTTTAATACCTTCAGCGAGATACGTACGAGGTATACCATTATTAGGACAATTTTCTATTGAAACCCCAACTCTCCAAGAATGCTCCTGTAAACCTTTCAATTGGCAAATAATAAATGTTGCCAATGGTTGTCCTAATTGTTGGAGTATGGAGGTTGGTACTCTCTGTGATAACAACCCCATGTTAATAAAACACATAATACAATAACAGGAAATAAATAGATTATGAAGCAAATAGAATCCCTAAAAAATTTAAGTTTGGTAAGAAAACAAAATGGAAAAAAGAAGCTCCTCCCTTGCCCGTGGCGCCCGCCTCCCCCCCCCCACCAACCAATACCCAAACAAAAAAAAATCAATAAAAAATAGCCACTTATAATATAATATATGAGTATTAATCTATCTTCTATTTAACATATCATATACTGCATATTTAATTGATATATATACTATATGAGAATTAATATATGAACATTTACATACTAGATGACAATTAAAATGTAATATACATGAAATGACACATACTCATAAATTAATATATATATATATACATATATATTGAGCATCAATCTTTCTTCTATATAACATGCCATGAATTCACGTTTTAAATTGATTGTGTATACTATTTAATATATGAGCATTAATCTATCTTGTATTTAACATGTCATATAATAATATATTTAACTAACTCTATATACTATACCAATATGAGAATTAATATATGAGCATTAATAAGCTAGATGATCACTAAAATATGATAAATATGACATGACACATACTCACATATACTATATGAGCATAGACTATTATATATATAACATGCCACACACTAACATATTAAATTGACTATAAATAAGTATATATTATATTATCAATAAAATATGAAATATATATAACACAAGATATATACTTGAGTGTCATTACAATATAATTTATAACACACTATATAGTTATGTTCATAGCTTATCATTTAATCACAAATAGGATTAAATTTATATATTATACATCATATTAGCCTTAGTGAAAACAACACCGTTTTATCATGATTACATGGACTTGTTTGATAGGTTCAACAAATACTACACCGTTTTCATATTCCAATAAAACACACCATTTAAATAAGCCAATGCATGACCTATAAAACACACATTTTCACAGTAATGAATTAAATGTAAGAATATGAAAGGCTATAAGTTTGCATGAGAAGATATCTTTCAAAGCTTCGAAATCTTTTTCTCTTGTCAATCCTTAACCTTTTCACAATAAGCATACCTTTTCATTATACCTGATTTCACAGACTCATTCTGTGTTCAAATTTGAATCTCTTCCTCTTCTCACATTTCAGAAGCATTTAACGGGTACGTCGAGTTTCTTGTTATATAATGTGCTTTTTTGTTTTTAATTATGCTATTTTATTTGTTCTCATAATTTCTTAATTTATTTGATTTGTTTATACTATTTATGTTTTTACGTTGATACTCCATTGTATACTCTATCCTCTATTTCCATTGTTTGATTTATTTTTACATATCAATCTCCTGATTTATCAAACTCTATGTCTACTTCTCTACTCTAATTCTGTCCTTTGTTTGTTTTGATATCCCAAAATGGCTTATACTCAATTATGTGGCAATTTTTGTTTCTTGAATAATTAAGTTATAGCCCATGTTATTCTTTAACAAAAACAAGTGTATAATGTGACTATGCACATGTTTTTACTATTTTCATTGTAGATTTATAACTGTTAAATTTTTTGGGTGTCATTATTTAGATGTTCTTGATCTTATAAGTTGCCAAATATATGCGTAACATCCTTCTTAATAATATAATTCAAATAAAGTTTGGCTCCATGCAACTACCTTATTGATTGCTCAGTTTTTAAAAGGAATATATGAATAAATGTATTGTAAACTTTACATGAAAGCCATCTAACACATATAAATTGTTCAAAATTTACTAACAGTGCTAAATATGTATGTTTGTATTTAGCAAACTTCACATTATGGGAGAAAGCTTCAATATTCAAGTAACAGAAGATGTGTATAAACAATTTGCAATTATGAGATATATGTTTTTGTTTTTCATTTTGTCTTCTATATTCTATGAATATATTAGTATGAAACTATTGAAAACTTTTCTTTTTTTTATTGGAAGGAAATACCATTTCATATGCTGTTTTGGAGTACAATTGAAAGGGAAGCAACTTTTCAATTGCGTATGCCAAATGGTGAAATGTGGGAGGTATTTGTATCAGAAGGAGAGGATGATGCATATATGCTTGATAGGATTTGAGAATTTTTAGTCCATTTCAATGTTGGAATAGATTATGAAATTGATTTCAATTTTCTTGGCCCAAAAGATTTTGCAGTAAAAATATTCAATAATGAAGGAAATGAGATCACTTACCCGCTACACTCTTCATGTATATAGAATTGTAATTATTTATAATTTTCAATTTTTTATATATTAATGCTTTCTAATTTTTTTTTTTTTTTGAAATGGAAGCAATCAACTTGCCTCTATGTATTTGGACTTTCACATTTGTTTGTAGGACCTAGGACTGGAAATACGAAGTGGTAGTTTTTTTTTTTTTCATTTAATCTATCATTAATTGAATTTGTAGAAATAGTTATAGAAATTAAAAATTTTTTAATTATTTTTGTCTAACAAAACATTACATTACAAGAGGCACTAAGTATGCTTGGCACAAAAAATTGCACAGTCACTCTTAAGCATGCTGAATGATCGATTCCTTTCAAAGTAGCATATGTATGCAGCCATGTTTTTACGAGAGCAATGAGACATCCTAAATGGATAACTAGGTTCAAGAAGCGATGGGTTTCGTTTGTCCAATTTTATGATTTGAAGAAAGGTGATGTGTGCACTTTTAGGACATCTACAATAGATGCGACTGTATTTTTTATGTCAGTTAAGCGTGGTGGCCAAGAAATTTAGAACAAGTTTCTCTATGTTTTGAAATTTGGTTATTAGGGTAGAGTACTTTTGCCTAATATTTATATTGTTTAAATTATGACCAGTTCAAGTTTTCTTTTCCTTTGTTGGGTTTGTTAATTGACTCTATCTTGGATTTATTTATATTATATGATGAACTATTTTTATTTTTATTTACTTCATGCATAAAGGTTTACTTGTTGATGTATTAATTATTAAGACTAAATGAACTCAAAAGAGCCAAGTATCAGGAATTCCAAGTACAGCTGCAACAAGCATACAAACAACTTTACTAATATTTTAAAAGATCATACATGTCATGATATGCTATCATTTTTTATTTTTTTTTGGTAATGATAATAAGCTATTTTCTCCTATTGTATATATCCCTTCCCCATGTAACAATTAAAATAAGACAACAAAAAAATTATCATCAGCTAAAACCATATCAATTAGTTGTTCACTTATTGTCCCCATTAACAATCAATTGCCATTTAGATGTATACATTATCATACTGTAAATGTATCTTACTAAAGCTGTAATTATCAATTAAATAGTATTTCTTTAGTTATTTTTTAATGCATTTTTTAATCCAATTATAAACAATCTTTCATAGAGGAAAAAATTGATCATCATGTAAAGAACATTTCAGTGGTAAAATTATAAATGAAACATCCATAACTAAAAGAATTAAAATTAACAAAAAAAACCATATTTCTATTAAAAAAAGGTAAACATTATATAAACAACTGAATTTTTTTCTAATGAAATGAGTCCATATTTTTTGCATTGTTGTTTAACTAAATTGCCTTAAAGATTGATCCAATATTTAGCAGCTCGACTAGAAGAAACAAAAAACCATCATCCATGTTCAGAGTAAGATTTTTGACACCAGCATTTGATGTCTGCAAAGGTGAAATGGAGGGTAAAAAAATATTAATAAAGTGTCTTTAATTTAACAAATAAATTTACATGTTAATTAAGTATTAGAGTGTATGACACATACTTAGTATAGAGATTCTTGAGTTAAAGCATTATTTGAAGCTCGTCCTCGTCCATGACCATTCGCACGCCCTCTACCATGACCTCTTCCACTCACACCAGCACCTCAGTTAGGATTTTGACTTGGCCATCTTTCAAATGCAAACCTAAAATGATTAGCCCGTGGACATCCTTGACTGGATACAACAGTTGGATTTCGAACAATCCTTGTTTGAGTTTGTAAATCACCACTGCCATCATCTGGAGCATCACCATTTAGATTGTCATTGGCATCATTGGATCAACCATCCCAATTTAGAAATTCTAATTTTAGATTCTCTAGACATGCCTTCATATGTTCAAGTCTTGAAACACTTTCCATAGCCATATATGCAGCTTCATTAAAACTCTTGTCAATTTCCTTAAATTTTTTGTATTCCTCTATCATATGAGGGTACCCTGCATCACAAAAAATCTTACTGTGCCTACAGTACACATCTTTCCTCCATCTCATTAACACGTATCTTTTATGAATTTGCCTTATATCTTTAAGGGTAATTACCTTCAATATATGAGCACACAATATGCCTTTTGATTTAAATTTTCTGCAGTTGCATTTGAACACAAAGCCTTCTTCATTATAAAGAATAGTATAAACATGTTCCTTCACATACTAGTCATTCATCAAACTTCTTTCTAGAATTTTATGCTGTTCAAACCATGGCTCAACAAATTCTTCATCCCCTTCATTAACATCTTCACCTGAAGCATGTTGATACACATTGCAATACCAAATTCATTTGATCTCATTTTGAACTTATTTATACATGCTAGTAGTGTAGGCCTTTTGAAATTGTCGCTCCAATTGAAAATCTAAAATGCAATTCACAACTGTGTTTTTGGATCTGAAATTAGCAAAGAACTCTTTTTCAACCTTATCTCATAATGCAATCTTGTATTGCTCAACAAATTGCTTCAAAGTGCTCATGGAGTTAATATACCAATCAAAATAGGCATGCATACCCTCACTCCTTTGAGTTGATAGCATTCCAGCCCAGAAGATATGGTTGACATAAACTAGAACCCAAAATTGTCTTTCATTGTAAAGCTTCAACAACAATTAATTACCTTCCAAATTATATTTCATGATAAATTCATGCCAATTTCTCTCGAACATTGCAGGACTTAGGCTGTCATATATAAGTGCAATAAACTCCTTCCTTGCTTTGTCATACTCTTGAACAGCCCTCAGCTTCTCAGGAACCTTATAAAGAATGTGCCATATACAAAATCTATGGGTTGTATTTGGCATAACTTCCCTTATTATGCTTTTCATGCTCTCACATTGATCTATCATGATTGCATTCGGAGCACGACCACCCATTGCTGCAAGCCACGTATTAGAAGCCCATTTAAAATTCTTAGCATCCTCATGAGAAATAAGCACACTACCTAGTAGAATCGATTGGCCGTGATGATTAACTCTAATAATGCCTGCAAATGGCATTCTGTAACGATTGATGAGGTATGTTATATCAATGCTTACAACATCACAAAACTCTTCATAAGCAGTAATACTATGAGGATGCACCCAAAACACATTAGTGAGCCTCTGATCCTCATCTATATCAATCAAGTGAAAAAATTTTGCATTTTGTTGTTACATTCTTAAAAACATCCTGTTTATATAATCAGCATATCCATTGCCATGCTTCCATCTTCTTGTTATGTCAATAAAGTTGCGACAATCCCTTGGGAGACAACTTAACTTCTCAAGACCACCAGCTTGCACTTCTAAGAGTCTAACACTTTTTCTTGGCCTTATTCTAGCAATGTCATGTGCTTCAAACCTTCTTTTTATAGCTGAAGGTATACTCCTGTGCACTCTCATGGACCTGGACATATTAGGGTCCAACTCATGGTTATGTTTGGTCTGCAATTTTGTCACTTGCCAAAAACCATTACTTCTTAAAATTAAGCTTAGGCGTGTAGGGCAATTTATTCTCTTTGATTTTGATTCTACATAAGATTTTCTTCCCCTTTCACAGCTAATTGTTTAGTATTTACGCACATTGCCATTGCCTTTTGAAGCAGACTTCTTAACCACACTAAAGCCTTTCTCCCTAGCATAAGAAAGGTACGCATCAAATAGAACATCAATACTGGCATAATACATGCCAACACTTGGAGGTTGATCATGATCTGCTAGCTCAATTTGTTGATTCTCATCATGAATCACAGAAATTTGATTGCCATTGCCATTAGTAGTTTCACCTACCTGAGATTTCTCTTCTACTTCATTTTCTTTGGATTCTTTTTCCATTATCTAGGTTTGATTTCCATCCTCATATTGACCATAGCTTAACTCATCTCCATTTACACCTTCATTTACACTTTGGCTTTGGCTTCTTCTAAAAATATCAACAAGAACATGTCTAACTATACTTTTATTGCTTCAGACCATTTGATCTTCATATCTACTATTATCACTATAGTTGGATTGATCAATAAATCTACTATTGTTACTACGGATGATTGATTTTTCCATTTGTGGAAGATGGAGAAAACATATAGAAGGAGAAAAAAGAATTTGAAAAGATGTGTTTTCTTCAATGTGTGTAGAGATAATAAGTGTGGAGAAGAAGTTTGATTTTTTTTTCCTTGAAAATGAAAATGTAATTTATTACTATTGCTTAAAAAAAGATAATGTAGTTGGAGGGAAATTGTTAAAGGAGGGAAGAGTAGAAGATGGAGGGAAATTTTGCCTCCAAAAATATCAAAGGTAAAAAAGACATTTTATATTGCTAAAAACCTTGTGATCCATAATAAATGTAAATTCACTTGATCCCTCAATCAAGATCCTATTTTAAATAGCAACATTAAAATTCTTTTAATTAAAAAATGACTTGTTTTTTAATTAATAATTATTTAATGACCTAATTAAATCTGATATGAAATTTTCTAATATATATATATATATATAAAGGACATGGCTTCTTTATTTAGTATGCTTATTTTTTTTTACGAATTTTTAAGTTTTTCCTTTATTTTTTTATGATTTAATTGGACCAAATAATATTTATATTTTTAAATTTAAAAATTAATATTTATTTATAATTAATTATGAATTTGAAAATCTAATCATATTTAATTCATTGTATATTACTTTTTGTTTTATATTTTCTGGGTTTTAATATTTAAATTTTTAATTAATGTAAATATTATTTTAAGAAAATGTTTAATATCAAATACACACACACACACACAATAATTAGAAATTTCATTAGCCTTATAAAAATCTTTGAAATTTTTATTTTAGTGATATCAAATTAATAAATGAGCTTCTAGACGAGCAATGTGTGTACGCAAGGTCGCATGTATACTATTATAAGGAATAACAAGTTTTTGGTAAGAACGTATGCGCCCTGAAAAGGAGTCGGATATTCTTCAGGGTATAAGTTTATGAGTCCTTGGGCAAAGGATACGTGTGCTCAGAAGAGGTCGGATGTTTGATGGACTTCACAATATGGAAACCCATCCTAAAATAATATTGCCTTAATCCTAATCTCTTTACTAGCCCTGAATTAAAGAAGTCGCCTAACCAACCTCAACACGGAAAGCAGTCGTGTGGTCCACATAATGGAAAATGAAGATGTCTATCAGTTTTATTCATAGGGAGATCATTTTGACAATATCTACTCTCATTAAATGAACAAGCCGTAATAAATATCCATGAGATAAAATATTCAATACAATATGTAAACACATAAATATCGGCACTAAAATCTTTCATATAATTGCCACTTTGTCAATTGTCCTGTACACAGCTCTTGGAAACAAGTATTAGAGGACTATCAATATACAGGCATAATCTATGTTATTTTCTGACTTGTTTGGGTCATAATGTCCTTCATAATCAAGAAGGCACATCCATTTGTCTCAAATAAACCAGTTAAATAAGTCGTTTACTACATTAATCAAATTGGTTATCACCCATTACAATTGGTCCCGATGTGTTAGAGTTATTATTGCTCTAATGATAATTTGATTAGACCCTAAAATAGACTCCAATGATTAAAATAACCTACTTATAGTATCTTTACACACGTTGTTTTAACATTGGCTCATATGTTCTATAAATAAGAACCCTCCCCTATTGGGGAAGACAGATTTTTCCTAGCCAAAACTATGACCCTCATTGGAATACCAATTCTCCCCAAGAAGTGGTGGTAGTATAGTAAAAGGTAGTCGTATCCTCCAATGAAGTAGTCATATTTCCCTAAGAGACTTTATCAGTTGAGCTATTCCAAATCCTTTAATTGCATGACACCATGTTAGATATCCACCAAATCTCTTACTATCATTTAGTTTAAAAAATTCATTAATTTCATCAAATTTGCACATAAAACTATATTATTTTGATAAATCAAAGTGCTTTTAGTAAATCAAATTTCACTAAGATTTCTTTTTTTAAAAAATAAATTTTACTAACAAATGAAAACGACAATCAGTTTTATTCATAGAGAGATCATATCAATAATATCTATTCACATTAAACAAACAAGCTGTAATAAATATCCATGAAATAAAATATTTGGCACAATAGGTAAACACATAAATATTGGCACTAAAATCTTTCATATAATTGCCACTTGTCGATTGTCCTGTACACAGCTCATGGAAACAAGTATTAGAGGTCTAGCACTATATGTGCATAATCTATGTGATTTCTAACTTGTTTGGTTCCAAATGCCCTCTATAAGTAGGTTGGCACATCCATTTGTCTCAAACAAACCAATCGAATGAGTCGTGTACTATATGAATCCAAAAAATTATCACTTATTACTATTGGTCCCGATATGCCAGAGTTATTATTGCTCTAACGATAATTTGATTAGACCTTGAAACAGACTCCAATGATTAAAACAACCTACTTGTAGTATCTTTACACATGTTGCGTTAACATTGGCTCACATGTTCTATAAATAAGAACCTTCCCCTATTGGTGATGACAAATTTTTCCTAGCCAAAACTATGACCCTCATTGGAATACCATTTCTCCCCAAATTGTAGTGGCAGTTTAGCAAAAGGGAATCATATCTTTCAATGAAGTAGTCGTATTTCCCTAAGAGACACCCTATCACTTGAGCTATCCCAAATCCTTTAACTGCATGACACCATATTAGATATCCACCAAATCCCTTACTATCATTTAGTTTAAAAAATCCATTAATTTCATCAAATTTGCACATAAAACTATATTATTTTGATAAATCAAAATGCTTTCAATAAATCAAATTTCACTAAGATTTCTTTTTTAAAAGAAGAAATTTTACTAATATTTTAATTATAAAATTTTCTATCATAATTAATTATTGTGGGAAGCAAACCAACTTTTTATCCAAAGAAATATCGAATTTTGAAACTAAAAATAATTTTCGGCCAACTATAACAAGAACTTTTTTTTTTTCCACAGCGATAGGCGTTAAAATATTATATAAATTATTATTAAAATTTATGATATATAATTAAAATATATTTATAAATATAATATATATAATAATTAAAATTTTAAATATTAAAAAATACAAATATATTTATAAATATTGAAAGTTCATTATATATTACTTTTTTCCATTTTGTTGTTTTTAATATTTAAAATTTTAGCTGTTAAGAAAATATTTAATATAAAATATTAAAATTTTTTGCCCTAATATACATGACAAATATGTCAATGGTTGTATACTTAATGAAATATAATATATATTTAATGAAATATTTAATAAATTTAATATAACTAATTTAATAAAGTTAATATCACTTTATCCTTTTGTTTATAAATAAAAGAAAAATTAAAAAAATAATACGAAAATGACATGGGAATCAATTACAAAGTGTGTTTTCTTAATTCACAAATAAGAATTATATATTCTTAACCGTTTGAAAATATTAATTATAATGATAGTACTTTAGAATTGCAAATAAAATTTATATATAAAATTTCACACCACATTTATAATGTATATTTATAAAATATTCGACATAAAAAATTATCATATGCAAAATTCTTAATTATATATGCAAAAAATGTAATATAATTTACAATTCAACCTAGTAAAAATTCATAAATATTTAATCATAATCTAATTACTATTATCATTCATTTTACATTATTCAAACTTTTTATGGTCAAAAAATATTTAAAATAAATAAAAATGTTTCTACCAATATAATTATATATATCTATATAATAAATTGAATTATTAATGATGTATGCGGGTATACTACTAGCTAAAGAATTAAATAACTATTCTCAAATAAAATGTCCAACTAATTAATTTTTACTATAATTCAAAGACTAAATAATAATTTAGTCTAAAATTTACTTTCACGTGCTATCAATTGTCAAATAAGGATAAATCAAATTTCATGTGCCTTAAGTGGCCATTTGAAAACTAAAAAAAAAAAGGACAAAAGCAAAAGGCCTATTTAGAGGCTAATTATTAGATACATCGGAAGTACTAAAAAATAATGCTTCATCTCTCACAAAAAAGTGGACCCTCCCTATAATATGGAGAGTGGGTCCCACATGATTGTGAGAGATGGTACATGTACACCGGGTGCACCTAATAATTTCTCCTATATAGGCTCTTTAAGTTGTGCGAAATAGTCATTTAAGTCTTTAAAGTATTTCGGCATTCAATTAAACCTTTCAACTTAAAAATAAAATAAAATAAATCTTTCAAATTTTTAAAAATAAGTCAAATAAGCCCTTGGGAACAAATAAGCCATATAACTTTTAAAAATATATCACAAAAGACCAAATTATAATATGCCTCTAATATAAATTTAGTCAAGGCCATGCACAAGGTTCAGACACTCAGCTGTAGGAAGTTGAACCTATTGAACTAACTATGGAGTCACGAATGTTGCAGAGTTGCGTGCTAATAGTCTGGAGACTAATGCTTGCCTTGAAATGAATGATACCAAGTTAGAATGTAATCGAACCACAATGACAATGAATGAGATTGAGCTCGGAAAATAAAAGTGGATATAAGAGTGATGAAAACAGAACTGGAACTAAGAAAGGGTATCACAGAGCAATGAACAAACTGAAAATCAAGACTTCCAGTGTCCAACACTCTTTCAAAGAAAAAATACTTTAGAAAACTGGTTTCTGAAGTTTCTTTCTAGCTTAAAAAAAATAGCAGAGTAGCAAAACTGAATCAATTTTCAGAGCCTTTCCACTATAATCACCACCCCTTTTTCTTCGTCCCTTTCAACAGTTTTCATGCAGGTATTTATAGGGAATAGGTGCTCTCAATGAAGGGTCAGGATTTTCTTTGAGGGAGATGGAAGGTTAGGATTTTAAAGGACATGATCTGATGCTTGGGAATTAAGGAGAATCAAGATGAACGGCTGAGATCCTTTTCAGAATATTTGTCCTTTCTCCTTTCTAATCCAACGGTTCCAAAACTTTCTTGTCAAGGGAGATCCGAGGGCTGGGAATAAAAGGCGCCGGTCTTGTCGCCTTCTCTTTGATCCAAGGGCTCCGGACTCGTCCTTACAAGTTAGATCAACGGTGGAGATCGAGATGTACAGGACTGTCATGACATGTCCTGGCACCTGTCAGTAATGCGGGCGATTCTGCAGATGAGGCGTGCGGTGGAGATTTGATCTCGTCTGCAATGCTTTAACTACCTCGGCTCTGATTATGACAGCAGTTATTGAAAGTTGTCTCATCCTTTTCTTGCTTTCCGATCTCTCATCCCTTTCGATCTTTCCATTATAGCTTTTTTCGATCTCTCATGTCGGGCCCCTCTCCCGATCTCTCCCATTTTAGCTCCTTCTCCTCCGTCCAGGCTGATCCGATCAAAGCATTTATTACTTCGATTATCGAGGCACCCGCTTCGATTTTCGCTAGTAATAAATGCTCAAACCCTTCCTATATATATGCTTTCGATCAGAAATTTTTCCCACATTCCATTTCTTCCTATTTCCATCCCTTTCTCCTGCTGTTCTAATTTTTCGGTAACATTATGACCACGGCGACTGCTTTTGATCTTTTTTTCAACTATTTTCTCTGCTTTTCGACTGAAGATTTACGATCCCAGTGATAAAAAAATCACAATAACCGCCTTTGATGACAATGGGAGAACTGGACTAATTTACCGATCCAGATCGAGAATGTCGATCGCATTGATCTCGAGTCGGGCGACCGATCTAATCGGTGAACTGATTTCGAGTGAGAAGACCGCTAATTTCCCTCTTATCATTGGTGACTGCCCTTCAAAGTTCATTTGGCTCCTCACCACATCGGGTGTCCCGACCGCGGCTCGGTTCCGAGCGATAACATTGACGATGACCTCCCTTATCTTCATGAGAGTCATAGTCACCCCATCTGAGCTGTACATCTATTCGATGTCAATGGTTGGTTTCCTGATCAAACACATCTTTTGATTCAGCCACGAGACTAGGCTTTGACATAGGTCTTTACTAGGTAGGATATACCGCTGATCTCTAGAGATCGCCCAAATGATGTAATCTGACCTTTAATGTAATCCGATCTCTAGAGATCACCCAAATGATGTGATCTGACTTTTAATGTAATCCGATCTCTTGAGATCACCCAAATGATGTAATCCGACCCTTTGGAAATGAGATCTTATTTTGACAATTATCATTTTATTATTATTGCATTAATTACTTTCCAATCTCTAATGTGCATATCCGATCCGATTTCCTAATTGAATATCCCTTAACCGATCTATAATTCTGAACATCTACTTTAATTCACCGATCTTTAACTAGCCGATCTCCCCTTATTTATTTAATGAGTTTCTGGAATGTTCTTGCGACGTGTCAGAAAAGCTGGTGAATTTCACTGACCTATTCGTCGCTTGGGATACCGTGAGCATTGAATGCTCAGACGGGTATAAATAGGGGAAGGGACAACCAGTTGCTCCCTTATGTCATTTTCAGCACCTCGCGAGCAATTCCAAAATTCTCTCGTTTCTTCAAGTTGTTCCAACACCGATCACACTCCGGTAAGGGTTTTGATCTTTTTTTTAGTTAAATTTCTCTCTTTTCTTTGAAAATGAGCCGTGCCAAGGGTCAGAGAGCGACGAGCCCCCCTTCCGTTCATGTTTCATGGTCGTCTAATGAAGTTGAGGTGGTCGGACCAAGCGGGCAATCTGATCCTTCTACATCCTCCGTTCCAGCCCGTGGTCAAGTGGGACCCTCAAGACGGGCGCATCCCTCAGGGAAAGAAAACCTTCCCGTGGATGAGCTGCCGTCAATCCTTCAAGAAACCGATCTGCAAACGTTTAGCCAAGAATATAACCTTCGGCTCGATTCATACGAACTTATCAGATGCCATGGCGATCTCCGAGCTGATCACTTCTTTGAAGAAAATGATATGATCATGGTATACGAAGAGCAATTGAAAGCCGGGCTGCGATTTCCTCTTGATGACTTCTTCAAGGAAGTTCTGAAATTCCACCAAGTCTGCATAGCTCAAGTTCACCTGAACTCATGGCAGATCCTGGTAGCCTTCAGAGGTCTCTGCTGAGCTAAGGGACACAGTCCTACAGCGAAGGTGTTCGCCGAGCTACACAGGCTAACTCGTCAAAAGGACGATGAATACTGGTTCTTTCAGGCGAAACCACATTGTGGGCTTTTTACCGACCTGCCCTCCTCCCTGAAGAATTAGAAGAATCGCTTTTTTATTCTGAGGAGCAAGGTTCTAAGCGGTTTTGAGGGTTTCTGCGTGGCTGGCTGCATCAGGGCCCATTACTTCCGAAGCGCATCACCCTGAATAGGGAAGAGGGCATAATGATGATGGAGTTGAAAGATCAGGCGGCCACTCAGAAATTCTCTTGTTTAGATGCGGTGATGGCCGAACTGCATCATTGGATGATGCAGCTGATTACCGGTGAAGAACGCGGGCTTCAGCTCTCTAACCTCGGCCTCGATACTTTCTATATCTCTGATCTTTGGGCCTTAGCGAACTCACTGACTTTTCCTTTGTGCAGGCATGGCGAGCGGTGAGGCTTCCAAGGAGAGTCGAAAGTGGAGGAGAGAGGTCTCCAGAAAAGTGTGAGAGATGAAGCGCGCGGAGGCCTCTCAGATGCCAAGGCACGACCCAGAGAAGATGCAGGGAGGCTCGTCCCGACCCTCGGGACCGCTGATCCCTGAAGTAGAAGTGATCCGGTCTCCTCCTCAACATGAAGAGCCGCCACCACCTCCACCAGTTACTTTGAGTGCGGAAGGGGGTCCTTCCCAACCTACCACGAGGACCCTCTCCCGCGGTGCTCAAGTACTGATCCACTCCCTGGAGAAGAACCGAACTGTTCCGGAGAATCTGGGTTTGGCTAAGGTTTTGGGGGCCTCTATCTGCCTTCGGGAGGATCGGGATAGGCTAACCCCGAATAGTCTCGATGATATCCTGACCCAGACTATGAGCCTGAGTGTGGAGAGTTTGGTGAACCAACATATCGTCTGGGAAAAAGCTCATCATTTAAAGCAGGAGATCCAAAAGGTGAGTCAGGAAGCGGCTTCCGCCCGAGCTCAACTTTCATCCGCCCAAAACTACATAGCTGAAATTGAGGGGCGGATGAAATTCTACGAGGATAAATTGGCCGAACAGGCTCATGTTCTTGAGGAAGCTCGGGCGCTTCAAGCCGCTGATGTCGCACGCCTCACTGAAGAGCTCAGAGCAAAAAAAGAAGAGGCAGTGATGAGGGAGGCCAGGGCTTATGTGAACGCCCATGGGGATCTTTTAGCCGAGCTCAAGAAGTGTTATCCCGAGGAGGACTTCTCCTGGATGGTGGATCTGGCTCCCCAAGACGAAGAGGATAGCGAGGAGGAGACTGAGGGTGATAGAGAGGGTGAACGCAATGTAGAACATGCTGGGGGTGATCCTCCAGCCGAATGACTTGTATTTTTTTTATTTTGAAATGAAATGAAGTTCTTTCTTTTGTTCAATGACTTGAGGAGATCGGAAAGAATCTAAGTTGTATAAGCGCCTGACTATCTGAACTAATTAGAACATGAAACTTAAAAGTGATTATTAATCTAAGAATAAGACGTCGAAAAACATTATGAGCATGAGATCGGCTTTGAACAAACACCGCACGGGACTTAAGATTATTAAAATTGGAAACCTGATTTGAACACTTAGGATCGGAAGCATCACTAAACCGGATTAAAGCCTTAACTTGATTATCCATAAAATTTTAAAAAAGAGATCGGAAATAAAACTGGATGGAACGAAGACCTAATGTTAGTTTGATTTCGTTTGACAAGAGATCGGAAATGTGATTAACTGGCCAAGAAGCTTAATAATTGGTTCAAGAGATCAGTAAGGATTTGAGTAATACGGAAACTTGGTATTGGTTCAGTTTCTTTGGAGAGAGATCGGGAAATGTGGTCGTCTGGCAAGGAGACTTGGTGTTGGTTTAGATCCCTACGAAGAGAGATCAGAAACGAATGGAGACTTAGTGATGGAGATCGATTTCAAAGTTTATTGATTTCGGGGATCGACCAAAATATGGTGTCGACAACTGCCCCTCTTTACATAATTTCTATCGAAGGGAAAAAAATTTCCTGTGTAGGAATTATGTAAAGATTCAGACCCATATTTTGGACGATTTAAAATTTTGAAACTCAAATTTAAAGTTAGGAAACTAAAAGCCACTCAGGTCGGCGACCTAGAGGTTAATAACAGGAATTTAAATGCTGAAAAATTAAAATCAACTTAGATAAAGGAACCAGAGGTTGATGACAGAAATTTAAATGCGAAAAATTAAAATCAACTTAGATCAAGGAACCAGAGATTGATGACAGAAATTTAAATGCTGAAAATTAAAATTAACTTAGATCAAGGAACCAGAGGTTGATAACGGAAATTTAAATGCTGGAAAATTAAAATCAACTTAGATCAAGGACCCAGAGGTTGATAACAGAAATTTAAATACTGGAAATTAAAATCAACTTAGATCAAGGAATCAGAGGTTGATAACGGAAATTTAAATGCTGGAAAATTAAAATAAACTTAGATCAAGGAACCAGAGGTTGATAACAGAAATTTAAATGTTGAAAAATTAAAATCAACTTAGATCAAGGAACCAGAGGTTGATAACGGAAATTTAAATGCTGGATATTAAAATCAACTTAGATCAAGGAACCAGAGGTTGATAACAGAAATTTAAATGCTGAAAAATTAAAATCAACTTAGATCAAGGAACCAGAGGTTGATAATAGGAATTTAAATGCTGGAAAATTAAAATGCTCACAAAGTAAGCCTAACCTGACACAAGAAGTTCTTTCGTGACAAAGTGTACTTAACAGGATCCCAAAGGTCAACGATTAATGGAGGACGAGTTACAAGACTTGTCCTACAACTTCCCTTTCCTTACTCTATTCTCGACTTTCTTATTGTTTTGCGGAAAGTGCCCTTACGGGTTTTTACTTTCCCTTCCGTCCATCCAGCTAGAAGCGCCCTTCCGAGTTTTCACCCCTAGTTTTTTTTTTTTTTTTTTTTTGCTCTTTCACCCATTCCCTGCAAGTTTCTTAGCAAAGTACGCGAGGTTATCAACATCCAAATCCTAATCTTATAATAAAATTTTAACAAATTAATAGCGTAGGGAAAATAGCATTAGAGTATGAGCAAAAAGATAAATGCAAATGTGCGAGGAAAGTAGATCAAAGTGAAAAGAAATTATGGCTTTATTATGGCTAAGGAATAAAAAGCACAGTTTCAAAGAAAAACAAGATACAAGTATAGATCTCACAAATTTCTTGTAGTTAACTTTGAAGTCTCTTAACTGCTATTATTTCAAGTATTCTACTGACGGGGATTCATGTCACGATGATTTATTTTCCTTCCCTGGTCCCATATCTTCTTCCTTATTTCTCCATTTTCTGGTTCTAAGGGCACCCTTTCGGGTTTTCACCCTTAGATTTTTTTTTTTTTTACTCGCTCTTTCAGGGTGCCCTTTCGGGTTTTCACCCTTCACTCATTTTACAGAAAGTGCCCTTCCGAGTTTTCACCTCTTCACGCATTTTGCTAGGGGCGCCCTTTCGGGTTTTCACCCCTACCCCTATTTTTTTTTTTTTTTTTTTGCAAGGCATAATATCTCCGGACAATGTCGGCATTCACGGGTCTTGGGAATTCTTCACCATCCATACGGGACAAGATTAGGGCCCTACCAGAAAATGCCCTTTTGACCACATAGGGTCCTTCATATGTTGGTGTCCATTTACCCCGGGCATCATTTTGATTCGGAAGCACCTTTTTCAGGACTAGATCCCCGGGTTGAAATTCACGTGGGCGAATGCCTTTGTTAAATGCTTGAGCCATTCTTCTCTGATATAATTGCCCATGACATGCTGCCGCTAGCCTTTTCTCGTCCAGCAAATTTAATTGGTTGAATCTTGACTGGATCCACTCCGACTCATCAATCCCTGATTCCTTCAGAATTCTTAAGGAAGGAATTTCCACTTCAATAGGTAATACAGCTACCATCTCGTAAACTAGTGAGTATGGAGTTGCCCCAATTGACGTCCTTACGGAAGTCCGGTATGCGTGAAGGGCGTAGGGAAGCATATCATGCCAATCTCTATAGGTGACTGTCATTTTCCGAATTATTCTCTTGAGATTTTTGTTTGCAGCTTCCACTGCTCCATTCATCTGGGGACGGTATGGTGAGGAATTGAGATGTCGGATCTTGTATTGCTCACATAATCTTTGGACCTTCGGACCATTCAAATTCTTGGCGTTTTCAGTGATGATCTCACTGGGGAGGCCGTGTCGGCAGATAATATTATTTCGGAGAAACTTGAGAAATGTGTTCTGTGTGATGTGGGCATATGATGTCGCTTCGACCCAATTAGAAAAATAGTCAATAGCTACCAAAATAAATCTATGTCCATTGGATGCCTTGGGGTTGATGGGACCAATCACGTCGATTCCCCACATTGCGAAATGCCATGGTGAGACGAGGTTGAACAATTGGTGAGGCGAAACATTTATCGGATCCGCGTAGATTTGACATTTGTGACACTTCCAAAAGTATTCGATGCAATCCTTCTCCATAGTAGTCCAGAAGTATCCTCGTCACAAGATTTGCTTAGCCATCATATGTCCATTAGCATGGGTAGCACAGTTCCCCTCATGAGTTTCGAAAAGGATCCTCTTTGCCTCTTTTGCCTCCACGCATCTCAACAATTCGCCATTGGAGCTCCTTTTGTATAGAATTTCTCCACTGGGGAAGTACCCGAAAGCTAATCTCCGGATCATTCTTCTTTCATTTCTACTTGCCCCTGGAGGGAATTTTCTGGTTTTGATGTAGACCTGGATGTCATGATACCAAGGTTTACCATCTGTTTCCTTCTCGATCATGAAGCAGTACGCTAGCTCACTCCTTGCTTTGATCTGCAATTCCTGAATCGTCTACCCTTCTTCTATTTGAGCCATAACAGCCAGGGTGGCTAAGGCATCCGCAAATTGATTTTTGTCCCGACTGAGGTGAGTGAAAGAAATTTCTTCGAATTTCTTGATCAATTCCAGTAGGTACTTCTGATATGGGATTAACTTCAGATCCTTGGTTTGCCATTCTCCCTTGAATTGATAAATGATCAAGGCTGAATCTGCATACACCTCCAACTTCCTGACTTTCATTTCGATGGTGGCCTGTAAACCCATCACACAAGCTTCGTATTCTGCGACATTATTGGTACATTCAAACCTTAACTTGATGGCTATTGGGAAGTGTTTCCCATTGGGTGATACCAGTACTGCCCCAATTCCATTACCAGACAAATTAACAGCTCCGTCGAAATACATTTCCCACACATTAGCTGGCTCTTTTTCTTCGTTGTCGACTTCATTAACATGCTTATCAGGAAATTCAAAATCCAAGGCTTCATAATCCTGGATTGGGTTTTCTGCTAAAAGATTAGCGATTACGCTATCCTTTACTGCCTTCCGGGTCATGTAGACAGTGTCATATTCCGAGTCATGTAGTGTTTAAGTCGATTTGCCACCCAGGCTAATACGCAACAAGTTTTCTCTAGGAAAGAGTACCTTGACTCACAATCATTGAACTTCTTACTCAAATAGTAGATGGCTCTTTCCTTTTAACCAGTGTCATTATGCTGCCCTAAAACACATCCCATTGAATTCTGTTAGATAGCCATGTATAGAATCAAAAGTCTTCCTGCCACTGGAGGAACCAATACTGGTGGGTTTAACAGGTACTGCTTAATTCTCTCGAAAGCCTCTTGGCAAACTGAATCCCATTGAGCAGTGTTATTCTTTCGGAGTAATCTAAAGATAGGCTCAGCCTTAGCAGTGAGGTTGGAAATAAATCTCGAAATGTAGTTCAGCTTTCCCAGGAAACTGCGCACCTCCCTTTCTGTCTTTGGGGATGGCATCTCTTGAATAGCTCGAACTTTGTCTGGATCTACTTCTATTCCCTTCTCACTCACTATGAATCCCAACAACTTCCCAGATTTAGCTCCGAACACACATTTGGCAGGGTTCAATTTTAGCTGATACTTCCTGAGTCTCTCGAATACTTTTCTTAGCACCTGCACATGGCTTTCTCCTTCCCTGGATTTGATGATCATATCATCCACGTACACCTCCACTTCTTTGTGCATCATATCGTGGAATAATGTGACCATAGCATGTTGGTAGGTAGCGCCTGCATTCTTTAAGCCAAATGGCATGACCCGATAACAGAATACCCCCCACTGAGTGACAAAAGCGGTTTTCTCCTTATCCTGTTCATCCATGAGGATTTGATTGTACCCGGATGCTCCATCGATACATGAACATCTACCCAATCCTGCGGCATTGTCTACTAGCATGTCTATGTACGGGAGAGGGAAATCATCCTTCAGGCTTGCTTTATTAAGATCCCTGTAATCAACGCACACCCTGACTCTTTCGTCTTTCTTCATTACCGGGACAATGTTAGCTATCCATTGAGGATATTTGACTACTTCTAGAAACCCAGCATTATATTGCTTTTTGACTTCATCCCTGACTTTGAGCAGCATGTCAAGGTTCATTTTTCAGCTTCTGCTTTACCGGGATCGTTCCGGGAATTAGGGGAATCTTGTGTGTCACAATCTGGGGGTCTAAGCCGGTTATATGGTCATAGCTCCATGAAAATACGTCCATGAATTCTTTGAGCAGACTGACCATATCTTCTAATTCTGCACTCTCCATAACTTTAAGTTCTCTTTTTATTTCTTCTGTGCCAAAATTCACGATGTGCGTTTCGTCCCTGTAAGGTACCAGGGAAGGTTCATCTCTTTCATCCCTTTCTTCTACGAGTTCCTCTTCAGAATCACTTGAAGTAATAGCAGTTATGGGGATTTCAAAATTAACCAGAGGAATTTCTGAGTCTATTGGATTATTAGGTGTTAATTGATGAATTGTCCTAAAGAAATGAAAGTGGAATATATTATGAAAATGGCAAAACAAGGAAAAGAGAATTGGATGTAAAAATGCGCTATTAATCCATTAATATTTGCATCATAAGAAAATGGTCCATTTACAGTATTACACTTGTCACCATGGACAAAATGATCAAGTATTGATAACCAAAAGTACTTTACTCGAAATTGAGTACAGGAATGTCCTTTGCCGTCCAGTTGTCCAGTTCTTGCCTTTCAGCTATTGGCGAGACTAGAGCTTCATACAAGGAATCGAGATGGATGAAATTAATGGATGGTTCATCGGGTGATTCTTCAGTTTCCGCTGGATTTTCAATAACCGGCTTGGTGAAGACCTCTGCGATTTTCGGGACTACCTTCATTTTCCCGATCTTTTGATCAAATCTCTGATCCCGAAGCATACTTCTCATCTAGAATCGTCCATCCATGAGGGCGTCTTCCTCATAACCCAAACCGCAATGACCAACCTTTTGGATAGCTAGTATAGGTTCGACAATCCCCTGTAATGTAGCGCCTAACCCCTTGCCCATCTCATACCCATTCTTTAGCATCACCTTTGCTACCATAGCCGTAGCCCTTCATCCCTCAGGATAGTTTCTTGCAACTCTAGAGCTTGAAAAGAGCTTTCCAATGATTCCTCAGCTGCTTCCACATAAGGAAGTGATTGCGGCTTGGTGACCAGCATGGCTTCCTCCCCTTTCACAGTGATGATTTTGCCGTCCATAATATATTTGATCTTCTGGTGTAAAGTCAAAGGAACGGCATTTGCTGAATGGATCCAAGGCCTTCCCAGCAACATAGTGTATGCAGGTTCAATGTTCATTACTTGGAACGTGACGTTGAAGGTGCATGCGCCGATTTGGAGTGACAAGTCAATGTCTCCCAGTACCTCCCTCCTTGTGCCATCAAAAGCTCTTACCACCATAGCACTTTGATGTATGTTTGACCGGTCGACCGGTAGCCTAGCCAAAGTGGCATTAGGCAAGACGTTGAGTGTGGATCCATTGTCAATGAGGACCTTGGCAACTATGCAACCTTTACACTGTACTGTCACATGCAGAGCCTTAGTGTGCTTTAGGCCTGCCGGGTCTATCTCTTCTTCTGAAAAAGTGACAAAGCTGGATGCTTGAATTTGTCCCACTATTTTCTCAAATTGCCCCAGTGTGATGTCGGGGTTTACGAAGGCCTGATCCAGAATTTTCTGCAAGGCTTGGTGGTGCACCTCTGAGCTCAGAATCAGCGACAATAGTGAAATTCGAGCAGGTGTCTTTCTTAACTGTTCAACAACGTCGTACTTACTTTGCTTCATTATTTGAAGCAACAGCTCCTCCTCTTCGTTTGATCTGGCAAGTTCTTCTCTCTCCACTTTCTCAACCTCCTCTTCTGTATTCTCTTGAGGCTCTCTCATTTTTACTTTCCCTCTCTTCTTTTCTTTCTCTTCACCCCCGTAACATCTCCCACTTCGGGTTATAAATTCAACCTCTTGCTCAAGTGGGGAGGATTTTGTGGTAGCGACTAGCTGGGGGTTTGATTGGGGAGTAGCATTACCAGAAGGTCCAGCATAAGTCATCTTAAAGTACTCGTGAGGAGCGAAGCACGGTTTAGGAGGTACTGAAGGTGAGGCAAGGTTAGGAGCCGGTGTACTTCTCGATACTCCTTGGGTGAAGACTTAGAAATCATAGTTCCAGGGTACAGCACGAGTGTTTGTAACTAGGAGCTGGGACGGGGTTCGGATGATTGTTACTGGTGGTGATGATGCTGGGATAAAGAAAGTCATTCTGTGATTAGAGGCATTTTGGCCGAATCGGACTGCATTTACTCCGCCCTCTATTTTCGACCTTGCTTGGCATCTTAAGACCTTGAGGGACAGTAGGTTCTAGACGTCTTGTTTGAACTCCTCACAATTTTGTAATTCGTGGTCAGCTGCTCCTCCATGATAGGGGCATCCCACATTATTTTCAGGCTTTGGTGTTTGAGGGTAGAGATAACCTTTCCTTACTACCATTGTAAAGATTTCCTCAAAGTGAGGAATCAGTTGATCTATCTCCAAAGTTGACCCTTCTCCTTCTGAATCTATCATATTCACATCACTGCCTGTACCATGATTGGGCAACGGGTTTGAGGTGACATTGGGAAGGGAGCCATTCCCTTCGATTTTTAACCATCCATTTCTGATTAGGGCGTGTACTCGCCCTCTGAGTGCCCCACAATTATCAGTAGAGTGCCCCTGTGCCCCTCCATGATACTCACACCGGGCACTGGCATCATACCACCTGGGGTATGGCGGCTGAATTGGGTCAAGGGGAATTGGCACTATTTGATTTATACCGACGAGGTATCGGTATATTTCGCTAAGTGGCAGGGGAAGAGGTGGATCAGGATTTCTTTGTAGTCTCGGGTTATTTTGAGGTGGTCTGGGTTGAATAGGTTGAGGAGGTGGTCTGGGCTGGTAAGTTGTCGGGGGGTGGATACTGTGGGTGTGGGTGAGGATAATTTGGGAAAGGGGGTGAAATGTTTGCAATGGTTTGGCCATGAGGGGGAGGATATGGTCGATAGTTATTTGGAGGTAATGAAGATTGGGTGTTCTGTCGGGTGATGGAATGCACATCTCCCTCTTTCTTCTTGCCAAAGCGGCGATTTTCTTTCTGAGATTCTCGATCAACTCCTGCAGTCGTCCCATCCTTAAGTTGGCTTCTATCCTCTTACCAGCTTGGATGATGTCCGAGAAACTATTGGAGGTGTTCCCAATCATCAGATTGAAATAAGGTGCCTTTAACGTCTCACTGAACAGAGAGCATAATTCATTGTCAGTCACCAGAGGATATATTTCTGCGGCTTTCTCTCTCCATCTTTGGGCATATTCTTTGAAACTTTCCCTGTCTCTCTGCACCAGGTTTTGGAGGTCTCTCCTTATAGGGGCAACGTCGCAGTTGAACTTGTATTGTTTCAGGAAAGCGTTAGCCAAATCTTTCCAGGAGCGTAATTTGCTCCTGTCTAACTGAATACACCACCTCAAGGCTGCCCCGGAGAGACTCTCGTGAAAGAAGTGAACCAAGAGTCTATCGTCTTCCGTCAAGGCAGACATTTTAGTGATATAAGTGGCCAAGTGAATGCGAGGGTCTAAATTCCCAGTGTATTTGTCGAAGTCCGGGACCTCGAACTTAGGCAACACCACCACATCAGGCACCAATCTCAGTGACACCACATCAACTGAACCATACATGTTCAGTCCCTCTATCGCTCTTAATCTCTCTTTTAGAGCGGACAGCTTCTCATTTTCTCTTGTTTTATTTTCCCCTCCTACTGCATGAAATACTCCCCCAGTTGAGAAATGAGGGGCGAAATGAACCGGAGAGATCAGGATTGAAGGGTATGGCTTTGCATTTGGGATAGTCGGGTAGTGGGAGAAAGGTGGATCATTATTCAGGGGAGCGGGATTGACAGTGATTGTCCGATCTGGGATAAGTGGCTGAAAGGTGAAAGAAGTTGAAGCATGATGAGAATCAACCGTTGTAGGAGGTGGGGGAGGTAATGGTAAGTTAGGCTCTGAAGCAGGCTTATTATGGGACATCTCTCTCATTAGTCTCATGAGCTCTGAGACCTGGTCTTTCATTTCGGACACTTATCCTTGTAGGTTCTGGACTTGTTCCTGGTCTTCCATTAGCCTTCTTGTTCGTGACCTTGTTAAGTACACTCGTCTAGGTTGAACTGCGTGTCTAGTCAGGCTTGCTTTGTTTGAAGTAATGTTGATTTTCTATAGGAAGTAAAAGAAAAACAAAACCTTTTAGTGAATTTTGAATTTTGTTAAAAATTAAAAGGGTCTCGATTTGGACAAAGGATACGGTGGCATCTGAGAGCCAAGAATGGAATCTGCAGAAGAATAATTGCATCAATTTTATCATGGCATCGTTCGATAGTCCGACGGTGAATGACTGGATTGAATGCGCATCCATGATACCTGTCCATATGGCGTATCCAATTTTTCGCATAACCCTAGCGAGGGGGTTCCTACGGGAGTCATACTATTCATTCACAATTTTGCTAAACAATAGCCCAAAAGTTGTTCCATTAATTGAATAATTTGTACATGGCATTCTTTACATTGGTCTAGGCTTAGGGAGGTTCTTTATAATGTAATGACATTTCCTGAGATATTCATAAAGCCTTTCTTCTTGTCTGGCGGGGTTGAATATCCTCAGGGCATACTCGGATTCAGGTAATAGTTCTTGTTTCCCCTGTGCTATCATTCTCTTTAGCTGGTCAACATTTTCTTTTAGCTCTTGATAGAGAGTGGCTTGTCTTTCTTTTTCCTTCCTTTCTTTAGCACATTCTCTCAGGAAATCATTGATAAGCTATGCTTGCTCCTTCAGTTCAAGCTTCTTCTTTTTGCTTTCTTGTTTATACTCCTCCATGAGTATCTCCTGGTATTTCATTTTCTCTTGAAGCTTGCCATTCTGTACTTCTGCTTCTTTTATTGTAGCTTGGAGAGAGCTCTTTTCCCTTTCCCATCGTGTTTCTTGCTCTTCAAACCCTATCTTTTTGGTCCTTGCATCTTCCCTGAGCCTTCTTACTTTTCTTTTGAGGATCTGTTGTTGGTCCTCTAACTGTTTTATTTGTTCTTGTAATTGTGAGTTTTCAATATTCGCCTTTTGTAGAGAGTCGGCCAAACGAGCGCTAGCTTCCTCTGAAAGGATGTTTTGACGAGGGTCGCTGCCTTCGAATTTGGTTGGATCTGCAGTTAAGTGTCCTTGATCCCTGCCAGCCCTCCATTTAAGATAATCGCGCGTGACACTTGGACCTTTAGGCGACCTTTCCATCATAGTGATGTTTTCCCAGGATTTGCGAGCTACTTTCAATTCTTCTTCATTATCGAGCTCATGATAGAAATGACCTCGGCGGTATTCTTCAATACTGATTGTGGACTGGGTTGAACCAAACTATCTCATTACTAATGCTGGGATGTAATTTGTGTGTCCGGTCACTCCAATTAGAGACACTGAACAATTACTCCCTGTGCTGAACAAAATGGGTTGACCCGACGTCCACAATTTCTTCCAACAGTAGTCATGGCTATTGAAACTCAGAATCTGTTCTCGCCACTGCAGCTCATCCTTTGGGCTGATTGCTAATCTGGTCATCTTTTCGATAAGAGGTTGGTCAAGATACCAAGTTAACCCCTTTGTCTCTACAGGGCACATGTGACTGATGATCCAGAGGTGCAACAATTAAGAACAACACTTGATGGACCCCTTGCCTTGTTGTCGACAATAAGTAAGGGTTAATAAAGTCTCTGCAAGAATTGCCGGTATTGGATTGACCTTCTGCTTTTCTACTGCCCAGAATATCTCCACAACGTTGCAGGTTATAATTCCCGGAGGCCCAGGGAATAATATCAAGCCATAGATCCCTAAAGCAAGTGCCAATGAAGCTTGCTCCCATTGCTCATTATGGATGTATTGATCTAACCCCTTCCTAAGGTAAGTCCAATACCATCCATGCGTGTTTCCTTTGACAGTTTCCCTTGCCTTTGCTTCTTCTGGGGAAATCCCCAACATTTGTGTGAACCGTTTCCAGGTCTGCCTATGTTCAAGGTGTAGGTAGATCCGATTCTGCACCGCATAAGGAATTTCTAGTAATGCCTGATATTCTTCCATAGTGGGGGTAGTATCGATATCATTGAAGGAAAACACTCCATACTTGGGATTCCAAACTGACAGCATGGCCTTCAATACCGGGACTTGGACTTTGACTCGCATCAAGGGCGCAATCCTTCCATATTTTTCCTTAAATTGTGCCTTAACCTGATCGGGAAGCGACCTCCAACTACTGGATAAACCTTCGAGGCAGGTGCTTTTGACTTCGACTTTGCTCAGATCCAACGGGGGTAACAAGTTGGCATCTGCCCTGATGACATCACTTCGTGGAGGTACTGAACCCTGAGGCGATTCGGACCACGGTTTAGCATGCTGTTCCGGTCTAGGAATTTCTTCTGCCGACTGACTCGAGGATGCCATGTTAAAAATGATGCTTATTCTTTTACAGACCTTAATTCGGTGATGCCTGCAGGGAAAATTTGTTAGCAGGACGAATTTAGGTAATTTTGAATTATACTGTTGGCAAGGTAACACCTACACATTTATCAAAGTAGGAAAGTGTGTAGGTCCTCCTAACAGTATGATCCAAGATTACCCTTAAAAATAAGAACATAAGAAAACACAAACAAAATAGGGTGAGAGCAAGCATGTCCCTTTTGTCCTAAAATAAGGAGAGTCCTAATACCGGATAGGTGCTACCTAATTGGATAGTTCTATCTTATGAGGTAGTTTGCTACGGCTTCCAGCTATTGTGATAGTTTAGCTCAAGGTCTAAATTTCTAAAAGCCACAAGTTCCCAAATTGCCCCCACTGTAAACATTAGAGCCCCATTCTACCACCATGATACTAACGGGAGAGTTCCATGGGTATCACAGTAAATAGAATGAGTTTTAATCTGAGCTGAAGCCTTCACGGATACTAACGGGGTAAAACCCACGGGTACCGCTACATGACTCCCTCCTATTTTCCTAGAGGATGAGAAAGCCCGGGTATAGGGCTGAAGTGTGTGAGGACTTTGTGTGAGTGTTCAGTGTGTGAAGGGACACCTTTACCTCTTCCCAATATAGGGGAGTTTTTTTCTTTTTTAGACGAAGAGTGCTGTAGGAGATAAGACAATCAAGATAAGCAAAACTGTTAGCAAAAATAACAATAATTAACATATGGAATTTTGTAAATTAAGCCCACCTAACTTACAGTTTGATCATAAAATTAAATCTGCCTTTGGACCTCTGAACCGGGGTTAAGGTGAAAGATTTTAAGTCCCCAGTGGAGTCGCCAAGCTGTCGCAAGGTATTTTGCGGTCGCCTGGATGAACACTCGTCGAAGTGGAAAAGAGTGAGGAGTCGCCACTTTAATTTTGAGAGAAATTAAAGAAAACCATTTATGAAAATAAATTAAAATGAAACTACTTCAAAAACAGAGATTCTAGGTTCGGGGTCCGTAAATGGGTGGGGAAGGTGTTAGGCACCCCACCTCGTCCCTCAATGAGGGTGAGTAGATTTAACCTTACGCTCTTTATTAAAATCGATAGTTAGGGGGGGGGGGGTTAGGATGAAGGTGTTAATCCCTTTGATAAAAGGGAATATTTGATTTTTCACTAATTCGGGTTACCCAGATACATAAATAAATGAGATGACCCTTAGTGAGTTGGTGTTGCATATCAGTTTTATTTAAGGGGTTACTTTGCGTATTGTGCTATCTTAGTTTGGATTTGAGAAAATCCGGGTAAAAGCTTTTTCGATCTCAGGGGATACTCTATTTAAAGTTTGAATGAAGGATCTCGGATAAGAACTCTCTTCCGATCTCCACATATTTATTAAAATTTTGGTTGAGAATCGGATAAGAACTCTCCTCCGATCTCTTTAAATGATTATTAAAAGTTTTGATTGAAGATCGGATAAGAACTCCCCTCCGATCTTTTTAAATATTTATTAAAACTTTTAATTGAGAATCGGATAAGAACTCTCCTCCGATCTCTTTAAATGATTATTAAAAATTTTGATTAAAGATCGGATAAGAACTCTCCTTCGATCTTTTTTAAATATTTATTAAAACTTTTAATTGAGAATCGGATAAGAACTCTCCTCCGATCTCTTTAATATTTATTAAAACTTTTAATTGAGAATCAGATAAGAACTCTCATTCGATCTCTTTTAATATTTATTAAAATTTTGGTTGAGAATCGGATAAGAACTCTCCTCCGATCTCTTTTAATATGCAATTTTAGAGTTTTGATAAAGGATCTCGGATAAGAACTCTCCTCCGATCTCCTATTTGGTTTGGATGAGGATCAGGTAAGAACTCTCCCCTGACCTCTTGAACTTTAATTATGTTCATATCGCGCAAGGACCTTAGGCTAAGGGTTCTGGCATCCGAAGACACTGGGAACCCGGATTAAACTTCTTTTAACTCATCGGTACCTTGTGACTAGATAGGGGAAACCAGACTTAATTTTTACCGATCTCCTATGTGGTCGCCATACCGGTACCTTTCTGCAAGCCATATTTGCTCTATTTCATTTGCTAGTCTGAAATTCGATTTTACTTCGACTCCCCACCTTACCCAGTCACCTTCTTGAGCTAGTCTAGTGGCTCGTCTTTATAATTTTCTCTGATTTATTATCCGAACTTTTATTTAAAGAAACTCTTATGTTAAGATACAGTTACCAACATTTTATCAAACTACCTATACACTACCTGTAACCAGAACACCTACATTAAGAGATAATAAAAGACCAAGAACAAATAAATAACATGAACTGATGTATCAAAAGATAAACTCAAGAGAATAACCACCTACGTGGGACCTTCTAACATAAGACAAACTTTAACGAAAATTACGAATATATAAAAAAAGAAAATAAAGACAAACACTGAATAGGGCAACGGTTCAAACACTCACCTGTAGGAAGTTGAACCTATTGAACTAACTATGGAGTCACGAATGTTGCAGAGTTGCATGCTAATAGTCTGGGGACTAATGCTTACCTTGAAATGAAGAATACCAAGTTAGAATGTAATCGAACCGGAATGACAATGAATAAGATTGAGCTCGGAAAATAAAAATGGATATAAAAGTGATGAAAACAGAACTGGAACTAAGAAAGGGTATCACAGAGCAATGAACAAACTGAAAATCAAGACTTCCAGTGTCCAACACTCTTTCAAAGAAAAAATACTTTAGAAAACTAGTTTCTGAAGTTTCTTTCTAGCTTAAAAAAAAATAGCAGAGTAGCAAAACTGAATCAATTTTCAGAGCCTTTCCACTATAATCACCACCCCTTTTTCTTCGTCCCTTTCAACAGTTTTCATGCAGGTATTTATAGGGAACGGGTGCTCTCAATGAAGGGTTAGGATTTTCTTTGAGGGAGATGGAAGGTTAGGATTTTAAAGGACATGATCTGATGCTTGGGAATTAAGGAGAATCAAGATGAACGCCTGAGATCCTTTTCAGAATATTTGTCCTTTCTCCTTTCCAATCCAACGGTTCCAAAACTTTCTTGTCAAAGGAGATCCGAGGGCTGGGAATAAAAGGCGCCGGTCTTGTCGCCTTCTCTTTGATCCAAGGGCTCCAGACTCGTCCTTATAATTTAGATCAACGGTGGAGATCGAGATGTACAGGACTATCATGACATGTCCTGGCACCTATCGATGTCACGGGCAGATGCGGATGAGGTGGAGATTTGATCTCGTCTGCAATGCTTTAACTACCTCGGCTCTGATTATGATGGCAGTTATTGAAAGTTGTCTCATCCTCTTCTTGCTTTCCGATCTCTCATCCCTTCCGATCTTTCCATTATGGCCTTTTTCGATTTCTCATGTCGGGCCCCTCTCCCAATCTCTCCCATTTCAGCTCCTTCTCCTCCGTCCAGGCTGATCCGGTCAAAACATTTATTACTTCGATTTCCGAGGCCCTCACTTCGATTTCTGCTAGTAATAAATGCTCAAACCCTTCCTATATATATGTTTTCGATCAGAAATTTCTCCCACATTCCATTTCTTCCTATTTCCATCCCTCTCTCCTGCTGTTCTAATTTTTCGGTAACATTATGACCACGGCGACTGCTTTTGATCTTTTTTTCGGCTAATTTCTCTGCTTTCCGACTGAAGATTTATGATCCCGGTGATCAGAAAATCACAATAACCACCTTTGATGACAATGGGAGAACTGGACTAATTTACCGATCCAGATCGAGAATGTCGATCGCGTTGATCTCTAGTCGGGCGATCGATCTAATCGGCGAACCGATTTCGGGCGAGAAGACCGCTAATTTCCCTCTTATCATTGGTGACTGCCCTTCAAAGTTCATTTGGCTCCTCACCGCATCGGGTGTCCCGACCGTGGCTCGGTTTCGAGCGATAACATTGACGATGACCTCCCTTATCTTCATGAGAGTCATAGTCACCCCATCTGAGCTGTACATCTATCCGATATCGATGGCTAGTTTCTTGATCAAACACATCTTTTGATTCAGCCACGAAACTAGGCTTTGACATAGGTCTTTACTAGGTAGGATGTACCGTTGATCTCTAGAGATCGCCCAAATGATGTAATCTGACCTTTAATATAATCCGATCTCTAGAAATTGCCCAAATGATGTGATCTGACCTTTAATGTAATCCGATCTCTTGAGATCACCCAAATGATGTAATCCGACCCTTTGGAATGAGATCTTATTTTGACAATTATCATTTTATTATTATTGCATTAATTACTTTTTGATCTCTAATGTGCATATTCGATCTGATTCCTAACTGAATATCCCTTAACCGATCTATAATTCTGAACATCTACTTTAATTTTCCGATCTTTAACTAGTCGATCTCCCCTTATTTATTTAATGAGTTTCTGGAATGTTCTTGCGACGTGTCAGAAAAGCTGGTTAATTTCACTGACCGATGCGTCGCTTGGGATACTGTGAGCATTGAATGCTCAGACGGGTATAAATAGGAGAAGGGACAGCCAGTTGCTCCCTTATGTCATTTTCAGCACCTCGCGAGCGATTCCAAAATTCTTTTGTTTCTTCAAGTTGTTCCGACACCGATCACACTCCGGTAATGGTTTTGATCTTTTATTTAGTTAAATTTCTCTCTTTTCTTTGAAAATGAGTGGTGCCGAGGGTCAGAGAGCGACGAGCCCCCCCTTCCGTTCATGTTTCATGGTCGTCTGATGAAGTTAAGGTGGTCGGACTAAGCGGGCAATCTGATCCTCCTACATCCTCCATTCCAGCCCGTGGTCAAGCGGGACCCTCAAGACGGACGCATCCCTCAGGAAGAGAAAACCTTTCCGTGGATGAGCTGCCGTCAATCCTTCAAGAAATCGATCTGCAAACGTTTAGCCAAGAATATAACCTTCGGCCTGATTCATACGAACTTATCAGATGCCATGGCAATCTCCGAGCTGATCACTTCTTCGAAGAAAATGATATGATCATGGTATATGAAGAGCAATTGAAAGCCGGGCTGCGGTTTCCTCTTGATGACTTCTTCAAGGAAGTTCTGAAATTCCACCAAGTCTACATAGCTCAAGTTCACCTGAACTCATGGCGGATCCTGGTAGCCTTCAAAGGTTTCTACCGAGCTAAGGGACTCAGTCCTACAGCGAAGGTGTTCGCCGAGCTACACAGGCTAACTCGTCGAAAGGACGATGAATACTGGTTCTTTCAGGCGAAAACACATTGTGGGCTTTTTACCGAACTGCCCTCCTCCCTGAAGAATTGGAAGAATCGCTTTTTTATTCTGAGGAGCAAGGTTCCGAGCGGTTTTGAGGGTTTCCTGCGTAGCTGGCTGCATCAGGCCCCATTACTTCCGAAGCGCATCACCCTGAATAGGGAAGAGGGCATAATGGTGATGGAGTTGAAAGATCAGGAGGCCACTCAGAAATTCTCCTGTTTAGATGTGGTGATGGCCGAACTGCATCATTGGACGATGCAGCTGATTACCGGCGAAGAACGCAGGCTTCAGCTCTCTGACCTCGGCCTTGGTACTTTCTATATCTGTAATCTTTGGGCCTTAGCGAACTCACTGACTTTTCCTTTGTGCAGGCATGGCGAGCAACGAGGCTTCCAAGGAGAGCTAAAAGCGGAAGAGAGAGGTCTCCAGAAAAGTGCGAGAGATGAAGCGCGCCAAGGCCTCTCAGACGCCAAGGCACGACCCAGAGGAGATGCAGGGAGGCTCGTCCCGACCCTCGGGACCGCCGATCCCTGAAGTAGAAGTGATCCGGTCTCCTCCTCGACATGAAGAGCCGCCACACCTCCACCAGTTACTTCGAGTGCGGAAGGGGGTCCTTCCCAACCTACCTCGAGGACCCTCTCCCGCGGCGCTCAAGTACTGATCCACTTCCTGGAGAAGAACCGAATTGTTTGGGAGAATCCGGGTTTGGCTAAGGTTTTGGGGGCCTCCATCTGCCTTCGGGAGGATCGGGATAGGCTAACCCTGAATAGTCTCGATGATATCCTGACCCAGATTATGAGCCTGAGTGTGGAGAGTTTGGTGAACCAACATATCGTCTGGGAAAAGGCTCATCATTTAAAGCAGGAGATCCAAAAGGTGAGTCAAGAAGCGACTTCCGCCTGAGCTCAACTTTCATCCGCCCAAAACTACATAGCTGAAATTAAGGTGCGGATGAAATTCTACGATGATAAATTGGCCGAACAGGCTCATGTTCTTGAGGAAGCTCGGGCGCTCCGAGCCGCTGATGTCGCACGCCTCACTGAAGAGCTCAGAGCAAAAAAAGAAGAGGCAGTGACGAGGGAGGCCGGGGCTTATGTGAACGCCCATGGAGATCTTTTAGCTGAGCTTAAGAAGCGTTATCCCGAGGAGGACTTCTCCTGGATGGTGGGATAGCGAGGAGGAGACTGAGGGTGATAGAGAGGGTGAACGCAATGTAGAACAGGCTGGGGGTAATCCTCCAGCCGAATGACTTGTATTTTTTTATTTTGAAATGAAATGAAGTTCTTTCTTTTGTTCAATGACTTAAGAAGATCGGAAAGAATCTAAGTTGTATAAGCGCCTGACTGTCTGAACCAATTAGAACATGAAACTTAAAAGTTATTATTAATCTAAGAATAAGAGGTCAGAAAACATTGTGAGCATGAGATCGGCTTTGAACAAACACCGCACGGGACTTAAGATTATTAAAATTGGAAACCTGATTTGAACACTTAGGATCAGAAGCATCATTAAACCGGATTAAAGCCTTAACTTGATTATCCATAAAATTTTAAAAGGGAGGTCGAAAATAAAACTGGATGGCACGAAGACCTAATGTTGATTTGATTTCGTTTGACGAGAGATCGGAAATGTGATTAACTGGCCAAGAGACTTAACAATTGGTTCAAGAGATCGGTAAGGATTTGAGCGATACGGAAACCTGGTATTGGTTCGGTTTCTTTGGAGAGAGATCGGAAATGTGATTGTCTGGCAAGGAGACTTGGTGTCGGTTTAAATCCCTATGAAGAGAGATCGAAAACGAATGGAGACTTGGTGATAGAGATCGATTTCAAAGTTTATTGATTTCGGAGATCGACCAAAATATGGTGTCGATAACGCCTCAAAGCCTATTCTACACCCACTACCTCAACAACATCCTGACAGAAATTTGCTACATCCTAGAGTAGATTTATAAGTTGTTCTTTACTGAATGGCTCAAAA
This sequence comes from Hevea brasiliensis, assembly GCF_030052815.1. NCBI lineage: Eukaryota > Viridiplantae > Streptophyta > Magnoliopsida > Malpighiales > Euphorbiaceae > Hevea > Hevea brasiliensis. The sequence goes on from NC_079509.1 coordinate 42,181,271, forward strand.
AACTACTCTAAAAAAATGATGATAAAAATGATGAACCCATAAAGAAGCTTTTTCAATCATTCGGCAAATAACAACTTATCAATTTACTCTAAAATGAAGCAAATGCTTACAAAGATATTGCAAATCATATATGCAAGATTGTTAATGGGAATCTTGTGCACAAGAAGATCTTCGTGCATGGTTTTTGCTGGATTTATATTAGAGTGAAATTATAATTCATTCTTTTTTTTATATATTTTTAAAAGTTAAAAGGTTTATTTGTCCCTAAAATAATAGAAAGGATTTATTTGATTTATTTTTAAAATTTGAAGGGTTTATTTGGTAATTTTTAAAATTTGAAGGGCTTGTTTGGATTTCAAAATACTTTAAGGACATATATGACTATTGATCCATATTTTAAGGGCTAAAATAGGCATTTTACTAAAAAAAAAAAAGGTGTAGATAATTTATTCTTGAATCTTCTTTAATCTTCAATAGTTCCAAAAACATATTTGTGGATCCATATTTAAAGCATTTTGCTTGAGGTGCAAAAATGTAAATCATTTATTTATGTTAATATGTTAAGAAAAACTAAATGTTGTAGCTAAGCTAGCTCTAGCTTTAGAAGAGGAGGAAAATATTTGGATGAAGAGGTGACTCCTTCTGTCAGAGAATTTATTCTTGTTGTATGTATAGTGTTTATTTTTCAATGAAATTCTTATTCCCTAGAAAAGAAATTCAAATACTTTATTTTATTGGAGCTGAAACCCATCATAGATCTATTGATGAGAGAATAAAGGATGAATTAAATCCTTAGCATAATATAAGGAAGGAATATAAAATATTATTAGCTTTAGCATAATATCAGGAATATAGGATATTGTAAAAGTAAATGTTTTTAAAGTAATTTAAAAAAAATAGAGGTTGAAGTAATCAAATTCATGATCTAAAGTAATTATAATTTTTAAAAATAAAATTATAATTTCTAAAATATAGTATTTAAATTAATTCAAAATTAATTAAATAAGAGTTCTAGATTGTCAATCTACTTAATTTATATGCCTAAAAAGATAAAGAAGATGAAAATAAGGGATTAATTTTATACATATGGTATTAAAATTAAATATCACATTTCAATATTGTTTTTCAACTTTAATTTTATCTTAAAGTTATTAAACTTATCATATCATTTCAATAATAATCATTTTTATTTGATGTGAATTATCTCCTATTTAGAATAAAGGCGTAAGTGTCAAATTAGCACATTTTAATTAAAAATTATAAATAATTTTTCTTTATATATATATCAACTATATGTACTTGGGTTTTTTCTTTTACAAGTAAAACTTCATTAATCAAATTAAATCAAAACTAGTAACATCCAAAATAGAACTAGGAGGGACAAAACCCCACATCCAAAAATAGTCACAAACTTTGCTGTTGAGGGCAACAAAATTTGCTGATAATGCATAAGCTTATTTAACAAAAGAACACAATCTGCTCCTAGAAGACCAAAATAAGAACCATCAGCCTCTTGCTTTTGAATAACATGAACCAGAACCCGAGAATCCATTTCAAGATGACAAGTGCATTGCCTTTGATTTCAACCAACAAAAAGCTTCCTCAAAACAAAGAGCTTAATCCGCGTGAAGTTGGTGGAGATACTTGCTGATTTCTTTTGACAAGCATCCAAAATACGCCTAAACTCATCTTTAGTTAACAATCCATCCAAAACCCAAATGGTTATCATTAAAGAAACATGATGCATCAGTATCACATTCAATGAAACCTATTGTTGGCACTCTCCACCTCATCTCACCTTCTTGAGTATCATCAGAATGAGACAAATTAGTGATTTCAATATTCACCACTAATACAAGTAATTTGCAGCAAAAATCATAACTTGATTTGGCTGAACCTGAATCCTTTGCCACACAACATCATTTCTATTTCTCCACAAGGCCCATAATAACATGCATACCATACTAATATCATCGCAAGAGCAAGCATCGAAAATCAAACATATAAATTGCAAAACTTGAGACTTCGACAAATTAGTATGATTACTAAAATCAAGAGGCGCATCCAGAAACGGAGCCTCAGCACGAAAACCCTCCCAAAAGTCATGGCCTCCTGGGCAATTTTACAATGAAAGAAAATATGGCTTATAGTCTCACTATCTTGCTCACAAAGAGGGCATACAACATCCACCTCTATCCAACGCCTTAGCAGTAACTCTTTCACAGGAAAACAACCACTGCATAGTCTCCACATAAAATTTTTTACTTTAAGAGGTAGCTTAGTCTTCCACTTGCTAAATTTATAAAGGATATACAATATAAAAAATATAATAAATTATTGTGCACTATAAAGCGTGTAAAATATAAAGAAATAAAATAAACACACATAACAATAATATTTATATGGTTCACCCTATCTATATAATGCTACACCTGCAAGCATGTCATCTTCCACTATCATCAATAATAAGTCATCAATTACAAACTCAAAACTATTTACCCTTAAACCCGATTACACCTAAGAAAACTATCACAAAAAGCTGTTCATGGTAAATATATTAGTTAGTCCCTCTCAGTCTTCTCTAGACATAATATAATATATTTACTATTTTAACAACTACGCCACAAAGGATATCTTTAACGCATGAGCAATAGCCCTCTTACCAATAGATAATAATTCATTCATCTTGAATTTTATATCCTTTATCCACCTTAGACTAAAACATTTTTATCTCCATGAGACTGCAATGGGCAGAAGCCCCTCATCAATGGCAAAGCTAAATTCTCAGTAATTGGTAAAATCATTTTCTGCAATTGGCGGAAGTCCCTCTATATGGGTTAAGCCATTCACTTCATGAGCTGAAAGCCAATTACCTTTTTTATTATTTTCCTATTTATAGTGTTAATTTCATCAATCTCAATCTCAATCTAATTAGGAATCTCACTCAATTTAGGAATAATATTAAAATAGGAGATCTACTATAATATAAAAAAAAATAATCTTTCATCCTATTGAGGAATATTTTTTCGACTCAAATTAGAAAAATATTTCTCTAAATCCCACTGAGATTTTGAGTCATAATTCTAACATAAATCTTATTTTAAATTTTAATTAGCTATTTAAATTTTTTCATAGGATAATTTTTTATTAGTCAAATTTATATAATATGTTGTAGATAAAAAGAATTTCAAGTACATAAGGAGAGAAAAACTCTTTCCTCTCACATTACTCTTGCTCTTTCTTAACTGGGCTACCATTTTTTTAGAAAAATTTATTTTATTCATTTAGTTATGCCATAATTAATACTTGTCACTTAATAATTAGAAATAAATGATTTAGTCCCTAACATTTATTTTTGCCAATAATTAAGTCCTTCAACCTATTTTTAGTCAATTTAACTATTAGTCAAGGGAATAAAATGTAGTGTAATAAAAGAGAATACCATATAATTTCTATTTTGCCTCAATTTTCCCTATTTCTATCTCTCATTTCTCTCCACCCCTCTTTCTTTCTTAATTTTTTGCCTCCTCTCTCTCTCTCTCTCTCTCTCTCTCTCTCTCTCTCTCTCTCTCTCTCAATTTTTGTCTCTCCCTTTCTACCCTTCTTTTCTGGTGACTCATGCTTGCTTTGTGGAGAATATGAAGAGATGGGTATTGCTATACTAAAAACATTTCAAGCTAAGATAATAAAATGGGTGAAAGAACCAAATAAAGAAAGTCAAAATTTGAAAAAGGGAGGAAATGGAAGTTATGGGAAATCAAGCAATTTGGTTTGTCATGTTAGGCACTAACAATTTAGCATATCATTTTCTAGTCCATAATGAAACATCAAAGAACAAAATATCTAAAACTATATATACAATTCAGAATCAATAGCCAAATTTTGAAAATCCAAATTTATTTTTAAAACTCAAATTCAGAACCAAGTACAAATGTCAATTTGCAATTAAAGATGTTAGTCTGTGCTCTCTTGCATTGTGTGCAAGGTGCTCAACAAAAGAACCCACTAGTCGATCTCCTTTTGATACCGACGTTTTAACTTCAAAAGGATATTTCTCTTTCATCGTCTCTAATGCCTCTCATCGAACATGGGGGTCGAAGAGAGGAGGTTTAGCTACACTATGTGGATCAGGGAAGTGACACAACTCTTAAGGATCTTGTAGGTGAAGACATCATTATCATGCAAAGCTCTCAGTCATACTCCTCAGTTCCAATAGCCTAAACCTTAATGAAAGTTAAAAGACGAAAGGGACTGAGAGAAGAGTGGTGTGGAGCAAGGGAAAAAATATAGAAGCAGAAGAGAGCAGTGAGGAACAAAGAAAGGGTGAGATAGCCATTGATTATTGTGAGTCCCACGTGGATGTCATTATAATCAACCATCAAAATCAATCCGTTGTATAGACAATGTTTGCTTGGAATAATTTTTCTTTAGATAGGGTGGGATGGGTAAGAGAGAGAGGAAGGTGGAGTGACTTGAATAAAATATAAAAGTGTTAATAATAGTAAAATTTAGAGATGAAATGATAATTTATTTTTAGGGTATTAAAGTATATTTTTTATTAGCATAAAATATGAAAAAAAAAAATAAAGGGACTCATTTATTGATAGAATTAAATGTTAAAAACTAAATTAGTAATTTCTGAAAATCGAGAAACTTAATTATTAATCATGGCATAATTTTAAGATTAAAAAATAAATTTCCTTCTTTTTTTTTTAATTTACTTATAGGTTCAAGACAGAATAAACTTCATCCAAGACAAAAACAAAACAAACACACACTTGAAAAGCAAAAGGCAAAGAAAAATGTCAAGATGCAACTTAACCATGAAGTTAGAATAATTCATAACTACAGAAATTTTAGACTTAAACTTACAATTAATTTACTAAAAAGAAGAAGAAAAAAAGAAAAACTTTCAAACTATAGCCTGGAATCAGAATATTAAACTCAAATATCTAAGACTTGGAGTGTCCATCACTTTATTCTTATTCTTGTATCTCTCTTTTCACTTGCATTCAGCTAACTTTCTATACCTTTCCCATTTGTAACACCAATCTTTCAAAGTGAACCTGTCATTTTTTCTTCTTTTACATTGGAAAGAATTTTTCTCTTTATTTTTATGCTAATAACAAATATTAAAAGAATATAAAACTCAAATATCTGAATTTTGGGTGTCCATCACCTTATTCTTATTCCTATTCTTATTTTTCTCTTTTATGCTAATTAGTTTTTATCTTAACTTGCGTTGCACGGTGATTTACTTGCTATATAAACTCATTATTTAAATTTTTTTATATAATTTTTTTTTAATTTTTCATAGATGATAATAGCCAATAAAATTTAATTTTTCATTAATATGACTATATTTTATTTCTAATTAAAATTCATTTAAAAAAATTATAAGAAAATAAAATTAATAAATTATATTACTTTAGTCAATTAAAATATTCTAAATAAACACATTAAATAAAAACTTTAATATATAGTACTTTAGTGATTAAAATATTATAAATAAAATACTATAAATATGGTATAGGAATATGTCGAATATTTTTATTTTATCAATTAAAATTTATTATTTACTAAAAATTATTTTCAAAATAGTTTCAATTTTTAAATTTTTTTTAATAAAATTATTATAGTCCATTTAAAATAGAGATTGTAAGACAAAAAAATGTGTTTTATTACTTAAATTTATTTTTATGCAATAAGAATTTTAGGACTAATATTTTTTTATAAATACATTTTAATTTGGTATTTTTGTAAATAATAAAAATAGTGAAGGGTGTTTTTGGAAATCCAAAGGTTCCCCCTTCCCACTTTTTTTTTTTTTTTTTAACTTTGTGCTATTATAACTAATTCTTTAATTTTTGGAAATTTTAGCTTGATTTTAAATGCTTATTATGTTTAGTGAGCAATTGAAATTGAAATAAATCGATGATCAAAATTATAATATGTCAATTGATTAGAAGAGAAATTAACTGTCAAAATTGCATTATGTAGGCTAATTTAAATCAATTTTAACTATTGGTTAAAATTAGCTTTTTAAATCATGCCAAAATTGTCAAAAGGATAAAAAGAATTAGTCATAATTATAAAAATTTGAAAAAAAAAATTAACATTAAGTCGCTAAATTACATATTATTATTTACTATTAATAAAATTTTTTATATGTTAGGATTTTTATTTATATAAATATTTTTGAAATAAGATTTATAATAAGATTAAGATTTTAATATGTTAAATGTTATTTATCTTAAATTAAAAAATTATAAAAATAATTTGATCAATTCATAAATTCTTTCATTCTTATTTTTGTATTTATTAAGTAATTATGAGAAAAGAATACAAGATCAAAAGTTAAAAAAATTAGGTTAATGATTAAATGAATTTTTATAATATATATATATATATATATATATATATATATATATATATAATTCTATTTAATTAAGTTAAAAAATTAAAAAAAATTGAAATATTTTAAAAAAAGTACATATGGTAAATATATTGATGAAATCTTAATTATATAATTTAAAATATATTTTTATAATTATGTATTATGTATTAATTTTATTCTTTAATATAACTTTAAATACTCATATATTTACATAATTAATTCAATCTAAATGACAAAAAAAATCAAATTTTTTATGACAATTATTAATTCTAGTTAAAACTTCTAATTTTATTAATTTGATGATAAGCTTTTCCAATTGTTTTCATTTTTAGCAATAAATTTAATTGAAAATAAATGAACTCATCAATTGACAAAAATAATTCAAATTTTTTTTTTATTATCAATTTTAGCTTTTTTTATTTTTATTAATATATTCAATAATTTTAATATTTTTATTAATTGTAACAAAGTTCATGTTAATAAAAAAAATAATATATCTAATATTATTATCTTAATTTTTAATTTTTTTCTCTCTCTTTCTACTTTTAATTTACATCTTTTTTATCATTTACTTCAAATTTAAAGAAAAAAAAGTAAATATTTAAATATAAAATGTGAACAAATAACATAACAAAAATTAATGTAGTTATAATTTCCAAAATGATAGAAAATATTAATTAAAATAATATTTTTATCAATTTGAGAATAACTATTAAAATTGATATATATATATATATATATATATATATATATATATAATATTCAAAAATTAAAATAAAACTTAATATTATAAGTTTATAAATATTTAAAACAATTAAGAATAAATTAGTAAGAGTAATATTTAATGTTTAATGCTTTTTTTATTAATTTCATTAAAACAAATAAAATAATTTTTAATGTATTAATAATACTTATAGGATTAAAATCATAGAATCACTAAATTAAGAATTATAATATGTTTTTCTAGTATAAGTAGAATTATTAATAAAATAATATTAAAATTTTAATTTATATTAATTATTATAATATTAAAAATTGAAATTATTAGGTATTTAACGACAAATAATCTTTTACTAAATGTTATTAGCGATGATATAGTATATTATAGAAATTGACATTATTAGGGATTTAGCGATAATTTTTGTATCGCTAAAAGTTATTAGCCATGATAATGCATAAAAAACTTCTAATTATTAAAATTATTAACGCCGTATCTTTTTGTCTCTATATGGTATTAGAAATGAAGTTATATAGATTAGCGATAAGTTATTGTCACTAATATACAATATTAATGATGAATTATTTATCTGTTGCTATAAATACATTTTTGATATTTTTATAAATAATAAAGGCCAAAGGTTCATTTTCGCCCCCTAAAGTATGTTTTAATAGTTAATTGAGTCTTTAAACAAAGTTTAGAGTCAATTAGATCCTTCGAGTTTTTAAATTGGCTAAAGAGGCTCAAATTTAACAGATTTTAACCTCCGTCTCTCCATTCTTCCTTCTATCTTCATCATCCATGAAAGAATTGGGTTGATTCTTTAATAACAAATAATCCCAGAATCTGAGTCTCCTCATGTTGATTCTGTTCTCCTCCTACTTCACTCTCTCTTCTGTCATTCAAATTCACAGCCACAATGGAAATCTCAAAATCTTTTCCAAAGGCTTAGCCCTCACTTGTGTAGATTTTTGGACAAACAAATGAATTGCTGCAAATATCCCCAATAAGCCTATTGTTATCAAGCTTTTCATCATTGTAAAAGATCTCTTGTTCCTCAACATCGACAAAAGCTCTCCCTTCTTTGAATATCCATTGCTTTAAATACCAAATTCCTATATCTATCTCCATCGAACTCAAATTCCCATCCATAAATGGCCCTTATAGTGATAAGCAAGAGATCAATGAGCTTAAGAGCCAAATGCAAAATTTTGCCACTAGTGACATTGTAGTCCTTAACAAGCAAATTGTTTTTGGCTAACTCTTAGCCTCTATTATATTTTTTTCACTACAAACCCTTCACACAAATTGGATCCATAGCTTCATTGATGTTATAGAATCGAACTACAAAACTCACATAGGAATGAGGGAACCGGCGACACTAAGATTTATTAGAATTGGTGAATCTTTAGGCACACGTCTCTGCTGGCTATTGTTGCAATAATCATGGAAATATGCCAGTTCTTTATACATCAGGCCCAAAGCAGCATTGACAGCTAATATTATCTTTTCTGCCCCCTCTCTCGCTATCTATTCATAATTTGACTCTAAAATCAAGCTAAAAGGAAATGAGATTTCCAGCTATTTAAATAAAAACAAAAGTAAACGTACAAGCTAAAACTTGTAGAAGAAAACTCCCTTTTAGCCTCAAAATGTGAATCCAAAATGCAACAAGAAGGAAATGGGATTCTCAACAAATTGAACAAAAATGAATTAAACCCGAAAGTTGAAACTTGAAAAGAAAAATAGAGATTCTTTTTAGCTTTTGGGTGAGTTTTTGCTGATCAAATTGGACTTAATGGTTGTATTCTTGATACCA